>NC_134024.1:28195179-28833854 GCF_040712315.1 Castanea sativa | reverse complement strand
ACGTTTAATGAGACCTATAGCGGCGTTTTCTATGGAACACGAGTTCCATGCAAAATTTTTTTTAAGTTTAATCACCCCAAACCTATAGCTACGTATTGTAAGACATATAGCGGGGTTTTATATGGAATTCGAGTTCCAGGAACTCGAGTTCGATGCAATATTTTTTAAAAGTTTAATCACCCCAAACCTATAGGTACGTTTAATGAGACCTATAGTGGCTTTTTATATGGAAAACGAGTTCCATGCAAAATATTTTTAAGTTTAATCACCCAAAACCTATAGCTGCATTTTAGAAGACCTATAGCGGCGTTTTATGTGGAACTTGAGCTTCATGAACTCGTGTTCCTTGTAATTTTTTTTTTTTGTAGTTTGTTCGTGCCAAACCTATAGCTGCATTTTATGAGACCTATAGCGGCGTTTTATATCGAACTCGAGCTTCATGTACTCGAGTTCCATGCAAATTTTTTTTTGTTTTTAAAGTTTGATCATGCCAAAGCTATAGCTACATTTTATAAGACCTATAGCGGCATTTTATATGGAACTCGAGTTCCATGAACTCGAGTTTCGTACAAAATATTTTTATGGTTAATCACCCCCAAACCTAAAGCTGCGTTTTATAAGACCTATAACGACGTTTAATCACCCCAATCCTATAGCTTCGTTTTATAGGACCTATAGCGGCGTTTTATATGGAACTCGAGCTCCATGAACTCGATTTCCATGCAAAATATTTTAATGGTTAATCACCCCGAAACCTATAGCTGCGTATTATAAGACCTATAGCAGCGTTTTATATGGAAGTCGAGCTCTAGGAACTCTAGTTCGATGCAATATTTTTTTAAAGTTTAATCACCCCAAACCTATAGCTACGCTTAATGAGACCTATAGTGGCGTTTTATATGGAACTCGAACTCGAGTTCCATGGAAATTTTTTTTAAGTTTAATCACCCCAAACCTATAGCTGCGTTTTATAAGACCTATAGTGGCGTTTTATATGGAACTTGAGCTCCATGAACTCGTGTTCCTTGCAATTTTTTTTTTTTATACTTTGTTCGTGCCAAACCTATAGCCGTATTTTATGAGACCTATAGCGGCGTTTTACGTGGAACTCGAGCTTCATGAATCCGAGTTCCATGCAAATTTTTTTTTTTTTTTTTTTTTTAAGTTTGATCATGCCAAACTTATAGCTGCATTTTATGAGACCTATAGCGGCGTTTTATATGGAACTCGAGCTCCATGAACTCGAGTTCCGTGAAAAATATTTTTATGGTTAATCACCCCCAAACCTAAAGCTGCGTTTTATAAGACCTATGACGGCGTTTAATCACCCCAAGCCTATAGGTTCGTTTTATAGGACCTATAGCGGCGTTTTATATGGAACTCGAGCTCCATGAACTCGAGTTCCATGCAAAATATTTTAATGGTTAATCACCCCGAAACCTATAGCTGCGTTTTATAAGACCTATAGCGGCGTTTTATATGGAACTTGAGCTCCATGAACTCCTGTTGCATGCAAAATTTTTTTTTTAAGTTTGTTCGTGCCAAACCTATACCTGCGTTTCATAAGACCGATTGCGCCGTTTTATATGGAACACGAGCTCCATGAACTGCAGTTTCGTGCAAATTATTTTTTAGGTTAATCACCCTAGAACCTATAGCTGCGTTTTTTAAGACCTATAATGGTGATTTAAATGGAACTTGAGCACCACGAACTCGTGTTCCTCGCAAATTTTTTTTTTTTATAGTTTGTTTGTGCCAAGCCTATGGCTGTGTTTTATGACACTTATAGTGGCGTTTTGTATGGAAATCGAGCGTCATGAACTCGAGTTCCTTGCAAATTTTTATTTTTTTTATTTTTTTTAAGTATGATCATGCAAAACCTATAGCTACGTTTTATAAGACCTATAGCGGCATTTTATATGGAACTCGAGCTCCATGAACTCGAGTTCCGTGCAAAATATTTTTATGGTTAATCACCCCCAAACCTAAAGCTGCGTTTTATAAGACTTATAGTGGCGTTTAATAAGGAACTTGAGCTCCACGCACTCGTGTTCCATCCAATTTTTTTTTTTTTAAGTTTGTTCGTGCCAAACCTATACCTGCGTTTTATAATTCCTATAGTGGCGTTTTATTTGGAACTCGATGTCCAGGAACTAGAGTTCCGTGCAAAATTTTTGTTAAGTTTAATCACCCCAAACCTATAGCTACGTTTGATAAGACCTATAGCGGCATTTTATATGGAACTCGAGCTCCAAGAACTCGAGTTCCATGCAAATTTTTTTTTAGTTTAATCACCCCAAGCCTATAGCTTCGTTTTATAAGACCTTTAGCGGCGTTTTATACAAAACTCGAGCTCCATGAACTCGAGTTCCGTGCAAAATATTTTCAAGGTTAATCACCCCAAACCTATAGCTGCGTTTTATAAGACCTATAGCGGCGTTTTATATGGAACTTGAGCTCCATGAACTCGTGTTCCATCCAAATTTTTTTTTTTTTAAGTTTTTTCGTGCAAAACCTATACCTGCGTTTTATAAGACCCATAGCGGCGTTTTATATGGAACTCGAGTTCCATAAACTCGAGTTCCGTGCAAAATTTTTGTTAAGTTTAATCACCGCCAAACCTATAGCTACATTTTATAAGACCTATAGCGGGGTTTTATATGGAACTTGAGCTCCATGAACTCGTGTTCCATGCAAATTTTTTTTTTATTTTTTTTATTTTGAGTTTGATCATGCCAAACCTATAGCTACATATTATAAGACCTATTGCGGCATTTTATATGGAACTCGAGCTCCATGAACTCGAGTTCCGCGCAAAATATTTTTATGGTTAATCACCCCAAAACATATAGCTGCGTTTTATAAGACCTATAGCGGCGTTTCATAGGGAACTTGAGCTCCATGAACTCGTGTTCCATGCAATTTTTTTTTTAAAAGTTTGTTCGTGCCAAACCTATAGCTGCGTTTTATAAGACCTATAGTGGCGTTTTATATTTAACTCGAGCTTCGTGAACTCAAGTTCCATGCAAATTTTTTTTTAAGTTTAATGACCACTAAACCTATAGCTGCATTTTTTAAGACCTATAGCGGCGTTTTATATGGAAATGGAGCTCCACGAACTCAAGTTCCATGCAAAATTTTTTTTTAAGTTTAATCACCCCAAGCCTATAGCTTCGTTTTATAAGACCTATAGCGGCGTTTTATATTAAACTCGAGCTCCATGAACTCGAGTTCCGCGCAAAATATTTTTAAGGTTAATCACCCCCAAACCTATAGCTGCGTTTTATAAGACCTATAGCGGCGTTTTATATGGAACTTGAGCTCCATGAATACGTGTTCCATGCAATTTTTTTTTTTTTTAAGTTCGTTCGTCCCAAACCTATACCTGCGTTTTATAAGACCTATTGCGGCGTTTTATTTGGTACTCGAGGTTCATGAACTCAAGTTCCATGCAAATTTTTTTTAAGTTTAATGACCCCCAAACCTATAGCTACTTTTTATAAGACCTATAGCGGTATTTAATATCGAACTCGAGCTCCATGAACTCGAGTTCCATGCAAATTTTTTTTAAGTTTGATCATGCCAAACCTATAGCTTCGTTTTATAGGACCTATAGCGGCATTTTATATGGAACTCAAGCTCCATGAACTCGAGTTCCATGCAAAATACAGCTGCGTTTTAGAAGACCTATAGAGGCGTTTCAAAGGGAACTTGAGCTCCTTGAACTCGTGTTCCATGGAATTTTCTTTTTTTTAAGTTTGTTCGTGCCAAACCTATAGCTGTGTTTTATAAGACCTATAGGGGTGTTTTATATCGAACTCGAGCTTCGTGAACTCGAGTTCCATGCAGTTTTTTTTTAAGTTTAATCACCCCAAACCTATAGCTACATTTTATAAGAACTATAGCGGCGTTTTATATGGAACTTGAGCTCCATGAACTCAAGTTCCATGCAAAATTTTTTTTAAGTATAATCACCCCAAGCCTATAGCTTCGTTTTATAAGACCTATAGCGGCGTTTTATATGGAACTCGAGTTCCGTGCAAAATATTTTTAAGGTTAATCACCCCCAAACCTATAGCTGCGTTTTATAAGACCTATAGCGGCGTTTTATATGGAACTTGAGCTCTAGGAATACCTGTTCCATGCAAATTTTTTTTTTTTTAAGTTTGTTTGTGCCAAACCTATACCTGCGTTTTATAAGACCTATAGCGGTATTTAATATCGAACTCGAGCTCCATGAACTCGAGTTCCATGCAAATTTTTTTTAAGTTTAATGACCCCCAAACCTATAGCTACTTTTTATAAGACCTATAGCGGTATTTAATATAGAACTCGAGCTCCATGAACTCGAGTTCCATGCAAATTTTTTTTAAGTTTGATCATGCCAAACCTATAGCTACGTTTTATAAGACCTATAGCGGCATTTTCTATGGAACTCGAGCTCCATGAACTCGAGTTCTGCGCAAAAGATTTTTAAGGTTAATCACCCCCAAACCCATAGCTGTGTTTTATAAGACCTATAGCGGCGTTTTATAGGGAACTTGAGCTCCATGAACTTGTGTTCAAAGCAAATTTTTTTTTTAAAAGTTTGTTCGTGCCAAACCTCTAGCTGCGTTTTATAAGACCTATAGTGGCGTTTTATATTGAACTAGAGCTCCACGAACTCAAGTTCCATGCAAATTTTTTTTTAAGTTTAATGACCACTAAACCTATAGCTGCATTTTTTAAGACCTATAGCGGCGTTTTATATGGAAATGGAGCTCCACGAACTCAAGTTCCATGCAAATTTTTTTTTTAAGTTTAATCACCCCAAGCCTATAGCTTCGTTTTATAAGACCTATAGCGGCGTTTTATATTAAACTCGAGCTCCATGAACTCGAGTTCCGTGCAAAATATTTTTAAGGTTAATCACCCCCAAACCTATAGCTGCATTTTATAAGACCAATAGTGGCGTTTTATATGGAACCTCAGCTCCATTAACCCATAATCCATGCAAAAAATTTTTTTTTTATGTTTGTTCCTGCCAAACCTACACCTGCATTTTATAAGACCTATAACGCCGTTTTATATGGAACTCAAGCTCCATGAACTGGAGTTCCGTGCAAATTATTTTTAAGGTTGATCACCCCCAAACCTATAGCTACTTTTTATAAGACCTATAGCGGTATTTAATATAGAACTCGAGCTCCATGAACTCGAGTTCCATGCAAATTTTTTTTAAGTTTGATCATGCCAAACCTATAGCTACGTTTTATAAGACCTATAGCGGCATTTTATATGGAAATCGAGCTCCATGAACTCCAGTTCTATGCAAAATATTTTTAAGGTTATTCACCCCCAAATCTATAGCTGCATTTTATAAGACCTATAGCGGAGTTATAAATGGAACTTGAGCTCCATGAACTTGTGTTCCAAGCAAATTTTTTTTTTAAAAGTTTGTTCGTGCCAAACCTATAGCTGCGTTTTATAAGACCTATAGTGGCGTTTTATATTCAACTTGAGCTCCACGAACTCAAGTTTCATGCAAAATTTTTTTTTAAGTTTAATCACCCCAACCCTATAGCTTCGTTTTATAAGACCTATAGCAGCGTTTTATATGAAACTCGAGCTCCATGAACTCGAGTTCCGTGCAAAATATTTTTAAGGTTAATCACCCCCAAACCTATAGCGGCGTTTTATATGGAACTCGAGCTTCATGAACTCGAGTTCCATGCAATTTTTTTTCAAGTTTAATGACCCCAAAACCTATAGCTGCGTTTTATAAGACCTGTAGCGGTGTTTTATATGGAACTCGAGCTCCATGAACTCCAGTTCAATGCAAATTGTTTTTAAGTTTAATCACCCCAAGCCTATAGCTTCGTTTTATAAGACCTATAGCGGCGTTTTATATGGAACTCGATCTCCATTAACTCGTGTTCCGTGCAAAATATTTTTAAGATTAATCACCTCCAAACCTATAGCTGCGTTTTATAAGACCTGTAGTGGAGTTTTATCTGGAAATTGTGCTCCATTAACTCGTGTTCCATGCAAATTTTTTTTAAAAAGTTTGTTCGTGCCAAACCTATAGCTGCGTTTTATAGGACCTATAGCGGCGTTTTATATGGAACTCGAGCTTCATGAACTCGGGTTCCATGCAATTTTTTTTTTTTTTTTAAAGTTTGATCCTGCCAAACGTATAGCTCCATTTTAGAAGACCTATAGCGGTATTTTGTATGGAACTCGAGTTCCTTGAACTCGAGTTCTATGCAAATTTTTTTTAAGTTTAATCACCCCAAACCTATAGCTGCGTTTTGTAAGACCTATAGCGGCGTTTTATACGGAACTCGAGCTTCATGAACTCCAGTTCATGCAAAATTTTATAAAGTTTAATCACCCCCAAACCTATAGCTGCGTTGTATAAGACCTATAGCAGCGTTTTATATGGAACTTGAGCTTCATGAACTCCTGTTCCATGCAATATTTTTTTTAAAAGTTCCATCGTGCCAAACCTATAGCTGCGTTTTATAAGACCTATATCGAAATTTTATATGGAGCTTGAGCTCCATGAACTCGAGTTCCATGCAAATTTTTTTTAAGTTTAATCACCCTAAACCTATAGCTGCATTTTATAAGAACTATAGCGGCGTTTTATATGAAACTCGAGCTCCATGAACTCGAGTTCCATGCAAATTTTTTTTAACTTTAATCACCCCCAAACCTATAGCTACCTTTTATAAGACCTATAGCGGCATTTTATATGGAACTCGAGCTCCATGAACTCCAGTTCCCTGCAAAATTTTGTAAAGTTTAATCACCCCCAGACCGATAGCTATGTTTTATAAGAGCTATAGCGGCGTTTTATATGGAACTTGAGCTCCATGAACTCGTGTTCCATGCAAATTTTTTTTTTTAAGTTTGATCGTGCCAAACCTATAGCTGCGTTTTACAAGACCTATAGCAGCGTTTTATATGGAGCTAGGGCTTCATGAACTCGAGTTCCAAGAAATTTTTTTTTTTTTTTTTTCAATGTTTTATCATGCCAAACAGATAGCTACGTTTTCTAAGACCTATAGCGGCATTTTATATGGAGCTCGAGCTCCATGAACTCGAGTTCCAAGCAAATTTTTTTTAAGTTTAATCACCCCAAACCTAAAGCTGTGTTTTATAAGACCTATAGCGGCGTTTTATATGGAAATCGAGCTCCATGAACTCGAGTTCCGTGCAAAATATTTTTAAGTTTAATCACCCCAAACCTATAGCTGCGTTTTATAAGACCTATAGCGGCGTTTTATATGGAACTCGAACTCCATGAACTCCAGTTCCATGCATTATTTTTTAAAGTTTAATCACCCCCAAACCTATTGCTACATTTTTAAGGCCTATAGCGGCGTTTTATACGGAACTCGACCTCCATGAACTCCAATTCCATGCAAAATACTTTTAAGTTTTATCACCCCAAACCTATAGCTGCATTTTGTAAGACCTATAGTGGCGTTTTATATGGAACTCGAGCTTCATGAACTCCAGTTCCATGCATAATTTTTTAGAGTTTAATCACCCCCAAACCTATAGTTGCGTTTTATAAGACCTATAGCAGCGTTTTATATGGAACTTGAGCTCCATGAACTCGTGTTCCATGCAATTTTTTTGTTTAAGTTAGATCGTGCCAAACCTATAGCTGCGTTTTACAAGACCTATAGCAGCGGTTTATATGGAACTCGAGCTTCATGAACTCGAGTTCCATGCAATTTTTTTTTTTTTTTTTTTAAGTTTGATCATGCCAAACATACAGCTACGTTTTATAAGACTAATAGCGGCATTTTCTATGGAACTCGTGCTCCATGGACTCGAGTTCCAAGCAAATTTTTTTTAAGTTTAATCACCCCAAACCTATAGCTGCGTTTTATAAGACCTATAGCGGCGTTTTATATGGAACTCGAGCTCCATGAACTCGAGTTCCATGCAAATTTTTTTTTAAGTTTAATCACCCCAAACCTATAGCTGCGTTTTATAAGACCTATAGCGGCGTTTTATATGGAACTCGAGCTTCATGAACTCGAGTTCCATGCAAATTTTTTTTTTTTTTTTTTTTAAGTTTGATCATGCCAAACCTATAGCTACGTTTTATAAGACCTATATCGGCGATTTTTATGGAACTTGAGCTCCATGAACTCGAGTTCCGTGCAGAATATTTTTAAGTTTATTCACCGCAAACTTATAGCTGCATTTTGTAAGACCTATAGCGGCGTTTTATATGGAACTTCAGCTCCATGAACTCTTGTTCCATGCAATTTTTTTTTTTTATGCTTGATCGTGCCAAACATATAACTATGTTTTACAAGACCTATAGCGGCGTTTTATATGGAACTCAATCTTCATGAACTCGAGTTCCATGCATTTTTTTTTTTTAAGTTTGATCATGCCAAGCCTATAGCAACGTTTTATAATACCTATAGCGGCGTTTTATATGGAACTCAAGCTCCAAGAACACGAGTTCCGTGCAAACTTTTTTTTTAAGTTTAATCACCCCAAACCTATAGCTACGTTTTATAAGACCTATAGCGGCGTTTTATATGGAACTCGAGCTCCAGGAACTCGAGTTCCATGCAAAAAAATATTTAAGTTTAATCACCCCAAACCTATAGCTACGTTTTATAAGACCTATAGCGGCATTTTATATGGAACTCAAGCTCCATGAACTCGAGTTCCGTGCAAAATATTTTTATGGTTACTCACCCCCAAACCTAAAGCTGCGTTGTATAAGATCTATAACGGCGTTTTATACGAAATTTGAGCTCCATGAACTCGTCTTCCAGGCAATTTTTTTTTTTTTAAGTTCATTCGTGCCAAACCTATACCAGCGTTTTATAAGTCCTATAGCGGCGTTTTATTTGGAACTCGAGGTTCATGAACTCAAGTTCCATACAATTTTTTTTTTTTAAAGTTTGATCATGCCAAACCTATAGCTACATTTTGTAAGACCTATAGCGGCATTTTATATCGAACTCGAGATCCATGCAAATTTTTTTTAATTTTAATCACCCCAAACCAATAGCATAATTTTATAAGGACTATAGCGGCGTTTTATAGGGAACTTGAGCTCCATGAACTCAAGTTCTATGCAAAATTTTTTAAGTATAATCACCCCAAACCTATAGCTGCGATTTATAAGACCTATAGCGGCGTTTTATATGGAACTCGAGCTCCATGAACTCTTGTTCCATGCAATTTTTTTTTTAAGCTTGATCGTGCCAAACCTATAGCTGCGTTTTACAAGACCTATAGCGGCGTTTTATATGGAACTCGAGCTTCATGAACTCGAGTTCCATGCAATTTTTTTTTTTTTAAAGTTTGATCATGCCAAACCTATAGCTACGTTTTATAAGACCTATAGCGGCGTTTTATATGGAACTCGAGCTCCATGAACTCGAGTTCCGTGCAAAATATTTTTATGGTTAATCACCCCTAAACGTAAAGCTGCGTTTTATAAGACTTATAGCGGCGTTTTATATGGAACTTGAGCTCCATGAACTCGAGTTCCATGCAATTTTTTTTTTTTTTAAAGTTTGATCATGCCAACCTATAGCTACGTTTTATAAGACCTATAGCGGCATTTTATATGGAACTTGAGTTCCATGAACTCGAGTTCCGTGGAAAATATTTTTATGGTTAATCACCCCCAAACCTAAAGCTGCGTTTTATAAGACTTATAGTGGCGTTTTATAAGGAACTTGAGCTCCACGCACTCGTGTTCCATCCAATTTTTTTTTTTTTTAAGTTTGTTTGTGCCAAACCTATACCTGCGTTTAATAACACCAATAGCGGCGTTTTATATGGAACTCGAGCTCCAGGAACTCGAGTTCCGTGCAAACTTTTTTTTTAAGTTTAATCACCCCAAACCTATAGCTACGTTTTATAAGACCTATAGCGGCATTTTGTATGGAAATCGAGCTCCATGAACTCGAGTTCCGCGCAAAATATTTTTAAGTTTAATCACCCCAAACCTATAGCTGCGTTTTAGAAGACCTATAGTGGCGTTTTATATGGAAATTGAGCTCCATGAACTCGAGTTCCGCGCAAAATATTTTTAAGTTTTATCACTTCAAACCTATAGCTGCGTTTTATAAGACCTATAGCGGCGTTTTACATGGAACTCGAGCTCCATGAACTCCAGTTCCATGCAATTTTTTTTTTTTTTTTAAAGTTTGATCATGCCAAACATCTAGCTACGTTTTGTTAGACCTATAGCGGCATTTTGTATAGAAATGGAGCTCCATGAACTCGAGTTCCGCGCAAAATATTTTTAAGTTTAATCACCTCCAAACCTATAGCTGCATTTTATAAGACCTATAGCGGCGTTTTACATGATATTAGAGCTTCATGATCTCGAGTTCCATGCAATTTTTTTTATTTTCAGTTTGATCATGACAAACATATAGCTACGTTTTATAAGACCTACAGCAGCATTTTATATGGAACTCGAGCTCCATGAACTCGAGTTCCAAGCAAATTTTTTTTAAGTTTAATCATCCGAAACCATTAGCTGCATTTTATAAGACCTATAACGGCGTTTTATATTGAACTTAATTTCTATGAACTCCAGTTCCATGCAAAAGTTTTTAAAGTTTAATCACCCCCAAACCCAAAGCTGCGTTTTATAAGACCTATAGCTGCGTTTTGTATGGAACTTGAGCTCCATGAACTCGTGTTCCATGCAATTTTTTTTTTTTTAAGTTTGATCGTGCCAAACCTATAGCTGCGTTTTATAAGACCTATAGCGGCGTTTTATATGACATTAGAGCTTCATGATCTCGAGTTCCATGCAGTTTTTTTTAAGTTTAATCACCCCCAAACCTGTAGCTGCGTTTTATAAGACCTATAGCGGCGTTTTATATGGAACTCGAGCTCCATGAACTCGAGTTCCATGCAAAAAATTTTTAAGTTTAATCACCCCAAACCTTTAGCTGCGTTTTATTAGACCTATAGCGGCGTTTTATATGGAACTCGAGCTCCATGAACTCGTGTTCCATGCAAATTGTTTTTAAGTTTAATCACCCCAAACCTATAGCTACGTTTTATGAGACCTATAGCGGCGTTTTATATGGAACTCTGCAAAATATTTTTAAGTTTAATTACCCCAAACCTATTGCTTCGTTTTATAAGACCTATAGCGGCGTTTTATATGGAACTCGAGCTCCATG
This sequence comes from Castanea sativa, assembly GCF_040712315.1. Lineage (NCBI taxonomy): Eukaryota > Viridiplantae > Streptophyta > Magnoliopsida > Fagales > Fagaceae > Castanea > Castanea sativa. The sequence goes on along the minus strand of NC_134024.1, from coordinate 28,822,674 downwards.
AACTCGAGTTCCATGCAAATTTTTTTTAAGTTTAATCCCCCCAAACCTATAGCTGCGTTTTATAAGACCTATAGCGGCGTTTTATATGGAACTCGAGCTCCATGAACTCGAGTTCCATGCAAATTTTTTTTAAGTTTAATCACCCCAAACCTATAGCTGCGTTTTATAGGACCTATAGCGGCGTTTTATATGGAACTTGAGCTCCATGAACTCGTGTTCCATGCAAATTTTTTTTTTAAAAGTTTGTTCGTGCCAAACCAATAGTTGCGTTTTATAAGACCTATAGTGGCGTATTATAAGGAACTCGAGCTTCATGAACTCGAGTTCCATGCAAATTTTTTTTTTTTAGTTTGATCATGCCAAACCTATAGCTAGGTTTTATAAGACCTATAGCGGCATTTTATATGGAACTCGAGCTCCAAGAACTCGAGTTCCGTGCAGAATATTTTTAAGTTTAATCACACGAAACCAATAGCTGCGTTTTATAAGACCTATAGCGACGTTTTATGTGGAACTTGAGCTCCATGAAGTCTTGTTCCATGCATTTTTTTTTTTATGCTTGATCATGCCAAACCTATAGCTAAGTTTTACAAGACCTATAGCGGCGTTTTATACGGAACTCGAGCTTCATGAACTCGTGTTCCATGCAAATTTTTTTTATTTTTAAGTTAGCTCATGCCAAACCTATAGCTACATTTTATAAGACCTATATCGGGGATTTTTATGGAACTCGAGCTCCATGAACTCGAGTTCTATGCAGAATATTTTTAAGGTTATTCACCACCAAACCTATAGCTGTGTTTTATAAGACCTATAGCGGCGTTCTATAGGGAACTTGAGCTCCATGAACTCGAGTTCCGTGCAAAATATTTTTATGGTTAATCACCCCCAAACCTAAAGCTGCATTTTATAGGACTTATAGCGGCGTTTTATAAGGAACTTGAGCTCCATGAACTCGTGTTCCATGCAATTTTTTCTTTTTAAGTTTGATCGTGCCAAACCTATAGCTGCGTTTTATAAGACCTATAGCGGCGTTTTATATGGAACTCGAGCTCCATGAACTCCAGTTCCATGCAAATTTTTTTTAAGTTTAATCACCCCAAACCTATAGCTACGTTTTATAAGACCTATAGCGGCGTTTTATATGGAACTCGAGTTCCATAAACTCGAGTTCCGTGCAAAATATTTTTAAGTTTAATCGCCCCAAACCAATATCTGCTTTTTATAAGACCTATAACGGCGTTTTATATGGAACTCGAGCTCCATGAACTCCAGTTCCATGCAAATTTTTTTTAATTTTAATAACCCCCAAACCTATAGCTGCGTTTTATAAGACCTATAGTGGAGTTTTATATGTAAATTGAGCTCCATTAACTCGTGTTCCATGCAAATTTTTTCTTAAAAGTTTGTTCGTGCCAACCAATAGCTGCGTTTTATAAGACCTATAGCGGCGTTCTATATGGAACTCGAGCTTCATGAACTCGGGTTCCATGCAATTTTTTTTTTTTTTTTGAAGTTTGATCATGCCAAACCTATAGCTACGTTTTATAAGACCTATAGCGGCATTTTATATGGAACTTGAGCTCCATGAACTCGAGTTCCATGCAAATTTTTTTTAAGTTTAATCACCCCAAACCTATAGCTGCGTTTTATAAGACCTATAGTGGAGTTTTATATGGACATTGAGCTCCATTAACTCGTGCTCATGCAAATTTTTTTTTTAAAAGTTTGTTCGTGCCAAACCTATAGCTGCGTTTTATAAGACCTATAGCGGCGTTTTATCTGGAACTCGAGCTTCATGAAATCGAGTTCCATGCAATTTTTTTTTTTTTTTTTATGTTTGATCATGCCAAACGTATAGCTACTTTTTATAAGACCTATAGCGGCATTTTATATGGAACTTGAGCTCCATGAACTCGAGTTCCATGCAAAATTTTTTAGAGTTTAATCACCCCCACAGCTATAGCTGCGTTTTATAAGACCTATAGCTGCATTTTATATGGAACTTGAGCTCCATGAACTCGTGTTCCATGCAATTTTTTTTTTTTCAATTTGATCGGGCCAAACTTATAGCTGCGTTTCATAAAACCTATGGCGGCGTTTTATATGAAATTAGAGCTTCATGAACTCGAGTTCCGTGCAAATTTTTTTATTTTTTTTACTTTAAGTTTGATCATGACAAACATATAGCTACGTTTTGTAAGACCTATAGCAGCATTTTATATAGAACTCGAGCTCCATGAACTCGAGTTCCAAGAAAATTTTTTTTAAGTTTAATCACCCCAAACCTATAGCTACGTGTTATAAGACCTATAGCGGCGTTTTATATGGAACTCGAGCTCCATCAACTCGAGTTTTGCGCAAAATATTTTTAAGTTTAATCAACCCAAACCTATTGCTGCGTTTTCCTATAGCAGCGTTTTATATGGAACTCGAGCTCCATGAACTCGAGTTCCAGCAAATTTTTTTTTAAGTTTAATCACCCCAAACCTATAGCTGCGTTTTATAAGACCTATAGCGGAGTTTTATATGGAACTCGAGCTTCAAGAACTCGAGTTCCATGCAATTTTTTTTTTTTTTTTTTAAGTTTGATCATGCCAAACCTATAGCTACGTTTTATAAGATCTATAGCGGCATTATATATGAAGCTCGAGCTCCATGAACTTGAGTTCCATGCATTATTTTTTAAAGTTTAATCAACCCCAAACCAATTGCTGAATTTCATAAGACCTCTAGCGGTGTTTTATATGGAACTTGAGCTCCATGAACTCTTGTTCCATGCAATTTTGTTTTTTTTAAGCTAGATCGTGCCAAACCTATACCTGCGTTTTACAAGACCTATAGCGGCAGTTTATACGGAACTCGAGCTTCATGAACTCGAGTTCCATACAATTTTTTTTTTTGAATTTGATCATGCCACACTTATAGCTACGTTTTATTAGACCTATAGCGGCATTTAATATGGAACTCGAGCTCTATGAACTCGAGTTCCAAGCAAATTTTTTTTAAGTTTAATCACCCCAAACCTATAGCTGCGTTTTGTAAGACCTATAGCAGCGGTTTATATGGAACTCGAGCTCTATGAACTCCAGTTCCATGCAAAATTATGTAAAGTTTAATCACCCCCAAACCTATAGCTGCGTTTTATAAGACCTATAGCAGCGTTTTATATGGAACTCGAGCTTCATGAACTCGAGTTCCATGCAATTTTTTTTTTTTTTTTTTTAAGTTTGATCATGCCAAACCTATAGGTATGATTTATAAGATCGATAGCGGTATTTTATATGGAACTCGAGCTCCATGAACTTGAGTTCTATGCAAATTTTTTTTAAGCTTAATCACCCCAAACCTATAGCTGCGTTTTATAAGACCTATAGCGGCGTTTTATATGGAACTCGAGCTCCATCAACTCGAGTTCCATGCAAATTTTTTTTTAAGTTTAATCACCTTAAGCCTAAAGCTGCATTTTATAGGACTTATAGCGGCGTTTTATAAGGAACTTGAGCTCCACGAACTAGTGTTCCGTCCAATTTTTTTTTTTTTAAGTTTGTTCACCCCAAACCTATAGCTACGTTTTATAAGACCTATAGCGGCGTTTTGTATGGAACTCGAGTTCCGTAAACTCGAGTTCCGTGGAAAATATTTTTAAGTTTAATCGCCCCAAACCAATATCTGCGTTTTATAAGACCTAGAGCGGAATTTTTTATGGAACTCGAGCTCCATGAACTCCTTTTCCATGCAAATTGTTTTTAAGTTTAATCACCCCAAACCTATAGCTACGTTTTATGAGACCTATAGCGGCGTTTTATATGGAACTCGATCTCCATGAACTCGAGTTCCATGAAAATTGTTTTTAAGTTCGATCATGCCAAACCTATAGCTACGTTTTATAAGACCTATAGCGGCATTTTATATGGAACTCGAGCTCCATGAACTCGAGTTCCATGCAAATTTTTTTTAAGTTTAATCACCCCAAACCTATAGCTGCGTTTTATAAGACCTATAGCGGCGTTTTATATGGAACTCGAGCTTCATGAACTCGAGTTCCATGCAAATTTTTTTTTTTAAGTTTGATCATGCCAAACCTATAGCTAGGTTTTATAAGACCTATAGCGGCATTTTATATGGAACTCGAGCTCCAAGAACTCGAGTTCCATGCAAAATATTTTTAAGGTTAATCACCCCCAAACCTATAGCTGTGTTTTATAAGACCTATAGCGGCGTTTTATATGGAACTTGAGCTCCATGAACTCGTGTTCCATGCAAATTTTTTTTTTTTAAGTTTGTTCGTGCCAAACCTATAGCTGCGTTTTACAAGACCTATAGCGGCGTTTTATATGGAACTCGAGCTTCATGAACTCGAGTTCCATGGAATTTTTTTTTTTTAAGTTTGATCATGCCAAACCTATAGCTAGGTTTTATAAGACCTATAGCGGCATTTTATATGGAATTCTAGCTCCAAGAACTCGAGTTCCATGCAAAAAAATTTTAAGTTTAATCACCCCAAACCTATAGCTGCGTTTTGTAAGACCTATAGCGGCGTTTTATATGGAACTCGAGCTTCATGAACTCCAGTTCCATGCAAAATTTTTTAAAGTTTAATCACCTCCAATCGTATAGCTGCGTTTTATAAGACCTATAGTGGCGTTTTACATGGAACTCGATATCCATGAACTCCAGTTCCATGCAAATTTTTTTTTTTAAGTTTGATCCTGCCAAACCTATAGCTCCGTTTTATATGACCTATAGTGGCATTTTATATGGAACTCGTGTTCCATGAACTCTAGTTCCCTGCAAATTTGTTTTAAGTTTAATCACCCCAAACCTATAGCTGCGTTTTATAAGACCTATAGCGGCGTTTTATATGGAACTCGAGCTCCATGAACTCGAGTTCCACGCAAAATATTTTTAAGTTTAATAACCCCCAAACCTATAGCTGCGTTTTATAAGACCTATAGCGGCGTTTTATATGGAACTCGAGCTCCATGAACTCGTGTTCCATGCAAAAAAAAATTTCAGTTTAATCACCCTAAACCTATAGCTACGTGTTATAATACCTATATCGGGGATTTTAATGGAATTAGAGATCCATGAACTCGAGTTCCGTGCAGAATATTTTTAAGTTTAATCACACGAAACCAATAGCTACGTTTTACAAGACCTATAGCGGCATTTTATACAGAACTCGAGCTCCATGAACTCCAGTTCCATGCAATTTTTTTGAAGGTTAATCACCCCAAACCTATAGCTTCGTTTTATAAGACCTATAGCGGCGTTTGATATGGAACTCAAGCTCCATGAACTCGAGTTCCGTGCAAAATATTTTTAAGGTTAATCACCCCCAAACCTATAGCTGCGTTGTATAAGACCTATAGCAGCGTTTTATATGGAACTTGAGCTCCATAAACTCCTGTTCCGTGCAATATTTTTTTTAAATGTTTCATCGTGCCAAACCTATAGCTGCGTTTTGCAAGACCTATAGCGGCGTTTATATGGAACTCAAGCTTCATGAACTCGAGTTCCAAGCAATTTTTTTTATTTTTTATTTTTTTAAGTTTGATCATGCCAAACCTATAGCTTTGTTTTGTAAGACCTATAGCGGCATTTTATATGGAACTCGAGCTCCAAGAACTCGAGTTCCGTACAAAATATTTTTAAGGTTAATCACCCCCAAATCTATATCTGCGTTTTATAAGACCTATAGTGGCATTTTATATGGAACTCGAGCTTCATGAACTCGAGTTCCATGCAATTTTTTTTTTCTTTATAGTCGAGTTCGTGCCAAACCTATAGCTGCGTTTTATGAGACCTATAGCGGCGTTTTATATGGACCTCGAGCTTCATGAACTCGAGTTCCATGCAATTTTTTTTTTTTTTTTAAGTTTGATCATGCCAAACCTATAGCTACGGTTTATAAGACCTATAGCGGCATTTTATATGGAACTCGAGCTCCATGAACTCGAGTTCCATGCAAATTTTTTTTAAGCTTAATCACCCCAAACCTATAGCTGCGATTTATAAGACCTATAGCGGCGTTTTATATGGAACTCGAGCTCCATGAACTCGAGTTCCACTCAAATTTTTTTTTAAGCTTTATCACCCGAAACCTATAGCTGCGTTTTATAAGACCTATAGCGGCGTTTTATATGGAACTCGAGCTCCATGAACTCGAGTTCCATGCAAATTTTTTTTTAATCTTGATCACCCCAAACCTATAGCTACGTGTTATAAGACCTTTACCGGCGTCTTATACAGAACTCGAGCTCCATGAACTCCTGTTCCATGCAAATTTTTTTTAAGTTTAATCACTCCAAACCTATAGCTACGCTTTATAAGACCTATAGCGGCGTTTTATATGGAACTCGAGCTTCATGAACTCGAGTTCCATGCAAATTTTTTTTTTTTTTTTTTTAAGTTTGATCATGCCAAACCTATAGCTCTTTTATAGACCTATAGCGGCGTTTTATATGGAACTCGAGCTCCATGAACTCGAGTTCCATGCAAATTCTTTTTAAGTTTAATCACCCCCAAACCTATAGCTGCGATTTATAAGACCTATAGCGGTGTTTTATATGGAACTTGAGCTCCATGAACTAGTATTCCATGCAATTTTTTTTTTTAAGTTTGATTGTGCCAAAACTATTGCCATGTTTTATAAGACGTATAGCAGCGTTTTATATGGAATTAGAGCTTCAGGAATTCGAGTTCCATTCAATTTTTTTTTTTTTTTTAAGTTTGATCCTGCCAAACCTATAGGTCCATTTTGGAAGACCTTTAGTAGCATTTTGTATGTAACTCGAGTTCCTTGAACTTGAGATGTATGCAAATTTTTTTTCAGTTTAATCACCCCAAACCTATAGCTATATTTTATAAGGCCTATAGTGGTATTTTATATGGTAATTGAGCTCCATGAACTCCAGTTCCGTGCAAATTATTTTAAAGTTTAACCACCCCCAAACCTATAGCTGCGTTTTATAAGACCTATAGCGGCGTTTTATATGGAACTCGAGCTTCAAGAACTCGAGTTCCATGCATTTTTTTTTTTTTAAGTTTGATCATGCCAAGCCTATAGCTACGTTTTATAATACCTATAGCGGCGTTTTATATGGAACTCAAGCTCCAAGAACACGAGTTTCGTGCAAACTTTTTTTTTAAGTTTAATCACCCCAAACCTATAGCTACGTTTTATAAGACCTATAGCGGCGTTTTATATGGAACTCGAGTTCCATAAACTCGAGTTCCGTGCAAAATATTTTTAAGTTTAATCGCCCCAAACCAATATCTGCGTTTTATAAGACCTATAGCGGTATTTTTTATGGAACTCGAGCTCCATGAACTCGAGTTCCGTGCAAATTTTTTTTAAGTTTAATCACCCCAAACCTATAGCTACGTTTTATAAGACCTATAGCGGCGTTTTATATGGAACTCGATCTCCATGAACTCGAGTTCCATGAAAATTGTTTTTAAGTTTAATCACCTTAAGCCTATAGCTGCATTTTATAGGACTTATAGCGGCGTTTTATAAGGAACTTGAGCTCCACGAACTAGTGTTCCATCCAATTTTTTTTTTTTTTTTAAGTTTGATCATGCCAAACCTATAGCTACGTTTTATAAGACCTATAGCGGCATTTTATATGGAACTTTAGTTCCATGAACTCGAGTTTCGTGGAAAATATTTTTATGGTTACTCACCCCCAAACCTAAAGCTGCGTTGTATAAGACTTATAATGGCGTTTTATACGAAACTTGAGCTCCATGAACTCGTGTTCCATACAATTTTTTTTTTTAAGTTCATTCGTGCCAAACCTATACCTGCGTTTTATAAGACCTATAGCGGCGTTTTATTTGGAACCCGAGGTTCATGAAATCAAGTTCCATTTAATTTTTTTTTTTTTTTTTTTTTAAAGTTTGATCCTGCCAAACCTATAGCTCCATTTTGGAAGACCTATAGCAGTATTTTGTATGTAACTCGAGTTCCTTGAACTTGAGATCTATGCAAATTTTTTTTCAGTTTAATCACCCCAAACCTATAGCTGGGTTTTATAAGAACTATAGTGGCGTTTTATATGGTAATTGAGCTCCAAGAACTCGAGTTCCATGCTAAAAAATTTTTAAGTTTGATCCCCCAAAACCTATATTTACATTTTGTAAGACATATAGCGGCATTTTATATGGAACACGAGCTCCATGAACTCGAGTTTCGCGCAAAATATTTTTAAGTTTAATCACCCCAAACCTATAGCTGCGTTTTATAAGACCTATAGCGGCGTTTTATATGGAACACGAGCTCCATGAACTCGAGTTTCGCGCAACATATTTTTAAGTTTAATCACCCCAAACCTATAGCTGCGTTTTATAAGACCTATAGCGGCCTTTTATATGGAACTCGAGCTCCTTCAACTCCAGTTCCATGTAAATTTTTTTTAAGTTTAATCACCCCAAACCTATTGATACGTTTTATAAGACCTATAGCGGCGTTTTATACAGAACTCGAGCTCCATGAACTCCAATTCCATACAAATTTTTCTTAAGTTTAATCACCCCAAAACCTATAGCTGCGTTTTATAAGACCTATAGCGACGTTTTATGTGGAACTTGAGCTCCAAGAAGTCTTGTTCCATGCAAATTTCTTTTAAGTTTAATCCCCCCAAACCTATAGCTGCGTTTTATAAGACCTATAACGGCGTTTTATATGGAACTCGAGCTCCAGGAACTCGAGTTCCATGCAAATTTTTTTTTAAGTTTAATCACCCCAAACCTATAGCTACGTTTTATAAGACCTATAGCGGCGTTTTATATGGAACTCGAGCTCCATGAACTCGAGTTCCGTGCAAAATATTTTTAAGGTTAATCACCCCCAAACATATAGCTGCATTTTATAAGAACTACAGTGGCGTTTTATATGGAACTTGAGCTCCATGAACTCGTGTTCCATGCAAATTTTTTTTTTTAAAGTTTGTTCGTGCCAAACCAATAGCTGCGTTTTATAAGACCTATAGTGGCATTTTATACGGAACTTGAGATCCATGAACTCAAGTTCCATGCAATTTTTTTTTTTTTTTTTTTTTTTTAAGTATGATCATGCCAAACCTATAGCTACGTTTTATAAGACCTATAGCGGCATTTTATATGGAACTCGAGCTCCATGAACTCGAGTTCCGTGCAAAATATTTTTATGGTTAATCACCCCCAAACCTAAAGCTACATTTTATAAGACCAATTATGGCATTTTATATGGAACTTGAGCTCCATGAACTCAGAATCCATGTAAATTTTTTTTTTTTAAGTTTGTTCGTGCCAAACCTATACCTGCGTTTTATAAGACCAATAGCGCCGTTTTATATGGAACTCGAGCTACAGGAACTCGAGTTCCATGCAAATTTTTTTTTAAGTTTAATCACCCCAAACCTATAGCTACGTTTTATAAGACCTATAGCGGCGTTTTATATGGAACTCGAGCTCCATGAACTCGAGTTCCGTGCAAAATATTTTTAAGTTTAATCACCCCAAACCTATAGCTGCGTTTTATAAGACCTATAGCGGCGTTTTATATGGAACTCGAGCTTCATGAACTCGAGTTCCATGCAATTTTTTTTTTTTTAAAGTTTGATCATGCCAAACCTATAGCTACGTTTTATAAGACCTATAGCGGCGTTTTATATGGAACTCGAGCTCCAGGAACTCGAGTTCCGTGCAAACTTTTTTTTTAAGTTTAATCACCCCAAACCTATAGCTACGTTTTATAAGACCTATAGCGGAGTTTTTTATGGAACTCGAGCTCCATGAACTCCATTTCCATGCAAATTTTTTTTAAGTTTAATCACCCCAAACCTATAGCTGCGTTTTATAAGACCTATAGCGGCGTTTTATATGGAACTCGAGCTTCATGAACTCGAGTTCCATGCAATTTTTTTTTTTTTGAAGGTTGATCATGCCAAACCTATAGCTGCATTTCATAAGACCAATAGCGGCATTTTATATGGAACTCGAGTTCCAAGAACTCGATTTCCGTACAAAATATTTTTAAGGTTAATCACCACCAAATCTATATCTGCGTTTTATAAGACCTATAGTGGCATTTTATATGGAACTCGAGCTTCATGAACTCGAGTTCCACGCAAATTTTTTTTTTTTTTGTAAGTTTGATCATGCAAAACCTATAGCTGCATTTTATAAGACCTATAGCGGCGTTTTATTTGGAACCCGAGGTTCCTGAAATCAAGTTCCATTTAATTTTTTTTTTTAAAGTTTAATTATGCCAAACCTATAGGTATGTTTTGTAAGACCTACAGCGGCATTTTATATGGAACTTGAGCTCCATGCAAATTTTTTTTAAGTTTAATCACCCCAAACCTATAGCTACATTTTATAAGAACTATAGCGGCGTTTTATATGGAACTTGAGTTCCGTGCAAAATATTTTTAAGGCTAATCACCCCCAAACCAATAGCTATATTTTATAAGAACTATAGCGGCGTTTTATATGGAACTCGAGCTCCATGAACTCGAGTTCCATGCAAATATTTAAGTTTAATCACCCCAAACCTATAGCTACGTTTTATGAGACCTATAGCGGCGTTTTATATGGAACTCGAGTTCCGTGGAAAATATTTTTAAGTTTAATCACCCCAAAACCTATAGCTGCGTTTTATAAGACCTATAGCGGAGTTTTATATGGAACTCGAGCTCCATGAACTCGAGTTCCATGCAATTTTTTTTTTTTTTTTTTTTTTTTAGGTTTGATCATGCCAAACCTATAGCTACGGTTTATAAGACCTATAGCGGCATTTTATATGGAACTCGAGCTCCATGAACTCGAGTTCCGTGCAAATTTTTTTTAAGTTTAATCCCCCCAAACCTATAGTTGTGTTTTATAGGACCTATAGCGGCGTTTTGTATGGAACTTGAGTTCCATGAACTCGTGTTCCGTGCAAATTTTTTTAAAAAAAGTTTGTTCGTGCCAAACCAATTGCCGCATTTTATAAGACCTATAATCGCGTTTTATATGGAACTCGAGCTTCATGAACTCGAGTTCCATGCAATTTTTTTTTTTTTTTTAAAGTTTGATCCTGCCAAAACTATAGCTACATTTCATAAGACATATAGCGGCATTTTATATGGAACTCGAGTTCCATGAACTCGATGTCCGTGCAAAATATTTTTAAGGTTAATCACCCCCAAACCTATAGCTGCATTTTATAAGACCTATAGCGGCATTTTATATGGAACTCGAGCTCCATGAACTCGAGTTCCATGCAATTTTTTTTTTCTTTATAGTCGAGTTCGTGCCAAACCTATAGCTGCGTTTTATGAGACCTATAGCGGCATTTTATATGGACGTCGAGCTTCATGAACTCGAGTTCCATGCAATTTTTTTTTTTTTTTTGAAAGTTTGATCATGCCAAACCTATAGCTACGGTTTATAAGACCTATAGCGGCATTTTATATGGAACTCGAGCTCCAAGAACTCGAGTTCCATGCAAATTTGTTTTTAGTTTAATCCCCCCAAACCTATAGCTGCGTTTTATAGGACCTATAGTGGCGTTTTATATGAAACTCGAGCTCCATGAACTCGAGTTCCGTGCAAAATATTTTCAAGGTTAATCACCGCCAAACCTATAGCTATGTTTTATAAGACCTATAGCGGCATTTTATATGGAACTCGAGCTCCAAGAACTCGAGTTCCATGCAAATTTTTTTTTAGTTTAATCACCCCAAGCCTATAGCTTCGTTTTATATGACCTATAGCGGCGTTTTATATGGAACTTGAGCTCCGTGGACTCGTTTTCCATGCAAATTTTATTTTTAAAAGTTTGTTCGTGCCAAACCAATAGTTGCGTTTTATAAGACCTATAGTGGCGTTTTATATGGAACTCGAGCTCCATGAACTCGAGTTCCATGCAATTTTTTTTTTTTTTTTTTTTTTTTTAGGTTTGATCATGCCAAACCTATAGCTACGGTTTATAAGACCTATAGCGGCATTTTATATGGAACTCGAGCTCCATGAACTCAAGTTCCGTGCAAATTTTTTTTCAGTTTAATCCCTCCAAACCTATAGCTGTGTTTTATAGGACCTATAGCGGCGTTTTATATGGAACTTGAGTTCCATGAACTCGTGTTCCATGCAAATTTTTTTTAAAAAAGTTTGTTCGTGCCAAACCAATAGCTGCGTTTTATAAGACCTATAGTGCCGTTTTATATGGAACTCGAGCTTCATGAACTCGAGTTCCATGGAATTTTTTTTTTTTTTTTTTAAATTTGATCATGCCAAACCTATAGCTACATTTCAGAAGACCAATAGCGGCATTTTATATGGAACTCGAGTTCCATGAACTCGAGTTCCGTGCAAAATATTTTTAAGGTTAATCACCCCCAAACCGATAGCTGCGTTTTATAAGACCTATAGCAGCATTTTATAGGGAACTCGAGCTCCAGGAACTCGAGTCCCAGGAAATTTTTTTATTTTTTATAGTCGAGTTCGTGCCAAACCTATAGCTGCGTTTTATAAGACCTATAGTGGCGTTTTATATGGAAATCGAGCTCCATGAACTCGTGTTCCATGCAAATTTTTTTTTAAGTTTGATCCCCCCAAACCTATATTTACATTTTATAAGACATATAGCGGCATTTTATATGGAACACGAGCTCCATGAACTCGAGTTTCACGCAACATATTTTTAAGTTTAATCACCCCAAACCTATAGCTGCGTTTTATAAGACCTATAGCGGCGTTTTATATGGAACTCGAGCTCCATGAACTCGAGTTCCGTGCAAAATATTTTCAAGGTTAATCACCGCCAAACCTATAGCTATGTTTTATAAGACCTATAGCGGCGTTTTATATGGAACTCGAGCTCCTTCAACTCCAGTTCCTTGTAATTTTTTTTTAAGTTTAATCACCCCAAACCTATTGATACGTTTTGTAAGACCTATAGCGGCGTCTTATATGGAACTTGAGCTCAATGAACTCGTGTTCCATGCTATTTTTTTTTTTTTAAGTTTGATCGTGCCAAACCTATAGCTGTGTTTTACAAGACCTATAGCGGTGTTTTATATGGAACTCGAGCTTCATGAACTCGAGTTCCATGCAATTTTTTTTTTTTTTTTTTTTAAGTTTGATCATGCCAAACCTATAGCTACATTTTATAAGACCTATAGCAGCATTTTATATGGAACTCGAGCTCCATGAACTCGAGTTCCGTGCAAAATATTTTTATGGTTAATCACCCCCAAACCTATAGCTGCGTTTTATAAGACCTATAGCGGCGTTTCATAGGGAACTTGAGCTTCATGAACTCGTCTTCCATGCAATTTTTTTTTTTTTAAGTTTGTTCGTGCCAAACCTATAGCTGTGTTTTATAAGACCTATAGTGGCGTTTTATATTGAACTCGAGCTTCGTGAACTCGAGTTCCATGCAAATTTTTTTTTTTTTTTTTAAGTTTGATCATGGCAAACCTATAGCAACATTTTATAAGACCTATAGCGGCATTTTATATGGAACTCGAGCTCCATGAACTCGAGTTCCGTGCAAAATATTTTTATGGTTAATCACCCCCAAACCTAAAGCTGCGTTTTATAAGACCTATGACGGCGTTTTATATGGAACTCGAACTCCATTAACTCAAGTTCCGTGCAAAATATTTTTATGGTTAATCGTGCCAAACCTATAGCAGCGTTTTACAAGACCTATAGTGGCGTTTTATATGGAACTCGAGCTTCATGAACTCGAGTTCCATGCAAATTTTTATTTATTTATTTTTTTTATGTTTGATCATGCCAAACTTATAGCTACGTTTTATAAGACCTATAGCAGCGTTTTATATGGAACTCGAGCTCCATGAACTCGAGTTCCATGCAAATTTTTTTTTAAGCTTAATCACCCCAAACCTATAGCTGCGATTTATAAGACCTATAGCGGCGTTTTATATGGAACTCGAGATCCATGAACTCGAGTTGCATGCAAATTTTTTTTTAGTTTAATCACCCCAAACCTATAGCTACGTTTTATAAGACCTATAGCGGCCTTTTATATGGAACTCGAGCTTCATGAACTCGAGTTCCATGCAATTTTTTTTTTTTTTATTTTAATTTTGAGCATGCCAAACCTATAGCTACATTTTCTAAGACCTATAGAGGCATTTTATATGGAACTCGAGCTCCATGAACTCGAGTTCCGTGCAAAATATTTTCATGGTTAATTTCCTCCAAACCGATAGCTGCGTTTTATAAGACCTATAGCGGCGTTTTTTATGGAACTTGATCTCCATGAACATGTGTTCCATGCAATTTTTTTTTTTTTTTTAAGTTTGTTCGTGCCGAATCTATACTTGCGTTGTATATGACCTATAGCGGCGTTTTATTTGGTACTCGAGCTTCGAGAACTCGAGTTCCACGCAAATTTTTTTTTTTTTTTTAAGTTTTATCATGCGAAACCTATAGCTACGGTTTATAAGACCTATAGCGGCATTTTATATGGAACTCGAGCTCCATGAACTCGAGTTCCATGCAAATTTTTTTAAGTTTAACCGCCCCAACCCTATTGCTGCCTTTAATAAGACCTATAGCGGCATTTTATATGGAACTTGAGCTCCATGAACTCGTGTTCCATGCAAATTTTTTTTTTTAAGTTAGATCGTGCCAAACCTATAGCTGCGTTTTATAAGACCTATAGCGGCGTTTTATATGGAACTCGAGCTCCATGAACTCGAGTTCCATGCAATTTTTATTTTTTTTTTAAGTTTGATCATGCCAAACCTATAGCTACGTTTTATAAGACCTATAGCGGCATTTTATATGGAACTCGAGCTCCATGAACTCGAGTTCCATGCAAATTTTTTTTAAGTTTAATCACCCCAAACCTATAGCTGCGTTTTATAAGACCTATAGCGGCGTTTTATATGGAACTCGAGCTCCATGAACTCCAGTTCCGTGCAAAATTTTTGTAAGTCTAATCACCCCAAACCTATAGCTGCGTTTTATAAGACCTATAGCGGCGTTTTATATGGAACTCGAGCTCCATGAACTTGAGTTTCATGCAAATTTTTTTTAAGTTTAATCACCCCAAACCTATAGCAACGTTTTATAAGACCTATAGCAGCGTTTTATATGGAACACGAGCTGCATGAACTCGAGTTCCATGCAATTTTTTATTTTTTTATTTTTTTTATGTTTGATCATGCCAAACTTATAGCTACATTTTCTAACACTATTGAGGCATTTTACATGGAGCTCGAGCTCCATGAACTCGAGTTCCATGCAAATCCTTTTTAAGTTTAATCACCCCAAACCTATAGCTGCGTTTTGTATGACCTGTAGCGGTGTACTATATGGAACTCGAGCTTCATGAACTCCAGTTCCATGCAAATTTTTTTTAAGTTTAACCACCCCCAAACCTATAGCTGTGTTTTATAAGACCTACAACAGCATTTTATATGGAATTTGAGCTCCATGAACTCGAGTTCCATGCGAAATTATTTTTAAGTTTAATCAGCCGAAACCTATAGCTAGGTGGTATAAGACCTATAGCGGCGTTTTATATGGAACTCGCGCTCCATCAACTCGTGTTCTGCGCAAAATATTTTTAAGTTTAATCAGCCCAAACCTATAGCTGCGTTTTACAAGACCTATAGTGGCGTTTTATATGGAACTCGAGCTTCATGAACTCGAGTTCCATGCAATTTTTTTTTTTTTTTTTTAAGTTTGATCATGCCAAACCTATAGCTACGTTTTATAAGATCTATAGCGGCATTATATATGAAGCTCGAGCTCCATGAACTTGAGTTCCATGCAAATTTTTTTTAAGTTTAATCACCCCAAACCTATAGCTGCGTTTCATAATACCTATAGCGGGGGTTTATATGGAACTCGACCTTCATGAACTCGAGTTACATGCAATTTTTTTTTTTTTTTTTTTTTTAAGTTTAATCATCCCCAAACCTATAGGCGCGTTTTACAAGACCTACAGCGGCGTTTTATACGGAACTCGAGCTCCATGAACTCGAGTTCCGTGCAAAATATTTTTAAGTTTAATCCCCCCAAACCTATAGCTGCGTTTTATAGGACCTATAGCGGCGTTTTATATGGAACTTGAGCTCCATGAACTCGTGTTCCATTTAAATTTTTTTTTTTAAAGTTTGTTCGGGCCAAACCAATAGCAACGTTTTATAAGACCTATAGTGGGGTTTTATATGGAACTGGAGCTTTATGAACTGGAGTTCCGTGCTATTTTTTTTTTTTTTTTAAGTTTGATCCTGCCAAAACTATAGCTATATTTCATAAGACATATAGCGGCATTTTATACGGAAGTCGAGTTCCATGAACTCGATATCCGTTCAAAATATTTTTAAGGTTAATCACCCCCAAACCTATAGCTGCGTTTTATAAGACCTATAGCGGCGTTTTATACGGAACTTGAGCTCCATGAACTTATGTTTCTTGCAAATTTTTATTTTTTTTTTAAGTTGGTTCGTGGCAAACCTATTCCTGCGTTTCATAAGACCTATAGCGGCGTTTTATTTGGAACTCGATCTTCATGACCTCAAGTTCCATGCAATTTTTTTTTTAAATTTGATCATGCCAAACCTATAGCTAGTTTTTATAAGACCTATAGCGGCATTTTATATGGAACTCGAGCTCCAAGAACTCGAGTTCCATGCAAATTTTTTTTAAGTTTAATCCCCCCAAACCTATAGCTGCGTTTTATAAGACCTATAGCGGCGTTTTATATGGAACTCTAGCTCCATGAACTCCAGTTCCATGCAAAATTTTTTAAACTTTAATCACCTCCAATCCTACAGCTGCGTTTTATAAGACCTATAGTGGCGTTTTATATGGAACTCGAGCTCCAGGAACTCGAGTTCCATGCAAAAATGTTTTTAAGTTTAATCACCCCAAACCTATAGCTACGTTTTATGAGACCTATAGCGGCGTTTTATATGGAACTCGAGTTCCATGCAAAATATTTTTAAGTTTAATCACCCCAAACCTATAGTTGCGTTTTATAAGACCTATAGCGGCGTTTTATATGGAACTCGAGCTCCATGAAGTCGTGTTCCATGCAAATTTTTTTTTTAAAGTTTGCGTTTTATAAGACCTATAGCGGCGTTTTATATGGAACTCGAGCTCCATGAACTCGAGTTCCGTGCAAAATATTTTCAAGGTTAATCACCGCCAAACCTATAGCTATGTTTTATAAGACCTATAGCGGGGTTTTAGATGGAACTTGAGCTCCATGAACTCGTTTTCCATGCAAATTTTTTTTTTAAAAGTTTGTTCGTGCCAAACCAATAGCTGTGTTTTATAAGAACTATAGTGGCGTTTTATATGGAACTCGAGGTTCACAAAGTCTTGTTCCATGCAATTTTTTTTTTTTTTTTTTTTTTAATTTTGATCATGCCAAACCTATAGCTACATTTTCTAAGACCTATAGAGGCATTTTATATGGAACTCGAGCTCCATGAACTCGAGTTCCGTGCAAATTTTTTTTAAGTTTAATCCCCCCAAACCTATAGCTGCGTTTTGTGAGACCGACAGCGGCGTTTTATATGGAACTTGAGCTCCAGGAACTCGAGTTCCATGCAATTTTTTTTTTCTTTATACTCGAGTTCGTGCCAAAACTATAGCTGCATTTTATGAGACCTATAGCAGCGTTTTATATGGACCTCGAGCTTCATGAACTCGAGTTCCATGCAATTTTTTTTTATTTTTTTAAGTTTCATCTTGCCAAACCTATAGCTACGGTTTATAACACCTACAGCGGCATTTTATATGGAACTCGAACTCCATGAACTCGAGTTCCACGCAAATTTTTTTTAAGTTTAATCACCCCAAACCTATACCCGCATTTTATATGAACTATAGCGGCGTTTTATATGGAACTCGAGCTCCATGAACTCTTGTTCCATGCAATTTTTTTTTTTAAGCTTGATCGTGCCAAACCTATAGCTGCGTTTTACAAGACCTATAGCGGCGTTTTATATGGAACTCGAGCTTCATGAACTCGAGTTCCATGGAAATTTTTTTTTTTTTTTTTTTAAAGTTTGATCATGCCAAACCTATAGCTATGTTTTATAAGACCTATAGCGGCATTTTATATGGAACTCGAGCTCCAAGAACTCGAGTTCCATGCAAATTTCTTTTTAGTTTAATCACCCCAAACCTATAGCTACGTTTTATGAGACCTATAGCGGCGTTTTATATGGAACTCGAGTTCCGTGGAAAATATTTTTAAGTTTAATCACCCCAAAACCTATAGCTGCGTTTTATAAGACCTATAGCGGAGTTTTATATGGAACTCGAGCTCCATGAACTCGAGTTCCATGCAATTTTTTTTTTTTTTTTTTTTTTAGGTTTGATCATGCCAAACCTATAGCTGCGGTTTATAAGACCTATAGCGGCATTTTATATGGAACTCGAGCTCCATGAACTCGAGTTCCGTGCAAATTTTTTTTAAGTTTAATCCCCCCAAACCTATAGTTGTGTTTTATAGGACCTATAGCGGCGTTTTGTATGGAACTTGAGTTCCATGAACTCGTGTTCCGTGCAAATTTTTTTTTTGAAAAGTTTGTTCGTGCCAAACCAATAGCTGCGTTTTATAAGACCTATAGTGGCGTTTTATATGGAACTCGAGCTTCATGAACTCGAGTTCCATGCAAATTTTTTTTTTTTTTTTTTAAGTTTGATCATGCCAAACATATAGCTGCATTTTATGAGACCTATAGCGGCGTTTTATATGGAATTCGAGCTCCATGAACTCGAGTTTCGTGCAAAATATTTTTATAGTTAATCACCCCCAAACCTAAAGCTGTGGTTTATAAAACCTATGATGGCGTTTTATATGGAAGTTGAGCTCCATTAACTCGTGTTCCATGCAATTTTTATTTTTTTTTAAGTATGTTCGTGCCAACCTATTCCTCTGTTTTATAAGACCTATAGCGGTGTTTTATTTGGAACTCGAGCTTCATGAACTCGAGTTCCATGCCATTTTTTTTTTTTGAAGTTTGATCAAGCCAAACCTATAGCTAGGTTTTATAAGACCTATAGCGGCGTTTTATGTGGAACTCGAGTTCCAAGAACTCGAGTTCCATGCAAATTTTTTTTAAGTTTAATCCCCCCAAACCTATAGCTGCGTTTTACAAGACCTATAGCGGCGTTTTATATGTAACTCGAGCTCCAGGAACTCGAGTTCCATGCAAAATTTTTTTAAGTTTAATCACCCCAAACCTATAGCTACATTTTATAAGACCTATAGAGGCGTTTTATATGGAACTCGAGTTCCATAAACTCGAGTTCCGTGCAAAATATTTTTAAGGTTAATCACCCCCAAACCTATAGCTGCATTTTATAAGACCAATAGTGGCGTTTTATATGGAACTCGAGCTTCATGAACTCGAGTTCCATGCAAATTTTTTTTTAAGTTTAATCACCCCAAACCTATAGCTGCGTTTTATAAGACCTATAGCGGCGTTTTATATGGAACTCGAGCTTCATGAACTCGAGTTCCATGCAAAATTTTTTTTTTTTTTTTAAAGGATGATCATGCCAAACCTATTGCTAGGTTTTATAAGACCTATAGCGGCATTTTATATGAAACTCGAGCTCCATGAACTCGAGTTCCGTGCAAAATATTTTCAAGGTTAATCACCGCCAAACCTATAGCTATGTTTTATAAGACCTATAGCGGGGTTTGAGATGGAACTTGAGCTCCATGAACACGTGTTCCATGTAAATTGTTTTTTTTAAAGTTTGTTCGTGCCAAACCAATAGCTGCGTTTTATAAGACCTATAGTGGCATTTTATATGGAACTCGAGCTTCATGAACTCGAGTTCCACGCAAATTTTTTTTTTTTTTGTAAATTTGATCATGCAAAACCTATAGCTACATTTCATAAGACCTATAGCGGCATTTTATACGGAACTCGAGTTCCGTGCAAAATATTTTTAAGGTTAATCACCCCCAAACCAATAGATGCGTTTTATAAGACCTATAGTGGCGTTTTATACGGAACTTGAGCTCCATGAACTCATGTTTCTTGCAAAATTTTTTTTTTTTAAGTTGGTTCGTGGCAAACCTATTCCTGTGTTTTATAAGACCTACAGCAGCGTTTTATTTGGAACTCGATCTTTATGACCCCGAGTTCCATGCAATTTTTTTTTAAGTTTGATCATGCCAAACCTATAGCTAGGTTTTATAAGACCTATAGCGGCATTTTATATGGAACTCGAGCTCCAAGAACTCGAGTTCCATGCAAATTTTTTTTAAGTTTAATCCCCCCAAACCTATAGCTGCGTTTTATAAGACCTATAGCGGCGTTTTATATGGAACTCGAGCTCCATGAACTCGAGTTCCATGCAAATTTTTTTTAAGTTTAATCACCCCAAACCTATAGCTGCGTTTTATAAGACCTATAGCGGCGTTTTATATGGAACTCGAGCTCCATGAACTCGAGTTCCATGCAAATTTTTTTTAAGTTTAATCGCCCCGAACCTATAGCTGCGTTTTACAAGACATATAGCGGCATTATATATGGAACTCGAGCTCCATGAACTTGAGTTTCATGCAATTTTTTTTTTAAGTTTGATCATGCCAAACCAATATATAGGTTTTACAAGACCTATAGGGGCATTTTATATGGAACTCGAGCTCCATGAACTCGAGTTCCGTGCAAAATATTTTTAAGGTTAATCACCCCCAAACCTATAACTGCGTTTTATAAGACCAATAATGGCGTTTTATGTGGAACTTGAGCTCCATGAACTCATAATCCATACAAAATTTTTTTTTTTTTTAAGTTTCTTTGTGCCAAACCTATACCTGCGTTTTTAAGACCTATAGCAGCGTTTTATATGGAACTCGAGCTTCATGAACTCGTGTTCCATGCAAATTTTTTTTATTTTTAAGTTAGCTCATGCCAAACCTATAGCAACATTTTATAAGACCTATAGCGGCATTTTATGCGGAACTCGAGCTCCTAGAACTCGAGTTCTGTGCAAAAATTTTTTAAGCTTAACCACCCCCAAACCTATAGCTGCGTTTTATAGGACCTATAGTGGCGTTTTATATGGAACTCGAGCTCCAGGAACTCGAGTTCCATGCAAATTTTTTTTAAGTTTAATAACCCCAAAACCTATAGCTGCGTTTTATAAGACCTATTGCGGCGTTTTATATGGAACTCGAGCTTCATGAACTCGGGTTCCATGCAATTTTTTTTTTTTTTTTTAAGTTTGATCATGCCAAACCTATAGCTACGGTTTATAAGACCTATAACGGCATTTTATATGGAACTCGAGCTCGATGAACTCGAGTTCCAAGCAAAATTTTTTTAAGTTTAATCACCCCAAATCTATAGCTGCGTTTTATGAGACCTATAGCGGCGTTTTATATGGAACTCGAGCTCCACGAACTCGAGTTCCATGCAAAATATTTTTAAGTTTAATCACCCCAAACCTATAGCTGCATTTTATAAGACCTATAGCGGCGTTTTATATGGAACTCGAGCTCCATGAACTCGAGTTCCGTGCAAAATATTTTTAAGGTTAATCACCACCAAACCTATAGCTATGTTTTATAAGACCTATAGCGGGGTTTTTTATGGAACTTCAGCTCCATGAACTCGTGTTCCGTGCAAATTTTTTTTTGGAAAAGTTTGTTCGTGCCAAACCAATAGCTGCGTTTTATAAGACCTATAGTGGCGTTTTATATGGAACTGGAGCTTCATGAACTCGAGTTCCGTGCAATTTTTTTTTTTTTTTTTTTTTTTTTTTTTTAAGTTTGATCATGCCAAACCTATAGCTACGTTTTATAAGACCTATAGCGGCATTTTATATGGAACTCGAGCTCCATGAACTCGAGTTCCATGCAAAATATTTTTAAGTTTAATCGCCCCAAACCAATATTTGTGTTTTATAAGACCTATAGCGGTATATTTTATGGAACTCGAGCTCAAAGAACTCGTGTTCCATCCAAATTTTTTTTTTTTTAAGTTTTTTCGTGCCAAACCTATACGTGCGTTTTATAAGACCTATAGCGGCGTTTTATTTGGAACTCGAGCTTCATGAACTCGGGTTCCATGCAATTTTTTTTTTTTTTTTAAGTTTGATCATGCCAAACCTATAGCTACGTTTTATAAGACCTATAGCGGCGTTTTATATGGAACTCGAGCTCCATGAACTCGAGTTCCGTGCAAAATATTTTTAAGTTTAATCACCCCCAAACCTATAGCTGCGTTTTATAAGACCTATAGCGGCGTTTTATATGGAACTCGAGCTCCATGAACTCGATTTCCATGCAAATTTTTTTTAAGTTTAATCACCCCAAACCTATAGCTGCGTTTTATAAGACCTATAGCGGCGTTTTATATGGAACTCGATCTTCATGAACTCGAGTTCCATGCAATTTTTTTTTAAAATTTGATCATGCCAAACCTATAGGTAGGTTTTATAAGACCTATAGCGGCATTTTATATGGAACTCGAGCTCCAAGAACTCGAGTTCCGTACAAAATATTTTTAAGGTTAATCACCCCCAAACCTATAGCTTCGTTTTATAAGACCTATAGTGGCGTTTTATATGGAACTTGAGCACCACGAACTCGTGTTCCTTGCAATTTTTTTTTTTTTATAGTTTTTTCGTGCCAAGCCAATAGCTGCATTTTATGAGACGTATGGTGGCATTTTATATGGAACTCGAGCTTCATGAACTCGAGTTCCATGCAAATTTTTTTTTTTTTTTTTTAAGTTTGATCATGCCAAACCTATTGCTAGGTTTTATAAGACCTATAGCGGCGTTTTATATGGAACTCGAGCTCCATAAACTCGAGTTCCGTGCAAATTTTTTTTAAGGTTAATCACGCCAATCCTATAGCTGCGTTTTATAAGACCTATAGCGGCGTTTTATATGGAACTTGAGCTCCTTGAACTCATGTTCCACGCAAATTTTTTTTTTTTAAGTTTGATCATGCCAAGCCTATAGCTACGTTTTATAAGACCTATAGCGGCATTTTTTATGGAACTCGAGCTCCATGAACTCCAGTTCCATGCAAATTTGTTTTAAGTTTAATCACCCCAAACCTATAGCTGCGTTTTATAAGACCTATAGCGGCGTTTTATATGGAACTCGAGCTCCATGAACTCCAGTTCCATGCAAATTTTTTTTAAGTTTAATCACCCCAAACCTATAGCTACGTTTTATAAGACCTATAGCGGCGTTTTATATGGAACTTGAGCTCCACGAACTAGTGTTCCATCCAATTTTTTTTTTTTTAAGTTTAATCACCCCAAACCTATAGCTACGTTTTATAAGACCTATAGCCGCGTTTTATATGTAACTCGAGTTCCATAAACTCGACTTACGTGCAAAATATTTTTAAGGTTAATCACCCCAAACCTATAGATGCGTTTTATAAAACCTATAGCGGCCTTTTATATGGAACTCGAGCTTCATGAACTCGGGTTCCATGCAATTTTTTTTTTTTTTTTTTAAGTTTGATCATGCCAAACCTATAGCTACGTTTTATAAGACCTATAGCGGCATTTTATATGGAACTTGAGCTCCATGAACTCGAGTTCCGTGCAAAATATTTTTAAGTTTAATCACCCCAAACCTATAGCTGCGTTTTATAAGACCTATAGCGGCGTTTTATATGGAACTCGAGCTCCATGAACTCGAGTTCCGTGCAAAATATTTTTAAGTTTAATCACCCCCAAACGTATAGCTGCGTTTTATAAGACCTTTAACGGCGTTTTGTATGGAACTTGAGCTCTATGAACTGAAGCTCCATGCAAAATTCTGATCATGCCAAACCTATAGCTAGGTTTTATAAGACCTATAGCAGCATTTTATATGGAACTCCATGAACTCGAGTTCCATGCAAATTTGGAACTCGATCTCCATGAATTCGAGTTCCATGCAAATTTTTTAAGTTTAATCACTCCAAACCTATAGCTGCGCTTTATAAGACCTATAGCGGCGTTTTATATGGAACTCGAGCTCCATGAACTCGAGTTCCATGCAAAATTTTTTTTTACCTTAATCACCCTAAACCTATAGCTGCGTGTTATAAGAACTTTACCGGCGTCTTATACAGAACTCGAGCTCCATGAACTCCTGTTCCTTGCAAATTTTTTTCAAGTTTAATCGCCCCAAAATATATAGCTGCGTTTTAGAAGACCTATAGCGGCGTTTTATATGGAACTCGAGCTTCATGAACTCGAGTTCCATGCAATTTTTTTTTTTTTTTAAGTTTGATCATGCCAAACCTATAGCTACGTTTTATAAGACCTATAGCGGCGTTTTATATGGAACTCGAACTCCACGAACTCGAGTTCCGTGCAAAATATTTTTAAGTTTAATCACCCCAAACCTATAGCTGCGTTTTATAAGACCTATAGCGGCGTTTTATATGGAACTTGAGCTCCATGAACTCGTGTTCCATGCAAATTTTTTTTTTAAAAGTTTGTTCGTGCCAAACCTATAGCTGCGTTTTATAAGACCTATAGTGGCGTTTTATATGGAACTCGAGCTTCATGAACTCGAGTTCCATGCAATTTTTTTTTTTTTTTTTAAGTTTGATCATGCCAAACCTATAGCTACATTTTATAAGACCTATAACGGCATTTTATATGGAACTCGAGCTCCATGAACTCGAGTTCCGTGCAAAATATTTTTATGGTTAATCACCCCCAAACGTAAAGCTGCGTTTTATAAGACTTATAGCGGCGTTTTTTATGGAACTTGAGCTCCATGAACTCGTGTTCCATCCAAATTTTTTTTTTTTAAGTTTTTTCGTGCAAACCCTATACCTGCGTTTTATAAGACCTATAGCGGCGTTTTATTTGGAACTCGAGCTTCATGAACTCGAATTCCATGCAATTTTTTTTTTTTTTTTTAAGTTTGATCATGCCAAACCTATACCTACGTTTTATAAGACCAGTAGCGGCGTTTTATATGGAACTCGAACTCCACGAACTCGAGTTCCGTACAAAATATTTTTAAGTTTAATCACCCCAAACCTATATCTGTGTTTTATAAGACCTATAGCGGCGTTTTATATGGAACTCGAGCTCCATGAACTCCAGTTCCATGCAAATTTTTTTTAATTTTAATAACCCCCAAACCTATAGCTGCGTTTTATAAGACCTATAGCGGCGTTTTATATGGAACTCGAGCTCCATGAACTCCAGTTCTATGCAAATTTTTTTTAAGTTTAGTCACCCCAAACCTATATCTACGTTTTATAAGACCTATAGCGGCGTTTTATATGGAACTCGAGCTTCATGAACTCAAGTTCCGTGCAAAATATTTTTAAGTTTAATCACCCCAAACCTAAAGCTACGTTTTATAAGACCTATGACGGCGTTTTATATGGAACTTGAGCTCCACGAACTCGTGTTCCATGCAATTTTTATTTTTTTTAAAGTTTGTTCGTGCCAAACCTATACCTGCGTTTTATAAGACCTATAGCGCCGTTTTATATGGAACTCGAGCTCCATGAACTTGAGTTCCTTGAAAAATATTTTTAAGGTTAATCACCCCCAAACCTATAGCTGCGTTTTATAAGACCTATAGTGGCGTTTTATATGGAACTTGAGCTCCATGAACTCATAATCCATGTAAATTTTTTTTTTTATAGTTTGTTCGTGCCAAACCTATTGCTAGGTTTTATAAGACCTATAGCGGCGTTTTATATGGAACTCGAGCTTCATGAACTCGAGTTCCATGCCATTTTTTTTTAAGTTTGATCATGGCAAACCTATAGCAACATTTTATAAGACATATAGCGGCATTTTATATGGAACACGAGCTCCATGAACTCGAGTTTCGCGCAAAATATTTTTAAGGTTAATCACCCCAAACCTATACATACGTTTTATAAGACCTATAGCGGCGTTTTATATTGAACTTGAGCTCAATGAACTCGTGTTCCATGCAATTTTTTTTTCAGTTTGATCGTGCCAAACCTATAGCTGCGTTTTACAAGACCTATGGCGGCGTTTTATATGGAACTCGAGCTTCATGAACTCGAGTTCCATGCAATTTTTTTTTTTTTTTTTAAAGTTTGATCATGCCAAACCTATTGGTACGTTTTATAAGATCTATAGCGGCATTATATGTGAAGCTCAAGCTCCATGAACTAGAGTTTCATGCAAATCTTTTTTGAGTTTAATCACCCCAAACCTATAGCTGCGTTTTATAAGACCTATAGCAGCGTTTTATATGGAACTCGAGCTCCACGAACTCGAGTTGCATGCAAATTTTTTTTAAGCTTAATCACCCCAAACCTATAGCTGCGTTTTATAAGACCTATAGCGGCGTTTTATATGGAACTCGAGCTCCATGAACTCGAGTTCCATGCAATTTTTTTTTTTAAGTTTGATCATGCGAAACCTATAGCTACGGTTTATAAGACCTATAGCGGCATTTTATATGGAACTCGAGCTCCAAGAACTCGAGTTCCATGCAAAATTTTTTTAAGTTTAATCACCCCGAAACCGATAGCTGCGTTTTATAAGACCTATAGTGGCGTTTTATACGGAACTTGAGATCCATGAACTCATGTTTCTTGCAAATTTTTTTTTTTTTAAAGTTGGTTCGTGGCAAACCTATTCCTGCGTTTTGTATGACCTACAGCGGCGTTTTATTTGGAACTTGATCTTCATGAACTCGAGTTCCATGCAATTTTTTTTTTAAGTTTGATCACGCCAAACCAGTAGCTAGGTTTTATAAGACCTATAGCGGCATTTTATATGGAACTCGAGCTCCAAGAACTCAAGTTCCAAGCAAATTTTTTTTAAGTTTAATCCCCCCAAACCTATAGCTGCGTTTTATAAGACCGACAGCGGCGTTTTATATGGAACTTGAGCTCCAGGAACTCGAGTTCCATGCAATATTTTTTTTTTTTTTAGTTTGTTCGTGCCAAACCTATAGCTGCGTTTTATAAGACCTATAGCGGCATTTTATATGGAACTCGAGCTTCATGAACTCGAGTTCCATGCAATTTTTTTTTTTTTTTTTTAAGTTTGATCATGCCAAACCTATAGCTACGGTTTATAAGACCTATAGCGGCATTTTATATGGAACTCGAGCTCCATGAACTCGAGTTCCATGCAAATTTTTTTAAAGTTTAATCACCCTAAACCAATAGCTGCGTTTTGTAAGATATATAGCGGCGTTTTATATGGAACTCGAGCTTCATGAACTCCAGTTCCATGCATAATTTTTTTAAGTTTAATCACCCCAAACCTATAGTTGCGTTTTATAAGACCTATAGCGGCGTTTTATATGGAACTCGAGCTCCATGAACTCGAGTTCCGTGCAAAATATTTTTAAGGTTAATCACCCCCAAACCTATAGCTGCGTTTTATAATACCTATGACGGCGTTTTATATGGAACTCGAGCTCCAGGAACTCCAGTTCCGTGCAAAATTTTCAGTCTAATCACCCCAAACCTATAGCTACGTTTTATGAGACCTATAGCGGCGTTTTATATGGAACTCGAGCTCCATGAACTCGAGTTCCGTGCAAAATATTTTTAGGGTTAATCACCCCAAAACCTAAAGCTGCATTTTATAAGACCTTTGACGGCGTTTTATATGGAACTTGAACTCCATTAACTCAAGTTCCTTGCAAAATATTTTTGAGGTTAATCACCACCAAACCTATAGCTATATTTTATAGGGCCTATAGAGGGATTTTATATGGAACTTGAGCTCCATTAACTCGTTTTCCAAGCAAATTTTTTTTTTAAAAGTTTGTTCGTGCCAAACCAATAGCTGCGTTTTATAAGACCTATAGTGGGGTTTTATATGGAACTCGAGCTTCGTGAACTCGAGTTCCATGCATTTTTTTTTTTTTTTTTTTTAAGTATGGTCCTGCCAAACCTAGAGCTACGTTTTATAAGTCCTATATCGGCATTTTATATGGAACTCGAGCTCCATGAACTCGAGTTCCCTGCAAAACATTTTTAAGGTTAATCACCCCCAAACCTATAGCTGTGTTTTATATGACCTATAGCGGCGTTTTATATGGAACTTGACCTCTAGGAACTCGAGTTCCATGCAAATTTTTTTTTTTTAAGTTTGATCATGCCAAACCTATAGCCAGGTTTTGTAAGACCTATAGGGGCGTTTTATATGGAACTCGAGCTTCATGAACTCCAGTTACATGCAAAAATTTTAGAGTTTAATCACCCCCAAACCTATAGCTACGTTTTATAAGACCTATAGCAGCGTTTTATTTGGAACTTGAGCTCCATGACCTCGGGTTCCATGCAAATTTTTTTTTAAAATTTTCATCGTGCCAAACCCATAGCTGCGTTTTGTAAGACCTATAGCGGCATTTTATATGGAACTCGAGCTTCATGAACTTCAGTTCCATGCAAATTTTTTTTTGCGTTTAATCACCCCCAAACTTATAGCTACGTTTTATAAGACCTATAGTGGCGTTTTATATGGAACTCGAGCTCCATGAACTCCAGTTCCACGCAAATTTTTTTTTTTTTAAGTTTGTTCGTGCCAAACCTATAGCTGCGTTTTATAAGACCTATAGCGGCGTTTTATATGGAACTCGAGCTTCATGAACTCGAGTTCCATGCAAATTTTTTTTTTGTTTTTTTGAAGTTTGTTCGTGCCAAACCTATTGCTAGGTTTTATAAGACCTATAGCGGCGTTTTATATGGAACTCGAGCTCCATGAACTCGAGTTCCATGCAAATTTTTTTTAAGTTTAATCACCCCAAACCTATAGCTGCGTTTTATAAGACCTATAGCGGCGTTTTATATGGAACTCGAGCTCCATGAACTCGAGTTCCATGCAAATTTTTTTTTAAGTTTGATCATGCCAAGCCTATAGCTACGTTTTATAAGACCTATAGCGGCATTTTGTATGGAACTCGAGCTCCATGAACTCCAGTTCCATGCAAATTTTTATAAAATTTAATAACCCCCAAACCTATAACTGCGTTTTATAAGACCTATTGCGGCGTTTTATATGGAACTCGAGTTCAATAAACTTGAGTTCCGTGCAATTTTTTTTTTAAGTTTGATCATGCCAAACCTATAGGTAGGTTTTATAAGACCTATAGCGGCATTTTATATGGAACTCGAGCTCCAAGAACTCGAGTTCCGTGCAAAATATTTTCAATGTTAATCACCGCCAAACCTATAGCTGCGTTTTATAAGACCTATAGCGGCATTTTATATGGAACTCGAGCTCCAAGAACTCGAGTTCCATGCAAATTTCTTTTTAGTTTAATCACCCCAAACCTATAGCTACGTTTTATGAGACCTATAGCGGCGTTTTATATGGAACTCGAGTTCCGTGCAAAATATTTTTAAGTTTAATCACCCCAAAACCTATAGCTGCGTTTTATAACACCTGTAGGGGAGTTTTATATGGAACTCGAGCTCCATGATCTCAAGTTCCGTGCAAATTTTTTTTCAGTTTAATCCCCCCAAACCTATAGCTGTGTTTTATAGGACCTATAGCGGCGTTTTATATGGAACTTGAGTTCCATGAACTCGTGTTCCATGCAAATTTTTTTTTAAAAAGTTTGTTTGTGCCAAACCAATAGCTGCGTTTTATAAGACCTATAATGGCGTTTTATATGGAACTCGAGCTTCATGAACTGGAGTTCCATGCAATTTTTTTTTTTTTTTTAAAGTTTGATCCTGCCAAACCTATAGCTACATTTCATAAGACCTATAGCGGCATTTTATATGGAACTCGAGTTCCATGAACTCGATTTCCGTGCAAAATATTTTTAAGGTTAATCACCCCCAAACCTATAGCTGCGTTTTATAAGACCTATAGCGGCGTTTTATACGGAACTTGAGCTCCATGAACTCATAATCCATTCAAAAAAATTTTTTTTTAAGTTTGTTCGTGCCAATCCTATAGATGCGTTTTATAACACCTAAAGCAGCGTTTTATATGGAACTCGAGCTTCATGAACTCGAGTTCCATGCAAATTTTTTATTTTTTTTTTAAGTTTGATCATGCCAAACTTATAGCTACGTTTTATAAGACCTATAGCGGCATTTTATATGGAACTTGAGCTCCATGAACTTGAGTTCCGTGCAAAATATTTTTATGGTTAATCACCCCCAAACCTAAAGCTGCGTTTTTTAAGACCTATGACGGCGTTTTATATGGAACTTGAGCTTCATGAACTCGAGTTCCATGCAAATTTTTTTTTTTTTTTTTTTTAAGGTTGATCATGCCAAACCTATTGCTAGGTTTTATAAGACCTATAGCGGCGTTTTATTTGGAACTCGAGCTTCATGAACTTGAGTTCCATGCAAATTTGTTTCTTTTTTTTTAAAGTTTAATCACCCCAAACCTATAGCTGCGTTTTATAAGACCTATAGCGGCATTTTATATGGAACTCGAGCTCCATGAACTCGAGTTCCATGCAAATTTTTTTTAAGTTTAATCACCCCAAACCTATTGCTGCCTTTTATAAGACCTATAGCGGCATTTTATATGGAACTCGAGCTCCAGGAACTCGAGTTCCATGCAAATTTTTTTTAAGTTTAATCACCCCAAACCTATAGCTGCGTTTTATAAGACCTATAGCGGCGTTTTATATGGAACTTGAGCTGCATGAAGTCGTGTTCCATGCAAATTTTTTTTTTTAAGCCTGATCGTGCCATACCTATAGCTGCGTTTTACAAGACATATAGCGGCATTATATATGGAACTCGAGCTCCATGAACTTGAGTTCCATGCAAAATTTTTTTAAGTTTGATCAACCCAAGTCTATACCTCCGTTTTATAAGACCTATAACGGTGTTTTATTTGGAACACGAGCTTCACGAATTCGAGTTCCATGCCATTTTTTTTTTTTTGAAGTTTGATCAAGCCAAACCAATAGCTAGGCTTTATAAGACCTATGGCGGCGTTTTATGTGGAACTCGAGTTCCATGCAAAATATTTTTAAGTTTAATCACCCCAAACCTATAGCTGCATTTTATAAGACCTATAGAGGCGTTTTATATGGAACTCTAGTTCCATAAACTCGAGTTCCGTGCAAAATATTTTTAAGGTTAATCACCCCCAAACCTACAGCTGCATTTTATAAGAACTACAGTGGCGTTTTATATGGAAGTTGACCTCCATGAAATCGTGTTTCTTGCAAATCTTTTTTTTTGTAGTTTGCTCGTGCCAAACCTACAGCTGCGTTTTATGAGACTTATAGCGACATTTTATATGGAACTCGAGCTTCATGAACTCGAGTTCCATGCAATTTTGTTTTTTTTTTTGTTTTTTGTTTTTTATGTTTGATCATGCCAAACCTATAGCTACGGTTTATAACACCTACAGCGGCATTTTATATGGAACTCGAGCTCCATGAACTCGAGTTCCACGCAAATTTTTTTTAAGTTTAATCACCCCAAACCTATACCTGCATTTTATATGAACTATAGCGGTGTTTTATACGGAACTTGAGCTCCGTGAACTCAAGTTCCATGCAAAAATGTTTTTAAGTTTAATCACCCCAAGCCTATAGCTTCGTTTTATAAGACCTTTAGCGGCGTTTTATACAAAACTCGAGCTCCATGAATTCGAGTTCCGTGCAAAATATTTTCAAGGTTAATCACCGCCAAACCTAAAGCTATGTTTTATAAGACCTATAGCGGCATTTTATATGGAACTCGAGCTCCAGGAACTCGAGTTCCATGCAAACTTTTTTTTTAAGTTTAATCACCCCAAACCTATAGCTACGTTTTATAAGACCTATAGCGGCGTTTTATATGGAACTCGAGTTCCATAAACTCGAGTTCCGTGCAAAATATTTTTAAGTTTAATCACCCCAAACCTATAGCTGCGTTTTATAAGACCTATAGCGGCGTTTTATATGGAACTCGAGCTCCATGAACTCGAGTTCCGTGCAAAATATTTTTAAGGTTAATCACCCCCAAACCTATAGCTGCGTTTTATAAGACCTATAGTGGAGTTTTATATGGAAATTGAGCTCCATTAACTCGTGTTCCATGCAAATTTTTTTTAGAAAGTTTGTTCGTGCCAAACCTATAGCTGCGTTTTATAAGACCTATAGAGGCGTTTTATATGGAACTCGAGCTTCATGAACTCGGGTTCCATGCAAATTTTTTTTTTTTTTTTTTAAGTTTGATCATGCAAAACCTATGACTACATTTTATAAGACCGATAGCAGCATTTTATATGGAACTCGAGTTCCATGAACTCGAGTTCCGTGCAAAATATTTTTAAGGTTAATCACCCCCAAACCTATAGCTGCGTTTTATAAGACCTATATCGGCGTTTTATATGGAACTTGAGCACCATGAACTCATGTTTCATGCAAATTTTGTTTTTTTTTAAGTGGTTTCGTGCCAAACCAATTCCTTTATTTTATAAGACCTATAGCGGCGTTTTATTTGGAACTCGATCTTCATGAACTCGAGTTCCATGCAAATTTTTTTTTTAAGTTTGATCATGCCAAACCTATAGCCAGGTTTTATAAGACCTATAGCGGCGTTTTATATGGAACTCGAGCTCCAGGAACTCGAGTTCCATGCAAAATTTTTTTTAAGTTTAATCACCCCAAACCTATAGCTACGTTTAATGAGACCTACAGCGGCGTTTTATATGGAACTTGAGCTCCATGAACTCGAGTTCCGCACAAAATATTTTCAAGCTTAATCACCGCCAAACCTATAGCTACATTTTATAAGACCTATAGCGGGGTTTTATATGGAACTTGAGCTCCATGAACTCGTGTTCCATGCAATTTTTTTTTTTTAAAGTTTGTTCTTGCCAAACCTATAGCTGCG
This sequence comes from Castanea sativa, assembly GCF_040712315.1. NCBI lineage: Eukaryota > Viridiplantae > Streptophyta > Magnoliopsida > Fagales > Fagaceae > Castanea > Castanea sativa. The sequence continues at coordinate 28,789,886 of NC_134024.1, read as the reverse complement.
TTTTATAAGACCTATAGCGGCGTTTTATATGGAACTCGAGCTTCATGAACTCGAGTTCCACGCAAATTTTTTTTTTTTTTTGGTTAAGTTTGATCATGCCAAACGTATAGCTACGTTTTATAAGACCTATACCGGTGTTTTATATGGAACTCGAGTTCCATAAACTCGAGTTCCGTGAAAGATATTTTTAAGTTTAATCACCGCAAACTTATAGCTGCGTTTTGTAAGACCTATAGCGGCGTTTTATATGGAACTTGGCTCCATGAACTCTTGTTCCATGCATTTTTTTTTTTTTATGCTTGATCGTGCCAAACGTATAACTATGTTTTATAAGACCTATAGCGGCGTTTTATATGGAACTCAATCTTCATGAACTCGAGTTCCATGCATTTTTTTTTTTTTTTAAGTTTGATCATGCCAAGCCTATAGCTACGTTTTATAAGACCTATAGCGGCATTTTGTATGGAACTCGAGCTCCATGAACTCGAGTTCCATGGAAATTTTTTTAAAGTTTAATCACCCCAAACTTATAGCTGCGTTTTATGAAACCTATAGCGACGTTTTATACGGAACTCGAGCTCCATGAAATCCAGTTCCATGCAAATTTTTTTTAAGTTTAATCACCCCAAAACCTATAGCTGCGTTTTATGAGACCTATAGCGGCGTTTTATAAGGAACTTGAGCTCCATGAACTCGAGTTCCATGCAAATTTTTTTTATTATTTTATTTTATGTTTGATCATGCCAATCCTATAGCTACGTTTTATAAGACCTATAGCGGCATTTTATGTGGAACTCGAGCTCCATGAACTCGAGTTCCATGCAAATTTCTCTGAAGTTTAATCACCCCAAACCTATAGCTACGTTTCATAAGACTTATAGCGGCGTTTTATATGGAGCTCGAGCTCCATGAACTCGAGTTCCGTGCAAAATATTTTTAACGTTAATCACCCCGAAACCTATAGCTGCGTTTTACAAGACCTATAGCGGAGTCTTATATGGAACTCGAGCTTCATGGACTCGAGTTCCATGCAATTTTTTTTTTTTTTTTTTCTTTTAATGTTTGATCATGCCAAGCCTATAGCTACGTTTTATAAGACCTATAGTGGTATTTTGTATGGAACTCGACCTCCTTGAACTCGAGTTCCATGCAAATTTTATTTAAGTTTAATCTCCACTAACCTATAGCTGCGTTTTGTAAGACCTATAGCGGCGTTTTATATGGAACTTGAGCTCCATGAACTCTTGTTCCATGCAATTTTTTTTTTTATGCTTGATCGTGCCAAACATATAGCTACGTTTTACAAGACCTATAGCGGAGTTTTATATGGAACTCGAGCTTCATGAACGCGAGTTCCATGCAATTTTTTTTTTTTTTTATGTTTGATCATGCCAAACATATAGCTGCGTTTTATAAGACCTTTAGCGGCATTCTATATGGAACTCGAGCTCCATGAACTCGAGTTCCATGCAAATTTTATTTAAGTTTAATCTCCGCAAACCTATAGCTGCGTTTTGTAAGACCTATAGCGGCGTTTTATATGGAACTTGAGCTCCATGAACTCTTGTTCCATGCAATTTTTTTTTTATGCTTGATCGTGCCAAACATATAGCTACGTTTTACAAGACCTATAGCGGAGTTTTATATGGAACTCGAACTTCATGAACGCGAGTTCCATGCAATTTTTTTTTTTTTTTATGTTTGATCATGCCAAGCCTATAGCTGCGTTTTATAAGACCTATAGCGGCATTCTGTATGGAACTCGAGCTCCATGAACTCGAGTTCCATGCAAATATTTTTTAAGTTTAATCACCCCAAACCTATAGCTGTGTTTTATAAGACCTATAGCGGCGTTTTATATGGAACTCGAGTTCCATAAACTCGAGTTCCGTGCAAAATATTTTTAAGTTTAATAACCCCAAACCTATAGATGCGTTTTATAAGACCTGTAGCGGCGTTTTATATGGAACTCGAGCTCCATGAACTCGAGTTCCGTGCAAAATATTTTTAAGGTTAATCACCCCCAAACCTAAAGCTGTGTTTTATGAGAGCTATAGCGGCGTTTTGTACGGAACTCGAGCTCTATGAACTCCAGTTCCATGCAAATTTTTTTTAAGTTTAATCACCCCCAAACCTACAGCTGTGTTTTATAAGACCTATAGCGGCGTTTTATATGGAACTCGAGTTCCATAAACTCGAGTTCCGTGCAAAATATTTTTAAGTTTAATAACCCCAAACCTATAGATGCGTTTTATAAGACCTATAGCGGCGTTTTATATGGAACTCGAGCTCCATGAACTCGAGTTCCGTGCAAAATATTTTTAAGGTTAATCACCCCCAAACCTATAGCTGTGTTTTATGAGACCTATAGCGGCGTTTTATACGAAACTTGTGCTCCATGAACTCGTGTTCCATGCAAATTTTTTTTTAAAAAGTTTGTTCGTGCCAAACCAATAGCTGCGTTTTATAAGACCTATAGTGGCGTTTTGTATTAAAATCGAGTTTCATGAACTCGAGTTCCATGCAAATTTTTTTTTTTTTTAGGGTTTGATCCTGCCAAACCAGTAGCTACGTTTTATAAGACCTATAGCGGCATTTTATATGGAACTCGAGCTCCCTGAACTCAAGTTCCGTGCAAAATATTTTTAAGGTTAATCACCCCCAAACCTATAGCAGCGTTTTATTGGACCTATAGCTGCGTTTTATTGGACCTATAGCGGCGTTTTATTTGGAACTCGAGCTTCATGAACTCCAGTTCCATGCAAATTTTTTTTTTGTTGAAGTTTGATCATGCCAAACCTATAGCTAGGTTTTATAAGACCTATAGCAGCGTTTTATATGGAACTCGAGTTCCGTGCAAAATATTTTTAAGTTTACTCACCCTAAACCTATAGCTGCGTTATATAAGACCCATAGCGGCGTTTTCTATGGAACTCAAGCTCCATGAACTCTAGTGCCATGCAAATTTTTTTTAAGTTTAATCACCCCCAAACCTATAGCTGCGTTTTATAAGACCTATAGCGGCATTTTATATGGAACTTGAGCTCCATGAACTCCAGTTCCATGCAAATTATTTTTAGGTTTAATGACCCCCAAACCTATAGCTGCGTTTTATAAGACCTATAGCGGCGTTTTATATGGAACTTGAGCTGCATGAACTCGTGTTCCATGCAAATTTTTTTCTTTAAGCCTGATCGTGCCGTACATACAGCTGCGTTTTACAAGACCTATAGCGGCATTTTATATGGAGCTCGAGCTCCATGAACTCGAGTTCCTTGCAAAATATTTTTAAGGTTAATCACCCCCAAACCTATAGCAGCGTTTTATTGGACCTATAGCTGCGTTTTATTGGACCTATATCTTCATGAACTCGAGTTCCTTGCAATTTTTTTTGTTGTTGAAGTTTGATCATGCCAAACCTATAGCTAGGTTTTATAAGACCTATAGCGAGTTTTTTATATTTTTTATTTTTAAGTTTTATCACCCCAAACCTATAGCTGCATTTTATAAGACCTATAGTGGCATTTTACATGGAACTCGAGCTCCATGAACTCCAGTTCCATGCAAATTTTTTTTAAGTTTAATCACCCCCAAACCTATAGCTGCGTTTTATAAGACCTATAGCGGCATTTTATATGGAATTTGAGCTCCATGAACTCGAGTTCCATGCGAAATTATTTTTAAGTTTAATCAGCCCAAAGCTATAGCTGCGTTTTATAAGACCTATAGTGGCGTTTTATATGGAACTTGAGCTCCATGAACTCGTGTTCCTTGCAAATTTTTTTTTTTTGTAGTTTGATCATGCCAAACCTATAGCTACATTTTATAAGACCTATAGCGGCATTTTATATGGAACTCGAGCTCCATGAACTCGAGTTTCCTGCAAAACATTTTTAAGGTTAATCACCCCCAAACCTATAGCTGCGTTTTATATGACCTATAGCGCCGTTTTGTAGGGAACTCGAGCTACAGGAATTCGAGTTCCATGCAAATTTGTTTTTTAAGTTTAATCACCCCAAACCAATAGCTGCATTTTATGAGAGCTATAACGGCGTTTTATATGGAACTCAATTTCTATGAACTCCAGTAACATGAAAAATTTTTTAAAGTTTAATCACCCCCAAACATAAAGCTGCGTTTTATAAGACCTCTAGCGGCGTTTTATATGGAATTTGAGCTCCATGAACTCGAGTTCCATGCAATTTTGTTTTAAGTTTAATCACCCCAAACCAATAGCTGGGTTTTATAAAACCTATAACGGCGTTTTATATGGAACTCAATTTCTATGAACTCGAGTTCCGTGCAAAATATTTTTATGGTTAATCACCCCCAAACCTATAGCTACATTTTATAAGACCTATAGCGGCATTTTATATGGAACTCGAGCTCCATGCTTTTTTTTTTTTTTTTTTAGTTCCATGCATTTTTTTTTTTAAAGTTTGATCATGCCAAACCTATAGCTACATTTTACAAGACCTATAGCGGCATTTTATATGGAGCTCGAGCTCCATGAACTCGAGTTCCTTGCAAAATATTTTTAAGGTTAATCACCCCCAAACCTATAGCAGCGTTTTATTGGACCTATAGCTGCGTTTTATTGGACCTATAGCGGCGTTTTATTTGGAACTCGAGCTTCATGAACTCGAGTTCCATGCAATTTTTTTTTTTGTTGAAGTTTGATCATGCCAAACCTATAGCTAGGTTTTATAAGACCTATACCAGAGTTTTATATGGAACTCGAGTTCCGTGCAAAATATTTTTAAGTTTACTCACCCTAAACCTATAGCTGCGTTTTATAAGACCCATAGCGGCGTTTTATATGGAACTCAAGCTCCTTGAACTCCAGTGCCATGCAAATATTTTTTTAGTTTAATCACCCCAAAACCTATAGCTGCGTTTTATAAGACCTATAGCGGCATTTTATATGTAACTTGAGCTCCATGAACTCCAGTTCCATGCAAATTATTTTTAGGTTTAATGACCCCCAAACCTATAGCTGCGTTTTATAAGACCTATAGCGGCGTTTTATATGGAACTTGAGCTCCATGAACTCGTGTTCCATGCAAATTTTTTTCTTTAGGCTGATCGTGCCGTACATACAGCTGCGTTTTACAAGACCTATAGCGGCATTTTATATGGAGCTCGAGCTCCATGAACTCGAGTTCCATGCAAAATATTTTTAAGTTTAATCACCCCAAACCTATAGTTGCGTTTTAGAAGACCTATAGCGGCGTTTTATATGGAGCTCGAGCTCCATGAACTCGAGTTCCATGCAAATTTTTTTTAAGTTTAATCACCCCCAAACCTATAGCTGTGTTTTATAAGACCTATAGCGGCGTTTTATATGGAACTCGAGTTCCATAAACTTGAGTTCCGTGCAAAATATTTTTAAGTTTAATAACCCCAAACCTATAGATGCCTTTTATAAGACCTATAGCGGGGTTTTATATGGAACTCGAGCTCCATGAACTCGAGTTCCGTGCAAAATATTTTTAAGGTTAATCACCCCCAAACCTATAGCTGTGTTTTATAAGACCTATAGCGGCGTTTTGTATTAAACTCGAGTTTCATGAACTCGAGTTCCATGCTATTTTTTTTTTTTTTAAAGTTTGATCCTGCCAAACCAGTAGCTACGTTTTATAAGACCTATAGCGGCATTTTATATGGAACTCGAGCTCCCTGAACTCAAGTTCCGTGCAAAATATTTTTAACGTTAATCACCCCCAAACCTATAGCAGCGTTTTATTGGACCTATAGCTGCGTTTTATTGGACCTATAGTGGCGTTTTATATGGAACTCGAGCTTCATGAACTCGAGTTCCATGCAAATTTTTTTTTTTTTTTTATGAAGTTTGATCATGCCAAACCTATTGCTATGTTTTACAAGACCTATAGCGGCGTTTTATATGGAACTCGAGTTCCGTACAAAATACTTTTAAGATTAATCACCCCCAAACCTATAGCTGCGTTTTATAAGACCTATAGTGGCGTTTTATATGGAACTTGAGCTCCATGAACTCGAGTTCCGTGCAAAATATTTTTAAGTTTAATCACCCCCAAACCTATAGCTGTATTTTATAAGACCTATAGCGGCATTTTATATGGAACTTGAGCTCCATGAACTCGAGTTCCCTGCAAAACATTTTTAAGGTTAATCACCCCTAAACCTATAGCTGCGTTTTATAAGACCTATAGCGGCGTTTTATATGGAACTTGAGCTCCATGAACTCGTGCTCCATGCAAATTTTTTTCTTTATGCCTGATCGTGAAATTCATATAGCTGCGTTTTACAAGACCTATAGCGGCGTTTTATATGGAACTCGAGCTTCATGAACTCGAGTTCCATGCAATTTTTTTTTTTTTTTTTTTAAGTTTGATCATGCCAAACCTATATATTAGTTTTATAAGACCTATAGCGGCGTTTTATATGGAACTCGAGCTCCATGAACTCCAGTTCTATGAAAATTTTTTTTATGTTTAGTCACCCCAAACCGATATCTACGTTTTATAAGACCTATAACGGCGTTTTATATGTAACTCGACGTCCATAAACTCGAGATCCGTGCAAAATATTTTTAAGTTTAATCACCCCCAACCTATATCTGCGTTTTATAATACCTATAGCTGCGTTTTATATAGAACTCGAGCTCCATGAACTCGAGTTCCGTGCAAAATATTTTTAAGGTTAATCACCCCCAAACCTCTAGCTGCGTTTTATAAGACCTATAGTGGCGTTTTGTATTAAACTCGAGTTTCATGAACTCGAGTTCCATGCTTTTTTTTTTTTTTTTAAAGTTTGATCCTGCCAAACCAGTAGCTACGTTTTATAAGACCTATAGCGGCATTTTATATGGAACTCGAGCTCCCTGAACTCAAGTTCCGTGCAAAATATTTTTAACGTTAATCACCCCCAAACCTATAGCAGCGTTTTATTGGACCTATAGCTGCGTTTTATTGGACCTATAGCGGCGTTTTATTTGGAACTCGAGCTTCATGAACTCGAGTTCCTTGCAATTTTTTTTTTTGTTGAAGTTTGATCATGCCAAACCTATAGCTAGGTTTTATAAGACCTATAGCAGCGTTTTATATGGAACTCGAGTTCCGTGCAAAATATTTTTAAGTTTACTCACCCTAAACCTAGAGCTGCGTTTTATAAGACCCATAGCGGCGTTTTCTATGGAACTCAAGCTCCATGAACTCCAGTGCCATGCAAATTTTTTTTAAGTTTAATCACCCCCAAACCTATAGCTGCGTTTTATAAGACCTATAGCGGCATTTTATATGGAACTTGAGCTCCATGAACTCCAGTTCCATGCAAATTATTTTTAGGTTTAATGACCCCCAAACCTATAGCTGCGTTTTATAAGACCTATAGCGGCATTTTATATGGAACTTGAGCTCCAAGAACTCGTGTTCCATGCAAATTTTTTTCTTTAAGCCTGATCGTGCCGTACATATAGCTGCGTTTTACAAGACCTATAGCGGTATTTTATATGGAGCTCGAGCTCCATGAACTCGAGTTCCATGCAAAATATTTTTAAGTTTAATCACCCCAAACCTATAGATGCGTTTTAGAAGACCTATAGCGGCGTTTTATATGGAACCCGAGCTCCATGAACTCCAGTTGCATGCAATTTTTTTTTAAGTTTAATCACCCCAAACCTATTGCTACGTTTTATAAGACCTATAGCCGCGTTTTATATGTAACTCGAGTTCCATAAACTCGAGTTCCGTGCAAAATATTTTTAAGTTTAATCACCCCAAACCTATAGCTGCGTTTTATAAGACCTATAGCGGCGTTTTATATAGAACTCGAGCTCCATGAACTCGAGTTCCGTGCAAAATATTTTTAAGGTTAATCACCCCCAAACCTATAGCTGCGTTTTATAAGACCTATAGTGGCGTTTTATATGGAACTTGAGCTCCATGAACTCGTGTTCCGTGCAATTTTTTTTTTTTAAAGTTTGTTCTTGCCAAACCTATAGCTGCGTTTTATAAGACCTATAGCTGCATTTTATATGGAACTCGAGCTCCATGAATTCCAGTTCAACGCAAATTTTTTTTTTTTTTTGGTTATGTTTGATCATGCCAAACCTATAGCTACGTTTTATAAGAATTATAGTAGCATTTTATATGGAACTTGAGCTCCATGAAGTCGAGTTCCACGCAAATTTTTTTTAAGTTTATTCACGCCAATCCTATAGCTGCGTTTTATAAGACCTATAGCGGCGTTTTATAGGGAACTTGAGCTCCCTGAACTCATGTTCCATGCAAAATTTTTTTTAAGTTTAATCACCCCAAGCCTATAGCTTCGTTTTATAAGACCAATAGCAGCGTTTTATATGGAACTCGAGTTCCATAAACTCGAGTTTCATGCAAAATATTTTTAAGTTTAATCACCCCAAACCTATAGATGCGTTTTAGAAGACCTATAGCGGCGTTTTATATGGAACTCGAGCTCCATGAACTCCAGTTCCATGCAAATTTTTTTTAAGTTTAATCACCCCAAACCTATTGCTACGTTTTATAAGACCTATAGCCGCGTTTTATATGTAACTCGAGTTCCATAAGCTCGAGTTTTGTGCAAAATATTTTTAAGTTTAATCACCCCAAACCTATAGCTGCGTTTTATAAGACCTATAGCGGCGTTTTATATAGAACTCGAGCTCCATGAACTCGAGTTCCGTGCAAAATATTTTTAAGGTTAATCACCCCCAAACTTCTAGCTGCGTTTTATAAGACCTATAGTGGCGTTTTATATGGAACTTGAGCTCCATGAACTCGTGTTCCATGCAAATTTTTTTTTTTAAAGTTTGTTCTTGCCAAACCTATAGCTGCGTTTTATAAGACCTATAGCGGTGTTTTATATGGAACTCGAGTTCCATGCAAATTTTTTTTTTTTTTTTTAAGTTTGATCATGCCAAATTTATAGCTACGTTTTATAAGACTTATAGCAGAATTTTATATGGAACTTGAGCTCCATGAACTCGAGTTCCATGCAAATTTTTTTTAAGTTTAACCACGCCAATCCTATAGCTGCGTTTTATAAGACCTATAGCGGCGTTTTATATGGATGTTGAGCTCCATGAACTCATGTTCCATGCAAATTTTTTTTTATTTTAAGTTTGTTCGTGCCAAACCAATACCTGTGTTTTATAGGACCTATAGCGGCGTTTTATTTGGAACTCGAGCTTCATGAACTCGAGTTCCATGCAAATTTTTTTTTTTTAAGTTTGATCATGCCAAACCTATAGCTAGGTTTTATAAGACCTATAGCAGCGTTTTATATGGAACTCGAGCTCCAGGAACTCGAGTTCCATGCAAATTTTTTTTTAAGTTTAATCACCCCAAACCTATAGCTACGTTTTATAAGACCTATAGCGGCGTTTTATATGGAACTTAAGTTCCATAAACTCGAGTTCCGTGCAAAATATTTTTAAGTTTAATCACCCCAAACCTATTGCTACGTTTTATAAGACCTATGGCGGCGTTTTATCTGGAACTCGAGCTCCATGAACTCCAGTTCCATGCAAATTTTTTTTAAGTTTAATGACCCCCAAACCTATAGCTGCGTTTTATAAGACCTATAGCGGCGTTTTATATGGAACTTGAGCTCCATGAACTCATGTTCCATGCAATTTTTTTTTTTTTTTAAGTTTGATCATGCCAAACCTATAGCTGCGTTTTATAAGACTTATAGCGGCGTTTTATATGTGACTCGAGTTCCATGCAATTTTTTTTTTTTTTTTTAAGTTTGATCATGCCAAACCTATGACTACGTTTTATAAGACCTATAGCGGAATTTTGATATGGAACTCGAGCTCCATGAACTCGAGTTCCATGCAAATTTTTTTTAAGTTCAATCACCCTAAACCTATAGCTGCGTTTTATAAGACCTATAGCGGCGTTTTATATGTAACTCGAACTCCATGAACTCCAGTTCCATGCAAAATTTTTTAAAGTTTAATCACCCCCAAACCGATAGCTACGTTTTATTAGACCTATATGGGCGTTTTATATGGAACTCGAGCTCCATGAACTCGAGTTCCGTGCAAAATATTTTTAAGTTTAATCACCCCATACCTATAGCTGCGTTTTATAAGACCTATAGTGGCGTTTTATATGGAACTTGAACTCCATGAACTCCAGTTCCATGCAAATATTTTTTAAGTTTAATCACTCCCAAACCTATAGCTGCGTTTTATAAGACCTATAGCGGCGTTTTATATGGAACTTGAGCTCCATGAACTCGTGTTCCATGCCATTTTTTTTTTTTTTTTTTTTAGGTTTGATCATGCCAAATCTATAGCTACGTTTTATAAGACCTATAGCGGTATTTTATATGGAACTCAAGCTCCATGAACTCGAGTTCCATGCAAATTTTTTTTAAGTTTAATCACCCCATACCTATAGTTGCGTTTTATAGGACCTATAGCGGCGTTTTATATGGACCTATAGCGGCGTTTTATATGGAACTCGAGCTCCATGAACTCGAGTTCCATGCAAAAAAATTTTTAAGTTTAATCACCCCAAGCCTATAGCTTCGTTTTATAACCTATAGCGGTGTTTTATATTGAACTCGAGCTCCATGAACTCGAGTTCCGTGCAAAGTATTTTTAAGGTTAATCACCCCCAAACCTATAGCTGCGTTTTATAAGACCTATAGCGGCGTTTTATATGGAACTCGAGCTCCATGAACTCTAGTTCCATGCAAAAATTTTTAAAGTTTAATCACCCCCAAACCTATAGCTACGTTTTATAAGTCGTATAGCGGCGTTTTATGTGGAACTCGATCTCCATGAACTCGAGTTCCATGCAATTTTTTTTTTTTTTTTTTAAGTTTGATCATGCCAAACCTAAAGTTGCGTTTTATAAGTCCAATAGCGGCATTTTATATGGAACTCGAGCTTCATGAACTCGAGTTCCATGCAATTTGTGTTTTTTTTTTAAGTTTGATCGTGCATAACTCGATTTTGAACCAATCAAGTTTTTCATTGAAACTCGATTTTGAGAAAATCATGTTTCAAAACAGGGGCATATTGCCAATTTATTTTAAAAATAGGGGTAAAAGGCTAGAATTCCTGCACTACTGGACAAAACTTCCAGTCTAGCGAGGCAGTTAGCTCACGACTTAGACTCGTGACTCATTTCAGTCGCGAGGTTAAGTTGCTAGAATGCCCTATTTGGTTGAAACTGACTTTTCGCATTCCTCATACACCCTACTATAAATACCCTTATACCCATGAAATGTTGAGAGTTTTTAGAGGGAATTTTGAGAGAGAAACCCTAGAGAAAAACAAGATTGACTCATCCACAATCTTCATCCTTTGATTCTCCAAATTCCTTTACTCTCACCCTCTCTATTGTCATATCTTTGAGAGGTACATTTAGCCAAATCTATTCTCACCATACCCATATCAGTGAGGAGGCATTTTGGTGCTTGTGAAGCAGTTCAGAAGGGACTAATTCATTGGGTTGATGCAATGGGCAATTGCGGGATCCAGTAAGCTAGAGAAGACAAGGTTCGGCGTAACCCTGTTAGAGCAAGAAGCTTGGAGGGCTTAGGTATACTGGATAGATTAGGCTTGGAGGGTCTTCTGCTATTCATGGATCCCAACTTCATTCTCTACTGGATTATTGACCGCTTGGAGGGCGGCAGAGAGGTTTTTCGCCGAGTTCTTAGGTGTCCTCTTCGATAACACATCGGCGTGTTATCTTTGTGTTTGCATCTCTTTTTCCTTTCTCTTTACCTTTTAATTACTGCTGTGTTTGTAATTAATTATGGTTTAGAGTGTGTTACCTATTTGGGTTTAGCTTATATTCATCATTCCGCACATATATTGTTTGTGTATAAGCTTGTGTTGGTAATTTTGTAATTGGGGGTCTAAACATTCATTAATTGGTGTTTCATACGCTAATTGAACTTTCAGAGGAGAACAAGAATTTTACAAACAATGAATTTAATTAAGAGCCAGGTTGCTCAGATTTCAATGGTACACCTGATGAGGATGCAGTGGCATAGCTATTAAAGGACCGAGGGGAGCTTAGGCACCCCAAAATTTAATAAAAAAAAAAAAAAAATTGGGAAATATCTTAAATAATTTGAAAATTTTTAAATAACTTTATCATTTTGGCTCCCCATACTTGGTAATAAATAGTCTACCCTTAAAAAAAAAATTTGTGACCACCTTAAGTTTTTTTTATGAACAATAAAATTAAACTTTGGTCCATAATTTGGTCCACTTAACAATATATTAGAGCCTTTCAAGCAAAAACAAAAAGCCCAAAAAAAAAAAAATTGCACATTAGTATTTTACATTTCATACAAAATAAATTTTATATATAGCTCCCCCAAAGATAAATTCCTGACTCCGCTATGGTGAGGATGCAAAACTCCTTATTTTTAAGATAGAGGCTGTTGGCCACCATAGAATCACTAACCAAGGCAATATCAACATCGTCAAATTTTAGGGCGCCTTTGAGCTAAGCTTCCAGGCACCGAAAAAGTAATCCTAGTGAGGACAGGGTCCATCAAACCTCAGAAGTCGAATCATATAGAAAAGCATACCCATTCAAGCACTTGGTCGGAGTAGTCAGGTCTCTTGAAGAGCTGTAATATGCATGAGTATTCTCTCCAACGCAAGCATATAGCTTTTGGAGCTATGAGATATTAAAGCATTAAGCATCCATCTGCAGACATAATTCAAAAAAAAAAATTCAAAATATGGAATCAAACAAGTAGCCCAAGGATGCACAGCTCCAAGTTTTAGGACAAAGCATTTGCAAATTCAACTTATTATAATGTCAACTCTATGCATTGAGAAACATTCGCCATATTATCACCATCAAATTCTTGGAATAATTATACCTTACGACCTGAAACTATAATCTCGTTTACACTTACTACCTAGACTTTCAAAATGCATGATTATCACCCTAAACTATAACCAATGTTTCACTTTGCACCATATTGTCAATTGGGCTATTACCTTGAATGGAAAAGTATGTCACGTGCGACTCATATCACCTCTACATATGTGGCACCACAAGCATAGGGGCGGCTTCACATTGAAGGCAGTGTGGTCACAAGACCATCCTAACCTGAAAAATATAATTATTATATATGAACTTTAAAAAATTTATGATTTTTTTACCCTTAAAAAAAATTTGCGACCACTCTAAATTTTTTAGGCCCAATATGAATTTGTGACCACTTTGGACAAAATTTGGGAATAAACTTGGTTCTAGACCAAGGTAACAACTCCACTTAATATTTTTTTTATTGGATGAAAATTTTGACAAATCTACTATATTAGATTACATTTTCTTCTTATATCCTCCATGCTTGTAAAATTTCAAGAAAATCAAAGATCAATAACTATGTCATCAACCAAATGTTTAAATTTCAAGTTTTTGTTGTTTAAAATTATACATAAAAAATAAGTTTATAGATCAAATAGTAAATAACATCCAATTGGTATGAAATTTAATATGTACTTTATTAATATAAAGAACATACAATTCAACAGTTAGATTTTCAAAATATGTAGTCATATTAATTTTTTTTAGTGTGCCTTAGGCTACAACTAAGTCTATAGCCAAACTTTGTTCTTAAACTTTAGTCATCTTAACAATATATTAGGCCCTTACAAATAAAAAGAAAAAGCCCAAGAAAAATTTTATTAAACTAAAATTTTGAAAGAGATATAGCTCGCAGCATTGATAATAAAACTATCAAGCAATAATTTTAAAATAAGAAAACTCGTAAAAAGAAATTGTAAGACTTTGTGTGTGTGTGTGTGTGTGTTTGTGTTATTTATTTATTTTATCAATATACAAAGTTCTTTTTTTATTAAATTTTGTATAATTTAATTTTCTTAATGACCACTTTGAAAAAATTTCTGGAGCTACCACTAGCACTACATGAAAAGTCCAAATTATCCCTCTTCAATACCTTAAAACAAAGGTTATAATGTGGGACCCTAATAGTTAAATTTGTTAAATGGTTTTGTTTAAAAGATTGAAGAGGGGTAATTTGTTCTTTCCATGTGGTGTCATGACTCATGTATGCAAATGTCATGTAAGTTGCAAGTGACATGCTTTTTCATTCAAGTTAACAGCCTAAGTAACAATAAGAGGCGAAGTGAAACATAGATTATAGCTTAGGATGGTAATCGTGCATTTTGAAAATTCATGTAATAAGTGTAAATGAAAGTATAGTTTAGAGTGATAAAACTTAATTTCCTCAAATTCTTTTTGTTTAGTCAAAGTATCATCATCACAATTAATCGAGAAAGATAAAGATTAGGACCTTTATATGTTAACATTATACTTACAATGTAAACATACACAGCAAATACATAAAATGTGGTAAATGTTGTACACTTTTCACATTGTACTGTAAAATGTAAAAGAAAAATTCCCCTAAAATTATATTGATCCAAAAGAAATTAGTTATCACTGGAGGCACTAGATGATGAATGTGAAAAAGAAATGCCTCCCAATGCTTAGGTAGTCAAATAACAATCAAATATGTCATCAAGCACGCCCAAACCCATAACAATTTCTTATCGTTGGTGCTTCATCATCAACACTATCTTCTTCTTCTTCTTCTTCTTTTTTAATCAGCAGAAAAAAAAAAAAAAAAAAAAAAAAAAAAAAAATATCTTCTTTTTTCTTTTAAAAAATAGAAGTTTTTTTTTTTTTTTTTTAATCAAGAAAAAGATACATGTGGTTAAGGTCAAATGCTACAACCAAAAATAAAAAAAGACGTAAAAATCATGTCAGATGGAGGATCTTTTCTCTTTTTCTATTGAGTCTCTCAGATAGAGGACTTTGATCAACTACCAAAAAAAAAAAAAAAAAAGAGTGAAGAGTTAAATAGGAAATCAATCAACAACCAAGAGAAAAGCATACCAACTAAACTCTATGAACATGAACCTCAACATTCACTGAAAACTCCAGTTTAAAAATCTCAAAAACACCAACATTTGAGTCCAAGAAGTGGAATCTCACAACCTCATGAACTTCTACAAATATATCTCCTTGCCTAACCTACAAATTTATTTGTCCATCTATAAGATAATAGATGAAGGGAAATTTCTACATAAAAAAGCAGTTGATTTTCTTTCCAATCATGCCACCGATTCATACAGATCTACACACCCCTCAAACAGTTTATTATAAATTATATTTGTTTGTGTTATGTCCATTTAAGCATCTTTCTATTGTAGAAATTCAAGCATCAAGCAAATTATATAGGTATGATAGTACATATGGCTGTTCATCCTCGTGTACATGCATGTGGATGTTATATATTAGTTTAGAAAAAAAAAAAAATATATATATATATATATATATATATATATATATATATATATATATATATATATATATGAAAATTGGTATGAATTTTCACACCAAAATAATGTGAAACAAAATCACCTTTTAAGGGGAGGGGAAATCAAGGTTCTAAAAGTTCCAACAAATTGAAAATTTAAGAGAATTACATATATAGTCAAATTTAAAACCTGCAGGTATGTTTACTAAATTGAAGAGTCAAGCATATGTCAAATATCTAAAACAACTTCACATAGCACATGAAGAATTATACTCATCTCCAAATGCTTGTTGTCCTTTGCAACAGTGGGCTTTTTAACATGTGAGGTTAAATAATTTGAAAAGGAAGACAAAGGAGCATAGCACGTTTTAATATCCCGTAAAGAAATAAACCAGTACCTTTGGTGATCATTGTGTGCTACTGATACTTTCTTCGGAGACATATTAGAGGAGACTTGGAAAAAGAAATATTTTAGGTGACCCAGGACATGGAGCTAATCAGCCAGGAAAGACAAAAGAGACAAAAATGTTTGACAATTACATATAAATTTGTTACAGAATCATACCCATTTCAGGAACTCGGTTAGTTTTCGTAGTTGTTCCAGCAGGGCCAAACTCAACCAGCAAAGGCTTTTTACAGCAGGGATATAAATTAAGATTTCATTGTAAAATGTAATGATATTTGTTAACGTGTATAGTGTTGTGAGTTTTAGGCCCAACTAGATTACTTGTATAGCACACATTCTTGTACTATACTCTTACTTGTACTGCACTCATATGCCTTCTATATAAAGGCACTCATGTATATTTTTTCACGTGAAATACAATACAATCATTTAGTATTTATGTCATGGTATCAGAGCCATTGCTTTAACATTTTTTTAGCAGTCTTGTCTTTATTGGTGTTACTTCATTCTCAACATTGCTTCTGCTATCACAACAGTAGCTACAGGTTCTCGCCATTGAACCTCTGACGTCTGCCAGCCGTCATCCTTGGGTTTTGGACCTGCAAACACCGCCGTTGAGGAGTCCCACACCGCAAAGACCACTGCTCTTCTCATCACCGCCTCGAACATTGCTCCAATTAATTTTCTGTAGGTACCACTGAGATCGTCTTACGTCAATCTACTCAGCCGTGGAAGTCCTGCAGCCAACAGAGTCCGCACGCGCCGCCATAGTAATCTGTGTCACAAGCCACGCGCCTCCACGTGTCACCGCCCATCTCTGTTGTATTGCCACACACTCTCACGCGTAACCGCTTTAAGTCACGCGCCTTCACGCATTCACTCGCGCTTCCAAGCGCAACCCTTATAAGTCACGCGCCTGTTGACGTCATTCTGCCACGCCAGCCCTAATGCTGACATCATTTGCTTACGTCATCTGCTAACGTCATCTTCACTTGCATCATCCGACAATTGACTTCTTCTTTCAGCTTTGACTGTTGACTTCCACTTGGTTGACCGTTGACTTTTGCGGCAGTTTGACCATTAACTTTTTCCAGGGGTTGACTTTTTTTAGACTAGGTGCTCGTAGATTTCATTTTTGCAATCCATTTTTGCATATTTTGCTTCTAAATGAACAATTAGGATAGGTCTTCTTCTGGTTGCAATAATCGTTGCCAACAATCTATCAAACGTTTTGGCTACAATATTAAGACTTATTATCATCGCAACAAATTTGTTGTTTCAATTTTTGCTGCTACTGTTGCTAACACTGAGAATGCCCAACCAATGGCTCCCGTCTCTGCACATTCTAAGTCTTCAAGACGCACTTTCACCATTTCCACAGATGACCTTAAAAACATTATCACTAATGTCATTCGTATGATTGGTAATGCATCTTATTCCTCTTCTCTCTCAACTTTATTTGAGATGTCTCCTTCCTTTTAGCTTATGGATTCTACTTGCTGCAATCACATGACACCTCACTCGTCCTTATTTTCTAAACTTAAACTTGCACCACACCCTCTTCATATTCGTACAGCAAATGGTTCCACAATGTTTGGTCATAATATAGGTTCCGTTTCAACCTCCAACCTCTCGGTTCCTGGGGTCTTTAATGTTCTTGACCTTTCTTACAATTTATTTTCTGTGGGACAATTAACTGAGTTGGGTTATTGCATTATCTTTGATTATTTTGGGTGTATTGTGCAAGATCCGAGGACAGGACATAAGCTTGGGACCGGTCTCAGAGTTGGGCGTATGTTTCCTGTGGACAACCTTCGTCTTCCACTTCTTGCTCCTGTTTCTATTGCTACAGCTGCTGCAATTTCTTCTATTCCTTCTCTTACACTTTGGCATGCTCGACTTGGTCACGCATCTTCCTCTCAGTTACAACAATTGGCTTCTAGAGGTTTGTTAAGTTCAGTTCCTACAGAAATTTTTGATTGTGCTTCATGTCAGTTAGGAAAACAACCAGCTTTGCCTTTCAATACTAGTGAATCAATATCCACTGATATCTTTGACCTTATTCATTCTCTGTCTCTAGTATTGGTGGATCTCGATATTTTGTTGTCTTTGTTGATGATTACTCTCACTATAGCTGAATTTTTAATATGAAACATCGTTTTGAATTATTACAAGTATATTGTAATTTTGCAAAAATGGTTGAAACTTAGTTTTCCAAATGCATCAAAATTTTTCGATCTGATAATGCTCTTGAATGCACTCAATATGCTTTCCAAGCTAGTTTGCATTCCTATGGCACTGTTCATCAACTAACTTGTCCAGGTACCTTTTAGAAAAATGGCAGAGCCGAAAAAAACTTCGTCATATTCTCGACACTGTTCGTACTCTCCTTCTCTTTGCCAAAGTTCCTGCTCCTTTTTGGGGCGAAGCTACACTTCATGTTGTTTATGCTATTAATCGCATTCCCAGTCCTGTCATCCAAAATCATACTACATATGAGCGCCTTTTTGGGTCATCTCCAAATTATCATCACCTTTGCTTCTTCGATTCTGCTTGTTTTGTTCTTCTTTAGCCACATGAGCATAACAAACTTGAGCCTCGGTCAAGGCTTTGTTATTTTCTTGGCTATAGCAAACCTCAAAAGGGGTATCAGTGTTATGATCATTGTTCTCATCATTTTCGTATCTCCCTCAATGTAGTCTTTTGGGAACATCGTCTCTTTTTCGAGCTCTCTCACTTCCGTTCCTCCCTATCTTCCCTCTCTGTCTTAGATCTTTTTCCAGATGGGGCACATATTCCTTCTGTAGCTGCTCCTGATCCTCCTGCAGTTGCTCTTGATTCTCCTATAAACTTCTCTATCCAACCACCAAATATCATTGATCCCTTTCCTAGTTCACCCTTTAAATAGGTGGAAGATGAACAAGTCGAAGATGAGCTACCCAACCCCAACCCCAACCCCAACCCTGAGCTTGGGTCCATTCTTGCACATTTACTTAATTATCATTGTTACACTGCCCTTGCTACACTACACGAGTCTCACACCTATCGTGAGGCTGCCACTGACCCTTTATGGCAAATTGCAATGAAAGAAGAACTTGATGCATTATCTAAAAATCATACTTGGGATTTGGTGACACTCCCCCCTAGAAATCTATGGGTGGTTATAAATGGATCTACAAGATTAAGACTCGCTCTAATGGGTCTATTAAGCGCTACAAAGCTCGTCTTGTTGCAAAAGGCTTTACACAAGAGTATGGGATTGATTATGAAGAGACCTTTGCTCCGGTTGCTCGTATCTCATCCCGTTTATGCTCTCTTAGCTGTTGTTGTTGCTAGTAAATGGGACCTTTTTCAGATGGATGTAAAAAATGCATTCCTTAATAGGGATTTAAGTGAAGAAGTTTATATGCAACCTCCTCCTGGTCTCTCTGTTGAATTAAACAAGGGTTGTCACCTTTGACGTGCACTTTATGGCTTTAAAGAAGCTTCACAAGCTTGGTTTGCCAAATTCAGCTCTACCATCTCTCGCTTGGGTTACATGGTCAGTCATTATGATTCTGCATTATTTCTTCTTCACACTGACAAAGGCACTATTTTACTTCTCCTATATGTAGATGATATGATCATAACTGGTGATGACCTCAGTGGCATTCAAGAACTCAAGGATTTTCTCAGTCAACAGTTTGAGATGAAAGATCTTGAACATCTCACCTACTTCTTGGGTCATGAAATCACTCATTCTACAAACGGCCTTTATATTGTTAGGATTTGTGCCCTTAAATCCTATTGTATGATACTATGTATGACATGATGTATGACTTTATATTGTGATTGATAAAATTATTTTATTATTATCTAAAATAATGGTAACATGAATATGAGACATTATCATATAGTCCATGAGATGCATTGTATGTGATTTATGTAAAAAGTCACAGAAGATGTAAATCACAAGTTCTTTGTAAACTCAGAATTTATAGTTCGTAGTCGGTGATGAAATTGGGCATTTCATCTGCGAAGACTATAACATATCAACTAAGATGATTTGTCTTGATCATGGAAGTGGAGTCTTCTAGTTGATATGTTGATATATTTTAAGAGTTAAGACATATTGAACAGGACCGCTGTGAGATTTATTATTCTCCTAATGACTGTCAATTGAATAATAAATCTCACGACTTCTATTTGCATGAACTCTTAATCCTGAGAGAATAATGAACTTGATCATGAAGTGTATGTTGCTTTGATATATCAGGAGTGAGATCTGAAGTGATGGTCAAAACCTCAGTATGTTGGGCAGCCACATTTAGTGTTGATGGAACATATATTCTCAAGATGGAATTCATAGTCTCTTGATGGAGATATAAAATACTCCATTGAGATAAGTTTAATGGTTTCAGTTATTCAGAGAGTTAGGCCTAACCACTTTAGTAAGAAATTACTAAAGTATATATTTATGAAATTGGATTTCATAAATATATAATGAATAACTTTAAAGGATTAAATCGGATACTCAAGGATAAGATGTAGTAATTTACAAAGTGGCAGTCTACATTTATGACTTTGTATTACTACGAATATTTAATGAAGGGGTTGCATGTATAATAAAGTCTTGGGATATAATTTATTAATAAGGCCTAGAGAACAATTATATTTATATAGTGGTATTAAATATAATTAATGGTAACTTTGGACTTGTCAAGAGTTGACGGAAAAGCCCAAGGCCCATTAGAGCTAGTGTCTTATTGGTCCCTTTTGGTCCCACTCCAAGCCACACACTAAAGCCCAATTGGAAAGGCCCAATAGGCCAGCCCAATTAGATAATCAGTTAGTTATAAAGGGAGAAACATACAGAATTTTTGTTAGATGAGATTAGAAAAGAAAAAGAAACGGTGTGTGAGAGAGTGTGAGACACACTTTCATTCTCCCTTTGAAAAACTGATTGAGAGACCACACATCTTGGGCGTAAAGTGGAATTGGAGTGAAGATTAAAAGTGTTCCCAAGTACTTCTAATCTTTGTTTTGAATTTCTCCACACCAAGGTACGCTATCTTGTTCTTAAATTCTGAAATTTATGTAGTGCACGTTATCAACCATGAATGAAATAGATCCTTATTTATTGCTTCCGCTATGTGTTTTGTATGAGATACAAAACCAAAATTTTTCCTTCATATATTACTCAAGGCAAGTATGCCTCTAAACTCTTGTCTCGAGCTAGACTCATTGATAGCAAGACTGTTGACATTCCAATTGAGCTTAATGCGGATTTGACTCCCTCAGAAGGGAAACCATTGTTTAATCTCTCTCTTTACAGACGCTTGGTTGGCAACCTATTTTATCTCAGTGTCACTTGTCTAGACATTTCCTATACTATTCACCAGATGAGCCAGTATATGTCAGCTCCACGATTGACTCATTATGCTGCTGTTCTACGCATTCTTCGATACTTAAAGGGCACTCTCTTCCATGGTCTTTTCTACTTTGCTCAGTCTTCTCTTATTCTCTGTGCATTTTCTGATGCTGATTGGGCTCGAGATCCCACTAATCACAGGTCCACCACAGGTTATTGCTTTCTTCTTAGTTCTTCTCTGATTTCTTGGCGAAGCAAGAAACAAACTCATGTATCCCGCTCCAGTACTGAAGCAGAATATCGTGCCCTTACTAATACCACATTTGAGCTCATTTGGCTACGATGGCTTCTCAAAGACTTAGGTGTGTCTACATCCTCTGCTACTCCTTTTTATTGTGACAACTAGAGTGCCATTCATATTGCTCACAATGATGTCTTCCATGAACGGACTAAACACATCGAGATCAATTGTCATTTTATTCATTATCATCTTGTCCATGGTGCTCTCAAGCTAATCTCAGTCTCCTCTGAAGATCAACTTGCAGATATCTTCACCAAGTCACATCCTAAGGGATGCCTTCGTACTTTGGTTGGCAACCTCAAGTTGGTCTCACATCCAACTTGAGTTTGAGGGGGGCTGTTAACATGTATAGTGTTATAGGCTTTAGGCCCAACTAACTTACTTCTATAGTACACATTCTTGTACTACACTCTTACTTAAACTGCACTCATATGCCTCCTTTATAAAGACACTTATATATATTCTTTCACGTGAAATACAATACAATCATTCAGTATTTCTGTCAATATTCAACATTATCTAGCCCTGTTTTCTATTTTCAAACTGTTCAGAGGGTTGAACTTATCTAGAAACTGACAACTAAAGAGTAGAGAAAAGGTGATGACATATCCCATTATGCCATGTCCATGACCAATGAACAAACACACTGCGAAAAAACACATCACAGACCATCAAACTTGCATTTTAAAATAGCATGGAACCAATAAAAGCAGCATATGTTATTTCATAAGTAATCAACTAAAACCAAAAGTGCGGCAACAGGAAAGAACCAAAAATAATGGAATTCTGTTAGGCTTGGTCTATGTGAGGCATTGAGTCTAATAAGGAGCGTGTCTTGTCTATATAATATGTACAAGCTGAAATGTAGAATTTATTATTACTACACTTTTGTTAAGTCATAGCAATGTCGTATTTGGGTCTATATGGTCCAATTTGGTCCATTTTGTCAAGTTCGGTCCATTTTGGTCCCTTTTGGTATATTCAGTCTATTTTTGGTCCATTCAATCCACCTTGGTGATGCTTTGGGAGGAAAGGTTTATGTAGAAAGAAGAGTCACTTCATTGATAATGTAAGGTTGAATTTATTCAACCATTTGTTGGCTTTATTCCGTGCCAAATTTTCTTGTGATTCAGCAATTAGAGACCCTATATTTAAGTGAGAATCATGTAAGGATTCTGTGCGAGAGAGTATGAAGAATTCAAGTGTGTGTACAATCAAGAAGTTTCTCGCGACTGGATCTCGCGACTGACTCGCGAGTGGTGACTTACCAGAAGGTCCACACGTGTGAAGCATGCAAGAAGCTAAAGCGTCATGACAGTTGGAGCACTACAGGATAAAAAGTACAGTCTGGCTAGTTAGTTATTTGATGATTGAAACTCGCGACTAGTCCCAGTTGCGAATCAAGTCGCCAGAACCCCTTATTATGCAAAAAAAATGACTTTTCACCTTCCTTCTCATACCCTACTATAAATACCTTTATACCCACAAATGTAGAGAGCTTCCAGAGGGAATTTTGAGACAGAAACCCTAGAGAAAAACAAGATTGACTCATCCACAATCTTAGACATTTGGTTCTCCAAATTCCTCTACTCTCACCCTCTCCATTGACATACCCTTGAGAGGTTCACTAGTCGCTAACTCGTGCGATGCACGATAAAATTACTGATAATGAAACCTAAAGAAACATTGGATTATTTTATTATTCAACACAAATCTAAAGAAACATTAGGTTATTTTCTTTTTCAATTGAATATGTAAATCTTTTCCATTGTAGTTTTACAGGTTGTCAATAGAACCTATTGAGGAGATATGCGTTAAGAAATTAGAATACAAAATACTGTAGACAAAGTTTGGTTATAATCACTTGAAATGATTGTATGGTTCTCAAAAAATAATTTAAGTATGGTTTAATAAGTCGTGTGTTATACATGACAACGATACTTGTCATTTTCCTATTGTTAATTATAGCCTTAAGGTAAAATAATTTTTAGGGGCTTTAAGTACCGTTGGGGTGTATAAAGGAACTTGTGAAGTTTCTATTTTGATATTCACCTAGATGTCGGGCTAAACTCTTCTTCTCCATAGATTCTATAATTAAACTCATGTTTTGCAGTAAATTACATTATACCCTTGTACACTTCACTGGAGGAACATTCAGTTCACAATTTGAGAAATGAGAGGTGTCCTGTAAGCTTTCACAAATTATTACAAAAAAAGTGTTTTTATGTTTTTGCATTTGAAGAAGCTTTATTGAAAAAACAAAGTTGGAATCTTGAAGAAACAAATCTCTCTCTTTCTAACCTTTTGAGAAATTAATAACTAAAACAGCAAGTGGCTATAAGCTTTCAAAATTTATTATTTCATTTCAAAATGTAGAACTTATTCAAATTTCTTTGATCATGAAATCACCATTAATAAAACCTAATATGTTTTCCTAACTCTTCCTCAAAATATCTGTTTAATTGCAAAAATGAGAAAATTTCACTACATCCCAAAATACTTTGGAAGTTAATCAAGATTGATTTTGTCTGCTTTCTTAATGTATCTTAATGTCCAAATGTGGTATATAACCTCTAAGCTAAATAGAAACAAAAGAAGATAAGATTAGATGAGTATAAGGAATCAAAATACATATTTAGGCCTTTTATCTAACACCTAGCATATAATCATTTGTTGTAACATTTGATCAAGATAAACGGCCATTTGTTCTTCCTGATTTGGAAGAAATAAAAAATAGAAAACTCAAAGCATGACAAAGATGCAATGGAAGAATTATGCATTAGCATTGTTAAAAGCATATAGTATGCGCAGCAATTAATTATTTGAAGTTTTCATTAATAAAATGAAGTGTATTTTTCTAAAGATTATCTAGAGCAAATATTGCAGCCCTTAAATTGTAGTTCATTGTTGAGCAACAATGAATCCTCCATCATAATAAGCATACGTTAGGTAAGATTGAGTAATCGATATAGAAGCAAAAATATTTAAAAAAGAAAAGTTCTATTCACTATAGATAACTTTGAAAATGCATATACCACACTCATTGTTCATCAAGTAGATGTATAGCTCAGAATTGATGAGAAGCGCGTAAATTCTGGCTAAAATCCTAAACTTATGTAATCAATTATTTTCTTTAAAATACACCTCAATATAGATTCAACCTATACAAAAGTCACGCAACATTGATCTCATTTAAAAAATTCTCGTCACCAAGTGAATGTATACATATGAAGTTATGGATTTTCACTCAATTACAAATTAATAAAGAGATTCACCCTTTACAAAGCTACACAGTGTTGTTAATTCAATAATTACTCTCCTTACAATTAAATTTCAATTGTGTTAATCTATACATCCAAAGTTATGGATCATCATAAGAGCAACTAAGTTCTAGATGTTAATTATGAGGAAGGTGCATCTCACATATTAAAAACATCAAAATTAAAATTCACTTAAGATACCACCAACAGCAAAAGTAAGAAAGAAGTGTACAATCAAAACCATTTAGACCTCACAACCATTAGTAAGTAAATAATGCTTCCATAGCCCAAAATTCAAACACCCATAAACAGAAGCACATATGAAATGTATGTACCAGCATAAATCTGACAAAATAACCCATCTGCTACATTTGGTTATGAATGATTATATACCATGAAGGAAACGACGGCAAAAAGAAAAATAAAACATAGGACTCAAATTAAATTCATCTCCTTTTTGTCCATTTTCAAAACAACCAAACAGAATTTGAAGCTACAAATTTTCAGACAAACTTGCATTTGTAACCAAAAAACACAAGATTGAGAAGATAAACCACAATTCAAAAGATTTAACATAAGTTAGATAATCATGTAGGTTACAAATTTTTCGAAAGATTTAACTTTTAACACCAAAATAAACCCAAAAAGAAAAAAGAAAACTAAATCTCAGATATTAGAACTTCCAAAGGGCCAAAAAATTTAATAATCAAACTCAGAAATTATTGAAACTAAGCAAAAAAAAAAAAAGTGTTGACTGCAAAACAGAGGAAAAAAAAAAAAAAGATAAGAGCAGGTACCCTTAGAAGAATAATCGATAGTCATTGATTGCAGATCAGCCAATCAGTTTTAGAAGTGACATGTTCCACGGAAAAGAAATCCATGGTTGCACCAGAAGACATAATAGTAGAGCATTGAAAAGAAATCCATGGTTGCACCAGAAGACATAATAGTAGAGCATGGACTGATAATGACAATGCACTCATGTCTTACCCTGCATAAAAGTGTATAGAGGAATATCTACTATTAGATAGATTGCCAAAACAGGGAACAATGACTACAAAAATTGTTAAAATATAAATTGAACATATTCAATGCTAAAGTGTGATTCAAACTACTCCAGTTTGCTTTTTAACATAAACAATGCTTGGGACTCACTTTGTAGTTAAGATATCATTTGTGGATTTAGTGTAGTTTAGATACAAAATAACTTTAAGAAAAAATAGAAAACTATAAGATTTTTTCCCTTATAATTCCTAAATGACAGAAAGTTTTGCCTAGGCTTTTCCACGAACACTTAGAGGGAGCAGATAACACAAACCTCTAAAGTAAAACTTCAACATTTGAAAAAACGGAAAAAAAAATAGAAAAAACGGTTAGTTTTAAATATGGAAGTTGAAAGACAGTCACTTCAAAAAAAAAAAAAAAAATAGAATAAGCCTGGAGTTTTGTCTACAGCCGTTAGGCACTAAAGTTGGCTGCCTAGAAAACCTTTTTATTTTCACTCAATTTTCGACATAGTAGGACATAATGTGATCCATTCTGCGCTTACAACAGAGTAGCACAAAATGCAAAAGAATTTGAATTTAATTTTCAGATTAAATTCGGGTTTTGAATAATCAAGTACAGTAGTTTTAAAATATTTTCTGACCTTATCATCAAGGAGATAGAAGAATACTTGATAGTATATATGTACTGTAAGTGCACAATTTGTACCCGGACCCAAAAACAAGTGATGGGCTCAGGCCCAAAAAGCCTTATACAATGAAATTTATAGAGTATGGGTTTGAAACCTAGGTTTAGGATGTTGGAAGGTTGATCAACAGGTTAAAATGCCCCTGTCTATGCAAGTAATAGATGGACGTAACAAAAAAAACCTCATCGGACGTAAGCCGAGGACAATTTGTATAGTATTCCTTTTTCTAAGCAAAAGATTACAACTTTTAGGTTTTTACCCAAAAGAAGAGATCCCCCTCTTCTTCCCTCTCTCGTCTTTTTATACCCTTTTTTTTCTTCCCTGTTTCATCCACGTGTAACACCAATATTTTTTCAGATACTTGTCTCATCCACCACCTTCTTAAAGTCTTCAAGTAGTAGCTGGAAGGCTGAATTTTACTGTTCAGATGCCATTTCTCCATTAATACGGCTAGGGAGGTAAATGCAGGGCCTTTAATGCGGTGGTTGCAGCTTTTTCCTCAGATATTTCTCACATGTTCCTGCTTCTAAAGGGTGCTTGGACCACACCTTTTCCCAATAGATCTTCCAGAATTCTACCTTTAAACCGTTTAGCAAATCCCAGTGCCTTTACTGGGCCCGTCCGAGGAGAGACTCCTCCACGAACACCTCCTCGGATTACTATAGTGTGAAATGACCTGTGGGCCTAGAGACCTTGATTGAACAGATTTGTACCGACTAATCAGGCCCACCCAAACGCATATTCAAGCACTTTTACCCCCCACATGTACAATCAAAGAATACATGTACCAGTTGCAGTTGTGGGATGTCGGCCTGAACGGGATGCTTACTTGACAGTAGTAGCGCCCTCAGATTTCTCATTCTCTTTCTTTCTCTTCCTACGCCATACGTATGTTTTCCCCTAGCAGTTTTTTGTTTTGATGTTTATATATATACTGAAACGGAAAAACCTGAAGTCACAATTGTCCCTCAATTTCTCACCAAACAAATACAATCATAAGAAAATTGCAAAATAAAAATAAAAAGTTTTGGACTTACAATGAACCTTTAGACTTGCTTTGGAACTTTCCTGGTCAAAAATGGTGAAGTCTTGCTTTGAGTGCTTCTGCAGATAGGACAAAATTTATATGGAGCGAAGTACAGAGAAAGGGTGAGAGAGAAAGAAGAGTGTATACAGAGATAGAAGAAGTGTTTGCTTTTTTTGGTAGGGAATTTGACACTTGCAAAATTTATTACTACTCATGTTGGACTCTTTTATATATACGACTGTTCATTTTTTTAAATAAACCGAATCAAGCCACCAACTGTAATAAAAATTGTAGTGAAACGATTCGGTTAATTCAATAAAAGACATAACTTTTCGGTTTTTTTAAAAATTGTTGAGTGCTTATCGACTGAAAAGGTGTTTATTAAAAAATGAAAAGACATAATTGTTTGGTATTTCAAAATGTGAATGTGTCATAAATTTATGTTGCCACGTGGTGTAATGAGAAGTGGTCAACAAAAAGTCAAACGTTTCTGCTATTTGTTATTATATAGATTAGCTAAATCCTTATCTCACCATACCTATATCTGTGAAGAGGTTATTGCAGGATCTAGAAAGTTAAAGAAGACACAGTTAGGCTTAACCTTATTGGAGCAAGAAGCTTGAAGGGCTTAGGTGCATTAGGTAAATTAGGCTTGGAGGGTCTATTGCTATTTGTGTATCCCAACTTTATTCTTTAGTGGATCATTTCATTGATTGGAGGGCAGCAGAGAGGTTTTTCTCCGAGTTCTTCAGTTTTCTCTTCGATAACACGTGCTGGTGTTACCTTTGTGTTTGCATCTCTCTAACCCTTACTCTTGCCTTTTAATTGCTGCTGTGTTATGATTAATTATGGTTTAGAGTTGTTTATTTGTTTGGGTATGGCTTGTACTTATCATTCAGCACATCTATTGTTTGAGTATTAGCTTGTGTTAGTTTATTTGAAATTAGGGGTCTAAACATTCATTAGTGTTTTACACACTAAGTGAACTTTCAATTGGTATCAGAGCGGGTACACTTTGTCGGATTTCTATATCCTAAGTGTGATCCTCGACCCTAAAATGGATAGGTCTCAATCCTTAAATGCACCTCCCTTCTTTGATGGGAGTAATTACGCCTTTTGGAAAGTGTGTTTGCGTGCATTCTTGTGCTCTATTGATGAGAGCATATGTGATACTGTTGAGACTAGATGGACTAGGCCGGAGGCATCCAAATCCACTTAGGATAAGGCAGCCCTTGCAGTGGCCAATGCTAATAGTAAATCTTTAAATGCTATATTTTGTGGTGTCTCACCCAATGAATTCCACAGGATCTCCCATGTGACATTGCCAAGGAAGCATGGCAAATCTTGGAGAACACTTATAAAGGTACCAAGAAAGTGAAAGACACCAAGTTACAAATGCTCACCACTTGCTTCGAAGAACTAAAAATTAGCGAAAATGAGTTGTTCGACTCCTTCTATGGGACGTTAAATGAAGTGGTGATTGGCAAATTCAACTTGGGTGAAAAGACGGAGGACACCAAGGTTGTTAGGAAGATCCTACGATCATTGCTGGAGAGCTTCCATGCCAAGGTCACCACAATTGAAGAGAGTAAAGACCTTGATGAGATCAAAATTCAAGAACTCATTGGTTCTCTTCAAACTTATGAGCTATATCTACCATCATAAAGGAAGAGCAAATCTCTTTCTCTCAAGATGATCAATGAGAGAGTCAAAGCTCAAGATTCCTCGGATGAGGATAAGGTTGAAAAGGAGGTGGCGTACCTTGCAAAGAACTTTCGTAAATTCTTAAAATTCAAGAAGGATGGTAAGACTTTTGAGAAAGACAAATTCTCAAATTTCAAAAGGGATAAGAAGGACTTCAAGATGAAGGACTCCAAAGAATCCTCTTCATCTCAAGCAGTCACGTGCTATGAGTGTAAAGGGCATGGCCATGTGAAGAAAGAATGCCCCACTTACTTGAAGGCAAAGGGTAAAGTATTTGCTACTATCCTTAGTGACTCGGATAGCTCCAACTCGGATTCGGAAGAAAGTTGTAACAGAGATGGAAACTACAACACCCTTATGACTATTGCTCCCATGGACTCTTCAGATGATTTGAGCACTCTAGTTGAAGAGCTCAGTGAGCACACTGAAGTGGAGTCTATGGGGGTTGGAGAGGAATCCAAGGATGAATATGAAGAATGTAGCTATGAAAGAGTAAAAGGATTGCAAGAATCCTATAATTCTCATCTTGAGGAGACTAGAGAGTATGCTATAGTGGCTAAGGCAACCGTCAAAAAAATGAAGAAAGCTAAACAGGATTATAAGAGCATACTTGTGAGGTATAAAGAGACAAAATGCGAAGTTGAGGCACTGAATGAAGAACTAACGAATGCCTACTCTAGGATCAAGTTTCTTGAGCTTGAAGTTATTCAAGCCAATGCTAAAGTGGAGTGGGTGGCTTCAAAGAAACTTGATGAGGTGCTTGCTTGTCAAAAGCCCTCTTCCGATAGAAGTGGCTTAGAATATACCAATGAAAGTAGCTTAAGCGCTAATGCGTCTCTAAGGATATCACCCCAAACGCACGTGCCGTGTGGGTGAAGAAAGGTACTCATGCATAAGCATTAAAGCATGTCCATGCATTAATTCTTTCAATATGTTGTGACATTGGTTGGTTTTTTTCTTATGTTTTTCATTCTAGCATGTTTTTACCATTTTTATAGTTTTAAAGCTTTGAATGTTTTTTTTCTTTTTGATCAATCTTTACTTACTTTGTGTCAAAAATTCAAAAACATAGAAAAAGTAGAAAATTCAAAAAGTTTTATCGGCATTATTGTGTTTTGTCATACGCATGTTTTGCCTTGTACCTTCGTACAAATGGCTTTGTGCATTTACGAGCTTAGCTAGTTCTTTACGCACTCATATCATTATGGGAAAAATCTTGACATTTATGTGACTGTTGTAAATAGATCCTCAACCTTGTTAAGAACATATGTGACTGTTAGGACATATGTGTTTCGCTTGTTAAGAACATATTTCATTCTTTTATGTAATTTGCTAATCATTTGACAAAATGCACTTTACTTGTAATTGGGTAGATTTAGGATGAGTTTTATACTTCAAGAAACTGTGTTTCAAGATCAATTGTTGAGGTCATCAAGTCTGCTTAAGGAACAAGCTGAAAAGTGCAAGATCATTAAAGCTCGACAGCTAGCATGTGTCGAGGTTTAAAGAGCTGCTCCAGCCCCGTGGCTCGACAGCTGCTCGACAGCATCTCGATACCTCTATCTGTCGAAGTTTAAGAAAAACAGATTTTGAGTTCTGTTTTGATTCCAATCTGTGGATGTGTCTTTGGGCCTTCTTTTTTCCTAACCCTAGACATATAAAATGATTGTTTTAAGGGCCGTAAAAAGTACGCAAGTTGTACAAGCATTGAAAAATCCTTGTTCATGCAAATTGTGACTTGAGAAAAAGTTCTTGCCCTAGTTCATCTCTCTTGTGAAAAAGTTGTTGTGTCTTTGCACCGTAGGGTTTTGTAACCAAGCATCTTCTTGATCTTTATCGCGCAATTGGTTAGTCACGTACTTGGGAGCTATGCATTGAAAGGAGAAATTGTCACTACAAAACAAGTCCAATTGGGTATTGGGGTAAGACTTCAACTGTAGGTTGGTAAGGTACTTAGGATTCCTTCACTTGTAACCGCTTATTGTGATAATAGTGGAATTTCGGAAGTAGTGACCTTAAAATCACCCGATGGGGTTTTTGCCGTGTAGGTTTTCTCCATTCGTAAACAAATCACCGTGTCATTTATTTTCCGCTGCATTCTTAGTTTAATTGGTGATTTGTTTGTACTACCACGCTTTGCATGTTAATTTGATTAATTAATAACTTTGCTAATTAATCAACTTAATTCATCACAACGGGTCAATACGTTTTTGGCCTATCATCATGAATGATAAGTCAATAGTTTTGTTGATCTTGAAACATGCATAGACTTGAGCTTATATATCTTCCCACTTCTTTATGTTTTTGCTCTATAGCTCAACAAATGTCAAATCTTGAAAAGAGATAATGAGCTACAAAAGCCGTCGCACATACAAGTATTTGACTAGGAAAAAGGGAAAGCGACTTGTTTTGAATATGTATGGTGCCCAAAGAGCCAAAGGCTTGTTTATCAATTTGAAATATCAAAAATTTCAGGCATCGATCTCAAAATGAGATGTAATGAATTCTAAGAAGCCAAATGAAAAGCTTCAAAGTTATGTAATCAAGTTATGAAATTGAGATTGGCCACTTTACTTAGTGCTAATTGTGTATGTCTTGATTGAATTGATCATTGAAGCTTCATATTAGATTAAGAACTATCTCACATTTAGTATCCACACACATCACACATGTCTATGCTCAATGAATGATTTATTCATTTGTGTGATTGTACTTGATTAAATGTGTTGTACATACTCAATCATATGTTAATTAAACACAAAAAGATTTTGAGTATTTTAGTTGTTTTTGGAAAGTGTTTTTGTTTTGAAAATTTTCAAAAAATCCAAAAATATTTTGCAACTTTGTTTTTGGTGACTCACTTGCGGGTCATGCCAGTCGCGAGCTTACTTAAAAGCTTTCGCGACTCTTTGGCAAATGAGTCCCCTAGTTGTGAAAAACACTTAGAATGTTTTCAAAATTTCTGGGTTTTGGTCATTTTTGCAACTCAATTTCGTGGCTATGTCGTGAGTGGAAGCTCCAGTCGCGAGCTTACACAAAAGCTTTAACGACTCACTCACGGGTGGATTTCCCAGTTACGAAAAATACTTAGACAAAATTTTAAAAATTTTATTCAAGGGATTTTGGCGACTCGTTTTCACAACTTGCTCGCAGGTAATATGAGTCGCGAAAATCGCGTGTTTTGCACAAATAGAGTTAAATCTCAGATAGTTTTCAAAAAACTTTACAGTTTCCCTCGCATCACGTGCATAGCTCTTTGTCTTCTCCGCCTCTCCCTCTCCCAAAACTGCCATTTTCACTCACAAAACCTCCATTTTCTTCTTCAATCCTTCATCAATCTTCAAGAAAAGGTATGGGTTTTCTCTTATTTTCATTGCATTTCAAGTCTCTAGCCCTAGTTTTCTTGGATTTTGTGTATATGTTGAGATGTTGAGATTTGGTTGTTGGATATGGTTTTGTTGGTGTTTTGTTGAGTATGATATATGGGTTTTGTTGGTTTTGTTAGTATAATGCCTTTTATACATGATTTCATGTTTGTTCTTCATTTTTATGCATTGTACTATGATTTGTGTTGTGTTGTGCATACCATGTTCATGATAAAATGTCTCTAAGACGTTTTTGTGTGTATCTTTGGACTCCATTGAGTACGAATTTCATAGGGATAACCATATTTCTTAGATTTTTAAACATCAAATGATTATGTGTTTTCACACTTTGCCCTAATTTGCACACTTTTGCATATGATGCACGCGCACACACCCTTTGACATGTTGAGTGAATAATGCCAATGATTCTATCATGATATGATGTTTAGCATCTTCACATGTCATTTTTCTTTTGAATTGCAATTTAAATTCCAGTTTTTAAGGTTTTAATTTAAAGTTTATGTTTTGGAACTAGCTTGTTGCTAACCAAGTGTGTTGCCATTTGTTTTTCATCTTGCTCTTTGTGATTACATGATATTTGCTTGAAGATGTCTCCCTTCAAAAAGCCAGCTGTTAAGGGAGGTAGCAGCAAGGGAAAAGAACCGGCAATTGATCCCAGTAGCGTCTCCCAAAGTCGGAGAAGACTCGATCTTCAACTGGAGTTTATGACAACACTCGTTTCAAATCATATTCCATATATCAAGCATATTTGAATCACTTCAACCCCATGTTGATTGAAAGGGTCGTTAAGCAAGCGTCTCTTCTTGACATGAACATTCCAAGATGATTCACCTCTAAAGATTAGAACTACCTTCTATCCAATCTTGAAGATTCTTATGAAGAGCTAGTGAAGGAATTTTATGCAAATGCCATCTTCGATGGGGATGAGCTAAGATGTTGGGTAAGGGGAAAGGACTTCATGGTCACACCTTCCTATCTTGCTATCATTCTGAACATCAACCAACCAGTGTTTGTCACACCACCAGTGTATGATGATTTGAATCAGAAACTTGACATGCTTCGGGATGCTCTTGGAGGTCTCTCCTAATAGGAAGTCAATCAATGTGTCATCATTATCTCCTGAATTGAGGTTACTCACTACTATAATGTTTCATAATCTCTATCCTCTCTCAAGCACCGGGTACATGAATCTTGGACAAGCTTTACTTCTTCATGACTTAATCACTAATGAAGAGATTGATATCTGTTCACATATCTTCCACATTTTATGCAAGAATGTTGAGAAAACAGCCTCAAGGAACTGCCTTCCTTTTTGTTGCCTCATTTCGAAGATTTTGAAACTCAAAAGAGTACATAAATTGGAAGATGAGTACCCTCATCCTATGCAAAGTTCAATCAACATTCGCACTCTCAATGCTATCATAGACCACAGCCAAAATAATGTCAAGTAAGAGAGTAATGCTCCTCATGGTAGTTCAAGCTCTAGCTCACAACCCTATGATGAGAAGTTGGACAACTTAATGGTATCCCTGCAAGAAATCAACACCAAGTTGTCTAGCATCGCATCTATCATACACTCTTAACATACTCGATTTGACACAAAGTTCACCTCTCTCCAAACTTAATTGGATCAAATCCAAAGGAAGCTAGAAGAAAAAGATGACTAACTAATCCATGACAAGACGGGGGAGATGGTTCATGTTAAGGGGAGAGCAATGATAGAGGGAGAAAGAACTAAATCAAAGGGGGAGCAATGCAAGAGCAAGAGAAGCAACCTACAACAAACCTTTACATTTTCTAGTCTATTTACTTTTTGATGCTACTTCTAGTTTATGTTCATATTTTACAACCTATGTTGTGTACTTGACAATATTTTTTTGTACCTTTGCTTATGTAGCTTAGTACTTTTAGTTAATGTTATACATTTTCTTTAGTACTTCACTCTTGTGCCCTTGTTGGATCTTGTATCCTTGATGCAATTGCCTTAGCGTTCTTGCATCGGTTGAGTGTTTGACATGCAAATGATACTTTGCATTGAGCTTATTAGCTTGCATGCCCGGATGTTCATTCATTGTGTGAATGTTCATTGTGATCACTATTTATAGTGATTGTTCTTGTTTGGTCAAGCCATGTTTAATTGTCATATTCATTCTTGCTTGATCGCATTGTACTTGCTCCATATGCATATAAAGATTTCTGCTTACAATGAACTTCTTGTGATATTGTTTTCAAGAAAACTTGTCTGTATGGTTCAAAAGCTTCGTAGAATCTAGAATTAGGTGTGAGTGAGTTTTGGAAACTGTTTCTAACTCACATTGTAAGTCTAGAGTCTATTTTAAGGTTTTGTTACAGAATAGCTAAAGGGGGAGATTGTAAGGTTGAATTTATTCAACCATTTGTTGGCTTTATTCTGTACCAAATTTTTTTGTAATTCAGCAATTAGATACCCTGTATTTAAGTAGGAATTAGGTAAGAGTTGTGTGTGAGAGAGTGTGAAGAATTCAAGTGTGTGTGCAATCAAGAAGTTTCTCATGACTAGATCTCACGAGTGACTTTTGCGTGGTGACTCGCTAGAAGTTCCACACATGTGAAGCATGCATGCAGCTGAAGGGTTATGACAGCTATAGGTCAAAAGTACAATCTTGCCATTCAGTTATTTCGTGACTGAAACTTACGACTTGTCCCAGTCGCGAGTCAAGTTGCCAGAACCCCCTATTATGCAAAAAATGACTTTTCACATTCCTTCTCATACCCTGCTTCCAGAGAGAATTTTGAGAGAGAAACCTTAGAGAAAAACAAGATTAACTCATCCACAATCTTAGACATTTGATTCTCCAAATTACTCTACTCTCACCCTCTCCATTGACATACCCTTGAGAGGTTCATTAGCCAAATCCTTATCTCACCATACCCATATCTGTAAGGAGGTTATTTGGTGTTTGGGAAGCAATTCAGAGATGACCAATTCATTTGGTTGATGCAATGGGGCTTATTGCGGGATCCGGAAAGCTAAAGAAGACATGGTTAGGCTTAACCTTGTTGGAGCAAGAAACTTGGAGGGCTTAGGTGCATTGGGTAGATTAGGCTTGGAGGGTCTATTGCTATTCGTGTATCCCAACTTTATTCTTTAGTGGATCATTTCACTGCTTGGAGGACGACGCAGAGGTTTTTCTCCGAGTTCTTTGGTTTCCTCTTCGATAACACGTGGCGGTGTTATCTTTGTGTTTGCATCTCTCTAACCCTTACTCTTGCCTTTTAATTGCTATTGTGTTGTGATTAATTATGGTTTAGAGTTGTTTATTTATTTAGGTATTTCTTGTACTTATCATTCTGCACATCTATTGTTTGAGTATAAGCTTGTGTTGGTTTATTTGGAATTGGGGGTCTAAATGTTCACTAGTGTTTTACACACCAAGTGAACTTTCAGATAATTATGTCACCTTTGCTTCACAGCATAATGTTGGTAGGCTTTTATTAGATTTTATTTTTCTTATGTTATTATGGTTTTGTATTTTTTATTATGAGCGATGGATTTACTGATATTTACTTC
This sequence comes from Castanea sativa, assembly GCF_040712315.1. Taxonomy (NCBI): domain Eukaryota; kingdom Viridiplantae; phylum Streptophyta; class Magnoliopsida; order Fagales; family Fagaceae; genus Castanea; species Castanea sativa. The sequence goes on along the minus strand of NC_134024.1, from coordinate 28,753,870 downwards.
CTCTTTATGTCATTCAAAATGCATAGGGGATGAACCATTTGTAAGTAGTACTAAAACCAATTCCAACCACACATTACATTATTTACAAAATATCTCGCTTTGTATAATAATTGAATGTAAAATGCATTATATTTCCTTGAAAAAAATTTATAAAATTTAAAACACTTTCAAATCATGTACTATATAATAAAAGTTGGGCTTAGAAGCCGTGGTTGCATCAAGTACCTGCACCAAATTGCAGAATTTTTTAAATAAATAGATATAATTTTTTTTTGTGTTTATCTTGTTCTCTTATAAATTTTAAGTTGATAAAAATCTTAATTTGATAAAAAATATATTATTTTTATCAACTTTTCATCTACCAATCTTTGGATAGACACAAAAATTTAATTTTTCTCATCAACTTTTACTCTATTTATTTTTGGATAGATACAAAAGCTTGATGTTGATATCAACATTTGTTTTGCTTCAAATATTTGTAATGCGGTGGGAAGTTTAATTTTTAAGAGTTTGAGTTTGAGACAAAGTTTAACTAGAATTGATTTTACTTTTTTTCAATGTCAAGAGATGTATTCACACCTAAGAGATTTTTTGGATATACCCAAGAGAACTTTTTTTTTTCCTTTTTGGAGAGAAAAAGAATGGTTGAACGTTAAAGAAAGAAAAATTAATCAAAATTACACTTTTATATTAAATATAATTATCTTGAAAATAAACTCTATTAGCTTAGCTTTAAAAGATATAAAATTCGATTTCAACTAAAATTCTAAATAAAACCAAAAGTTTCATATTATATATATATATATAAAGAGCTTGGAAATAATAGTAGAGGCAAGGAAGTCTTTGAGCAAATCTATGCCTTTGGTGTGTGTGTATATATATATATATAATAATAATAATTAATTAATTACTTTTTTCATCATTTGATTTATTGAGATTCATAAATATTTAATTTTGCAAATTCATAAAAACCAAACATATGAAGCATAAAATGAAAGGTATGAAAGGTTGTTTTTGTATTTTCTATATTAAGTTTGTCATATCTCATGCCTTTTTTTTTCCCAAATTTTTTGGTGAATTTTACTTCTTTGATCATTACAAGTTAGGAGTAAAATATGTAGCTGAGACCCAATTGGCATGACAATAAATAATAAGGTCAGATTCATGATTTTTTATTTATTAATATTTTGAACGTCCAAGTATCTATCATTTTTTAGGGTTATTTCTTAGTTTTTTTTTTCTCAAATTCAATCCCTCTTTGCTTCAAAAAAAAAAATTCCCAATTTTTTTTTTAATTCATGTTTTTTTTCAAGGAGTTTTCTTTAGGTTTCAAAACACTTGGTCAAACAATACTCTTGGTATTGAGTTTTTCTCAAAAAAATTTCTTGAAGTTTATATTTACACATTTGGTTTTGATAGGGTGAAATTCAATGCCTCCTCCTTATTGGAAAATCTGGTTTTGTATCTCATACAAAACACATAGCGGAAGCAACAAACATGGATCTATTTCATTTATGATTGATAACATGTACTATGTAAATTTCAGAATTTAAGAACAAGATAGCGTACCTTGGTGTGGTGAAATTTAAAACAAAAAAATAGAAGTACTTCGGAACACTTTTAATCTTCACTCCAATTCCGCTTTACACCCAAGAAGTGTGGTCTCTCAATTACTTTCCAAGGGAGAATAATCGCATGGCTTCTAACCACATATACACACCATTTCATAATGATGTATCTTTTTTCTGATAAAAAATTTTGTATGTTTCTCCTTTTATAACTAATTGATTATCTAATTGGGCTAGCCTATTGGGCCTTTCCAATTGGGCTTTAGTGTGTGGCTTGGACTGGGACCAAAAGGGACCAATATAATACTAGCTCCAATGGGCCTTGGGCTTTTCTGTCAACTCTTGACAAGTCCAAAGTTACCATTAATTATATTTAATACCACTATATAAATATAATTGTACTCTAGGCCTTATTAATAAATTATATCCCAAAACTCTATTGATATCATTTGACCCCTCCATCAAATATCCATAGTGAACAAAGTCATAATAAACTGCAACTTTGTAAACAACTATTTTATCCTTGGGTACCCAGTTTAATCTTTTACTTATTCACATTTATTGAAATCCAATTTCAATAAATATAAGCTTTAGTAACTCTATACTAAAGTGGGCACCTTGAATAACCAGTTTCCATTAAACTTATCTCAAGAGGATATTTCGTGTCTCTACAATAAGAGATTATGGATTCCATCTTGAGAATATATATTCCCTTAACACTACGTGTGGTTACCCAACATACTGAGGTTTTGACCGTGAGTATTAGATCTCATTCCTGATATATCAAAGTAACCTACATTTCATGATTAGGTCCACTATCCTCTCAAGATTGAGAGTTTACGAAATTAGAAGTCGTGAGATTAATTATTTAGGTGACAATTGTTGATTGAATAATTAATCTCACAGCAGTCCAGTTTAATATGTCTAGATCTTATTAATCTAAATGATGTTCAAGATTGGTGAAAGATGGGCGTTTAGAACCATTATTTTGTTATGTTCCCAGTTTAGAAAACAATCAGGGACAATGCTTAGCTTTACCAAAACGGAAACATTTTTCTTTTGGTCATACTTTTGAGTTTACTTTCCTTTTGGCAACTACTAGGGCAACTGGCTTGTCTAGCTGTTTGGTATTTTAATTCCTCTTCTTACCACTCTTACCTTTCGATTCAGGCTAAGAATTTGAATTAAATCATATTGATCCTAGCCTTAGCTTTTAGGATGTCTTCCGTTGCGTAGAACTCACTCATTAATTCAGATAAAAAAATTTTATTTTCAAAACAATCTGAATTGATCAAATGATTCTAACAAGGACTTGTGGATCATATCCAAATGAAATTAACATTTAATCTCTATATCCAAGAATTCCAATTCATTTTAAAAATATAAAACATTTTTCATAAAATGATATAGAATTGGAACTCCTTAAGCCTTTCTTAGCACTCAATATGATTCATACCAAACATCTCATTTAGACTTAATATAAAGTCTAAAACTAGTACTAACTCCTGCATCTCATGCTTTAGTATAATTGAGATAGAAGCCAATGTAACATTTTAGCATTTCTATGGAGACTATGATCACATCATAAGCTATCTTCCATAAATATGTACTTCAGCTCCTTTAAGTACCATGTCTAAAATTATTTCTTAGTTAATGTGATTATATTAAAATAGTAGTTAGAGAACAAAAATTTATGATAACTTTAATTTGAGACTACGAACTTAATTACAACGACATTATATTTTGCAACCATAACCATATAATATGCAACCCGAAAACCATACTATACTAGGTGCAATGACAGCCTAATCCCACAATTAATATTCCTCAGCATAGAGTGAATATCAACCACTATGATTAGATGAGAATTACTCTCATTATTAATGCTATCATGGTAACTCTTACCAAAAAAAAAATAATTTGCCGCTCTTCCTTTAGCCTCTAAGTAATAATGGCAAGAACTCAGCATAGAGGATACTATCAACTTAGCCTAGTACACCATTGCCTAGACCCATGTGTAGCCACATAACTCTACCCTTGTAAGGTTTAATCTTGTGATACCATGATGCAAAACACCCTCCGCATGGAATGCAAGGCTCGAGGCCAAGACGAGGTACTTGCCCCACACCACTATAAACCGGGAAGTTCAATCTTGTAGTACCATGAAATAAACACCCTCCGTATGGAACGCAAGGCTCGAGGCCAAGCCAAGATGTTTGCCCTACACCACTATGAACTGATAATGGAGGCCGTGAGATCCAACCCTTTAATCTCTCTCCCACTAGAAATTTTAGAACAAGTGGATTGTATTGAAATCATTGTGATCTTATCACAATTTTAACCCTACACATCAAATGTGTTTAATTGTTTAAATTCAATGTGATCTGACTAAGTCACATCACAATAGCGTAACAAACATTCGCGTAATCACAAAGAAGTTTAACCTTGTAATCCATGAAGTAAATACCCTCCGCATGGAATGCAAGACTCGAAGTCAAGACAAAGTATCTATTCACATTACAATAAACTTAACAAAAAGGGTTATTTCAGCACTCCCACTCGTTATTTAGGTTTTTCTTAAATAATTGTGATCCCATCACAACTAAGAACCTTGCACTTGTTAAAGACTCTAATCTCATTAGAATCACTAACTAAAATGGAAGTCCTAAACTATTTAGGATTCCTTAAACACTAATGAATCAAAAATTAGTTATATAGAACTCTATCCTTAATTTACTAGATAAAGTATTCTAATCTCATTAGAAACTATACAACTTTAATTAGAATTTTAATCTCATTAAAAACCTCTAATTAAAATAAATTAAGGACTATAAATCATATAACAATTTAGAACTAAGGGTTCTATTTAACTAATATCTTTGATCTTATTAGGTCTTTTAGTTAGACAATGATTAATAAATCTCCTTAACTTTTAAAGACTATAAAATTAATCACTTTATATATATTTATGTGTAATCTCATCACACATGGCTTTGCACTTTATCTATGTTTTAACACTTGATCAACACTAATCAAATTAGTTTTACATGATAAAAGAAAAAAAAAAAACATTTTGATTATATAAATAAAGATTTATAGATCAAACATTAAGGTTTTCAAGATCAAGATCAAGAACCCTAATAATTCCAAGAACCCTTGAAAATAAAATCCTAATCCCATTAGGAATAAATTTCATTAAAGGATTTTAATCCTAGCATTAATATATATAAATATATAAACCAAGGCAAGCAACAAAGCTAAGTTCATCATTCAGATTTTAATATATATATTTATATATATATCAATCTATTCATGAAGTTAGGCCTTGAATCCTTGTATCAAGAATTTGCATATATATATATATATATATATCTATGATGAATCCTTTATATAATATGCGGATTCAATACATCAAAGAAAGTAGTTTTCATGCTTATAATATATATGACAATTATCACACCATAATGTTAATTGCCTTGTTATATAGCCAAGCGGTGCAAAACATAATTTACATGTATGTGTCATCCAATCCGTAAAAACAATCAACAAATGCAAGATGGCCATCAAGACAATTAACATGCAATTATCTCATGCTTATAAGATGGCCAAGCGGTGCAATAACTTGGTTCACGCACATGATAGTTATTGAAATTCAATAACTATATATCCTTGGTAATCACTATTAAGACATGGCACCATACATATATAACAAACCAAGATGTCCATTGACAACAATAATCAATAGTTATTGAATGAAATTTGTTGGAAAATTTAGACCCCGGTTGATAGAACTAAAAAGTTTTAAATCCAAGTTGTTAATTAGATTTATTATGAATAAACTTGTTAAAAACAAACAAACATCAATATCATGTCACAAATAATGCAACAGAAAAATAAATAATATAAGATATGATGACCTAGGAAAATCAATGAAACTAACTAGTTTCACAGTAAAAAACTTGGAGGAAAACCTTCCTGAAAAGCAATCTACTATAGTAAAGAGAAGTTTCAGATCTAGTACAAAGCCTTTGTCCCTACAATCCTCGTAGATGAACTTACAACAGAAACCTTCTTCCGCATCAGAACCTCTGAACTCTTCAATATATGAACGCCACCCTTTAATGCACGAATCCCCAATATGTGACTAACCAATTGCGCGGATCCCAGTACGCGACTTCAATCACCAACTAGAGAAGAAGATGTTGGCTACAAAGTTCTTCACTTCATCAACAATGAAGATCAAGAAGCACTTGGTTACAAAACCTTAAGGTGCAAAGACGCAGTAGCTCCTCTCAGAGAGAATAAGGCTTCTGTCACCTTTTTCATGTGTTCTCCTTGTATTCTCTTATGTGACGGCCTCTAAAATAAGCCTTATATATGTCTATGGTTGTGAGAAAAGAAACCCTACACAATACAAAATCATGGGCCGAAAACCAGATCTAGAAATCTAAATTCCCATAACCTCGATATATACCTCAATCGATCGAGAAGCTGTCGAGCTTCATTCATTAAATCTCGATAGATAGCTATCTGTCGAGCAGCTGTCGAGTAGTTGTCCGCAGGTGTCCAACAGGTGTTCAGCTATCTGTCCAGCTTTAGTGAGCACTTTTTCTTCACTTGTTTCTTGGTCTAATCTTCATGGCTTTGATACTAGACTTGAACAACATGTTTTTTGAAGTATTAAACGCATCCTAGATCTACCCAAATACTAGACTTAACAATCTCCCTCTTTGGCAATCCGTGACAAAACCACAACAAACAAATGAACATATGAGAGAAGTCATAAATCACTCAACTCATACTCACTTTTTAAATACAATAAAATCTATCCTAACACAAACTCTTGAAAAACTTTGTAAGAAAAGAGTTTATGACAAGTAGACTTTGACAACCTGTATTTCTGAAACAATTTAAACAAAACACATCAAGGCATCTTTGTGTGAAGCAAAAATAATAGATTGCATACAAATAAAGAAACATGTGTATAAAGAGAGAAAAGAAACAACACATGTAAAGGTAGGTGAAGAAAACATACATCATCATATATACCACTTGATAAACATCATGTATGTAAAAATGGTCACAAGACCTAAGGTACAAGAAGAAGAAGCTAAAAATAGCTCCTACAACAACAAGGAGGTAATCACTCCCCCTAACGAGATGAAACACATCTCCCCCTTACAAAGGCATGTATTTCTCCCCCTAACTTGTAGAATCTTAAAGAAAAGAAACCACAAATTCACTAATTTCTCCCCCTTTTTGTCATGATTGACATAGGATACAAGAAGCTAAAAAGCTTCACCCGAGAAACATAAACATGATCAAGGATGATCAAGGGGATACAAAGAATCCATATAGATGCATGAATGTAATGAACCATAATGCTATGGATGATAAGATAAGAGAAATATGCAAAACAAGTGAAAAACAATGCATGCAGAGGATCTCGATGGATCAAGAGGTGTCGAGAAGCTATCGAGCATACCTCGATGGATCGAACAACTATCGAGAAGCTATCGAGGAGACAGGAACTTTCTCGATCGATCCACCTAACTATCGAGAGGTGACGAGATTGCAATAAAAAATCAACTGAAGATCTCGACAGATAAGCCAAGTATAGAGAGGTGTCGAGAAGGTGTCGAGATGGCTTAAAAACAGTTTTTCAAAGAGGAAAAAAACACAGATATGAATGCAATCAAACATGCAACTCAGCTAATGAACCAACCAACATTTTAACCTAAAAAAAAAATCTCTTAAGCAATAAAGAGTTAAGCATTTAGCTCCAAAAACACACACACAAACACACACACACACACACACACACACACACACACACACACACAACAAGTCTAACCAATTTTATATTTCAAAAACAAGTTAAGACAATTTAGTGAGCATACATCAACACATGTTAACCTTGTGATGGCCAAATCACATTGTACCTACACATGTATCAAGAGTAGCAAAGAATATTGCGTGTTGAGTGTGAAAAACATCACTAGATTGCACAAGTGTCTCAATGTTATGATGATTTGAGATATGAGAAAATCACTTTAACTCACACACAATCATAATTGTTTGATGGGGACTATCACCTTCGAGGTACATTCTATAACTCCTACATCTCCTAGAAAACACGCTTGCAATCATATTTAAAGCATTTTGTTCTTTTTGCTTTTATTTCTTTGCATATTTTCTTTTTATTAAGCAAACCATGCATGGGTATACAAAGGATAGAAAAGAAATACCCAATTATGTTAAGCTTTTTGACATTGCACTTTTGCTATGCCGAAGCATACAAATGTCATTGTCATGATTGGCGGGTAACAGTGGTGAGATGGTTATTTATGCCTTTCTCTTAGGATTTTTTAGTTCTTCCCGTCAAAAAGAGTGATACGAGTGTTAAGTACAAGAGATCACTTAACCTTACTTATCACAAACAATGAGCCACAAAGCTCATTTTCTTAGTTGTGCAAAAGAATTCTCATCTAAGCTACAAGAGATACAAAGTTTAGAAAACTCTGTTTCAATGGCCATCCAAGGTGTACAAGCACCAATGTACACAAACACACACTGTTTTTTTATTTTTTCCTGATTTTTCATTTTTATCATTATTTTTTAAAAAACAACACAAAATAAAAACTAAACAACCAAACAAAAACAAATAGACAACATGAAAGCATGAAAGAAAGATGCAAATGCATGAAAACATGATAGAAAAATGCAGATAAGAAATCAAGCAAGAAAGTCCTACTATAGATAGAAAGTATTAAAGTAGAGGACAAACTAAAAAGACAGTTAAGTTTTAGGCTCCTTTCTCACCCACACAGCACGAGTTTTTGGCCGTGAAGATAAAAAGGCACGTGTCCTAGTATGTCTACTAAAGGACATAAAAGAATTAAGATTCTTCTGAAATTGAGTTAAAAAGCTCAAGACTTTTAATAACTCTCCAAAAAAAGGTGTAGGTCCTTGAAAGGAAACCTGTGAACTTTTGGACACTTGCTTTTGAGGATACAACTTAAAGCAATTAGGACGAATGTGTCTAGAAACACCACAATGGTGACAAACATGAGGTCTAGCAAAGGATTTAGAATTAGCCAAAATAGTTTTGGATTTCATACCTTTATTACCTTTCTCGGATTGAGGCACAATGACAGTCTTTGATCCAGAAGCTGTGGAAGAGGAGGGGTCGGAGGAGACAGCATATCCTAAACCAGTCTTGTCAGAACTAGGTTTTTGAGCACTCAAGACCTCTTCAAGCTTTGCACTAGACATCCTCTCTATTTGAGTTCTAGCTTGACTAAGCTCAACTTCAAGATCCTTGACCTTCTCTTCTAATGAGGTGTTCTCCACATAAGAGTCTCAACTAACCTTGTAGTTTCATCCAGTTTGACTAACATAACAAAATTTTCAGTTTTTACCTCATTAAGCTCTTTTCTACAAAGATGAGAAGTCTTTTCAGATTTTATGAATTCAGTGCATAGCTTATCATAGACCTCCTGAAGGGTCATCTAAAGGAAAAATTCTGGTTTTGCATCTCATGCAAAACCCACAGCGGAAGCAACGAACTAGGATCTATTTCATTCATGATTGATAACGTGCACAATGTAAATTTCAGAATTTAAGAACAAGATAGCGTACCTTGGTGTGGGAAAATTCAAAACAAAGATTAGAAGCACTTGGGAACACTTTTAATCTTCACTCCAATTCCACTTTACGCCCAAGATGTGTGGTCTCTCAATCAGTTTTTCAAAGGGAGAATGAAAGTGTGTCTCACACTCTCTCACACACCGTTTCTTTTTCTTTTCTAATCTCTTTTAATAAAAAATTCTGTATGTTTCTCCCTTTATAACTAACTGATTATCTAATTGGACTGGCCTATTGGGCCTTTCCAATTGGGCTTTAGTGTGTGGCTTGGAGTGGGACCAAAAGGGACCAATAAAACACTAACTCCAATGGGCCTTGGGCTTTTCCGTCAACTCTTGACAAGTCCAAAGTTACCATTAATTATATTTAATACCACTATTAAATATAATTGCACTCTAGGCCTTATTAATAAATTATATCCCAAGACTTTATTATACACGTAACCCCTTCATAAAATATTCGTAGTAACACAAAGTCATAAACGTAGACTGCCACTTTGTAAATTATTACATCTTATCCTTGAGTACCCGGTTTAATTCTTTAAAGTTATTCATTATATATTTATGAAATCCAATTTCATAAATATATACTTTAGTAATTTCTTACTAAAGTGGTTAGGCCTAACTCTCTGAATAACTGAAACTATTAAACTTATCTCAATGGAATATTTTATATCTCCATTAAGAGACTATGAATTCCATCTTGAGAATATATGTTCCATCAACACTAAATGTGGCTGCCCAACATACTGAGGTTTTGACCGTCACTTCAGATCTTACTCCTCATATATCAAAGCAACCTACACTTCATGATCAGGTCCATTATTCTCTCAGGATTAAGAGTTCATGCAAATAGAAGTCGTGAGATTTATTATTCATTTGACAGTCGTTAGAAGAATAATAAATCTCACAACGGTCCTGTTCAATATATTTTAACTCTTAAAACATATCAACATATCAACTAGAAGTTTCCATTTCCATGATTAAGACAAATCATCTTAGTTGACACGTTATAGTCTTCGCAGATGAAATGCCCAATTTCATCACCGACTACGAACTATAAATTCTGAGTTTACAAAGAACTTGTGATTTACATCTTCTGTGACTTTTCACATAAATCACATACAATGCATCTCATGGACTATATGATAATGTCTCATATTCATGTTACCATTATTTTGGATAATAATAAAATAACTTTATCAAACACAATATTAAGTCATACATCATGTCATACATAATGTCATACATAATATCATACATAGCATCATACAATAGGATTTAAGGGCACAAATCCTAACGATCTCCCACTTGCCCTAAAGACTATTGTGCACTAATCTAACTCCCATTCCCTCCAAATGTGACTCGAAAGTCCTTTGAGGCAAGGCTTTCGTAAAGGGATCTGCTAGATTATTTGCACTTTCAATCTTTGCTACCACAACATCTCCACAAGCAACAATGTCGCGAATGATGTGGTACTTCCTCTCAATGTGCTTTCCTTTCTTGTGATTCCTTGGATCTTTGGATTGTACAACCGCTCCACTATTGTCACAAAATAATGTGATGGGAACTTGCTCCATTCTCACAACACCAAGATCAGAAAGGAATTTCTTGAGCCAAACAGCCTTCTTTGCTGCTTCACAAGCAGCAACGTACTCGGCTTCCATGGTGGAGTCCACAATACAACATTGCTTAACGCTCCTCCAACTTATGGCTCCACCTCCCAAGGTGAAAACACATCCTGAAGTGGATTTTCTAAAATCTAGATCTGATTGAAAGTCTGAATCTGTATAGCCAATGGGAATCAAATCCTCACTATGGTAAACAAGCATATAATCTCTCGTTCTCCTAAGATACTTGAGAATATGCTTTACAACTTGCCAATGTTTTGGTCCTGGATTTGATTGATATCGGCTAACCATGCCAACTGAATAACAAATATCTGGTCTAGTACAAAGCATGGCATACATGAGACTTCCCACTGCAGAAGCATAAGGAACTTGTCTCATCATATTTTCTTCCTCTTGAGTCTTAGGCCTTTGGTCATCAGACAGAGGAACTCCATGTCTAAAAGGAAGCAATCCTTTCTTGGAGTTTTGCATGCTAAACCATTCTAGAACCTTATCTATATATCCAGCTTGTGATAAGCCTAACATTTTATTCTTGCGATCTCGCCAAAGCTTGATCCCTAGAATAAAGTTAGCCTCACCCAAGTCCTTCATATCAAATTGGCTTGACAACCAAACTTTAACCGATGACATTACCCCTACATCATTCCCAATGAGTATAATATCATCAACATAAAGCACTAGAAACATTACTACTTTGTCTCGATGTCTTTTGTACACATATGGTTCATCAAGATTTTGTTCAAAACCAAATGACTTGATTGCTTGATTAAATCTGATGTTCCATGACCTAGATGCTTGTTTAAGTCCATAAATGGACCTATTCAACTTGCATACCATATGCGCCTGGTTCTTTGCTATGAAACCTTCTGGTTGCAACATGTATATTTCTTCTTCAAGATTGCCATTAAGAAATGCAGTCTTGACATCCATTTGCCAAATCTCATAATCATAATGAGCAGCAATGGATAAGAGAATTCTGATAGATTTAAACATGGCTACTGGCAAAAAAGTTTCATCATAATCAATACCTTCTTTTTGTGTATACCCTTTCGCCACTAGTCTTGCTTTAAAGGTTTCAACCTTTCCATCTATCCCTCTCTTTCTTTTGTAAACCCATTTGCAACCAACAGGTTTAATGCCGTTAGGCGCCTTTACAAGATCCCATACATGATTGGAATCCATAGAATCCAATTCAGATTTCATAGCTTGAACCCAATGATGTGCATCTATATCATTCATTACTTCATCATAAGTGTAAGGATCCGATTCAGCCTCTTCTGAGATAGCCTCATAAGTTTCTCCCAAACCTATGAATCTTATAGGAGGCCGAATAATTCTCCCACTACGATGAGGCAGCTGTGTACTAGACATCTCATGAGTAGTATCTTATGGTGTATCTAATACAGTCACATCATCCCTAGTTTCATCCATTGGTTGTTCAACTACAGGTTTATTCATTTCAGCCAAGACAACTCTACTTCTAGGAGTAAAATTATTCATATAGTCATTTTCCAAGAATTTGGCATTTGTGCTAACAAACACTTTATTATCCTTATGACTATAGAATAAACCTCCAACTGTTCCTTTTGGATACCCTACAAAAAATACCACTTCTGTTTTAGACTGTAACTTGTCAGACTTTCATTTCAACACATGTGCTGGACAACCCTAAATGTGGAGATGTCTCATACTAGGCTTACGCCCATTCCACAACTCTACAGGTGTTTTAGGAATAGACTTCGAAGGTACTAAATTCAGAAGATACATTGCAGTATTTAAGGTATATCCCCAAAAAATAAATTGGTAGAGTCGAATAACTCAACATGGATCTAACCATATCTAAAAGAGTCATATTCCTTCTTTCTGCTACACCATTTTGTTGTGGAGTTCCAGGTGCAGTCAACTGGGATATAATCCCATTTTCAGTCAAGTAATCCTTGAAATCACCAAGAAGGTATTCCCCACCTCGATCAGATCGAATGACCTTTATGTGTTTACCCAATTGATTCTCAACTTCAGCCCTAAACTCTTTGAACTTTTCAAAGGCTTCAGACTTCCGTTTCATTAGGTACACATAACCAAATCTAGAGTAATCATCAGTGAAAGTAATGAAATACTCATAGCCACCTCTTGCTTGGATTGACATAGGACCACATACATCGAAATGTACTAGTTCTAGCAAATCTTGAGCTCTTCTACCTTTTGCATTAAAAGGTCGTTTGGTCATCTTACCTTCCAAAAAAGATTCGCAAACTGGAAAACCATCAAAGTCCATGGACTGTAAAAGTCCATCTTTGATTAGTCTTTGAATCCTACTTGAATTAATATGACCCAAACGCAAGTGCCATAGATATGCATCACTAGTAGAAGGAAACTTTCTCTTTAATGATTTTACATGAGAGCTACTATCTAATTCAGAATTGTATAATTCATGCTTATCAGGAGTTGAAATATAAAGACCATCTACAATATTGCCAGAACAGATAAACACTTTATCCTTCTTTACTACAACATTGTCTTTCAGGATAACACAATATCCATGTTTACCTAAGTAAGTTGCAGAAATTAAATTCCTACGAACATTAGGTACATACAAACAGTCTTCCAATATTAAAACTCTAGACTTAAAACACAAATTAAACACTCCAACAGCTTCAACCGGAATCTTGCTCCCATCAGCCAAAGTAAGAAATAGTTCTCCCTCATTCAACTTTCTGGTCTCCTGGAACCCCTGCAAAGAATTGCAGATATGATTAGTACAACCTGAATCTACACACCAGGAATCTGTTGGATTCTGTACCAAACATATTTCAAGAAGAAATGAACTTTTCATACCCTTATTCTTGGCAGCCTTGAATGTTGGACAATTTCTCTTCCAATGTCCTTTCTCACCACAATGGAAACACTTTCCTTTGGTTTTCTTTCCTTTGTTGGCAACCCCTAAGGCAATTTGTTTACCATCTTTCTTAGTGAAGTCCTTCTTCTTCTTCTTCTTACCCTTGCCTTTCGACTTAGGTTGAGAAGTAGAAGCTTCACCCACATTGGCTTCAACACTAGAAGTACCAAGGATGCCTTCCGCCGCCACTAACTCATTCATTAATTCAGACAAAGAATAAATCTTTTTGTTCATATTATAATTGAGTCTGAATTCCTTGAATGATTCTGGTAGTGACTGGAGTATCATATCTACTTAGGATTCTCCATCAATGTCGGCACCTAAAACTTCTAATGTGTTCAGATTAGCCATCATCCTAAGACAATGCTCCCTCACTGAACTTCCTGCAGCCATTTTGGTATTATAAATTTGTCTCATGATTTCTTGCCTTGCAGAACGGTCTTGCTCACCAAACATCTCCTTCAGACTATGTATTATGTCCGAAGCAAGTTCTACATCCTGCATTTGATGCTGTAGAACATTTGAGATAGATGCTAGGATATAGCACTTGGCCATCTCATTAGATTTCTGCCAACGATCATATCGTTGTTTTTTCTCAAGAGGAGTATCTAATGAAGGAAAGTTAGGACATGGTTGAGTAAGCACATACTTGTGCTCTTCAGCAGTAAGAACAATGTCCAAATTTCTTTTCCAGTCAACATAGTTGGATCCAGTCAGTTTGTTTTGGTTAAGAATAGAAACAAGTGGGCTAAATGATGCCATGACAAAATCTGAAAATAATAAACATGAATATAATAAGTAAATTGGACATTATCAATTTAGTATAAAAGCATATAATATGGAACCTTAACAAAACCATAAAATAATATATGCAACGACAACCCAATCTCATATTCAATATCCCTCAGCATAGAGTGAACATAAAATACTATGATTGATTGAGAACTATTCTCATTATTAGTACTATCATGATAACTCTTATCAAATACTAATAATATGCCGTTTTATATTTAGCCTCTAAGTAATAATAGTAAGAACTCAGCATAGAGGATACTATAATACTTAGTCTAGTGTATACCATTGTCTAGAATTATGTGTAACTACATTTCATCCCTTTAACAGGCTTATTTTGTAGTACCATGATAAAACACCCTCCGCATGGAATGCAAAGCTCGAAGCTAAGACAAGGTGTTTATCAAACCACTATAAACCAAGAAATTCAATCTTGTAGTACCATGAAATAAATACTCTCCGCATGGAATGCTAAGCTCGAGGCAAAGACAAAGTATATATTTCACACTACTATGAACTAACAATGGAAGCCGTGAGATCCAACACTTGAATCTCTCTCCCACTAGATATTTTAAAATAAAGGTTTTTAAGGTCAAGAACCATAATAATGCTAGACACGTGAAAAAAATAATCCTAATCTAATTAGGAATAAATTTCATTAAACTAGTATTAACATATATAAATATATATAACGTAATAAAAATCCTTATTATATTATATATAATATAATATACAAATTAATATATATAATATATAATTATTACATTATATATATTATATAATATAAAATAATATACCTACATGTATTTTATTATATATATATATATATAATAAAACTTATGGCCATCAACAATTTGCACACAAAGCCATTCATCCGTGGGCCATAATATATAAGCAAGACAAAAGAAACTTTGAAAAAGTCAAGTCATGCACTCCATGCAATTGGATTAAGTCCAAGCCATGCAAGAATAGACCAAATCATGAAACAAAGTCTAAGCCATGCATGAAAACACCATTTACGTATAACACATAAAGTTATATTATGTATCTTTCATTGACCAAGTCAAACGGTGCAAAGAGAATACAAACCATGCAATAACTGAAGCTGTTTTTTTTTTTTTTTAAATGGTTACTACATCAATTAATAACTACATGGCAATCCGTACATCAACTATGAAATAACAATCAATGCATCAACACTCAATTGTATTCATATCCAAGCACTTTTCTACAAGACACGGCTTCACACAAAAACAATATATCCTTGTGAAGAAACGGATATGTATATACAAGTGATGCAATTCTCTTCATTATATTCATATGATGCAGAAAATTAAAAACACAAAGACAACAATTTTTCTTAAATTCTAAAATTTAATCACATATTATACAATCATGATATGAAAACCTGGCTCTGATACCAATTGAAGGAAAAATTCTGGTTTTACATCTCATGCAAAACCCACAGCGGAAGCAACGAAATAGGATCTATTTCATTCATGATTGATAACGTGCACAATGTAAATTTCAGAATTTAAGAACAAGATAGCGTACCTTGGTGTGGGGAAATTCAAAACAAAGATTAGAAGCACTTGGGAACACTTTTAATCTTCACTCCAATTCCACTTTACGCCCAAGATGTGTAGTCTCTCAATCAGTTTTTCAAAGGGAGAATGAAAGTGTGTCTCACACTCTCTCACACACCGTTTCTTTTTCTTTTCTAATCTCTTCTAATAAAAAATTCTGTATGTTTCTCCCTTTATAACTAACTGATTATCTAATTGGACTGGCCTATTCGGCCTTTCCAATTGGGCTTTAGTGTGTGACTTGGAGTGGGACCAAAAGGGACCAATAAGACACTAGCTCCAATGGGCCTTGGACTTTTCCGTCAACTCTTGACAAGTCCAAAGTTACCATTAATTATATTTAATACCACTATATAAATATAATTGCACTTTAGGCCTTATTAATAAATTATATCCCAAGACTTTATTATACACGTAACCCCTTCATAAAATATTCGTAGTAACATAAAGTCATAAACGTAGACTGCCACTTTGTAAATTACTACATCTTATCTTTGAGTACCCGGTTTAATTCTTTAAAGTTATTCATTATATATTTATGAAATCCAATTTCATAAATATATACTTTAGTAATTTCTTACTAAAGTGGTTAGGCCTAACTCTCTGAATAACTGAAACCATTAAACTTATCTCAAGGGAATATTTTATATCTCCATCAAGAGACTATGAATTCCATCTTGAGAATATATGTTCCATCAACACTAAATGTGTCTGCCTAACATACTGAGGTTTTGACCGTCACTTCAGATCTTACTCCTCATATATCAAAGCAACCTACACTTCATGATCAGGTCTATTATTCTCTCAGGATTAAGAGTTCATGCAAATAGAAGTCGTGAGATTTATTATTCATTTGACAGTCGTTAGAAGAATAATAAATCTCACAGCGGTCCTGTTCAATATATTTTAACTCTTAAAACATATCAACATATCAACTAGAAGTTTCCATTTCCATGATCAAGACAAATCATCTTAGTTGACACGTTATAGTCTTCGCAGATGAAATGCCCAATTTCATCACCGACTACGAACTATAAATTCTGAGTTTACAAAGAACTTGTGATTTACATCTTCTGTGACTTTTCACATAAATCACATACAATGCATCTCATGGACTATATGATAATGTCTCATATTCATGTTACCATTATTTTGGATAATAATAAAATAACTTTATCAAACACAATATTAAGTCATACATAATGTCATACATAATATCATACATAGTATCATACAATAGGATTTAAGGGCACAAATCCTAACATCATCTTCTTGGATACTTCATCATAAGAAGAATCCTCACTGTCACTAGCACTCTCCACAATCATCCTATCGGTTGAGGCAGCAAAGGCCATAATGTGACTACATTCATCCACATACTCATCAGAAGAGTCATTCTCAATGTCACTCCAAGTAGCAACCAACCCTTTATCTTCTGACTTCTTGGTCTTTTCCCTCATAAGGTAGTTTGGGATCTCTATCCTTATATGACCAAAACCCTTGCACTCATGGCATTGGATGGGGGGCTTCTTATTCTTATCCTTCCTAGAGGATTTAGACTTCCAAGGAGGTTTGCCCTTATCCTTTTTCCTAAACTAAAGAAGCTTGATAATTTCATCAGTTATGAAGGTTAGATCCCCATCCTCATCCTCATTATCATCTTCATCTTCATCTTCAGAGTTCTCAATCTCTTCCTCTATACCCTTAAGAGCCAAGTTTTTACTTTTTCCACCTTTTCCCATTGAGCCTAATCTCATCTCATGGGTTTGAAGGTTCCCTACAAGCTCAGTCAAAGGAATTTGATCAATGTCCTTTGCTTCTTCAATGGCAGTGATCTTGGCATGGAATATTTTAGGTAAGGACCTAAGGATTTTCCTAACAATTTTGGATTCTGCTATAGACTCTCCAAGGTTGAAGGCAGAATTCACAATATCCTTGAGTTTAGCATAGAACTCATCAAAGGTCTCATCCTCATCCATCCTTATTTCTTCAAAACTACTAGTGAGTCTTTGAAGCTTCACGGTCTTCACTGTCTTGATTCCTTCATAGGTGGTCTCCAGAATGGTCCATGCTTCCTTGGCAACTTTCGTGGATGAAATTTTCTTGAATTCCTCATTGGTTACCCCACAAAACAAAGCATTCAAGGCCCTACTGTTGAAATTTGCCGCTGTAATTGTTGCATCATCCTAGTCCATTGGCGCTTTCTTTGGCTTAATCCAGCCAACCTTAACAGCTTGCCATACTTGTTCACCTAGAGCCTACAAAAACACATTCATACGAACTTTCCAGTACACATAATTAGTGCCATCAAATAAAGGAGGAATCAAAAGAGATTGTCCACGATCCATGACAACGGGGGTCAAGGATCACATTTAAGAAATTAATCCAATCAGAGTGTACCCGCTCTGATATCACTTGTTAGGAAATTTAGACCCTAGTTGATAGAATTAACAAGTTTTAAATCCAAGTTGTTAATTAGATTTATTATGAATAAACTTGTTAAAAACAAACAAACATTAATATCATGTCACAAATAATGAGCGAAAAAATAAATAAGACAAGATATAATAACCTAGGAAAACCAATGAAACCAACCAGTTTCACAAAAAAAAAACTTGAAGGGAAACCTTCCTGGAAAGCAATCCACTATAGTAAAGAGAAGTTTCAAATCTAGTACAAAACATTTGTCCCTAGACTCTACAATCCCCATAGATGAACTTACAGCGGAAACCTTCTACCGCATCAGAACCTCTGAACTCTTCAATATATGAACGCCACCCTTTGATGCACGAATCCTAGTACGTGACTAACTAATTGCGCGGATCCTAGTACGTGACTTCAATCACCAACTAGAGAAGAAGATGTTGGCTGCAAAGTTCTTCACTTCATCAACAATGACGATCAAGAAGCACTTGGTTACAAAAACCTAAGGCGCAAAGACCCAATAGCTTCTTTCAGAGAGAATAAGGTTTCGGTCACCTTTTTCATGTGTTCTCCTTGTATTCTCTTATGTGACGGCCTTTAAAATAAACCTTACATATGTATAGGGTTGTGAGAAAAGAAACCCTACACAAATACAAAATCATGGGCCAAAAATCAGATCTGGAAATCTGAATTCCCGTAACCTCGATAAATACCTCAATCGATCGAGAAGCTGTTGAGCTTCATTCATTAAATCTCGATAGATAGCAATCTGTCGAGCAGCTATCCGCAGGTGTCCAGCAAGCGTCTAGCTATCTGTCCAGCTTTAGTGAGCACCTTTTCTTCACTTGTTTCTTGTTCTAATCTTCATGGCTTTAATACTAGACTTGAACAATATGTTCTTTGAAATATTAAATACATCCTAGATCTACCCAAATACAAGTAAAATGTGTTTTGTCAAAGGATTAGTAAACTACATAAAATATGTCCTTAACAAAATTCAATAACTACTCCCAAGGCCAATAATATCCAAGCCGTGCATAACAAAAGTAAACCCATTCACAAGATGTGTAGATGGTGTCCTGGATGAATAAAAACACCAAAAAAATAAGGCACAAAACAAAAGTTACAGCTGTGTCCTCTTGGAACCATGCAAAACAGTATATCGCATATATTGATTAATGCACACAGGGTTTATGGAACAATAACTTTATGCAGAAATTTGAAAACACAAAGATAACAGTTTTCTTAAATTCTAAAATTCAATCACATGTTATACAAACATGATATGAAAACCTGGCTCTAATACCAATTGTTGAAAAATCTGGTTTTGTATTTCATACAAAACACATAGCGGAAGCAACAAACATGAATCTATTTCATTCATGATTGATAACATGCACTATGTAAATTTCAGAATTTAAGAACAAGATAGCGTACCTTGGTGTGGTGAAATTCAGAACAAAAAATTAGAAGTACTTGAGACACTTTTGATCTTCACTCCAATTCCACTTTACGCCCAAGAAGTGTGGTCTCTTAATTAGTTTCCAAGAGAGAATAATCGAATGGCTTCTAACCACACATACACACCATTTCATAATGATGTATCTTTTTTTCTGATAAAAAATTATGTATGTTTCTCCCTTTATAACCAACTGATTATCTTATTGGGCTGGCCTATTGAGCCTTTCCAATTTGGCTTTAATGTGTGGCTTGGAGTGGGACTAAAAGGGATCAATAAGACACTAACCGTAATGGGCCTTGGGCTTTTTTGTCAACTCTTGACAAGTTCAAATTTACCATTAATTATATTTAATACCACTATATAAATATAATTGCACTCTAGGCCTGTTTAATAAATTATATCCCAAGAGTCTAATGATATCATTTGACCTCTCCATGAAATATCCATAGTGAACAAAGTCATAATAAACTGTTACTTTGTAAACAACTATTTTATCCTTGAGTACCCGATTTAATCTTTTAGTTATTTACATTTATTGAAATCCAATTTCAATAAATATAAGCTTTAGTAACTCTATACTAAAGTGGGCACCCTGAATAACCAGTTCTCATTAAACTTATCTCAATAGAATATTTCGTGTCTCTACAAAAAGAGATTATGGATTCTATCTTGAGAATATGTGTTCCCTCAACACTACGTGTGATTACCCAACATACTGAGGTTTTGACCATGAGTATTAGATCTCACTCCTAATATATCAAAGTAACCTATATTTCATGATCAGGTCCACTATACTCTCAGGATTGAGAGTCTATGAAATTAGAAGTCATGATATTAATTATTTAGGTGACAGTTGTTGATTGAATAATTAATTTCACAGTAGTCCAGTTCAATATGTCTTGTTCATAATTCTTAACTATTACATTGAGGTTACCACTTAAATATGCTTTCAATTATTTTTTACAATTATTAAATTCAAGGTTTTTAATTTAAGTATGCACTTTAATTATGCAAACTCCCTTTATATTTTTTTAGGCATCTCCTTTTTATATCAGTTGCATAGTTATTTACCATATTCGATTCAATTAATTTTGGACTTATATATGATTTTTTTTTTTTATAAAAACTTAATCTTACACAATATGCATTCATTATATAACTTAAAGTAAAAGGTAACTTTATTTATAAAAAAAATAGAGTAAAAGATAACTTGGTGCAACCACGACTTCTAAGCCCAACATTTATTATATAGTATATGATTTAATTTTAATTAAAAATATTTTTTTTCATTAATTTACACATGATTCTTGATTAAGCCGTGCATCGCACGGGCATAATACAAGTAAAAAATATAGATACATTAATTTAGAAAATCTAATATATTGTATCAAATACTTTATTAGAAAATAATCACACCATTTTAAGAAGGGATTGAGACTAACACTTATAAATATCATCTATTATTTTCATTTTTCACTAAACAAAAAAACAAATCATTTGATTTTTCCGCACATCACATGGGTTTGGGTTAGTTAAAATAAAATATAGTAGAGGAAACAATATTGGAAGACGTATCAAAGAGTATCACTTTTTATGAGCAAATGCCAAAGTAGTTCACATGAGCAAGCTCTTTGATTTTTTTTTTTTTTTTTTGATGTGAGGTTAGGCAAGAATTCTTGAGTGAAAAATCCTAGTAAAAATTTCAAATAAAATTCTAAAATAAAAGAAATAAGCAAGAATTATAGGGCACACAGACAATAAAACAACTTACAAAAGACGTATCACAATCATTTTTGTTGTAAACTATAAGAATTACACTTTTTCACCATTGATTATATCTCATTTTACACTTATCCCCTAAACTACAAGAATACACAATTTAACTCTCTAAACTAAAACTCATGTAACATGTGTCTCATAATCAATTAAATCTAACGGAATGTAGCATTAGAAGACCAATTTACCATTCCCTCTAAAACACAGACAATAGAGGGTAAATTGGTCTTTTAATGCTAAATTTTTTTTAAACTTAATTTCAAAACAAAAGGCAGGGGATTAAGTAGTACATGGTTATAACTTTTTTGGGGGGGGGGGGGTCATAGTTCAAGGGGTAAAATGTAAAATTTAGGGTTCAATCATGCATTTAAAATTTTCAATACAGCCGTTACCTACTTCAAATGTCATGTTCAACTCTTCAGGGAATGCACAACTTACTCTCAATCAACCAATGCTTTGACTTGTATATGGTTCTAGCTCTAGGTTAGGTTTTAAAAAAAATTAAAAAGAAAAAAAGGAGAGAGAGAGAGAGAGAGAGAGAGAGAGAGAGAGAGAGAGAGAGAGAGAGAGAGTACATTATACAAGTTCTAACCACACATTACATTATTTACAAAATATCTCACTTTATATAATAATTGAATGTAAAATGCATTATATTTCCTGAAAAAAAATTATAAAATTTAAAACACTTTCAAATAACAAATTCTAACCACACATTACATTATTTACAAAATATCTCACTTTATATAATAATTGAATGTAAAATGTATTATATTTCCTGAAAAAGATTTATAAAATTTAAAACACTTTCAAATAACAAATATAAATAGATTAATTTAGAAAATCTAATATATTTTATCAAATAATTTGTTAGAAAATAATCACGTCATTTTAAAAAAAGATTGAGACTAACACTTATAAATATCATCTATTATTTTCATTTTTCACTAAACAAAAAAAAAAAAAAAAAAGTATCACATTGCATGCTTTTATTAGCAAATGCCAAAGTAGTTCACATGAGCAATCTCTTTGATTTTTTTCTAATGTGAGGTTAGGCATGAATTCTTGAGTGAAAAATTCAAATATTGAAGTTTTATGTCTCCTAGTAAAAAGTTCAAATAAAATTCTAAAATAAAAGAAATAAGCAAGAATTATAGGGCACATAGATAATAAAACAACTTATTGAGACATATCACAATCATTTTTGTTGTAAACTATAAGAATTACACATTTTCACCGTCAATTATATTTCATTTTACACTTATCCCCTAAACAACAAGAATGCACGTTTTAACTCTCTAAACTAAAACACATGTAACACGTGTCTCATTATTAGTTAAATCTAACGGAGTGTAGCATTAAAAGACCAATCTACCCTTCCCTCTAAAACACAGACAATAAAAGGTAAATTGGTCTTTTAATGCTAAATTTTGTTAAACTTAATTTCAAAACAAAAGGCAGGGAATTAAGTAGTAAATGCTTATAACTCTTTTTTTTTGGGGGGGAGGGGTTATAGTTCAAGGGGCAAAATGTAAAATTTAGGTGTCAATCATGCATTTCAAATTTTCTATACAGCTGTTATCTACTTTCAAATGTCATGTTCAACTCTTTGGGGAATGCACAACCTACCCTCAATCATCCAATGCTTTAACTTGTATATGATTCAAGCACTAGGTCAAGTTTTTAAATAAAAAATAAATAAAAAATAAAAAAAATAAAAAACAGAGAGAGAGAGAGAGAGAGAGAGAGAGAGAGAGAGAGAGAGAGAGAGAACATTATACAAGTTCTTAATTTTATGATTCAATTACTTTTGGTGATCCATTTATGTGCTAGAAGCGAAAAGGGCGGAAAAGGGTTAAATGGATTAGTCAAGAAAGCTTAAATTTGAAATAGGAATTATTTTTTCCCAAAGCAAATTATACTTTCAAATTAGGGGTCATTCTACCGTACCCCCCACAAAAAAAAAAGGGGGTACAGTACCCACCTATATCTGAGCCGTTAATTTACTTTGGTTTTGATCTTGACCGTTGATATAATTTTAAAGGTTTTTGGTTACCGGTGAAACCGGTTTTATATATAAACAAAAAATTAAAACATTCTTTTCAGCCCTTCCTCCTGTCTCACATTTGCTTCTCTCATCATTTGCTCATTGTTGTGCTTGCCTCTCTAAACAAAACCCTCAAATCAGACATTTGATACCACATCTGAGGTGCACCCACAAAGCCCTCAAAGCCCGGTGCACCCACAACCTCAAATCGGAGGCGCTTCATCTCATCCAATCCAAGTCGTCGGCGCCGCTCTCTAGCTTATTCTCTTCCAATCCATATTCAAATTAGCGGCGCACTCATATCCAATCCAACTCGGCAGCGCTTCATCTCTTCCCATACGACTCGACGACGCTTCTTCTCTTCCATTCTAAATCAGGGGCGACACCCACAATCTTCGAGTTCTTTGTTTCCATCTCAATCTCCAACTTTTATTGACTATTCTTTCTTCTGGGTTCAACTAATCACTATGAAAGTTTAGGGTTTATATTGGGTTTTTCATTATACCACGATTGGTTGCTGAGAAAAAAAGGTAGGAATCGAAAAAATTAAAGTTGGGTTTTTTTTCTTTATCTAGGTCTTATAAA
Organism: Castanea sativa; assembly: GCF_040712315.1. Taxonomy (NCBI): domain Eukaryota; kingdom Viridiplantae; phylum Streptophyta; class Magnoliopsida; order Fagales; family Fagaceae; genus Castanea; species Castanea sativa. The sequence goes on along the minus strand of NC_134024.1, from coordinate 28,729,457 downwards.
AGCAGTAATGTGAATGTCCACTCAATTTTGCCCAACAAACAGTTTTGGAGAATAGGGCGTTAAAGACAGGATTTTTTGTTTGGGGTTTTCTTGATTATGTTTTGAGTAATCAAATAGGGTGTTAATGTTCGTAAAATTGCACTTGGGTTTATATTATTTCTCTAAACTTTGTGGGTTTATGATATTATTGTTTTGTTTGATTTTCGATTCTTATATATTTGACAAATTAATCTTTACACCGAAGGGCTTTGGCAAAGAAATCTCGGGTTGGGCTAGAACTAGAACATCAGTTTTGGGTTGAAGACTTACCTGGGGACATTATCCCCCTTGCTCTGTTTGATTAGTTTTCTTATGTTTTAATAAAAGCATCGGTCTGTCTCATAGACTGGTTTCTCAAAAAAAAGAAAAAAAAAATCTTTACACTTTTGAGTTTGGTATGTGAGACGTGAAACTTGAGTGAGACGTGAAAACTCTTATCCATAAGTTGGGGTAAAATTAACACTTTTAGAAACATAGTCTGAGGCTGAGGTTGAGGCTGAACCTAGCTACCAGCATATACTCAAGGTATGGCCTCTCTTATATAAATTAATGCATTACAAGTGTTTTTTAAAGACTTTAGAAAGTTAGGAATATTAAATGCAGACCATAAATGATTTGAGTCATCTAGGTGTTTGAATGCGGTACATGCTACATAATGATGTTAACATGGACCACCTAGTCGGTGAATTCTCTCCCACAATCAGAATGTCTGAAAAATAGTTTTAGAAATCATTCAGTTCACATTTGAACATACTTTAAAATGGTCATTTGCTTCCCCATTTAAATAAAATCTAAGTTAAGCCTTCCCTGCAGAGTAATTGATTACAAAGATATAAGTGAGCGCTAGGATTTTTCTAAACTAGGAGTTGTAGAAGATGTCCTTATTAGTTGAAAAAAGAATCTAACCATCACATATTAAATTTTATAACTAAGTTTATTATAGGGTAATGCACCATTTGCTGGTTCTACCAACTTCTTTGGCATTTTCAAGTTTTGAGTGGCAGAGATTGAATTCTCAAGTGATTTGGTTAGGAGTGTAGGAAGGACACGATTCTATGAACCAATGGACTTGGGAGTTTTTTTTTTTTTTTTCAACCACCTTGACAGTAAGAACACCAATTTTAGTGTAGGTTTGTGCTATATTTTAGAGTTGGTTTCCAATTTTAGAGTTGGTTTCTCTAAAATTTATAATTTGAAAGAAGCCTGGTGTGTTTACTCAGAGTTTCAGGAGCAGATATTTTATCTGGATAATGCAGGGTTATGCTACCCCAGAATATGTAGCTACAGGTAGATATTACCTTTTTGGTAAATCTTTAATATGTTTGTCTTTTATTAGTAAGTTACATTTGTGGGTCGGACACAGATAGAGAGAGAGAGAGAGACTTATTTTTTGTTTCCTAAAGAAGAAGAAAGAAACCAAAAAACTAAAACAATAACAAAGAAGATCCCATGGTACGCCTATCCTGAACAACTACGTAGTTTTTGTTTTGTTTGAATATTTATTTATTTTGGCTCATTATTGCTTCATGGAGAGGCTAGGGCCCAAAATCCTGATATTTATTAACTTCCTGCATTGGATCTTAGGCTGCCCCAACTGATATCCTCAAAATTTATATAAGAAGCTTCAATGAAATAGTAAGACGAATGTTTCTAAGATCTAGTGCAAGGAATTGAGGACCAACCCCCAACCAGGATCCTAACAACTCCCCAATTTTGCTGAGTTTCTCCTTGATTTTAGATTTAATTCAATAGTACTCTCTCCCCCCCAAAAGAGAAGCAGAACATGGCTGCTCTAACTCCTATAATCTCAGGGTTAGAATACCCTGAAATGCTTGACCAGGCAATTTTGAATATGCAGTTAAAAAGAACCCACTAGGTTGCTGCATTTTTCAAAGCCTCACCTTTCTGTTTGTCTTCTGAACATATAATTTTCATCTTATATATGAACTGTAGAAAGAATGAGGAGTTAATAGCATAAGTAGGCCCAAACAGATTGGCTTATGATTTTGGGTCAAGTGTTGTCCCTAAATGTTATATTAACTACCTGACAGAAAGAAACTTAACGTCGAATTCAAGAGCTGTCTTTAAAGACTTGTATAAAATAATATACTCCGAGAGTACGGCAACGTGATACTCTTTCCTCTCACATAACATTGGATCACACACTAATTTTTTTTGTCTTTAAAATTTCTTATAGTTAACAAGTTCATGCAATTACCAAACCAATTGAGGAAAAATAAAAAAGAAAGAGAGAGAACCTCGTATAATCGAATGACATTAGGATGCTTGATTAACTTCATTGTTGCTATTTTCGCCTGATCTGTAACATTATGGCAAAGAAAAGAGAAATCGCCAATGGTGTATATATATATACATACATAAATAATAAAGCAATCAAGAAATGAATGAGGGTACCTGTTCAGCCATCTTGTGTTTGAGAACCTCCTCTTTGTCAAGGATCTTAAGAGCCACAGGTTCTCCAGTCTCAGAATTTATGGCAAATTTCACTTTGGCAAATGTCCCCTCACCAATTGTTCTTCCAACCTCATATTTGCCTACCCTCCTCTTCACTTTTGGTTGACTCATTCTCCTCCTTATTTCTACTGTTTTCAACTACTGTTCTTTGGGGTAGCTACTTCAACAAATCTGCCTCAAACACATTACCAAAACACCAGTGAGTTCTATGAATCAAAATTATCATTTGTTTTAATTATTATTATAGAGTCACTATTATAATTTTTGCATGTCACTAACATTATCTCCTATAGATCAAGAAATCCAAAACAAAAACCCAACAAAAAAAGAAGCAGCAAGATTCATTATCTCCTATAGGAACCTCAAACTTTTTTACCCAAAAGAATCAAGATCACAAAAAACAAACCTTTTTTCTTTATCTCTTTTTTCTCAGTTTTTAAGAGTAACAAGAGCAAGAGCTGTTGGGGACATATTTTTATGAAATTGGCATATCCTTTGACAAAATGCACTTTACTTGTATTTGGGTAAATCTAAGAGGTTCAAGATGATCAGTACAAGTGGTTAAATTGAAGACATGAAGATTACTCAAGAACTGCTCAAGAAAAGTGCAAACTGCTCAAGAAAAGTGCAAACTGCAGGTCTCAATACCTCCTCGACAGAAGCTCGATCTGTCGAGATTCATTAAAACTCGACAGATGTCCTGATCGATCGAGCTTACGGGATTCAGTTTATAGCCAGCAACGTTTTTACTCTAAAAAGCTATTTGTTTATGGGTTTGTATAATTCTTATTAGACTAGGAAAGCCCAAGGTTTGTGTAAACCTATTTGAAATAGGAGAGCCCATTAAGCTCGTATTTAAAGGAGGTGAAAAAAGAAAAACCTAACCCTAGAGAGCTTCATAAGGTTTTCTTTTTGAAACCCTCGCCTCCTCTTACAAAAGAAAGAATTCTTGCTGCGTTTCTTGTACGCCTTTGGGTTTTATAACCAAGCAAAGTCTCTTGCACCAACGTTGAAAATCTTATTGGTGTTTCTATGTGAAACTGCTGTAAATCAACTACAACAATTAAATGGTTGCTATGGAGTTAGTCACGTACTGGAATTCATGCAAAGGAGTAAGCCGCGTGCTGGGATCTGCGCAATTGGCTAGTCACGTACTTGGAAGTCGTGCATTGAAAGGAGAGATTGTCACTACAGAACAAGTCCAATTGGGTATTGGGGTAAAGGTTCAACTGTAGGTTGGTAAAGTACTTGGGATTCTTTTACTTATAACCGTTTGTTGTGATAATAGTGGAATTTCAAGAGTGGTGATCTTAAAATCACCTGGTGGAGTTTTTGCCGTGTAGGTTTTCCCTATTCGTAAACAAATCACCATGTCATGTAATTTCCACTGCATACTTAGTTTAATTGGTGATTTGTTTGTGCTACCACGCGCTTTGCATGTTAATTTGAATAATTAATAACTTGACTAATTAATCAACTTAATTCATCACAAGGGGTCAATACGTTTTTGGCTTATCAAGAGCAAACCAATAATGTTTGATTTCTTATAACATAAGATGAGTACTCAGACATGAAAAGGACAAGACAAGACAAGACAAGAGAGAAACCAATCACCTTCCGTACTACAACAACCGGAAATTCAGTACAAATCCGAACTAAGAAAAAGAAGCAAAAGAAAAGAGACCCAATATAAAAACAAGAAAGACCCGGTAGAGCTGAAAGCACACCACCAACTAGTCTTGAAAATATGGCAGAACCCTCAAACTGTAAGAAAAATAGTAAAAAAAAAAAATTTTGAAAGCAAAACAGGGAGGTTCACGAGCTAGTGAGGAGTTGTAAAGGGCTTTAGATAAGAGATCAGAAAACTTAGAATAAACCCATTAGCAAAAGAAACAAATTGGGATACAAAGAAGCTTAAAACAATTCAAAGAACCAAATCAGGCACATATTTATAATAGAAACAAGATCATGAATTGTTTATTAGAAGCAGAAGGATGATGATGACACAATAATATTATATATATATATAAATATATATGAGAGAGAAAGAGAAAGAGAGAGAGAGAGAAAAAGAGGATATACTTGTGGTTTTAGAGATAAGAAGAAAGGAAAGTGGCAAAGGTTCTTGGGTCTGGGTGAATACTGAAAAAGCTTTCTTTTTTATGAGTTTTGCTTTCAAAGTCAGTGTATATATGAATGACAGATTTTGATCATTTCTGGGACTGTGTATTCTGTAATTCTGTATCACTACTAACAGACAAAACCAACGCGGTTACAATTATTAAATGAAATTAAAAAAAATTTAAATCTCATATTTGGGATATGAATCTTGTTAATGTCAATTTGTTGTTGGTATTGGTACATGTAATTTTATATTTCTAATAGAGGTATTATAGCGTGTGTATGACAAGCACAGTTAGTTGAAAGAACTCTATCTAGCTAGCATGTGTAATTGTAATTAGCATTCTACATATATGAAAGGTAGTGTTTTGAAATTTTTAAATAGAATATTTTATTATCTATCTTATCATTCGGCGTGTGTAATGGTAATTAGCGTTCTACATATATGAAAGGTAGTGTTTTGAAAGTTTTAAATAGAATATTTTATTTTCTTTCTTATCATTTGGGGTGTGTAACAATAATTAACATCTTAATCTTCTGAATCTTTTGACCAAAATATTTTACTCTTTGTTCATAAAAGATTACTCAAAAATCCCACATGCAAATATGCTAATAGAGTGGTGGACTAAATGTCTCTAACTCAAAATTCGCATATGCTAGATTATATGCTAGATTATTAACTTGACCATTTGCATGCTGACTTTGGAAGAGAGAAAGTATAAAGAACTATATGCGTGGCATTTGCCAACACATTTCTTGGTAAGTTTGCTTTATTATTTTTGGTTGTGCGTATAGTATTTAATTGACACATTACTTTTCATTTTTTATATATGTTTCGGGTTGTGCTTATAGTATTTAATTCCTTAGTTATTTCTTTATATATATGTTTGTAGCAAAAAATGATTAAAGAAGATGGCAATCCCACACTGGAATGGTTTAAAAAGACATATAGGGACAATGACAAGTATATGTCAAGATTGATGTGTTGTGAACAGGTAAATTTACTCAACACACTTGTGTATTTTAAATTAACACATGCTAATACATTGCTTGTTTGTACTTGTAGATTTATATCCCTATGAATGACAATAATAGTCACTGGTACTTATGTGTCGTTGACTTTAGTTCAAGAAAAAAATGCATACATATATTGGACTCCTTGCCAAGCACAACTAGGCAAGACATTCGAATAAAAAATGTGCAAACAGTGGTATTGTCTCTTTTTCTATTGATTTCAATAATAATTTTGATATGTGGTTTTGTTAAGTTTTGTACTTAATAATTGCGTATAATCTCACTTTGCGATAGGTAAAAGGCCTTGATAAGTTATTGAGTTATTTGGAGAAAGACAACTATACTAATAGTATTACCAAATTTCCATTGCAATCACCACTGTTGAATCCCATACAAAATAATGGGTACGTACTAAATTTTAGATTTGCACATACAGATAACTATTGTGTGAATCTTTAGGTTTTTTAAGTTTTAACTGTTTTCGTATTTCAGGTATAATTGCGGCATGTATGTTATTAAGCACATGTATGCAAAAATTTTCAAACAGAATCTACTCTTGTTGGTAATAATTTATTGGAAGTATGTTTTATAGTTTTTGCATAATTTGCTTAAGCTTCTTTTTCATCAACAATGTCTACTTTTTGTAGGAGAGCTGGGCGGAACGTATTCAATACAAGTTGGCATCAAATCAAGTGCTTTCAGATGAAAATGAACAATGTTCAAAAATAATAGAAAATGCTAGAAATACTCCACTACAAGATATTTTTTGGTCACTAGAATGACAGTGATTTTATAATTTGATGACTGAATTTTTTGGAAACCTGATTTTATAATTTAATGTTATATTAACTACCTCTACGGTTGATGTTAACCTGGTTTGGATGCAACTAAACATCCTTGAGTCACTTTTTGTCAATTGCTAGAGAAACTTCTGATTGAAAACAGTTTTGTAATCGGTATTTATTAATTGCACATGCGCCTGATGGGTTTTGAACCCATGACTTTACCTTCCATTTTGCTCTTACAAGTAGAAAGGTCATTTAAGCCATTGCTCACTGGCACTTTTGACTCTTTGACATGTTGGTAAAGAAGTTAGCAACTAACCTTAGCCTCATCTTTTGTGTTTCTCAACAACTTTTGCTTGGAATGTATTTTTCATCTATGCATTTTCATTAATGTTGAAAGCCAGTCAAGAACCATTTTGAGTTGCTAGGAGGAAGCAATCACAAAGCACGTTGAGCTTGATTATGCTTCCAAGCTACCAATCACAACTTATGTCCCAATATAAGGGATCATGTTATAAATTAAAAGTGCATTGTATCTAATCAGGTCATATGCTGATTCAAATTTCACAATTACTGGAGGCCCTTTAATCTTATTGGAAAGGCTTAGTGAAAGATCCCATTTGTAAATTAGAGAGCTGGATGATCATTCATTCACAAGATTGTTTGATTAAATACCATATCCAAGATTTGGGGCATTAAATAATGCCTACTCTATACCTATAAAGATAAGCTAAAAAGTACAATATTTTAAACAGGGTGAAAATGATGTCATGCACATAGGCAATATTCTTATTTGAACCCAGTTGGGTTGGGTAACCTGGCAATATTCTCGTTTGAGGATATAAGGATGCAAAAGCAATGTAGTAGAAAACATAATCTCATAAGATCCAGTATCTTAAACCAAAAAAGTCAAATCTTCCTGCCAGTCTAGTTTTTTATTTTTTAAAGTTTCAATCGTATACTGAATTGCAGGGCTTGCAAGGTTTTCTCAATAGCAGAGCCTCGGGTAACAAAATGAGAAATCAATTATATCGGCTAGTGGTTATAAAACAGAACAAATTCTACATCTTTTATTATCATTCTTTTCAAAATTTGGCATTGCCAAAGTTTAAAAATTACAAACACATTGGCAATAACAATTTTGCTCATAACCACCCCCCTCCCAAAAATAAGGAAACAAGGAAAAAGAAAAAAGAACTGCTATCATTCTGCACTGTTAACCAAGTTTTGCAATTTTCTGCGTATTTGTGTGTAATCCCAACAGGCCAAAACTCAATTATGATATCTGGAACTTGTAAAAGATGACCTTGAAAAGTTTTAACTTGTGGATCAGTATACAGATACACAACCCTGGTACCACCATTACTTCTTCTAATCCTTCGATGCTGAGACCCAGTACATATCTCAAAAATGATGGTGTTATCTCAGTTGTCTGCAAGGTAAAGGTTGAAACTAAGATTTTCTACTAATCAAGGCAGATCTCTTCCTCAAGTGTTGTGCTCCATATGCTGCACTAGAACCCACTGTTGTTGATGCCACTAACCTTCTGCACGGAATTAAAAGGACTTGAGTTATTCAACATTATCAGATTCAAAATTCAGACCACCAGAGTTGTGGCTGCATTACCTCAAATATGTGATGTGTGGCTGAGTTTCCTGGGTTCCAAATTCTGGTTGAAGAAGAGCTGCAGCTACTAATACCAACTGGAAAACTATATTAACCTGTCAAGAATAATACTCTCCATGTTAATCAACTTGACAGGGTTTAAAATCAATCAACCTAATTGCAAGCTTGCTGTGCTAATTATCTTTTACTACAGTGTATGATATCAGTTACACTATGCTGATCAAAATGCTTTTTAGAAATTTTGTGCTTAACTAACTAACTAAATATTTCATAAAAATATTCATCAGAAAATAGGAAGAGGAGTTTTTAAAGCTTTACTAGTTTACCATATAACCTATTCCATAAAATCCCAAATCCTAGACCACATTGCACAACATAGATACACTAAACATTCTAATACATGCATCATATAGGTTTTTAAAAAAAACAACAAAAAAAAAAAAAACTCAAAGCTTACCTTGCTAATAAAGAGAGGCTCAACTTTTAGGGGACAGGTACTGTCTATATTGATGAAATCAAACCAACTCTTCCACTGAAAGAAGGAAAAACTTGACAATGCCAATCAACATTTCAACTTGATAACTAACAGACAGTCAATTGAAGAAAAAGATCCAGAAAAAGTCCTATAACACACAATCTCAAGTTAAACTATGTTACCTCCCAACCTAAGCTACTAGCCCTTTGATATACTGCACCACCGACAAGGAAGACATCTTGCAACACAATGAGTCCAACAAGTCCAGCTTCACAACGCAAAAACCAAATAAGAAATTCATTTCCCCCAAAATATATACACAAGATGATGCATACAGATCAAACTTACGTGCTCCACAACATTTTATTATAGATGTAAATATCTACAGCCATGTGACATCTACTATACAAATTACATTCATTTGTAGTGTTAATCCATGCATCTTGAAACAGAAGGATAAGGACATATTGCATTTTGATTGGTAAGTTAGACATGCACCCTATGGCTCTTCAACCCTTGACCTTATCCTTCCATCCCATTATAAAGGGACGACGAAGTGCCATTTAAGCTAAAACTCATTGGCATAAAGGGCATAATTTTAAATTTCATCTGTATTAAATACGCACTAGTTCAAGCAGCAAGTTTGAAAACTTAGTAATTTTAAATTGGCTATGTACATTAGTGACATCTAGTTTTTTAAATACTGGAATAAGCATAGCGGGCTGGCGTCATTACATTAAATAAGAGAAATTTTTGGGTGCTAAGAATAAGAATGTGGAACAAAAGTATAGAGTGCTTATCTTGGTAGAATTAGATTTGGAATTGCTTGCATGCATATATATATATATATATATATATACAGTCCAGTGATAATCACCCAAAAATGTTAGCTAATGTGGCCTGTTACTTGACTCAAGCAACCATTCTATGTTTCTGCTATGGTTATATTGGATAATATCAGCATTGTGTGTGTCTGTGCGTTGTTGAATGTAGCCTATTTATTGGACTCAATCACATCCTCTTCTATATTTTCACTATCCTCCTTATGATTGATAATATTAGCATCTTGTGTGTGTGTAGCCAGGAGGGGGGGGGGGGGGGGGGGGAGAGGAAACTTGTCATAGCTTAATATTATATGTTCAAATGCAAAAGCAAGACTATGAGCTTACACCACCACTATTTCACTACCAAAAAATTGAGGGGGAGGGACTATGATCACTTACGGTGCAGAAGATCCATATGCACCATTGCCAAAGCAACAGATCCAATAAGAACCTGTATCAAGAAGAGGGAACAAAAACATAATTCAGCTACAGGGCAAACTAAATGAGCCAAATACAACCTGCAACGAGCAACTGGCCAATTATACTGAGCTCAGAAGCAAGAGAGGCTTGAACTTATACCTTGTCTGCAAGGGGATCAAGGTAGGAACCCACTACAGAATTAATTCTCATCTTCCTAGCCATGTATCCATCTAGCTACATAATGAATGAAGAAAAATAAAAGCATTTAACATCTCATTAGGGTGGTAGTGCCATAACAGTGCTACCACAGACCCTAAGATAGTCACAGAGCTAAAAAGCCAAAGAAAATAATAGTAATAACACAAGCACAGATTCCTCATCAGTAAAAACACAAAAACCAGAAACACAGATTCTGAGATTTTAAAGGATAGATTAAATACTTGAGTGTGAAGGCTGGAGCAGATCAAAGCCAGCAGCGGCGTCACGGCAAGATGGGTGTCGCGTGGTGGGTGTGGCTGTGTGGGTGTCGCGTGGGTTTGCGAGATGGGTCTCACCGCTCTCGCGTGGTGGCGGCGTCACGGCGTGGGCAGCAGCAAGATTTCAAGCTCTGACCTCGCGTTTTGGCAGCTTCACTCACGGCGTGGGCAGCGACAAAGTCTCTCTCACTCTGAGTCTCTCGCCTCTCACTCTGTCTTTTTTTTTTTTTTTTTTTTGAAAAGCCTCTCACTCTCTCTGTCTTGCCTTAGCCTTAGGTTTTCTTTTCTTTTTTCTTATGTTTTTCCGTTTGGACTTTGGAGACTGGAGTCGGACTGCCGGGTTTACATTTTGGACTAAACTTTTTTTTTTTTTTTTTTTTGTTACCTGTGGGCTGCCGGCTAGAACGCAAGGGGGGCCAAGTCCTTTTTAAAAAAATAAAAATAAAAATTAACCTACTTAAAAAATAAAAAATAAAAAAATAAGTTGTGTTTAACCACAAAACTTTTTACTTTATTTTGACAAAATATTTGTCCTTTTTTGCAATTTATATTATTTTTTCAGTTTTGTAGGTAATATTAGAGATTTTTTAAACTTTTTCTAACAAAATTTTTTGTCTTTTTTTGCACTTAACAAGTACCAAATGGTGGTTGTTAACATTCTCCAAAAAAAATTAGGCCAAGGGAGCCTAGCCCCACCTGTGTTTAGGGGTGTGCATGCTCGGCAAAAAATTAACCGACTTACCACCATGCTGATTGGAACAAAGTATAGAGATGCAAATTGACCTTTTAATAGCCAATTATATTCAAATTACACGTTCCAATATTTTATAGGAATAAATACCAAATGGCTTTAGAATGACGAGTTTGTATAAATTTTGCGAAACCCTGAGAGAGAGAGAGAGAGAGAGAGAGAGAGAGAGAGAGAGAGAGAGAGATAATTGCATTGTGAAATCAATAAGTCTTCAACAACGAAAACATTTCATTTCTATTAGGACTCTCTCAGACTTAGCTAGTGGAGGCTCTGCTGACTCAAATGAGGCTCACACTTATCATTGTAGTCAATATGCTAAACTCCCAATGACAATTATTTTGATAATTGTTTTTAAAAGGACTGGGTTGTTCGTTTTTTGTAAAATCAGTCAATTGTGCTTAATTGTTTTTAGCTTTTCTATTGGTAATTTTTGTTATTGTGGAAATTTTTTGGGATGTTTATTTTGTTTTAGATGAGTCTAAATATAATAATAATTTTATGAAACAAAACTGCATAGACACTTTAGTTGGGGTGGTTATACTCGTGTTGGACACAGTCATTTGACACTTTTGCACATGTGGATCTAATGAAAATGCCTAAAAAATATAAAACCTGGTGTAGTATCTTTGATTGATGACTATATCATACTGGATCTGTAGTTTCAATTCAAGTGTTTACTAAAAATTTTAAAATTGTTAACAATCTTTGTATTGGTTTTTTTATATAACTTGCTAATTGTATAGTCACCCTATTTCCAACCTTAGACACCACAATAAACACACAACTGTGATTAAGTTGCAGATGTTGCATAAGAAAAATTAAATAGCACATAAGGTTATACATCTTCGGTTTTAAAGTATATATTGATGATGCACAGAAAATCAATAGGCTGAATGTTTCGGGCTTCAATGGGTCTGAGATTGCTTGGAAGGCCTGAAAAGAAAGAAGCACAAGATCAAAGGCGACCGGGGTGAACTGGCCAAGAACCCTCCGATACTTAAGTAAGTTTTCTCTCTTGAACTCAAGAATTCCAACTCTATAAGTGGTGAAAAACTTACTTTGACTTCATATGGCTAAGTTATTTTTATAGTGAGTTTTGAAGTGGTTACTTGTTTAGTAACTTTCTCAACGTGGATGGAGTTAGAAAGTTTAGACTTAACTTCTACAACTGCCATCAAAAGTTAAGAACTTTGTGGGAAGTTAGAGCGATGAACAAGAATTTTGCTTCTACTTCAGAATAGTAGAGCGTGGTCCGAATCATAAGCTTTTGGATATAGATTTACTCTGAAAATTTCTAAGTGTTTGGCAGTCGTCCAGGTGACTCCATGTTGGACGTCCTTCTTGCACTTGGATGACCTTTCTAGTCTTGGACGACACTATAGACGAATTGGAGATAGTCTAATTTTTGGTTTACCATCATATATAAATAATAAAAATATAAACATCAAGAAAATGACCTCAACTATGTTATTTTATAGGGAGGTATGCCCCTGAAAGTGATGGAAGCTACCAAGGGAGATACGTAGAAAGTTAATGAGTATATTCAAATATTTGTGGAAGAAACTAAGATAATTCCAGCTGATTTTTTTTGTGAACAAGAGTAATTATTGTGATTGGGCTAATTTCATGGGATGCTTTCTTTTTTTTCTTTTTTTTTTTGTTTTCGATTTTAGATCTAAATTTCTTAATAACTTAAAAAAATTACTATTGTGCTGAGCAATTATTAGTAAGTAAAAAAGAGACCTCAGTGATAAGCCTAAATGTAAAATTATGGTCAGATGTGATATTGGTACTGCTTACTATGACAATTGAACTATCAATTGTAAGGAAAAAAAATAATGTACCACCGAATGTGACAAAGTACGGTCAGAAGTAATGCAAGTACTGCCCAATGTAATAATGGAACGGTCAAATTTGAGAATAAAAAAAATAGGGTACCACTAAATATGACAAAGAAAGAGTCAGATGGGATGTTGGTACTACTTAATGTGATAATGGAACCGTCAAGTGTGAGAAAAAAGTAAGGAAACCACCAAATGTAAGAAAAGAATTGCCACATGTGATGTTAGAACTGCATAATGTGAGAAAGAAACCGTCAAATGTGAGAAAAAAAAAGTGAGGGAACTACAAAATGTGAGAAAAAAACTGTCACATGTGATATTGGAACTACATAATGAGAGGATGGATCTGTCAAATATGAGAAAAAAAAAATAAAGGAACCACCAAATGTGACAAAAGAACTGTCACATGCGACAAAAGAACTGTCACATGTAACCAAAATAGAATAGATGCAATGTTGGTACTACTTAATATAACAATGGAACCATCAAATTTGAGAAAAAAATAAATAAAGGAACTACTATATGTGATAAAAGAACTGTCAAATATGATATTGGAACTACACAATGTGATTAATGGAAACGTCAAATGTGAGAAAAAAATAAGAGAACCACCAAATATGAGAAAAGAACTGTCAAATGTGATATTGGAACTGCACAATGTGATGATAGAATCGTCAAATGTGAGAAAAAATAAGGGAACTACCAAATGTGACAAAAGAACTGACACGTGTGATATTGGAATTGCACAATGTGAGGATGGAACCATCACATGTGAGAAAAAAAGTAAGAGAACCACCAAATGTGAGAAAAGAACTTGCACAAGTGATGTTGGAACTGAACAATGTGAGGATGAAACCGTCAAATTTGAGAAAAAAGTAAGGGAACCATACAATGTGACAAAAGAACTGTCATATATGATGTTAGAACTACACAATGTGAGGATGGAACCATCAAAAGTAAGAAAAAAAAATAAGAGAACCACCAAATGTGAGAAAAGAACTGTCACATGTGATGTTGGAACTGCACAATGTGAGGATGGAACCGTCAAGTGTGAGAAAAAAACTAAGGGAAACACCTAATGTGACAAAAAAACTGTCATATGTGATGTTAGAATCACACAATGTAAGGATGGAACCGTCAAATGTAAAAAAAAAAAAAAAAAGTAAGGAAACCACCAAATGTGAGAACAAAATGGTCGCATATAATGTTGGAACTGCACAATGTGAGGATAGAACCGTCAAATGTGAAAAAAAAATAAGGGAACAACTAAATGTAACAAAAGAACTGACACGTGATGTTGGAACTGCACAATGTGAGAATGGAACCGCCAAATGTGAGAAAAAAAGTAAGGAAACCACCAACTGTGAGAAAAGAACAGTCACATGTGATGTTGGAACTGCACAATGTGAGGATGGAACCGCCAAATGTGAGAAAAAAAAGTAAGGGAACCACCAAATGTAAAAAATAACTATCACATGTGATGTTGGAACTGCACAATGTAGGGATCAAACCGTCAAATGTGAGAAAAAAGTAAAAGAACCACCAAATGTGAGAAAAGAACTGTCACATGTGATGTTGGAACTGCACAATGTGAGGATGGAACCGTCAAGTGTGAGAAAAAAGTAAAGGAACCACCCAATGTGACAAAAGAACGGTCATATGTGATGTTGGAACCGCATAATGTGAAGATGGAACCATCAAGTGTGAGAAAAAAAGTAAGGGAACCACCAAATGTGAGAAAAGAACTGTCACATGTGATGTTGAAACTATACAATGTGAAGATGGAACCATCAAATATAAGAAAAAAGTAAGGGAACCACCAAATGTGAGAAAAGAACTGTCACATGTGATTTTGGAACTGTACAATGTGAGGATGAAATTGTCAAATGTGCGAATAAAGTAAGGGAACCATTCAATGTGACAATAAAACTGTCATATATGATATTGGAACTGCACAATATAAGGATGGAACCATCAAGTGTGAAAAGAAAATAAGGGAACCACCAAATGTGAAAAAAGAACTGTCACATGTGATGTTGGAACTGCAAAATGTGAGGATGAAACTGTCATGTGTGAGAAAAAAGTAAGGGAACCACCTAATGTGACAAAAGAACTGTCATATGTGATGTTAGAACCGCACAATATGAGGATAGAACTGTCAAATGTGAGAAAAAAAAGTAAGGGAACCACCAAATGTGAGAGAAGAATTGTTACATTTGATGTTGGAACTGCACAATATGAGGATGGAACCGTCAAATGTGAGAAAAAAGTAAAGGAACCACCAAATATGAGAAAATAACTGTCAGATGTGATGTTGAAACTGCATAATGTGAGGATAGAACCGTCAAATGTGAGAAAAAAGTAAGGGAACCACCAAATGTGAGAAAAGAACTATCACATGTGATGTAGGAACTGCACAATCTGAGGATAAAACCATTAAATGTGAGAAAAAAGTAAAGGAACCACCAAATGTGAGAAAAGAACTGTCACATGTGATGTTGGAACTGCACAATGTGAGGATGGAACCGTCAAGTGTGAGAAAAAAACTAAGGGAAACACCCAATGTGACAAAAAAACTGTCATATGTGATGTTAAAATCACACAATGTAAGGATGGAACCGTCAAATGTAAAAATAAAAAAAAAAGTAAGGAAACCACCAAATGTGAGAACAAAATGGTCGCATATAATGTTGGAACTGCACAATGTGAGGATAGAACCGTCAAATGTGAAAAAAAATAAGGGAACAACTAAAGGTAACAAAAGAACTGACACGTGATGTTGGAACTGCACAATGTGAGAATGGAACCACCAAATGTGAGAAAAAAAGTAAGGAAACCACCAACTGTGAGAAAAGAACAGTCACATGTGATGTTGGAACTGCACAATGTGAGGATGGAACCGCCAAATGTGAGAAAAAAAAGTAAGGGAACCACCAAATGTAAAAAATAACTATCACATGTGATGTTGGAACTGCACAATGTAGGGATGAAACCGTCAAATGTGAGAAAAAAGTAAAAGAACCACCAAATGTGAGAAAAGAACTGTCACATATGATGTTGGAACTGCACAATGTGAGGATGGAACCGTCAAGTGTGAGAAAAAAGTAAAGGAACCACCCAATGTGACAAAAGAACGGTCATATGTGATGTTGGAACCGCATAATGTGAGGATGAAACCATCAAGTGTGAGAAAAAAAGTAAGGGAACCATCAAATGTGAGAAAAGAACTGTCACATGTGATGTTGAAACTACACAATGTGAAGATGGAACCGTCAAATGTAAGAAAAAAGTAAGGGAACCACCAAATGTGAGAAAAGAACTGTTACATGTGATTTTGGAACTGCACAATGTGAGGATGAAATTGTCAAATGTGAGAAAAAAGTAAGGGAACCATTCAATGTGACAATAAAACTATCATATTTGATGTTGGAACTGCACAATATGAGGATGGAACCATCAAGTGTGAAAAGAAAATAAGGGAACCACCAAATGTGAAAAAAGAACTGTAACATGTGCTGTTGGAACTGCACAATGTGAGGATGAAACTGTCATGTGTGAGAAAAAGTAAGGGAACCACCTAATGTGACAAAAGAGCTGTCATATGTGATGTTAGAACCGCACAATGTGAGGATAGAACTGTCAAATGTGAGAAAAAAAAGTAAGGGAACCACCAAATGTGAGAGAAGAATTGTTACATTTGATGTTGGAACTGCACAATATGAGGATGGAACCGTCAAATGTGAGAAAAAAGTAAAGGAACCACCAAATATGAGAAAATAACTGTCACATGTGATGTTGAAACGGCATAATGTGAGGATGGAACCGTCAAATGTGAGAAAAAAGTAAGGGAACCACCTAATGTGAGAAAAGAACTGTCACATGCGACAAAAGAACAGTCACATGTAACCAAAATAGAATAGATGCAATGTTGGTACTACTTAATATAATAATGGAACCATCAAATTTGAGAAAAAAATAAACAAAGGAACTACTATATGTGATAAAAGAACTGTCAAATATCATATTGGAACTACACAATGTGATTAATGGAACCGTCAAATGTGAGAAAAAAATAAGGGAACCACCAAATATGAGAAAAGAACTGTCAAATGTGATATTGGAACTGCACAATGTGATGATAGAATCGTCAAATGTGAGAAAAAATAAGGGAACTACCAAATGTGACAAAAGAACTGACACGTGTGATATTGGAATTGCACAATGTGAGGATGGAACCATCACATGTGAGAAAAAAAGTAAGAGAACCACCAAATGTGAGAAAAGAACTTGCACAAGTGATGTTGGAACTGCACAATGTTTGGATGAAACCGTCAAATTTGAGAAAAAAGTAAGGGAACCATCCAATGTGACAAAAGAACTGTCATATATGATGTTAGAACTACACAATGTGAGGATGGAACCATCAAAAGTAAGAAAAAAAATAAGAGAACCACCAAATGTGAGAAAAGAACTGTCACATGTGATGTTGGAACTGCACAATGTGAGGATGGAACCGTCAAGTGTGAGAAAAAAACTAAGGGAAACACCCAATGTGACAAAAAAACTGTCATATGTGATGTTAGAATCACACAATGTAAGGATGGAACCGTCAAATGTAAAAAAAAAAAATAAAAAAAAAAAAAAAAAAAAAAAAGTAAGGAAACCACCAAATGTGAGAACAAAATGGTCGCATATAATGTTGGAACTGCACAATGTGAGGATAGAACCGTCAAATGTGAAAAAAAAAAGGGAACAACTAAATGTAACAAAAGAACTGACACGTGATATTGGAACTGCACAATGTGAGAATGGAACCGCTAAATGTGAGAAAAAAAGTAAGGAAACCACCAACTGTGAGAAAAGAACAGTCACATGTGATGTTGGAACTGCATAATGTGAGGATGAAACCGCCAAATGTGAGAAAAAAAAAGTAAGGGAACCACCAAATGTAAAAAATAACTATCACATGTGATGTTGGAACTGCACAATGTAGGGATGAAACCGTCAAATGTGAGAAAAAAGTAAAAGAACCACCAAATGTGAGAAAAGAACTGTCACATGTGATGTTGGAACTGCACAATGTGAGGATGGAACCGTCAAGTGTGAGAAAAAAGTAAAGAAACCACCCAATGTGACAAAAGAACGGTCATATGTGATGTTGGAATCGCATAATGTGAGGATGGAACCATCAAGTGTGAGAAAAAAAGTAAGGGAACCACCAAATGTGAGAAAAGAACTGTCATATGTGATGTTGAAACTACACAATGTGAAGATGGAACCGTCAAATATAAGAAAAAAGTAAGGGAACCACCAAATGTGAGAAAAGAACTGTCACATGTGATTTTGGAACTGCACAATGTGAGGATGAAATTGTCAAATGTGAGAAAAAAGTAAGGGAACCATTCAATGTGACAATAAAACTGTCATATATGATGTTGGAACTGCACAATATGAGGATGGAACCATCAAGTGTGAAAAGAAAATAAGGGAACCACCAAATGTGAAAAAAGAACTGTCACATGTGATGTTGGAACTGCACAATGTGAGGATGAAACTGTCATGTGTGAGAAAAAAGTAAGGGAACCACCTAATGTGACAAAAGAACTGTCATATGTGATGTTAGAACCGCACAATATGAGGATAGAACTGTCAAATATGAGAAAAAAAGGTAAGGGAACCACCAAATGTGAGAGAAGAATTGTTACATTTGATGTTGGAACTGCACAATATGATGATGGAACCGTCAAATGTGAGAAAAAAGTAAAGGAACCACCAAATATGAGAAAATAACTGTCATATGTGATGTTGAAACTGCATAATATGAGGATGGAACCGTCAAATGTGAGAAAAAAGTAAGGGAACCACTAAATGTGAGAAAAGAACTGTCACATGTGATGTAGGAACTGCACAATCTGAGGATGAAACCATTAAATGTGAGAAAAAAGTAAGGGAACCACCAAATATGAGAAAAGAACTGTCACATGTGTTGTTGAAACTGCACAATGTGAGGATAGAACCGTCAAGTGTGAGAAAAAAGTAAAGGAACCACCCAATGTGATAAAAGAACGGTCATATGTGATGTTGGAACTGCACAATGTGAGGATGGAACCATCAAGTGTGAGAAAAAAAGTAAAGGAACCACTAAATGTGAGAAAAGAACTGTCACATGTGATGTTGGAACTGTACATTGTGGGGATAAAACCGTCAATTATGAGAAAAAAGTAAGAGAATCACCAAATGTGAGAAAAGAACTGTCACATGTGATGTTGAAACTGCACAATATGAGGATGGAATCGTCAAGTGTGAGAAAAAAGTAAGGGAGCCACCCAATGTGACAAAAGATCTGTCATATGTGATGTTGGAAGCGTACAATGTGTGGATGGAACCGTCAAATGTGAGAAAAAAAAGTAAAGGAACCACCAAATGTGAGAAAAGAATTGTCACATGTGATGTTGGAATTGCACAATGTAAGGATGGAACCGTCAAATGTGAGAAAAAAGTAAGGGAACCACCAAATGTGAGAAAAGAACTGTCACATGTGATGTTAAAACTGCACAATGTGAGGATGGAATCGTCAAATGTGAGAACAAAGTAAGGGAAGCACCAAATGTGAGAAAAGAACTGTCACATGTGATGTTAGAACTGCATAATGTGAGGACAGAACCGTCAAATGTGAGAAAAAAGTAACCTGGTGTAGCAGGTTACCTATTAGTGGGTACCGTACCCCCTTTTTTTTGGGTGGTACCATAGAACTACTCTTAAATTAGTGTTCGAAACAGATCTGGTTGATTTGGTAAATTTGGTAAATTAGGTAAACGGATCTGGTTGTCCAACTACTTGGTAAATTTGTCACCAACTATTGGATTTTTTTGGGTAACAACCCCATCTCTTGGAAGTTCAATAAGTAAACTTGTTTCTCTCACTCCTCTTCTTAAGCCGAATATTATGTCATGACCTCCAGATGTGAACTCATTTTACTTCAATAGCTTCTCAGGGACCTTGGCATAAACCATAATGGCCATATGAGACTTTATTGTGGCAACCAAGTAGTACTCCATATTCTTGTTAATCTCATCATCATCCGCTAGCAAACCAAACATATTGAACCGGATTGCCACCTTATTTATGAAAGGATTAAAGCTAGATTAATATGAACTTCTCGTATTGCTAGCTTCTGCACTAAGCCTCTTGGCAAAGATCAATTTTGTCACCTCGATTACAAGTTTGACATTCATGCTCTAACTTGAGGAGAGGGTTGGGAGACAAAATATTTCCTTTTTTAATTTTGTTGACTGACTTATTGAAATCAAATCTCTAAAATTTCTTCCATTTTCTTTCCTTATTCTCCTATATCACAAGGAGACTTAAGTTTATCAATGATTTATCATGAGACTAAATAGCTATTATGAAATGTCGAATTTCATTGAAGGCAAACTAAAAGGTTCAACATAAACTTACAATTGAATAATGGAAACTACAATAGGTGGTTTGAAATTACATACAATTTCCATAGGAAGAAAGCCTTAGATGAACTTGAAGAAAGTTGAAGTCACAATTAACTGGGAGCTGTTGGAAAAACATAGTTTGTATTGCATACAAAACATACGCAGCAGAAAATTAACGGATCTACTTCATTAGCAATTGATAACAAGTACTATGTAAATTTTAGAATTTAAGAACAAAAGAGTGTACCTTGGTGCGGTGAAATTCAAAACCATAGATAAGGCTTACTTTGGAACACTTTTAATCTTCACTCCAATTCCACTTATGCCTAAGAAGTGTGGTCTCTCAATCAATTTATATGTGTGTGTTCAAGGGAGAATAAGAAAGTGGCTTACACTCACATACACACCATTTCATTCCACACAAAATTCTGTATGATTCTCTCTTTATATCTAACTGATTATCTAATTGGACTAGCCTTTTGTGCCATTCCAATTGGTCTTTAGTATGTGGTTTGGAGTGAGACCAAAAGAGAACAAATAAGACTCTAGTTCCAATGGGCTTTGGGCTTATCTGTCATCTC
Source organism: Castanea sativa (assembly GCF_040712315.1). Taxonomy (NCBI): domain Eukaryota; kingdom Viridiplantae; phylum Streptophyta; class Magnoliopsida; order Fagales; family Fagaceae; genus Castanea; species Castanea sativa. Next base: position 28,708,584 of record NC_134024.1, on the reverse strand, counting down.
TTGACAAGTCCAAAGTTACCATTAATTATATTTAATACTACTATATAAATATAATTACACTCTAGGCCTTATTAATAAATAATATCTCAAGACTTTATTATACATGCAATCCCTTCATTAAAATATTCATAGTAATACAAAGTCATGAATGTTGACTGCTACTTTGAAGATTACTACATCTTAATCCTTGAGTACCCAGTTTAATCCTTTAAGTTATTCATTATATATTTATGAAATCCAATTTCATAAATATATACTTTAGTAACTTCTTACCATAGTAGTTTGACCTAACATTCTAAATAACCAAACTCATTAAATCTCAAGGGAATATTTTATATCTCCGTTAAGAGATTATGAATTTCATCTTGAGAATATATGTTCCATCAACGTTAAATGCGGTTGCCCAACATACTGAGGTTTTGATCATGACTTTAGATCTCACTCTTGATATATCAAAGTAACCTACACTCCATGGTCAGGTTCATTATTCTCTCAGGATTGAGAGTTCATATAAATAAAAGTTGTGAGATTTATTATTCATTTGACAGTCGTTAGTAGAATAATAAATCTCACAGCGGTTCAGTTTAATATGTCTTAACTCTTAAAACATATCAATAAATCAACTAGAAGCCTCCACTTCTATGATCAAGACAATTCATCTTAGTTGATATGTTATAGTTTTCGCAGATGAAATGCCCAATTTCATCACAGACTACGAACTAAAATTCTGAATTTACAAAGAACTTGTGATTTATATCTTCTGTAACTAAATCACATACTATGCATCTCATGGACTATATGATAATGTCCAAATATTCATGTTACCATTATTTTAGATAACAATAAAATAATTTTATTAATCATAACATAATATTATACATAATGTCATACATAGCATCATATAATAGGATTTAAAGGACATATATCCTAACAATCTTCTACTTGCCCTAACGATTATTGTGCACTAATCTAACTCTCATTTCCTCCAAAATGAGACTCAAAAGTCCTTTGAGGCAAGACTTTGGGAAAGGGATCTACTAGATTAATTGCACTATCAATCTTTGCTACTACTACATTTCCTCAACCAACAATGTCTCGAATGATGTAGTACTTTCTTTTAATGTGTTTTTCTTTCTTATGATTCCTTGGATCCTTGGATTGTGCAACCACTCCACTATTGTCACAAAACAATGTGATAGGAACTTGCTCCTTTCTCACAACTCCAAGATTAGAAAGGAATTTCTTGAGCTAAACAGCTTCCTTTGCCGCTTCACAAGCAATAACATATTCAGCTTCCATGGTGGAGTCAGCAATACAAGATTGCTTAACACTCCTATAACATATGGCTCCACCTTCCAAGGTGAACACACAACCTAAAGTGGATTTTCTGAAATCAAGATATGATTGAAAATCTGAATCTATATAACCAATATGTATCAAATCCTCTCATTGAAAACAAGCATATAATCTCTCATTCTCTTTAGATACTTGAGAATATGTTTTACAGCTTGCCAATGTTTAAGTCCTAGATTTGATTGATATTGGTTGTCCATACCAACTGAATAACAAATATCCGGTCTAGTACAAAACATGGCATACATAAGGCTTCCTACTGCAGAAGCATAGGGAATTTGTCTCATCATATTTTATTCCTCAAGAGTCTTAGGCTTTTGGTCATCAGACAGAGGAACTCCATGTTTGAAAGGAAGTAATCCTGTCTTGGAATTTTTCATGTTAAACCGTCTAGAACCTTATCTATATATCCAGCTTGTGACAAGCCTAACATCTTATCTTGAGATTTCACCAAAGCTTGATTCTTAGAATAAAATTAGCTTCGCCTAAGTCCTTCATATCAAATTGGCTTGACAACCAAATCTTTACTGATGGCATTACCCCTACATCATTTCCAATGAGTAGAATATCATCAACATAAAGCACTAGGAGCATTACTACTTTTTCTCGATGTCTTTTGTACACACATGGTTCATCTAGATTTTCTTCAAAACCAAATGGCTTGATTGCTTGATCAAATCTGATGTTCCATGATCTAGATGCTTGTTTAAGTCCATAAATGGACCTTTTCAACTTGCATACCATATGCTCTTGATTCTTTGCTACGAAACCTTTCGATTGCATCATATAGATTTCTTCTTCAAGATTGCCATTAAGAAATGTGGTCTTGACATCCATTTGTCAAATTTCATAATCATAATGAGTAGCAATGGATAAGAGAATTCTGATAGATTTAAGCATTGCTACTAGCGAAAAAGTTTCTTCATAATCAATACCATTTTTTTGTGTATACCCTTTCGCTACTAGTTTTGCCTTAAAGGTTTCAAATTTTCCATCTATCACTCTCTTCCTCTTGTAAACACATTTGCAACCAATAGGTTTAATGCTATTAGACGCCTATACAAGATTCCAAACTTGATTGGAATACATAGAATCCAATTCAGATTTCATAACTTTGACCCAATGATGTGCATCTATATCTTTTATTGCCTCTTCATAAGTGTAAGGATTAGATTCAGCCTCTTTTGGGATAGCTTCATAAGTTTCTCCCAGACTTATAAATCTTATAGGTGGCCGAATAATTCTCCCACTACGATGAGGCACCTGTGTACCAATCATCTAATGAGTAGAATCTTGTGGTGTATCTAATACAGCCACATCATCCCTAGTTTCATCCATTAGTTGTTCAATTACAGGTTCATTCACTTCAACTAAAACAACTCTACTTCTAGGAGTAAAATTATTCATATGGTCATTTTTCAAAAATTTAGCATTTGTACTAACAAATACTTTGTTTTCATTACAACTATAGAATAAATAACCCCTTGTTTCTTTTTGATAACCCAAGGGTAAACATACTTCTGATTTTGGTTCCAATTTATCAGGCTTCCCTTTTAGCACATGTGCTGGACAACCTCAAATGTGGAGGTATCTCATACTAGGCTTATGCCCACTCCACAATTCCATGAGTGTTTTGAGAATAGATTTTGATGGAACTAAATTTAAAAGATGTATTGTTGTATTTAAGGCATGCCCCCAAAAGAAATTGGTAGAGTTGAATAACTCAACATGGATCTAACCATATCTAAAAGAGTTATATTCCTTCTTTTTGCTACACCATTTTGTTGTGGTGTTCCAGGTGCAGTCAACTGAGATATAATCTCATTTTCCATTAAGTAATCCTTGAAATCCCCAAAAAGGTATTCGCCACCACGATCAAATCGAATTGCCTTTATGCATTTACCTAATTAATTCTCAACTTTAGTCCTAAACTCTTTGAACTTTTCAAAACTTTCAAACTTCCATTTCATTAGATACACATAACCAAATTTAGAGTAATCATCAGTGAAAGTAATGAAATACTCATAGCCACCTCTTGCTTGGATAGACATTGGACCACATATAGCTGAATGTACTAGTTCTAGCAAATCTTTGGCTCTATATCCTTTTGCATTAAAAGGCCTTTTAGTCATTTTACCTTCCAAGTAGGATTCACAGATTGAAAATTCATTAAAATCTAAAGGTTCTAAAAGTCCATCTTTAACCAGTCTTTGTATCCTATTTGAATTAATATGACCTAAATGTAAATGCCAAAGATATGCATCATTAGTAGAAGGAAACTTTCTCTTTAATGATTTCACATGTGAATTATTATCTAATTCAGAATTGTATAATTTATGCTTATCAGGAGTTATAATATAAAGACCATCAACAATATTGCCAGAACAGATAAACACTTTATCCTTCTTAATTACAACATTATCTTTCAGAATAACACAATATCCATATTTTCCTAAATAAGTTGCAAAAATTAAATTCCTACAAGCATTAGGTACATATAAATAGTCTTCCAATATTAAAACTCTAGAACCAAAACATAAATTAAACACTCCAACAGTTACAACTAATATTCTGCTCCCATCAGCCAAAGTAAGAAACAGTTCTCCCTCATTCAACATTCTGGTCTCCTAGAAACCCTGCAAAGAATTGCAGATATGATTAGTACAACCTGAATCCACACACCAAGAATCCATGAGATTTTGTACTAAACACTTTATCCTTCTATATTACAACATTTTCTTTCAGGATAACACAATATCCATGTTTACCTGAATAAGTTGCAGAAATTAAATTCCTACGAACATTAGGTACATATAAACAGTCTTCCAATATTAAAACTCTAGAACCAAAACATAAATTAAACACTCCAACAACTACAACTGAAATTCTGCTCCCATCAGCCAAAGTAAGAAATAGTTTTCCCTCGTTAAACATTCTGGTCTCCTAGAACCCTTGCAAATAATTGTAGATATGATTAGTACAACCTGAATCCACAAGCCAAGAATCCGTGGGATTTTGTACTAAACACTTTATCCTTCTATATAACAACATTATCTTTCAAGATAACACAATATCCATGTTTATCTGAATAAGTTGCAGAAATTAAATTCCTACGAACATTAGGTTTATATAAACAGTCTTCCAATATTAAAACTCTAGAACCAAAACATAAATTAAACACTCCAACAGCTACCACTGAAAGTCTGCTCCCATCAGCAAAGTAAGAAACAGTTCTCCCTCATTCAACATTCTGGTCTCCTAGAACCCTTGCGAAGAATTGCAGATATGATTAGTACAACTTGAATCCACACACCAGGAATCCGTGGGATTTTTTACTAAACATATTTCAATAAGGAATGAACTTTTCATAAGCTTACTATTGGTAGCTTTGAATTTTGGACAATTCCTCTTCCGATAGCCTTTCTCACCACAATGGAAACGCTTTCCTTTGACGTAGTCGTTTTTCTTTCCCTTGTTGACAACTCCTAAGACAATTTATTTACAACCTTGTTTGGTGAAGTCCTTCTTCTTTTTCTTTTTACCCTTGTCTTTCGACTTAAGTTGAGAAGTAAAAGCTTCAACCATATTAGCATTAATACTGGCTGTACCAAGAATGTCTTTCGCTACCACCAACTCATTCATTAATTCAGATAATGTGTGAATCTTTTTGTTCATGTTATAATTAAGTCTGTATTCCTTGAATGATTCTAGCAGTGATTGGAGTATCATATCTGCTTGGAATTCTCCACCTATGTCGGCACCTAAAACCTCCAGTGTATTCAGACGAGAGCTCATCTTAAGACAATGCTCCCTTACTAGAGTACATTTAGACATTTTGGTATTATAAATTTTTCTCATAGTTTCTTGCCTTGCAGAATGGCCTTGTTCACCAAGCATCTCCTTCAGACTTAGCATTGTGTTTGAAGCTAGTTCTACATCCTACATTTGATGCTGTAGAACATTTGAAATAGATGCTAGGATATAGCATTTGGTCATCTCATTAGATTTCTACCAACGATCATATCGCTGTTTTTCCTCAGGAGGAGTATCTAATGATGGAAAGTTAGGACAAAGTTGACTAAGCATACACTTATGCTTTTCAGCAGTTAGAACAATGTCCAAATTTCTTTTCTAGTCAACATAGTTGGATCCAGTCAATTTGTTTTGATTAAGAAGCAACAAGTGGGCTAGAAGATGCCATGATTTAAATCTAAAAATAACAAGCATGAATATAATACGTAAAACCGGACATTATTAGTTTAGCATATAAACATATAGTATGGAACCTTAATAAAATCATAATATAAAATATGCAATGACAATCCAATCCCATGTTTAAAATTCCTTGGTAGCAAGTAAATTATAAACACTATGACTGATTGAGAACTCTTCTCATTATTAGTGTTGTCATGATAACTCTTATCAAACACTAATAATATGTCTTTTTTCCTTTAGCCTCTAAGTACTAATGACATAGCTCCATAGGGAGGTTAACATTAAACTTAGTCTAGTGTACACCATTATCTAAAATCTATGTGAGTCCTTAAGTAACTTCATGGTAGTGTGGTCGTTCTTAATGTAAAAACATATATCATCTATCATTAAGAAGTTTAATCTGTAGTACCATGAATTAAACACTCTCCGTTGGGAGCAAGGTATATACGCCAAGGTGAGATGCTTAATCACACTACTATGAACCGACAATGGAGGCTGTGAGATGCAACCGGTGTATCTCTCTCCCACTAGATATTTTAAAAGAAAGGTTTTTATTTGGAAAACATGTGTAATCTCATCACACATAGCCTTGCACTTTTAAATGTGAAAACACTTACTGAAAATTAAAAATTCACAACTTTCGATCAATCGAATGTATCCCTTGATTGATCGAAATTATGAAGAAAATCTTAACAAACTTTCGGAAAGACTCGATCGATTCTCGATTCCTCTTCGATCGATCAAAAAGGAAAATCTGATTGATCGAAAGGAATAATCGATCGCTCGAAAAATTGAAGAAATCCATCACAAAGTCTCAGGTTGACTCGATCGATTTTCGATTCCTGTTTGATCGATTGAAAAGGAACATTCGATTGATCAAAGGGAATTCTCGATAGGTCGAAACTCGTGAAAATGAATTTTTCAAAATTTTCACCAAACAGTTTTCAACGGTTTTTCATGAATAAACTACCATCATATGAACATAATTGGTTGAGTTTGAGATTAAAACTGAATTTCATTGATGTTATAGCCTTAAAGTTCAATATAACATACTTAATATCAAACTTAAACAACATCATAACATCAATATCAGTTTTTATCAAATAATAATTTCAATAACCATGCAGAAAATTGAGTGTAGAATCTTCTAACATCATGAAATTACTATCTTTAATTCCAAAACTCACAAAACATGTTATACAAATTTGAAATTGAAGACCGCTCTAATACAAATTGTTGGTAAAACATAGTTTGTATCGCATACAAAACATACGCAGCGGAAAATTAACAGATCTACTTCATTCGCAATTGATAACATGTACTATGTAAATTTCAGAATTTAAGAGCAAGAGAGTATACATTGGTGTGGTGAAATTCAAAACCAAAGATTAGAAGTACTTGGGAACACTTTTAATCATCACTCTAATTCCACTTGTGCCAAAGAAGTGTGGTCTCTCAAGTAGTTTATATGTATGTGTTCAAGGGAGAATAAGAGAGTGACTTACACTCACATATACACCATTTCATTCCACACAAAATTTAGTATGATTCTCTCCTTATATCTAACTGATTATCTAATTGGACTAGCCTTTTGGGCAATTCCAATTGGGCTTTAGTATGTGGCTTAGAGTGGGACCAAAAGGGAACAAATAAGACTCTAGCTCCAATGGGTCTTAAGCTTATTTGTCAACTCTTGACAAGTTCAAAGTTACCATTAATTATATTTAATACTACTATATAAATATAATTGCACTCTGGGCCTTATTAATAAATTATATCCCAAGACTTTATTATAAATGCAACCCCTTCATTAAAATATTCATAGTAATACAAAGTCATGAATGTTGACTGCCACTTTGAAGATTACTACATCTTAATCCTTGAGTTCTCGGTTTAATCTTTTAAGTTATTCATCATATATTTATGAAATCTAATTTCATAAATATATACTTTAGTAACTTCTTACTAAAGTAGTTAGGCCTAACATTCTAAATAACTAAACTCATTAAACTTATCTCAAGAGAATATTTTATATCTTTGTTACGAGATTATGAATTTCATTTTGAAAATATATGTTCAATTAACATTAAATGCGGCTGCCCAACATACTGATGTTTTGATCATGACTTTAGATCTCACTCCTGATATATCAAAGTAACCTACACATCATAATCAGGTTCATTATTCTCTCAGGATTGAGAGTTCATGTAAATAGAAGTCGTGAGATTTATTATTCATTTAACAGTCGTTAGTAGAATAATAAATCTCACAATAGTCCAGTTCAATATGTCTTAACTCTTAAAAAATATCAACATATCAACTAGAAGTTTTCACTTCCATGATCAAGACATATCATCTTAGTTGATATGTTATAGTTTTCACAGATGAAATGCCTAATTTCATCACCAATTGCGAACTAAAATTCTGAGTTTACAAAGAACTTGTAATTTATATCTTCTGTGACTAAATCACATAAATCACATGCTATGCATCTCATGTACTATATGATAATGTTCAAATATTCATTTTACCATTATTTTAGATAATACCAAAACAACTTTATTAATCATAACATAATATCATACAATAGGATTTAAAGGGCACATATCCTTACAGGAGCTCCCTACCACTAACTATATACCTTGGCTTGGCTGTTGTTGCATTTGATCTAGAAAAAAGCCCTTCACTCTGGTAGTGGGATATCAGCCAAATCCTCTCTGTAAGGAATGTGATCCAACTCGCCCACCTCACAAGAATTACCTAGCCCGTGTTCCATGTTGTTTTGGGCTACTGGGTGGCCATGCTTTATAGGCTCAACAAATGTTACAACAGTGTCTTTTCGGAAGGTAAGATAGATGACTGCTAAGATATAGATGAGCATTAAGGGAAACACTAGGAGCCCAATGAACACATTTGCAACCTTTGGTAAATTGCTGTGAATTAGCCAACCGACAAAGCCTGTACTCAGGTAGTAGATGTTGATGCCAATGATTCCCATCCCTAGGATCCACGAGATCACAATAACCTACAGGCATAATTGTTCGATGCTTAGATAATAAAAGGATGTTTGCCTTACTCTTTCATTCTTTCTTCTTTTGTGTGTAAGAGAAACAACAATGTAGTTGTTTTCCTTAATGCTTTGCTTGCTTTGGCCATCTAATTTCATACTTTTAAACTTAGATATGGTTACCTAGATGTTTTAAATTATGTTTTTCAATTAAATTCAATCATGTCACTGTATTGATTAATAAACTAGATTTAATTGTTGTTAATTTTGTTTATACTATATTGAGCAATGTAATCATATAATTGAATTTAATTGATGAATCTAAAATATAACACCTAAATTTTATACATATAAATTGCACTTATGGGCTTCATAAATTCCCCCTATCACCCTAGTCAAGACCCACTATAATGATTGTACCTCAATTAGTCATCTAAAAGCAAAAGTAGAAAAAGAAACAAAAGTACGTAAACAACTTACATATATTGAATTCTTGTGTGGTCCCATCTTGGTGGCGCTGCTACTAAATTTTAGGAGGGGGATTAGAGCAAATGGAAGCTCAAATGAAAGTATCATCTGCAAAGCAAAACCCATTAAATGTTTATCCTATGTTTGAATATATGTATCAATGTTAAAAAAAAAAAAAAAAAAAAACTGAGATCACAAGTTACAAACCGATGCGATGATGATAAGTCGGGCTGAACCATTAGATCCTCCAATAATGGAAACAATAAGACTAGGTGTAATGGCAATGCACCTTGTCATCAGGTTTCTAATCCATTTTTTCATCTTAAGATCCAAGAAACCCTATAAAAGCCACACCATCCTTAAATTAATTTAATATTTAATCCCAATTAATTAGGGTAGCTTCACATGATATAAACATATGTTTGTGTGTGCATGTTGTATGTTTAGTTTTCAAGACCTGCATGATGAATTGCCCTGCATAAGTGCCTGTGATGGTGGAGCTTTGCCCTGAGGCTAGTAATGCAATGGCATAAATGGTTGAGCTTGACCGACCCAATACATTCTAAATCAATAAAATTATATAAAAATAAAATAAAATATATGTTAGACCTTGTATATAAACATGCTAATTGCATTCAAATTGATAGACTACTATTTGTCCCAAAAGTTTAAATTAAAAAAAAATTGTTGAATTTAATTATTTTACCATTATTCTAATGTAAAATAATTTCATATATATATATATTGGTACCTTGAGAAGGAAAGAGGCTGAGTTGATGTTAAGATCATTGCATTGATTTGCAGTCTCATTTGAGATGTTATTGGCTGAGCAAACAGTGCCCGATACCGAGACAATTGCAACATTGATTAGAAATGCAACAAACAATGCGAATCCGCTCTCTATTAGGAAATATCGACATGCATCCTGTGATATAGTACAACAAGGCAGAACACAAGCATTTTGACACATTAGCAAAAGGCAATTATTTTGGAAAATAAAGAAAGTATTTATCTGTCCTCTACAATTTAATAAATTAAACTAGTTTTACCATCTATGATTATGATCATTACAGGAGTTTGGAGCTCATTTGTATATAATTTTTTTTTTGATTAAATTACAGATTACATCTTCTAATTTGTCTAAAATTCAATTCAATCCTGTAACTTCTGAAATATTCATACTAGTAAAAAAATTTATACTTTGATTCAATGTAGTCTTTCCATCTAATTCCATCAAACAGTGCTGTTAGGTGTCTTAAAAATGATGTCGATCGGTTTAGAAATTAAAAAAAAAAAAAAAAACCAAAATTACATTGTTTTGGGACATGTAACTAGCTACCATCCTAACGAAAGGACTACATTGAAACCGAATGGATGTTATTGGAGTGAGTTGAATAAATCAAAAGTTATATACTAAATTGAATTTTGAATAAAATTAAAAGGGGCAATTTGTAAGCACTAGGTTCTTACATTGATACCATGGACAGAATTTGGTATTTTCCTGGATAGCACAAGAGCTGAGTGGAGAAAGAGATTATGCCTATTGATCAAAAGAAATGGAATAAATAATAAGGTATAACAAAAATTAATTATTAGAAGGAAGAAAATAAATAGTTATGAAATAATGAAGGACATATATTTAATGAAGTAGTAAATAACGTACGGCATGACAAGGGCACCCAAAAGTGCTATGGCATCCCCGGTGGCTCCTTGGCCACTGAGCTTGGGTATAAACATTCCCTCCAGCACAGGAGCTGCTGGAGGCTTTACATAACCCATTTCTCCAAAGAAACATGCAGCCATTACGAAGACCAGTATTGTTATCAGCAATTCCAGCTTCCTAACCTACCCAAACAAAAATGTTTTAACAAGAATTAAAACTATAGTGGAAAACAGGAAGCAACATGAAATTCAACGTTTTGAACTCCAAGGAGTAGCATGCATAACGCTTGAGTCCTAGGCCTAAAGCTCCCAATTTTGTAATGGTTTTATTCCTTTTAAGATAAATTATCCCAATATCAAGTCGACCTTGAGTTTTTAATGTTTCAATTTATATTTCACCAATTATATATATAATTTGTTTGATTGTATTTTTTTAGGTGGAGCATAAAATAAAGTGACATACAAAAGAAAATTTTTATCTATCTCTGCTACAAAGTGAGAGCAGGTATCTCATGCAGAATTCACTCGCTCACAGTGAGAGTTCCATATATCTCAATGACTCGTGTTGTGTAAGAGATTATGCATCTGCTTGAAGTCAGGGTGATCTAAGCATCTATTTGTTTCTCGTAATTCTAAAAATTCGGTTTCGACTTTCAAGTGAAGTTGCCAAAAACAAATATGCCAAGATTTATATTCTAACGTGTCACAAAATAAGAAATCGTTTTCAACAGATCAATTACTGTACTAATTTACTTGTTTGACTTCGTCAGCAAAAATCACGGAGCAGCCAATTCTAAATCCACGCAATAAAAATTAAAAAAACAAACAAAATACTTAAAGTCTAAAACAATGATGCAATCCTCCACCCAAAGTGGAAAAAAAAAATAAAGTAAAAACTAAAGTCAAATAAACAGTTAAAATGAATACATTATTAGTAACTAATTCACAACTTGATGTATAAATATGCTTCATTCGAGTCAAATAACGTGAAAATTCTTTTGACTAGTAGTACTTGATAGCAACGGAGGGTGTAGTATCATTAGGATTAAAAAACAATATCTCTATGAAGGGATTCAAAATTTTAGAGGGGCATTATGCATCAATGATTAAATGTTTAGGGATAAGAATTGGGTATAGTGTTTTTGTGCAGTAAACTAGTTGTGATATACACACGTCACACGTGACAAATGTTTGATATAGATTCATATTCTAATAAATTCAATGCACAAAAACACTAGATCTAGTCATTTTCCTGTTAAAAGAGGGTTCCAAAAGCTTGAGACAGAGTCAATAGTCCCCCCACCTCCCACCTTCCCCATTGTATTCGTGTATAAACAAATTGTACTACTTGCAAACTATATAGTTTGCAAGTAGTACAATTTGTAATAAAACCTAACTATGGTGGCATTCGGATCTAGCGTCTGCATCTACGTTCAAGTTTCAGTTTTTTTTTTTTTTTTTTTTTTGGGCAGCTTTTAAGGGACAAAGGCTACTGTTCATATACTGTGCATGAACAGTAGCCGCAAAAGTAGACTTTTTAGCCCTTTTCTGTGTATAAGTGGATCCGTGCACTGTTTACAGGACCCACAAACTTCACTTTTCAGCATTTTTTTTAATTAAAAATGGGTCTCACAGTACTATTTACACATTTAAAAATTATTTTGTTACAGTGTTTTCAGTTTTTAGTTTTCAATTTTCAGCAATAAGTTCTATCTAAACGGACCCTATATGGAATAAAACCTAACTATATGTCACACAACGTATGTAGTTTCTGTTTTTTCTTTTTTTAATTATTTGGGTTGGTGGGGTAAGTAGTTTTTTTGTTTTATTTTTTTTTTTGCTGAATACCATAAGTGGATAGTTGAGAATAAAAATATCATACACATTTCTTAAAAAATTAAAGGGCCAAAATAAAATAAAATAAATAATATCACACAAAGAACGTGGATATATAGTTGAGCATAAAAATATTAGACTCAATTAAAAATAAAATAAAAATTAACAGCTAGCCAAAAACGTACGTAGATAACTGATAGTTGGCATAAAAATATCACACAAAGAACGTGGATATATAGTTGAGCATAAAAATTAAACACCCAATTAAATTTCTTAACAAATAATTAATGGAGCAGAAAATTGTAAATAGGTAATAAAATAAATTACCCCGTATCTCTGTAGGCCAAGAAGTAAGAGAGTACTCAAACCAGTGATGAGAACTCCAGTCCAAATTGGGATGTGGAACAATATATTTAGTGCAAAGGCTGTTCCAATCACTGCCACAAATTGAAAAAATTGAAAATTTTTATCCTTTCTTATTTTGAATATGATCAAGGAGACATGGATGAGAGGATAATTCAAGAATGATGAGGCTAGTGCATGCATCAACATAATATGGTAATGATGTCACTTGTCTTTGTAAGTCAATTTTATTGTTTTACCTTCGGGTATGTCAGCAGCTATGACTGCAACCTCTGCTAGCAACCATAGGCAATACTTCAAATATTTTGGGTACTCAGCCTTACATAATTCTGAAAGGTGTTTGCCTGTGGCAACACGTTAACAAAAACTTATCTTGATTCATTACTAGAAGAAGAAGAAAATTGAAGCAGAAACTATAGTAACTTCTAGATTTTGTTCTAGAATTTGTTTGATGTGCATCTTACCAGTGCTTACACCAAGATTTGCAGCCAGAGATTGAATTATGAGCGCAAAGATCAATCCAATAAGTATCACCCACAGTAGCTGAAAATAGCAAATAGCACGACCATGCTTAATATTTCTCTTGTAAACTAATTTCGAATTATTTGGGCTATTTATGTTTGATTCAGTTTCTCAAAAAAAAAAAAAAAAAAAAAATTGATTCAATATATTTTAGGTCCTTAAGTTTTGGTTTATTTTCATTTTACTCATTTATATTTCAAAATTTTTATTTTAATCCTCCATGTTTGATTCAGTTTTCTGTTTGTCCTTTTACTTTTTAAAATTTTCAACAAAAATAAAATTAAAAAAAAAAAAAAAACTGAAGAGGCCAGTATGAAGATTGAATCCAATATGAAAAGTCAAAATGTAATATTTAAAACTAAATTGGCCAAAATGAAATAGTTACAAACTTTAAGAGTCAAAAGTGCACTTTATTCTAAAAGAAAATGAATACTCTTCATTAACTTTTCATTGTAACAAAACTTTACATTTATGTCAAAGTATTAATTTATTTTCATGTATTAATGGGATAAATACAATTAATTTCATATATTAATCTATAAACGGTTCACTAATTATTCGTGTAAAATGAATTTATATAAGAAACAATTCATTCAGAATTTGACATTATTGTTCAAGTTTTGACAGCAATTGAAACTAAAAATAACAAAATGCAACCAAAAAAAAAAAAAATATATCATATGCGTGAGTTCACTCAAGAAATAAATTAATATTTCAAATTATATTAATCTAAAATTTTAATATTTCCTCTCTTTTTAAAGAGAAGTAATATAATTAAAACTTCTATAAGCAGTAAAAGTAATACTTCTTAGGAAATGTTTCAAAATAAACCTATAATATATCTAAACTTTTGTTAAAGGCCGACTTTCTCTCTTCATAAATTTTCGTGTAATAGCTAGTTCCATCTTTTTTCTATTTGATTTACCTCAAATCTGTGACTTGCTCCAGCTTGCAGATCAGTTTCCACTGCAATATGGTAAAACTGACATTACTTTGTCCAATACACACACATGCACACAAACACATAGAGACAAAGGGAGAGGCAGAAAAAGACTCACAATTGCCTGGGTCAAGATAAGCTAAGGAGACAAGGAATCCAGGGCCTACATGTGATAGGAACTTTCTCCACCCAGGTTTCTGGAACATCAATCATATATACTCAAATGTTGATTCTAACAAGATAATCTATCCAAACATATAGAACCAAGAAATTTAAAGATAGAAAAATGCATAGCATAGCTAAGAAAGCACGAAAAGAGGTGAGAAAAACCTGAGAGTCCTCATCATGATGATCAAACTGTTTATGATCAGGACTATCAGTGATATTGGGGGGTGGGGTTCCCTCTAGATTAAGGGCAGCTATACGGTTGCTCCCTCCACCCCATGATGGTACGACATCACTTACTTGCTGCGGTTGTTCTTGGCTTCTCATTCTTTTTATCTTTCTCTCTCTCTCTGTTTCTCTCTTTCGACTTTGATTAACTACTGCATGTGAAAGTTTCAAATGGAGCTCCATTATTTATAGTGCAATGTGGCATGAATCAAGCAATATGTTTGGTAATTGAGGACGGCTTAGCATCACTCCACACTAACTCCAACTTGTCTCCAGCCTCATCGCCAAATATGGACATGTCACTTTCTTCTTTTCTTTTCTTTAAAAAAAATATATAAAAAAATCTTTGTTGAGAAATAAAAATTTCACTTCCTTTCGTCTTGAAGAGGTCTACTATTTAAGAATAAACAAAACATAAAGATATTCTAAGAATGATGTTTCCACTCCTTGGCTAATATGTTCCTCTTTTGCATTCTATATTTGGAAGAACTCTCCCTGCATTTTCTTTTCTTTTCTTTTTGGCAAAGAAATACCTAACCCTGTATCATCCATTTGATCAAGACAAATGAACAGGTAGATTAGCCCCATTTTTTTTCGTAACATGACTTGCTTTTGCTCATGTCTGTTTATAAATTGTCTCAATGTAACTTGGTTGAGATCGGGTGGGCTTCTCATCACAATTTCTGCCCATTGAATTTCAAAACAAGGGTGTGAAAGAAAACCCATGAAAAATAGGATCTCCAAAGTTTAACTTTAAATTTATTTTTTATTTTTTATTTTTTTTTGGTCAAGTGGTAAATACATTGCATGTTTATATATTACAATTTGCATGCTATTGGCGGTGGTGGTTAGTAGTGATGACAATGATAGCATGAATAATGAACGGTGGTAGTGAAGAACAGATGGCTAATAATAGTGGCAATAGTGGTAGCAACATCTGTGTTAATAGTGTAAAATAAATAGTAATGATATTAAAATAATGACATTAGTTGAATTTGCACACTGAAAAATCCCTCTTATCAAACCAATAAACGGAAAAAAAAAAATTTATCATAATTTTCTAATTATAATTTTCATATACCCACTATTATTTGGTTACACACAACAAATAGGTATAAAAATTTTCACTATCTCAAGAGAGCTTTATACCAAGACAATGGTTTCAAGTACCAAATTTCTCAATTAACTTTGACCTTGCATTCCAATTACATTTGGACCCAGGTTTTGAATTTTGTTTAGAAGTCCATCCCAGATTGACTACTAGAACCGAATATTTTAGTATTGGTGCACTATTACGAAATTATGCACTATATATATTACTTATTTCTATTATAAGCTAGTTGATTTATATTAATTGATCTAATTTAATGTTTATAAATAAATCTTTATAAAGAGTGATGAGATTAGTTACTTAAAAAATTAAGCTAAAATGCAAATTGCACCCTCTAATTCTAACTAAAATTCATTTAAGTTCTCTAAGTTTACTTTTGTTTAATTGAGCCCTCTAAATTTTAAATTTATTCAAGTCAGTCTTTTTGTCTAATTTCTTTAAAAATTTGTCATTAAAAAATATTTTTCTCACATGAAAAAATTATATAAAATTAATAAAAAAAATTTATAGATTTTTTAATTTTTATGTGAATTTTTTTTTTCTATTAGTTAATTGCATACTAAACGACAAATTTTTAATAGAATTGGATGAAAATGTTTGAATTTCGTAAATTTGAAACTTAGAGAACTCAATTAAAAAAAAGTAAAATAAATTTTAGTTAAACTTAAAAGATTCAATTTGCATTTTGACCTAAATAAAATATATTCAAATATTGTATTCTTGGAAATAAAAAGTATACAAGAAGTTACGAAAGAGTACGAAGCTTCCAAGAAGTTTCATCTTTACTTTTAAAAGCACTCTCACGTAAGCCTGGCTTCACTTTCTAATATCTCACTCTCACCTTCTTCAGCTTTCCCTTCTTTTTTTTTTTTTTTTTTTTTTTTTTTATGTCTCATCTTGATTCTAAATAATATGGTTATTAATGAAATTGAATAAGTATAATAATTTTTATTAATAATCTTGTTTAAGATTCCAATTGAACCGAGAAAAAAAAAGGGGAGGAGAGCAAGAATCCACCTCATGAAATGCTTATTATTGATGAATCACCGTCCATTATAGGAAAAAAATTCTTCTCTTATCAGTTTAACCTTTGAATAACATCAACATCAAGAGTTTAGGCTATGATATTTTGCATAAAGGAGACAATCATGTTATTATTCTTCGTGCCCGTTTGGGAGGTACTTTTTTGGTTAAAATAAGAGTTTGGGAAGTACTTACAAGCTACATTGTTATCTAAATTTTTTATTTTTTTTACTATTTGCAGGTCCTACATAAGTGACCTACTTTTTTTTCTACTATTTGCGGATCCAACGTAAATCATTTATTTATTTTATTTAACTTTTATCTTTTTTTTTTTTTTAGAGTTTACAATTTACGACATCCACTTCTAATAATTGTGTTCTTTATCATTAGATAAAGTCAAATTAGTTTTTAGTATAGGCAATGATTGAACCCCAGATCTCTTATTCAATTATCAGAGACTTTTGTTGATGCCCACTTTTGACAAAAGGGCCCAATCGTAGAAGAAGCTCAACAATATAAAAAAGATGGGGAAAGAAAATAGTAAAGTAAAGACCATCAAGCAAATGGGCTGAGGAAACCCAAGGAATGAAGTAGTAAACCCATGAGAATTATAAGAGATGGAGAAAAAGTAAAATGGGCCGGGGAAGCCTAAGAAAGGATTAGTAAATTCATAGGGTTGACATAAAGGCCAATAAGCCTGAAAGGTAAGGATGTGGTAATCGGGAAGCCCAAAGGATTTAGCAAAAACTCATGGGAGTGAAAGAGGTAAGGAAGAATGAAATGGGCCGAGGAAGATCAAGGAATGAAATGGGTCAAGGAAGCCCATGGCATGGAACGGGCTGGCCTAGTAGGAATGCTAGCCAGTAAAGCCCAAAAGAAGAAAGAATGTAAGAAATGGACTGGTAGGAGCTTCAACCTATAAGCCCAGAGGTAACAACAAGGTAAAAGGATAAGTGATATCATAGCAGGAGTAGTGTAGTGGCATGGCAGGAGCATTAGCCAGCCCAAGGACACGAGACAAAAGGGGGCATGGGCCAGGTAAGAGGGAGAGGGCCCACACCCAAACATTGCCCAGTCCGAAGAGGAGATGGAATGCAGAAAATGAAAGCCCAAAGGCCCATGTATCATTCACGCTGCAAGAGTTAAACAAATACCAAAACGTGCAGCAGAATCAGACAAACGCGGAGGCAATGGCAAATGCAAGAAAGCCAGAAAATTAATGGATTCAGACGGAAGTGGAGCATGCACATAGGCCTCAGGCACCACCTACTTGTACCTAGCCAATATAGGGAAGGTGGGCCATGGGCCAGACATATGAAAGGGTGTGGTCTGGTGGTGGGGAGAAGGGGGAGCCTGTTTTGGGGTTTCCGCTCAAGCTCTTTTGGGAGAAATGTCCTATTGGGATAACATTTTACCCAAAAGAAGTAAACATAAGCTGGAATCACTAGATGCATGACATAAAGGTTGCTAAGGGAGAGGTTTAACCCTTATCTGGATGAGAGTATTAAGAGAGGTAAGAAACAAAGCAAAACCACTTTTGTTTGGGAATGAGGTGTGGTGCAACCAACGCAATGTAGTGATGGTAGCTAGGCAATCGACAGGCCAGTGAGCAATCTTAGAAAGATGCTCACAACAAGCCAAAAGTGGTTGAAGGGTAAAATGGTAAATCCTGTCACAGCAAGCAATATAAAAGCCTATAGTTGTGAACAGTGAAAAGGAGGGAGAACAACGGCAAACAAAAAACAAAAAGATAGAAAGAAAAGAAAAGAAAACAAAGTAAACAAAGAAGAAAATGAAAAGTATAGAAATCTCAAAGAAAGGGAAGAAACATGAGTGCTAGGAATAGAGGCATGCATCAATAGGTTACCCATTTCTCTCCCTTTCAATAGACCCATTCCTTGATAAGCTAAGAACTCAAGTTTCATCCATCTAGGTCATTTTTCCAAAGTGTGTAATCTCTTCAACAGGAATTCCCTCTGAGGTTACCCACATTGGAGATTGGCTCCCTTTTTGGGCTTGTGTCCGCTAAACAGTTAAGCCAATTCCTTTGGCAAATGAATCCTATTTTTTTGCTGATAAATGACTAACTCATTATCCTACTAATAGACTATTTGTCGTAGTCTTGTTATTCGTAATTATATTGCTCTACTCTCCCTTGTCGTGTTATTTATGTATTATTGTTAATTGGTCGAAATGTTTTAGTTATCTTACCACATCGTGCCTTCTGCTGTAACATTTGTAATAGTCGTTCATGTCGTGAGTACGCAGTACATCTAAGGCTCCTGCCAAGGCGCGTCTATGTGGGGATGGCCCAACTTGCGCACAAGCTAGCCTAAGGTGTGTTTCAGTTAAGCCAGCCCTGACTCTCCTACCCTAGAATCATGAGTCATGGTATAGTAGGAGAAATCCAGCCCAAAACACAAAAAAGGCCCACCACAACTTTCTCAGATGAGCTAACTAGAACCCACTAACTTTTACCTTTTATTTATAATGCTTTCCACAAAAGCTAGATAAATTGTTCACAAACAGACATTATTATTTCCTTTACGTCATTGTGCTTAATAGGGTTTGGCCATGTGCTCTAATATACAAAATTACGGTAGGTATAACTAATCCATTTCCTTAATTAGCTAAGTATATCAACAAAATGACAATATTTTTTACTTTCTTTGTGTACTTTTTTCTACTAATGGAAAACGACCATATCTCTTTTCAAGAATCAAGCATCACTCATATCAACATTAGATAAATTTCTTTCGAAAGTTATACATGAAGTAGTAATACTTTTTGGTCAAAATGAAAAACTCACCCTTTAAGGCTACGTTTGGTTCAGTGTAAAATATTTTCCGAGTGTAAAATAATTTCAGGTGAAAACATTTTCGGGAAAGGAAAATATTTTCTAGTGTTTGGTTGCATTTTAAAAATTATGTTGGAAAATAATTTCAAGTGTTTGGCAACATTTTGAAAATGCAAATTTTCTACTAGTTTCTCACATTTTCTCAGCCATTTTCTCAGGTTCCAAACAAATTTTATAATAAAAAATTGCAATAATCCACCACCGGCCACCACAAACCCAGCCATCGCCGGCCACTACAAACCCATCCACCACATAACCAATAATCTAAAAAATCATAATCAAAATCAAAGCCCATTAATCTCAAACTCAATATCAAAACCATCTACCAAAACCCATAATCCACCACCATTGAAACCCACAAAGCACCATAGCCAATGATCCACCACCCCAATCGACCACCATCAATGCTTAAACTCACCCCCAACCCACCACCACTGAAACCCATGAGTCACCCCAACCACCAATCCTCCAAAACCAAGCAAAAATGCTATTTTACAATTAAAAAAAAAAAAATATATATATATATATATATATATATATATATATATATATATATATATATATATATATATATATAAGGCAGCAACGGCATGGGTGGGGGACTGGATCAGATCGACGATGAGTGAGAGAGAGGACGAAGGTGAGGCAGATGATAAACTACCTTCACCGGCCGAGGGGCTTACAGGCACGACGGTTGGGGATTGGGATGTGGTGAAATCGAGGTGGGTTTAGCTGGGTTCATCGGAGATGGGTTTGAGCACGATGGAGGAGCTGAGCCGACGTGATAAGATCGGTGATGGGTTTGAGCGGCGCGATCGGACAGGCGGGGCTGTGGGTCAGGGACTAGATTTGGTCTTCACCGGCGATAGCTCTCTCCGTCCTTCGGCTTGGGCTTGGCGTGAGTGATGAGAGCGAGTGAGGAGAGAAATTTTCTAAGTAGATGGAAATGGTTTGAAGTGAAAAGAAGAAGTGAAAATATTTTACGCCTTACAACCCTTATTTTACAGTCAACCCTGAAAAACATTTTCAGTTTGACCCAATTTTCGGTAACAACCAAACACACACTTTTACGGAAAAGCATTTCCGAAAGTGGTTTGAAGCCAAAACAAACGGACCCTAAGTTTCTCAATTTTTCATTTCAATCCTCTAAGTTTGGGTTTTGTCATTTCAGTTCTCTAAGTTTAATTCATTTCCAATTGATTCCTCTATTAGTACTCTGTTAGTTGTTGCTGTCAACTTACCAAAACGACGCCGTCTTGGACTTTAGTTAATATTTATTTATTTTTTCTTAATTTTAGAAAAACTTTAATTTAAAAAAAAAACATTAACTAAATTAGAGGGAACGATGTCGTCCCCTCCCCCATGCCTAAAGAACAAAATTAAACCCCACCCACCAATACCCTAGCTCAATACTGATTATTAAGAGATTGAGGAAGAAAGAGGGGCAAAAAGAGAGAAAGAGAGATCAAAAAGGGCAAGAGAGACTGAGAGGGGGAAAGAGGGAAAGAGGGAGAAGAGAGACTCGTGTTTACGGCGACTTGGTCTAGGAATACTTGATGGCTCTACTCTGGTCCAGGAGGTGTACTTGGCAGCGCCGCTCCAATAGGTGTACTCAGCAGCTACGAAATTGTTTGGGTAATTTGAGCTAGATTTTCAGTTTCTGTTCTTATGGGTATTAGCTTAATTGTGGGAGCATTTCTTATTTTCAAGCATGTATTCTAAGAAATATTTTTCTCTCTTAAAATAATTCAGACATAACCCATTGTATTATATCTCTTAGATCAATGAGCCATTAATTATTGTCATTAATTCAGACATAAACCCACTCTAGTTATCATACCTAGATTAGATCTCCTTAACTCCGCATAGTAGCGTCTTACCTTGGTGTATTGCTTACCAAAGTCCTATCTTACCATGCCTCTAGCAATTTCTCTAGCTCTATATGCCTTAGACAAGGCAAGCTATACTTGTGCATCCCTCACCACTGCAGCTAACAATTCTTTAGTTGTGTAATCAATATTAGCCCAAAATTGGTCAACATACTTTTCTACCATCCAATTTACAGAAACCCGCTTGATATATAAAGACCTACTACATGTATGAGTATCATATATGCACTAATCCAAAAGTTTGCATCCTTATCAATACCTTCAAACACCTTCCAAGGACAAACTTCAACACAGTTATACCTCAACCTAGACTTCTCATTATTGGACAATAATATGCCATATCCATGCTTTAACTTGTAAGCTTGCACAAACTCTTTGAACTGCTTGTTGTCCCTAAAGGACATCCCTAACACAAATTCAAGATCTTTTAAGTATTCATGCTTGAATTCAGGTAATTTTTTTTTTTCTGTTGCTCACCATCAGAATTGTTAGAAGAATGCAACTAGCCTAAGGATGCATAGTCAGATTCACTTGATATTTCATCCAATGGACAATTAAAAAGAGTTGGAACTAGATCTAGGTGTAATAATGATTGGTTTGCAATACTAGGTGGGTGTGCAATATTAGAAGTAGTTTCTTGTGAGCCTGACCATTATGTGGGTTGATGGGCTGTCCTTTATATGGGCTGGTAGGCTGACTAGCGTTGCCATCATTTCATTCATAGTAATTTCATATAATTTTTCATTGGCTAGGTCTATATATGGCAAAACAGGTTAGAATTTGTTGACCTAACCCGACTCGAAAAATACCTAACCCAAACCCGGATTTTTGACCCGAAGCAAGAAAAGATTGACCTATGACTCAACCCATTTTTTTTGACCCAACCCATGACCCAAACCATTTTTTAAAACATTTTTTTGGTAAAAAAATAATAAAATTAAGAATACTTGTTTATTGTTTGTTGTGAGCTTTAAGGAAACAATTAAGACCTTTACATAATTACATGTAAATGAATTGAAAGATAAATGGTTAAGGCATTCTGTAATGAATAAAGATTTTTAGATATCAAATAACAAAGTACATGCCAAGATAATCTGGTTACAGTAGAGTTAAAAACATATATTTAAAATTATAGACATGTCTAAGAAATATTCATAAGTGTGAAAAAAGTGAAGTCAAAGTATCAATTAAATTAGCATAAATTAGGAATGCTTAAGCCTATTTTTAACAATTCATGTCTAAAATATACTGCTTTTCAAAAAAATTATGATATTTTCTAGAGTGTGCATTGCTTAACAATGACATGATATTCATAAAAGAAACTATTTATAAATAAGCAAACAATCAAACTTTAATGTATATTCTCAAATTAAAAGAGTGCCTAGCACAATTGATAGTAGATTATAAAATTAGTTTTCATGATTATAAATTTCTTATATGTTTTTATTCTTTGTCAAATTAGTTATCCAATAAGGCATTTGTAATTTTTTTTTTTTAAATATTTTGGGATGTTGATATTGTGTAGAAATGAAACTTGTGTATTTGTTTTACTTATCATTAGTGCTATTTTATTTTGATTAGTAATGCTGGGATTTGTATAATTTTAAAATTATTGAACAAGTATTAATTTGTTTAGCTGAGCCTCTTCTTGATATGTGTGGTAAATTCAAAGTAATACATTTTACATCAAGTAATTTGTTGAGTGATTTTCCAAATGGCAAATACATGTTGTTTTCTTAAACATTTTTTTTATAATTCTATGTGAAAAATACAAGTCAACCCAACCCGAAACCTGATTAACCCAACCCATTTCTAACTGCTTAAAATGACCTATAACCCAATTGACCCGACCCACCTGTTTGCCACATCTAACTGGGTCATCTCAGTCAGTGTTATACCAGTCATAAGTCACATCCCCCATATCACCATTCCCATCATGACCCATAGCATCATTCCCTTCATCCACCAAATTACCACCCTCCTCAAACTCATCATCAACAAGAGCCTCATCCCTATCCTCCAAATCAACATCATTATCATCATCAAAGTCATCAACATCCACATCCACATCTTCCACACCAACACCATAACCAACCAAATCAAAAGCATCAACAACATTGATATCCCTTATTAATAATTTTTTCTGAACAGGGGTTGCATGTTTAACATAAATGTCTATTTTAGGATCAATGACGTCAAGACACTTAAATAGTTCCTGAGTATCAACGTCATTGGACAGATATCTTAGGTCATTGTGAAGAACCAACCCATGCACAACAAAATAAAACTCGACATAATCTGATACCCCTAATTTCGCACAATAATGCTTAACCTCTGGTACATAAAAGCAATCTGAATCCACATTATCATATATTTTCACCTTACCACCTATATACTTCCTCTTACCCAAGTGGTGCAATACTCCATTGTAATGAATAAACAATGTAAAATTCTAACCAAGAATCTTTCTTGTGAGAGTTGTAAATTAAAAGGAAACCCACAACACCAATATATTAGCCGAAAAATACAATGTTAAGTACCCCACACAAAGCAAACAACTCTAAGTGGGGTCCAAGTTGTTTCAAAATAATAAAACTGCATGTGAAGATGTTCAAAAAACAGACATATAAAGTAGATCATCCACACAAAAAAAAAAACAAAACAAAACAAAGCAAAAACATTAAGATAAAGTAGATTATCCACACAAAAAAATAATAATAAAAAAGACAACTAAAGTAGTTACAAAGCATTTAATCTCACCTATCAGTCAACAAAATCCAACATAAACAAACAAAATGAATCAAAGTACCTCTTCAACAAAATTAAAAAAAAAAAAAAAATTATCTTTGGTCTCTAGCTTTAAAGAATACACAACAAAACCAAGCACAAAACCCAAAACAAATTGAAAACTGAAAGTTCTAAATTTTCAAAACTTACCCAAAGCTATATTGGTCAGAGCCACCTCCTGAAGTAACAAAGTAAAGCCACTGAGTAAACCCTAGATTGATGGAGCAGAGCGGAGCTGCCGAGAACACCCACCTCCCTCTCTTTCTCCCTTACGATCTCCCTTTCTCCCTCTCGATCTCTCTCTTTCCCCCTTTTTCTCATTCTTGGTTTCTTAGATAGTGGGTGGGTGGGTGGGGTGGGAATTAATTTTTTTCTTCAAGCATGGGGGAGGGAACGATGTCGTTCCCCTCAAATTTAGTTTCCGTTTCTTTTTTTTAATATTTTTCTAAAATTAAGAAAGAAATAAAAATAAATATTAACTAAAATTCAAAACGGCGTCATTTTGGTAAGTTGAAGACAGCAACTAACAGAATACTAACGAAGGACTCAATTGGGAATAAATGAAAATTAGAGGATTGAAATGACAAAACCCAAACTTAGAGGATTGAAATGAAAAGTGGTAAAACTTAGAGGGTGAGTTTTGCATTTTGCCCTTTTCTTTTCTTTTTCTTCTTTCCCTAAATAGGAATCAATCATAGTACTTGTCAATTTAGTTTAGAGAAAAGTAATTTAAATATTCACTACCAAATGTTTCTTTATTTACTGAAATAAAGAAAATTTCTAGATGTCTTCTACTATGTATATTGTATACAATTTTATTGTGACTGCACATATACTGGTAGAGAATAATTCATTAAATGAATTTTGAAGTGCTTGATTAAACTCCTCTAGCACTAAAAGGACGAGTGCAGATTCTTTTATGTCAAACTATTGATTTTCACAAAAACTTAAATTCTTAAGAAATTGTGAATTTAAAAATCATTTAATTATTAATCTCATATTCTCCCCCACATGGGTTTAGTTTCCTCCATAATAAATGAAACTTAATTAACATGTGATATTTTTAAATGGAAGGTGTAAACACCACATTTTGTACCCCTTACGATTCTGGCTCTTGTTCCTCAATGATGCTTGAACTTTAAGGCCCAAAGCTAGTTTAGAGCCCAATCATATATCAAACTGACTTAAGGAATGTTAAAATGGAAAATACAACCTCTTAAATAAGCAAAAATATATATTTGGAAATAAAAGACCAAAGTGGCCCTCGACCCACGTACGTGAGCCAAAGCATGCATACACAGGCACATTCTTGTGTAAGCATCTATGGTTTCTGAAAGATGGGAAATGCAAGTTTTTTGCAATAATGACATAGGTTTGGAATGACTCCCACATCGTTTGGGAGCTGTTCCAAACCCCATTTTTTTAACTATAAAAAGCCTTATATGATACATTTTCAAAACATGTTAGGGTTATATTTTAATGTAATTAGCTAATCTTTTGACAAAATGTACTTTACTTGTAATTGGGTAGATCTAAGGTGGATTTAGTACTTCAAGAAACATGTTGTTCAAGTCAAGTATTAAAAACATGAAGATTGGTTCAAGAAACAAATGAAGAAAAGATGTTCATTAAGTCTTGACAGATAGATCGACAAATGCCTGCTATCAAGACTTAATGTAAAGCTCAATAGATAACTCGACAGCAGCTCAATCTATCGAGAATTACGATTTCAGAATTTTCAGATCTGAAATTCGGCCTAATCTTGTATGTTTGTTTGGAGTTTCTTTTCTCACAACCCTAGACATATATTAGACCTATTTTAAAGGCCATCACACACAGATATAGAGACCACAAGACTTATATTCGCCATGTGAAGCTACTGCGTTTGTATACCATAGGGTTTTGTAACTGAGTGCTTCCAAATCTTCATTATTGATGAAGGGAAGAACTTTGCAGCCAACAACATCTGTTCAAGTTGCTGGAGTTAGTCACGTACTTGGGATCTGTGCCAAGGGTTAGTCACAAATTGGAGGTTTGTGCATCAAGGGAAAGAAGGCTACAAGATCAAGTCCAATTGGATATTGGAGCGAAGATTCAACTGTAGGTTGGTATTTCGAGATAGGCCAAGGGTAGTTGGTAAGATTCCTTATACTTATAACCGCTTGATTGTTGATTAGTGAATTCTTGAGAGTGGTGACCTTAAAATCACCCGGTAAGATTTTTTCCTTGCAAGGTTTTCCCTATTTGTCAACAAATCATCATGTCAAATTTATTTTCTACTGTATTTAGTATTTTTGGTGATTTGTTGGTGCCTTCACGATTTGTATGCAATTAAACCTAATTAATCAACTTGGGTAATTGAATTAATTAACCAGGGTCAAGCTATCTTAACCCAACAAAACACCTAGAAATCCCAAGGGAAAATCTAAGATTCACCAGAAAGTAGTGAGTCAAAAGAGAGTTTTTCACAAAACACCCTCGAGTCAATCTTATTTGATTGGGACTTTTTTTGGCCCCAATCCTTTTAGTTCTACAGTGCTAATCGCTTGTTTAATGACTTGTGATAGATTTGACTGAGGTGAACGGTCAAAATCAAAGCTTAGGAATTCTTTTTTGAGGTATCAAGCTTCAACTCTTCCTTTTAATTTTCTGCTTTTTCTTTCTGTTTTAATCTCGTTTCTTTGCTTAGTTTATATTTTTATATGCCTGTATAATTTAGTTTTATGCTTGTTTGATGATTATAAGCATGCTAGGTTGTTAGAATTAGGGTTTTCTTTTATTCTTTGTTTTTCTGTTTCGTGTTTCTAGGTTAGGGTTTTGAACAAGTCCCACGCACGCATGCCATAAGCATGCGTACGTAGATTGAACCCTGCATACACAGGCCTCTGGCTACGCACGTAGGTACTTGCCTAGAAACACTAATTCAGATTTCTTATGTTGTTTGGTTCGCTTGTTCCATATGTTTTGTCTCTGTATAAACCCTTTCCTTATTTTTATACATAACCTGAGTCTCTGTCTTGTGTGCTTGCCTATCTTTAATGTATTTAGATTAGGGTTTCATGTTTATGTCTCATTTAAACACCTTGATAATTCATTCACATGTCCATGCACAATGTCATAGGTGCTGAGATGCTACAAGGTAAGCAAAGTAAGTCACGCATTCATATGTACATGCATGTTGCTTGTTTAATCCTCTCTTTATATGTGTACGAAGTTGGTACCTCATTTTTTATTCATGATATAACTTTCTTGCTGCCATATTGAAGTTTATTGCTTTGTTGCTGTAAGGTTGAAATTTATCAACCATTTTGTTGGCTTTATTCCGTGCCAATTTGCATGTAATTCAGCACTTAAAAACCTTGTATTTAGGTGGGATTCATGTAAGGATAGTGTGTGAGAGAGTGTGAAGAAATGTTCAAAATTGTTGAGCAAAGCAGGGACTCGCGGCTGGATCTCGCGGGTGGCTCGCAGCTTGCAAGCCACCAGATGATGCACACGAGTGAAGAGTGTAGAGAAGTTGAACAGTCACGTCAGCTGGAGCACTATAGGACAAAAAGTATAGTCTGGCCATTCTGTTTGCTCGCGGCTTGAACTCGCGACTCAGTCAAGTCGCGAGGCCAAGTTGCCAGCCAGCCCTGTTTGGAAAAGCTTGACTCTTCGCATTCCATTCTCACTCCAGTATAAATACCCCTTATACCCACGAAATGTAGAGAGCTTACAGAGAGAATTTTGAGAGAGAAACCCTGGAGAAAAACAAGATTCATTCATCCACAATCTTCACATAGAGACTCTACTTTCTTCCTCTCCATTGTTACATCCTTGAGAGGTACATTACCAAAACCTTTTCTCACCATACCCATATCTATGAGAAGGTTGTTTGATACTTTGGGAAGTAGTTGAGTGTTAGGATTAGTGCTCTTAAATCCTATTGTATGATGCTATGTATGTTATTATGTATGACATTATATATGACTTAATGTTGTATTTAATAAAGTTGTTTTATTATTATCTGAAATAATGGTAACATGAATATTGGGACATTATCATATAGTCCATGAGATGCATAGTATGTGATTTATGTGAAAAGTCACAGAAGATATAAATCACAAGTTCTTTGTAAACTCAGAATTGTAGTTCGTAGTCGGTGATGAAATTGTGCTTTTCATCTGCGAAGACTATAACATATCAACTAAGATGATTTGTCTTGATCATGGAAATGGAGATTTCTAGTTGATATGTTTTAAGAGTTAAAACATATTGAACTGGACCAGTGTGAGATTTATTATTCTCCTAACGACTATCAGATGAATAATAAACTCATGACTTATATTTGCATGAACTCTTAATCCTGAGAGAATAATGGACTTGATCATGAAGTGTGAGTTGCTTTAATATATCAGGAGTGAGGTCTAAAGAAACGATCAAAACCTTTAGTATATTGGGCAACCACATTTAGTGTTGATGGAACATATATTCTCAATATGGAATTCATAGTCTCTTAACGGAGATACAAAATATTCCCTTGAGATAAGTTTAATGGTTTTGTTGTTCAGAATGTTAGGCCTAACTACTTTAGTAAATTGTTGCTAGAGTATATATTTATGAAATTGGATTTCATAAATATATGATGAATAACTTAAAGGATTAAATCGGGTACTCAAGGATAAGATGTAGTAATTTACAAAGTGGCAGTCTATATTCATTACTTTGTATTACTACGAATATTTTATGAAGGGGTTGCATATACAATAAAGTCTTGAGATATAATTTATAGATAAGGCCTAGAGTGCAACTATATTTATATAGTGGTATTAAATATAGTTAATGGTAACTTTGGACTTGTCAAGAGTTGATAGAAAAGCCCAAGGCCCATTGGAGCTAGTGTCTTATTGGTCTCATTTGGTCCCACTCCAAGCCACATGCTAAAGCCTAATTGGAAAGGCCCAAAAGGCTAGCCCAATTAGATAATCAGTTAAATACAAAGGGAGAAACATACAGAATTTTCTGTAGAAAATTACAAGAACACTATTGTGAAATGGTGTGTGTGAGAAGTTGTAAATTGATTGAGAGACCACACATCTTGGGCGTAAAGTGGAATTGGGGTGAAGATTGAAAGTGTTCCCGAGAACTTCTGATTTTTGTTTTGAATTTCATCGCTCCAAGGTACGCTCTCTTGTTCTTGAATTCTGAAACTTACATAGTGCATGTTATCGATTGTGAATGAAGTAGATTCGTTAATTTTCCGCTGCATATGTTTTGTATGAGATACAAACCATGTTTAATCTTATAATCCTTCATTAAGAAGGGACCAATTTCACATTGGTTGATGCTAAGGGTTGTAGCGGAATCATGTAAGCTAAAGAAAAATAGGTTCGGCGTAACCTCGTTGGAGTAGGAGCTTGGAGGGCTTAGGTACACTGAGTAGATTAGGCTTGGAGGGTCTTCTGTTGTCCATGTATCCCAACTACATTCTTTAGTGGATTATTAACCGCTTGGAGGGTGGCGGAGAGGTTTTACACCGAGGGCTTCGGTTTCCTCTTCGATAACACATCGTTGTGTTGTCCTTGTGTTTGCATCTCTCTTCCCTTAATCTTTGCCATTTAATTTCTACTGTGGATGTGATTTTATTTGTTTAGATTATGTTATCAATTCTGTTTTAGCTTATTTACATTTTTCGCACGTACATTGTTTGTTTATAAGCTTGAATTGGTAATTTGTAATTTGGGGGTCTAAACGTTCAAAAGTGTTTTACACGCTTGTTGAACTTTTAATTGGTACTAGAGCAGGTGCACTCTTTATGGTTTAAACACCTTGGTGCGATCCTTGACCCCATATTGAGATGGACTGGTCTCAATCTTTGAATGCTCCACCATATTTTGATGGTAGCAATTATGCCTTTTGGAAGGTACGAATGAGAGCATTCTTATGTTCAATAGATGAATCTGTTTGGGATGCTGTTGATCGATGTCGGCTAGACTAGACCGAAGGTAGCCAAATCCACATGGGATAAAGCAATCCTCGCAGCGTCTAATGCAAACAGCAAAGCACTTAACGCTATTTTTTGTGGTGTATCTCCAAATGAGTTCCACAGGATATCTCACATAACCATTGCCAAGGAGGCATGGCAGATATTGGAGACCACGTACGAGGGAACAAAGAAAGTTAAGGACACCAAGTTGCAGATGCTGATCACTCGGTTTGAGGAGCTGAAAATGAGTGAGGATGAGTCCTTTGACTCTTTCTATAGTAAGCTGAATGAAGTGGTCATCAGCAAGTTTAACTTGGGAGAGAAAACGGAGGACTCGAAAGTTGTACGAAAAATTCTTCTTTCATTACCAGAGAGCTTTCGTGCAAATGTGACTGCAATTGAGGAGAGCAAGGACCTAGATGAAATCAAAGTCCAAGAGCTGATAGGCTCTCTCCAAACATATGAGCTCTCATTGCCAAATCAAAGAAAGAGAAAATCACTTGCTCTTAAGATGATAAATGAAAGGGTATAAGCACAGGACTCATCGGATAAGGATGTAGTCGAAAAGGATGTAGCTTACCTTGCAAAGAATTTTCGAAAATTCCTGAAGTTCAAGAACAGTAGGAAGTTTGGTGATAAAGGGAAATTCACAAGTTCCGGAAAGAAGAAAAAGGACTTCAAAAAGAGAGATGGGAAGGAGCCCCAATCTACCCAAGGAGTCACTTGTTTTGAATGTAATGGGCATGGCCATTTAAAAAAGGAATGTCCTAATTATTTGAGATCGAAAGGGA
Organism: Castanea sativa; assembly: GCF_040712315.1. Taxonomy (NCBI): domain Eukaryota; kingdom Viridiplantae; phylum Streptophyta; class Magnoliopsida; order Fagales; family Fagaceae; genus Castanea; species Castanea sativa. The sequence continues at coordinate 28,677,399 of NC_134024.1, read as the reverse complement.
AGGTTTATGCCACCACTCACAGTGACTCAGAGTCTTCCACCTCTGATTCGGAGGATAGCTGTGACGAAGAAGGGAATTTCTCAGCATTCATAACTATTGCTCATGTTAAGTCTTCGAAGGACTTGAATATGCTTATGCAAGAGCTTGGGGAGCATAGTGATGAGGAATCCATTGGTATTATAGAAGAATCGGATGCTGAAGAAGATGAAGATACAGCTGATCTTCAAGAAAATTACAATTCACTCCTTGAGAAGTCAGGAGAGTATGCAAGGGTGGCCAAGGCGGCTGTAAAGAAGATGAAGAAAGCAGAGGAGGACTATTGAAGTCTCCTAGTGAGATACAAAGAGGCCAAGTGTGAGATTGAGACACTAAATGGTGAACTAACCGAAGCTTACACCAAAGTGAGATTCCTTGAGCTTGAGGTGGTTCAAGCAAATGCCAAAATAGAGAGCGTATCTACAAAGAAGCTCAATGATGTCCTTTCCTCTCAAAATTTTTTTTCTGACAGAACCGGATTAGGATACACTGGAGAAAGTAGCTCAACTATCAATGTCTCCAAAGAAGTGAAGTTTGTGAAGGCCAAAAAGCTAGCTATAGTTGCCCCTACTGTGGAGAAGGCAAGGTTGAGAAGAAGAAGAATGTGGCTGACCAGCGGGTGTTGAACAAGCCCCATAATCAATCTGTGGTCAGGTCCGAAGCCAAAGCAAAATCTCTTCCACGATCGCAAAGAGGTCCTAGAACGAACCATGTGTGTCATCACTGCGGACTTCAAGGGCACACCCCAACCAAATTGTCATAAGTTGAGAGCATTGAGGAATGCCAGTGATCAAAGGTCAAGAGGACCAAGAAATGATAAGAGAATTTGTGCTGTTGAACCATCAAGAGGTCGAAATGGTGATCCCAGAATGATAGACGTGATGAAGATGATTGGTGCATTGACCAACTGCTTGGAAAGCTTCACAAGAAGGTTTGAAAGTCCTAACTCTCGTACCCAATCCTATAGGGATATCACCCCAAACGCACGTGACGTGTGGATGAAAAAGGGTACTCATGCATAAGCACTACAACATGTCCATGCATTAATTCTTCCTATGTTGTGTGAATATGCTTGATTGTATGCTTGTTGGTTGTTTGTTTGTTTTCGCCTTAAATGTTTTCACATTGCTGTTTTTTATCAACCTTTTATTTATTTTTTTGGGTCAAAAATCCAAAAAAACATAAAAAGTAGAAAATCCTAATTGTTTGATCATCTTTGTTGAGTTTTGTCGCAAAACATGTTTTGCCTTGTACCTTTGTACTAATGGCCTTGTGCATCTATGAGCTTAGCTTGTTCCGTATGCACTCATTTCATCGTGGGAGAAATCTTGACATCTATGTGACTATTGTAAATAGATCTTCAAACTTTTCATGAATGATTAGTGAATGGTTGTTGTCGATCTTGAGACATGCATAGACCTGTGCCTATATATCTTCCCACTCTTTTATTTATTGTTTTTGCTTAAAAGAGCTCACCAAATGTAAATCTCCAAATGAAAAGAGATATTGAGCTGCAAAAGCCTGTCGCACATACTAGTATTTGACTAGGAAAAAGGGAAAGCGACCTTTATAAATTGTATGATGCCCAAAAAGCCAAAGGCTATCTCATCAATTGAAATATCAAAATTTCTGGCATCGATCTCACAATGAGATGTACTGATTCAAAAAGATCAAATGATATGATGTATATGGAGCCAAATGTAAAGCTTCATTCTTATGCTATCAAGTTTTGTGGGAGGTCATATATGCGTACTTTTATAATTGAGATGGGTCACATTATCTATTGCTAATTGTGTATGCCTTGGTTGAATTGATCATTGAAGCTTCACATTAGACTAAGGACTATCTCATTTTTTATTCCCACACACATCACACAAGCATATGATCAATGAATGCCATATTCATTTGTGTGATTGTACTTGGTTAAATGTGTTTTCACATGCTCAATCTATGTTGCTCAAACACAAAAAAAAAATTTGAGTTTTTAAATTGTGTTTGAAAAGTATTTTATTCTTTCAAAATGTCAAAATTTCAAAAAACCAGTGTTGCCCTGTATTGGTGACTCAGTCGCGGGTTGGTCCAGTCGCATGCCCCAGTCGTGAGCCCACATAGAGTTTTCTCGCGACTCACTGGCGGGTAAATGTCCCAGTCGCGAAAAATACTTAGAATATTTTTCAAAGTTTGGGTCTTTATGCTTTTCGCAGTTCAGAGTGGCGACTTGTTTGTGGGTGGAAGGTTTAGTCGCAAGGGGACATAGAGATTTTCGCGGCTTACTTCGCGACTTCCTCGCATGTAGAACTTCCAGTCGCGAAAAACACTTAAACAAATTTCTCATTTTTTTTTTGTTTTTTAGTGCTTTGGCGACTGAGTCTGGCGACTTGCACGTGACTTAACTCAGTCGCGAAAAACGCGTGTTTTGCGTTTTATGTTCAATTTTTTAAAACTTTTTCAATTTTCCCTCGAACTTTTGTGACTGTTCATTGTCTTCCCCATTTACATCTCTCTCAAACTCACCGTGTTTCTCACAATAACCACCACTGATCTTCATCCTCTCAACCTCAATCCTCAAGAAAAAGGTATGGGTTTTCGTATTTTCCCTAAGTATTTCGTGGTTATAGCTCTGTTTTCTTGGATCTTTGAGTTGTGACATCTGTTGTTTTGGTTATGGGTTGGGTTTATATTTGTCTAGTTTTGGTGTTTGGGTGTGTTTGATCTTGTTTTTATGATGCTAGTTATGGGTGTTATCATGTTTTAGTCTCATTGTTTGAGTTTGTTTGTGTTGATTTGTGCATCTCATATCCATTATGATGTGTCTTATTGACATATTTTTGTTGGGTTTATTGTGCTTTACTCTGTGTGTGAGTTAGTTTGGTTCAATATGGTTGTGTTTGGATGATTGGGTTATTTTATTTTAACTTTATGTTACCATGAGTGTTGCTTCTACCTTGAGGATATTGTCCGCTCTGTGTTTATTTGTTTATCTCATCCTCTTTAAGATATGTCTCATTGACATATGCCTTCTTCTGGATGAATGTGTTACACACTGTTTCAATACAGGTGTTTATTGCGGTTGTAGTATGTGCCTGGGAATGTGTCTTCTAGTGTCCTTGCTTTGAGTTGTTGTGGCCACTATCACAATGTGCTTTGCATTGGTCTTGTTGATAGGATGTTCTATCCTTTGTGTTATTTGTCATCTCTTTCAATGTCTGACTCTCCACTGAATATGAACTGATTGTTGGTATATTTTTATGCTCTTTTCTGTTATACTAACCATGTTTCTAATGGTTATTGTTCCATCTATTGTGCTTTGTTTTGTGGCATTTTTTGCTATGTTTGCAGAATGACTACTACCAAGAAGAAAACTACTGCCAAGAAGGGTGATAAACGGCTGAAATGGACAACACAAAATTTAGATCAACTCAACACTTTGAGAGACATAGAGACTTCTTCGTAAAGGTACCCATCATTCAGGAAAGATTTGTGAATTTGGTGGATTTGAAGGACACCTTCATTCCAAAGTGTTTTGAGGGCAGAGGATGGGATAAGTTGCTGAGTGACTTACCTGTGGTGTGTGAGTCTCTTATTAGAGAATTTTATGCAAATGCTGTACTGAGAGAATGTAAGTTGAATTGTTGGATAAGAGGAAAGGAGTTCACGATAGTAGTAGGTGATATAGATGAGGTGCTAGGTCTTGAAGAATTAGAGGACCATGACTTCACCAACTTCAAGGATAGGATGCTATCCATAGAGACCGTCCAATCTCACATTGGTGGATCATGAGAGGGGAGATGCCTCAACACTACTGCCTTCCCTGCTGACATGAGGTGTCTAACCACCATCATGATGTTCAATTTGTACCCAGTTAAGAAGCTGACTACAATCAATAATGCCAGAGCTATATTTCTCATGGAGCTCAAGGAAAACACCTTCATAGACATCAGCTCTCACATCTTTGACACCATTGTGGATGAGACTAGAACAACCTCTAGGGCCAAGCTAATTTTTCCCAGCCTTCTTATGAGGCTTTTCAAATTGAAAGATGTTCCCATCCCTCAAGATATCAGTCCCATGTCTGTACTCTCAACCATCAACAAATTGACCATCACAAGGATACAAGTTCGTCTCCCAGGTGATGAAGAGGAAGGTGAACAAGCTGAAGGTGAACCCATGGACACTGAGACAGAGGCTGTAGGACAAGCTTCAAGCTCAAAAGGTCATGGTAAGAGGAGCAGAGCTTCATCTTCATCAGCTGTACCTTCAGATGCATTCTAGATCATCCTAGAGAGGATTGATGGGCTCAAAGATGTCCAGAATGAACAATCTGACAGGCTAACTGCACTTCAAGATCAGATGAACATCCTCTAAGCAAAGTTTGATAGCTTCTCCTCTCAACAGTGACCCTTTGGCCATTCCGGTCAAAAAGAGGGAGAATTTTTGAAGGGCGGCTCTTGAGGGGGAGTGTTAGTTTGAGGGGGAGCATGTCAAAAACTTAGTTTACTTTATGATTATACTCTATAGTTTCTGGTGTTATGTTTTGGATATTTTATGGGTCTGCTAAATACTTTGTTAAACATTTTGGTTTTCTCTTGCTGTTTTAAACTTAAGGATCATTTATAAATATTTAAGATGGTTTTTCAGTATTTATATATTTTTTATCTATACCCATGTTGCTTTTGTAAGCTTTTAGGGTTTGTTTTCTATATTTTTTAGGCTTTTATGGTTTGTACCATGCTTATGTAGCCTTTATGTTTTTGTACCTATGCTTTGTAGCTTATGTACTTGATGTTTTGCTATGCATTGCTTTAAGTACATCACTCTTGTGCCCTAGAGTTAGGTGTGAGTGAGTTTTGTTCAACTGTTCCCAACTCACATGTTAAGTCTAGAGTTTGTTTTAGAGTTTTGTCACGGAATAGCCAAAGGGGGAGATTGTAAGGTTGAAATTTATCAACCATTTTGTTGGCTTTATTTCATGCCAATTTGCTTGTAATTTAGCACTTAGAAACCCTGTATTTAGATGGGATTTATGTAAGGGTAGTGTGAGAGAGAGTATGAAGAAATGCTCAAGATTGTGCAGCGAAGCAGGGACTCGCGGCTGGATCTCGCAGGTGGCTCGCGGCTTGCAAGCCGCCAGATGATGCACACGAGTGAAGCGTGCAGAGAAGTTGAACAGTCACGCCAGTTGGAGCACTATAGGACAAAAAGTCCAGTCTGGCCATTCTGTTTGCTTGCGGCTTGAACTCGCGACTCAGTCAAGTCGCGAGGCCAAGTCGCCAGCCAACCCTGTTTGGGAAAACCTGACTCTTCGCATTCCATTCTCACTTCAGTATAAATGCCCCTTATACCCACGAAATGTAGAGAGCTTCCAGAGAGAATTTTGAGAGAGAAACCCTAGAGAAAAATAAGATTGATTCATCCACAATCTTCACATAGAGACTCTTCAAATTCCTCTACTCTCTTCCTCTCCATTGTTACATCCTTGAGAGGTACATTACCAAAACCTATTCTCACCATACCCATATCTGTGAGAAGGCTGTTTGGTACTTTGGGAAGCAGTTAAGAAGGGACCAATTTCACATTGGTTGATGCTATAGGCTGTAGCGGAATCCGGTAAGCTAAAGAAGAAATAGGTTCAGCGCAACCTCATGGAGTAGGAGCTTGGAGGGCTTAGGTACACTGGATAGATTAGGCTTGGAGGGTCTTCTATTGTCCATGTATCCCAACTACATTCTTTAGTGGATTATTAACCGCTTGGAGGGCGACAGAGAGGTTTTACGCCGAGGGCTTCGGTTTCCTCTTCGATAGCACATCATTGTGTTGTCCTTGTGTTTGCATCTCTCCTCCCTTAATCTTTGCCATTTAATTTCTGCTGTGGATGTGATTTTATTTGGTTTAGATTATGTTATCTGTGCGTTCCAAAATAAGGCTGCTGGGCCTCGAAGGAGTTTGGGCTCACAATCTATTTGTATAGTGGGCTTTTAGATTTCCTACCACGGATGGCGATCTACTCGGCTGCCCCATTTCTTGAGTCTCCCCTCTTTTCTCACTAACTCTCCCCTTTCTTCCTTGGGGAGGATTGATATTACTTTCTCTAGTCTTTTCCCTCTGAAATTACCAACCACCTCAACTGAATCTTCCCTGCCTATTTATAGCCAAACTTAGTGAAACGGTCATGATTATTCCATTGGTGGGTGGAAGGAGGGGTCCAATACTATTACCCATAAGTGGGGGTTTAGTTAGGAGTGGGAGGAAATGAGAGTGGCATTGGAACTAGCTCCACCGCTGGGTTTGATGCTCGGCAGGGGCGTTCCCTAGGCAATGGAAGGAAGGTCCAATACCGTTTCACCTAAGTGGATGTTTGGTGGCGGGAAGGAGATAATGGTAGTGGCGTTGGGACTAACCCCGCATGTAAGTTCTGTGCTCGGCAGGGGCATGTCACAGGCTGCTTTGAGCACTCCGAGCTCAAAACTCTTAGATGGCACGTGCGTTACCATGTGTGGTCAGCGTGGGGCTCTTATAAGAGTTAGTCTTCATGGGCTTTAGGGCAATTGGGCTTGACAGGGGGTGAGGCCCGTACAATAGCCCCCCTTTGATTCATGCTTTGCTTCAGGCGATGAATCAAGGATCCCGGGCAAGTCATAGTGATGGCTTCCCATGGATGTATGCTCTCGGCACACGGCCAGGGCGATCGTCTTAGTAGATTTCTCGAAAATGGAGCTATATCAGGTCGTCACGTCAGTAATTAATATTTGGTAGTTGGCGAACCGCCTGACGGTTCGTGAACCATTTGACGATTTGTGAACCGTGCCCACGCGTGTGGGGGGTTATCCAAGAAAGGGATTTGGGAAGGTTTATTTTTCCCGCCCCTAGCCTCAGTAAACGCTTCAAGGTCCTAGAAATAGCCCATTTTGGACTCCTTTTTCACTTTTCGCGTTTCTCTCGCTCCCAACCCCTCCTTTGCCGAGCATTCTTCTCCTGCGCAAAAAACTCCTCAGTTCTCCACTCCCTAGAGCCCCAAGTAAGTTTCTTTTCGATTCTCTTCCATTTCATACTCTAGGAATGGAGTTTTCTCACCTACTTACCCCTGGGGCTGCCTTGGCTAGTTTTAGAGAGACCTTTGGCATCCTAGGGGATGTCGACGTTGCGTATTGCAATGTGGGCGACTTCGAACTTTAGAGGGCTGCTGACTTGAACGCAGCGTTCTTCCCGCTGATGTCGATACTCGAGGGTGGGGTTAGGTTCCCTGTAAACCCACTCGTAATAGGTACCCTAGGGTTTTACGGCCTGTGCCCTGACCAGTTTCCCCCCAACTTTTATAGGGTTGTTAGCTGTGTCATCCGGTTAAACCACATGTTCGGGCTGCAGTTGAACCAGCACGACATAAATTTCATGTATAAATTGTGCGGCAACTTCGCCCGTGGTTATTACTTGAAAACTAGAGATACACGAGTCCGGCTTATATCCTGCCTGCCCGACTCTAATAGGAACTCGGCCGGAGAGTTCGTTCGGGTGTGTGGTAACTGGCATGCTAGTGAGCTTCTTTGCTCACTCTCACCACGTGAAGTTGGTCGGTATCGACAATCCCCATTTAATTTGTTCTTGCATCTTTTATATTTTCTTTATTTTATAGCTGATCGGTTTGTTCCCGGACTTGTTGCAGAATCTAAAAGGTTCTTCCCGGACAGTCGAGTTATACATGCACGAGACCTCAACTTCGTTCTTAGGTCAAAGATCTTCGTGCACGATGACGGGCAGCTTAGGGTGTCTCATTTGATCCTCGGCGTCAACCCTGTGTACACCACTTAGCAAAACTTCAGCCAGGCACTTTTGGTAGACAACTCACTCCTATCGTACATCGACGTGTGGTACAAGACATTCCTTCCCCCCGGGCTCACAACAGGCGAGGCTTGAGGAAGTGGCCCGCGCTATACCACTGCAGACGACATCGCGCCAGTGAGGGACGGTTTTGTTGAGCGCGTGTCCCAAAGTCGACGGAGGCACGAAGCGATCGGACAGCTAGAGGAACCAGTTGCCGCCCAAGCGGAGGGAATGGTGAAGCACAGGGAGATGACACTTTCTTGGTTCATTCCCGGTGCCGGTCCTGCAGCTCAAACTCAGTCCCCGAAAGGAACGAGTCAAACTCCTCCCAGGGGCAAAAGTAGGAAGAGAAAGAGGGTTGCCGAGAAGAACCCTCCTGTCTCGGGTGACGCTTTGCCGAAGACCCCTCCCCGTGCAGCGGGAGGTTCCAGGCTTCCGGAGGGGCCGGTGGTCACACCCCCTGCAATTCAGGTCGAGACCAATGTGGCATCCTCTTCCCGGCCAGTAGTAAGTTGGCAGTACACCTTCTGGTTAGGTGACGCGTGCTTGCCGAAAACCGCCAGCATCCGGATATAGGATAGGGGTGCAGGGGGGCGAGTGGCCCAAAGTTTGGCGCAGGGCCTCATGCTGCCCGAGGATGTCCATTACTATGCGCAGGCCGATGACGAGACACTTGTCACGCGACTACAATGGCATTCCATCACGGTAACGCTCTATTCCCCTTGACTGTGTGCATTGTACTGAGTGGTCTTCTCTTTTCTTTTTTTAACTTCATCATTTGGCTACTATCCTATCTCCAGGCCGCGCAGATGACCAGCATCGTGACCGGGCGGTTGAAGGATGCGGCCGAGGCCCTGGAGGGGGAAAAGGTGCTGAAGGCTATTGCTGAGGCCACAGCCAGGGAAAAGGGGAGGCTGTCACTGCGTCGGAGAGGAAAGCGGTAGATGTCGAGAATGCCCGGCAGGCTGCCGAGGGAAAGCTGACCTTCCTGGAGGCGAAGCTAGGGGAGACCGAGCTTAAGTTAGCGACGGTGGACAGCTTGAGTCTAGCCCAAGTTAATGAAATCGCCAGCCTGAAGGAGTCCCTCGAAGCCTGTGAGGAAAAATGGTACAATGTTGGCTTCTCGGATGCCGAAAACTCCGCGGAGCTGATCATTCACCAAGCTCGGTACCATGGCTTTGGGGAGGGATGGCTAGCTGCCCTTCAGGTGATAGGGGTGGCCGCGGACTCTTCGCGGTGGAACCCCAAGCAGATCCCTTACCCGGCCCCTCCTCCCCCTACCATTCAGAGTCGGACCGAGGCATTAGACGAGGAAGAGACTCCGAGTATGATCGACCTCGTGCGGGCCATTGACACTTATATGGAGGCAGCTGACCTGGAGGTTACAAGCAACATCCGCGCTGGGGCCGAAGCTGCACCAGACCAGGTCCCACTGACAACTTTGAGCGGAACTGAGCAGCCTGTTCCTCCGCCCACACCAGCCGACCCTGCCGTTTGATAATCCAGCCTTTCTTTGTCTCTTTTTTTTTTTTTTTTTTATTGCTGTTATTATTTTTTCTTTGACGTTTGAGGAGCTTAAATCGCGGGGCTGTGGCGATGGAACAATTTCTCTGTCTACCAGATAGTTATAATTAATGTCATTTAAATATCGTTGTTTCAATTAATGTCGTTTAAATGCCGTTTGCGCTTCCCTGTCGCTTGCTTGATAACTGCCGATCCTGTACACGATTATTCTCTTAATGTTAATGTCGTTGGTAAATTCCATCATACCTTACTTTCTCGCTTTTGGGGGCCGGGAGTAGCCCCTTTGACTTCAAGCCATAGTGGCTTATGTCATTGGACGCTCGGCATCACTGGACGCTCGGCGTCGCTGGCCATGCCGAGAACGGGTCCTTGCACCTACGCAAGACTAGCGTAAGGTTTTCACCTGCTCGGTGATAGGAATCGGACCGAGGGCAGGTTTTTGTCCTTAGATTAAATAGCCTAAGGTTTTCACCTTCTCGGTGATAGGAATCGAACCAAGGGTAGGTTTCTGTCCTTAGATGAAAATAGCGTAAGGTTTTCACCTGCTTGGTGACAGGGCTCGAACCGAGGGCAGGTTTCTGTCCTTAGATAAAAATAACGTAAGGTTTTCACCTGCTCGGTGATACCGAGGGTAGGTTTTTGTCCTTAGATAAAAATAGCGTAAGGTTTTCACCTGCTCGGTGATAGGGTTCAAACCAAGGGCAGGTTTCTGTCCTTAGATAAAAATAGCATACGGTTTCCACCCTCTCGGTGATAGGAGTCGAACCGAGGGCAAGTTTCTGTCCTTGCCGTGAATGAGTTGCCTTTACCCTCACGATTCTCTTTATAATTCTTGCCTGGCGATAATAACTTAAAATAAGAAAAAGGGGGATAGCTGAATCAATGTCTTCGTATTAAACTTGCAGCAATGCCAGATTACATCAGGTTTATATCTTTGGAGGGTGTCCGGTCACTGATAAAATTTTTTCAAATTGCGAACATTCCACGGCCGGTGGAGCGGTTTTTCCTCCAAATCCTCCAGATAGTATGCCCCCGCTTCGGCAATAGCAGTCACACGGTAGGGCCCCTCCCAGGTCGGAGCTAGCTTTCCCACGATCGTCTCTCGCGTATTCTCCACTACCTTTTAGAGTACCAGATCTCCCGTGGCAAACTCCCTCCTTCTAACAGCTCTATTGTACCTCCGGGCAAGCTTTTGTTGATACTCTGCCAGCTGAATGGTGGCCACATCTCGATGTTCCTCCAGCAAGTTCAGCTCATTGGCCATCAACTCCTCGTTCTCATCAGAAGCAAATCCCACAACTCGGGCACTACACAGGTTTACTTTAGCAGGGATGACTGCCTCTGCCCCGTTAGTTAGAGAGAATGGCGTTTCTCTCGTGGATCTCCTCGGAGTGGTTCGGTATGCCTATAGGACGCTTGGCAACTCCTCAGCCCATCTACCATTGGCGCCTTCCAATCTTTTCTTCAAGTGGTTCACAATAGCCTTGTTTGTCGCTTCTGCCTGGGCATTACTCTGCAGGTAGGCTGGTGTGGAGTATCAGTTCCGGATACCAAAGCTCTCGCAGAACTCCCGGAAAGCCTTGCTGTCAAACTGTAGGCCATATCCGATATTAAAGATTCTGGCACGCCGAACCTTGTTATAATGTTCCTCCATACGAATCTCTTAACGTCAACGTCTCGAATGTTGGCCAGTGCCTCAGCCTCAGCCCACTTTATGAAGTAGTCTACTGCCACCAGCATGAACCTTCGGTTGCCCGTTGCTCGGGAAAATGGCCCAACTATATCCAACCCCCAGTGGGTGAATGGCCACGGGTTGCAAACTGGGTTCAAGTTCCTGACCGGTTGGTAGGTCATCGGCGTGTGAACCTGACACTGTTCACATCTCTAAGCATACTCGGTGGCTTCCTTCCTCATCTGCGGCCACTAGAAACCCTAGGTCATTGCTCGGTGCACCAACGAGCATCCCCCTACGTGCCTACCGCAGACTCCCTTGTGCAGTTCGGCTAACAGTTCTTTAGCCTGGCTAGGGCGAAGGCACTGTAGGTATGGCCCTTCGAATGATCTGTGATATAGCTTCCGATCGGCAGATAACCAGTACCGAGCAAAAGTTCGCCGTACTCTGGCTGCCTCTTTCTCATCTTCCGAGGCTCGATCTTCTGAAAGGAAGTCGATGATTGGATCCATCCAGCACTTCTCGGCTTCAGTGACCTGTAGAATCAGTGCCCTAGTGGCAATACTTGGCTCGGGCACCAACTCCACCTGATCAGTCGAGGTACCTCGTCAGCTATTGATGATGCTAGAGTTGCTAAAGAATCGGCGTGCCGATTCTGTCCCCAGGCTATCCGCTCGATCTTGACTATCACAAAGTTACCCATCATCTATTTTGCTAGCCGCAGATATTCTATCATCCGGGGATCCTTGGCCTCGAAGTTCCCTTAGACCTGACTTACTACGAGGAGGGAGTCCGAGTATACTTCCACCTCCTTTTCCCCTATATCCATGACAAACCTTAGTCCTGCCAGCAAAGCCTCATATTCGGCCTCATTATTAGAAGCCCTGAAGCCTAACCTGAATGAGTGTTCTAGCTTCAGATCTTCCGGGGTGATGACCACGATCCTTGCCCCCGCTCCATCCGCATTGGACGCTCTGTCCACAAACAGCTTCCATGGCTTGAATTCTACTACGCAGGCTGTCCGTACCTCTCGGCCAGAACTCGGCAATAAAATCCGCAAGTACCTGTCCCTTCACTAAGTTCCTCGGCTTGTATCTGATGTCGAAGGAGCCCAGCCGAGTCCCCCACTTGGCTATCCTCCCCGTAAAGTCAGATATCCTCAACAATGACTGGAGCGGGTACTCGGTCAAGACGTGGACTGTGTTGGCCTGAAAATAATGGGGTGATTTTTGGGTGGAGTGCACGAGTGCAGCCACCAGTTTTTCCAGTGGTAAGTACTTGGTCTCCGCGTCGACTAGCATCTTACTGATGTAATAAACCGGGAGCTGTGCACCGTTATCCCTCAGTAGTACCGCGCTCGCTGCATGCTCGGATACTGAGAGGTACATGTACAAGTCTTCTCCTGGTTCTAGGGCTGACAACGTCAGTGCCTGGCCAAGGTAATCCTTTAGATCTTGGAAGGCCTTGTCACACTCCTCATCCCATTGGAACCCCTTCCACTTCTTCAGAAGTTGGTAAAAAGGCTGGCACCGATCAGCAAACTTGGAAATAAATCGGTTGAGAGTAGCCAGCATACCAGTCAGCTTTTGAACCTCTTTCAGATTGCCCGGTGGTTTGAGACATTTCACTACTTCAATTTGATTGGGGCTGACTTCTATCCCCCATTTAGTAATCAAATAACCTAGGAACCTGCCGGATCCAACCCCGAATGCACACTTATTGGTGTTGAGGCGCAGCCGGTGTCGTCGGAGTATCTCGAACACTTCTTTCAGGTTGCCAACGTGCTGTCCTTCTTGCTTGCTCTTTATCACCATGTCGTCAATGTATACCTCCACCGTCCATCCAATCTTAGCCCTAAACATCCTCGTCATCATTCGTTGATAAATGGCTCCCGCGTTCTTCAAACCGAACGGCATCACGGTATAGTGGTAGTTAGCATCAGGCGTTAAGAATGCCGTCTTCTCCTAGTCTTCGGTGGTAAGGGCAATCTGGTGATAGCCCTAGAAAGCATCGAGGAAACTCATTCTCGGGTGCTTGCACGTAGCGTCCACCAATTGGTCAATTTTCGGCATCGGAAACAGATCCTTCGGACATGCTCGGTTCAGATCGGTAAAATCAACACAAACTCTCCACTTGCCGCTCTTCTTTTTCACGACCACCGTGTTTGCGAGCCATTCCGGAAAGAATGTTTCCTTTATGGCCCCCGCCTCTCTCAGCTTCCCCACTTCCTGTCTGACGGCTTCCACATGCTCCTTAGCAGACCTTCTCGGTCTCTGTTTCTTGGGGGGGCATAGAGGATCCACATTCAGCTTGTGAACTATGAATTCGGGGTCGACACCGGGCACTTCATATGGATTCCATGCAAACACATCCATGTTTTGTATGAGGAACAGTAGTAGCTACACCCTTCCCCATCGTTCAATCCTACCCCTATCAGAAAACTCCTTTCACTTCCTGGTAAGATCTTTACACTTACCAAATCCTCGGCAGCGTTGGTCCCCTCCACCTGGGGATGCTGTAATTGCTGTAGGGGTGCCTTCTCGGCTGATTCCTTCTATCTTTTTGTTTGATTGCCACGGCTACCAAACACTGTCTGGCCGCTTGCTGATCACCCCTTATTACTGTAATCCCTTCATCAGTTCGGAACTTGACTTTTACGTGCAAGGTGGACGGTACAGCCCCCATGTCATGTATCCATGGCCTTCTGAATATTGCCGTGTACGGTGAGAAAGAGGTGACCATTATAAACGTCACCATTACCTCCCTACCCCCCATGATAATTGGGAGCGAAATCTACCCTTCTGGAATCACCATATGCCCATCGAATCCCATTAAAGGTGTATCATACGTGGACAAGTCCCCTTTTTTCAAGCCAAACCCCTTGTATAGGTCCGGGTACATTACATCTACGCCACTCCCTTGATCTATCATTATTCTCTTCACTATAAATCCCCTTATTCGGGCCATGACTATTAAAGCATCGTGGTGGGGCTGAGCAATACCTTCCAGGTCGTCATCGTCGAACGCGATGGGTTGTCTACCGTACCTCAACTTCTTACCCGGGGGTTGTTCGCTCGCGCTTCCTTCCACTGACACCACGGTCAACACCCCTTTTACTGTGGGTGCTCTAATCACCCTTGGTGTGGCGTGGATGACCTCTATCACTCCCAAAGGGGGTGGGAGAGGGTTTCGCCGCAACCGATCAGCCTGTCCGGTCTCCTGATTCCCAGTCTCCACCAGAAACTCTTTCAAATGCCTCGCCTTCACCAACTGTTCCAGGTGATCTTTCAACACCCTACACTACTTGGTGGTGTGCCCTTTATCCCTGTGATAGGAGCAATACAAATTCTGGTTTCTCCTTGACGGGTCGCCCGCCATCCTGTTCGGCCGCTTAAAATACGGCTCATTTTTTATCCTATCAATGATGCGGTGTACGGGCTCCTTGAATGTCACGTTGACTCCCCCAACCGCCGGGCTGGGCTCTTGAATTCTCAAATCCTTCCTGTGTCTGGGGTTGAAGCCGTTGTTCCGAGGATAACTGATTATCGGCTCCTTCCCTTTAGACTGTAGCCGATCATCTTCCAAGCGCTTGTACTCTTCGATACGCCTCATCAACTGCCTCATATCCTCGGGAGGCTTTAAGGTCAATGATTCTCTCAGCCCGAATTCTTCGGGTAGGCCCATCCGAAAGGTGCTTGCCGCGATCTTTTCATTTCCCCCGCCAATCTCGTTGTACAACTCCCAGTATCGACTGGCGTAGTTGCGAAGGGTCTCTCCAGCCCCCATCTTCATTGATAGCAACGTGTCCACGGGTTGCGACACCCAGTTGCAAGTCATGAACTGCACTCCGAACTCCTGGATCAGTTCCGAAAAACTATGGATCGAGCCCTTCGTCAACCTGTTGAACCACCTCAAAGCAGTGGGCCTAAGGCTTAAGGGGAAAACCTTACACATCAAAGCGTTGTTATGAGAGTGTAAGGACATCATCTGAATATATTGACTTACATGTTCCACCGGGTCTATCTTCCCAGTGTAGGAATTGAACGGTGGGCATGCGAACCGGCTCGACATAGGCGCGCTCTCGATATCTCTAGAGAACGGAGACCGGGCAGCTTGACGCAATGCTCGGCTCATGATATCCATGGCTGCGTTACGTGGTCGCTTAGCATCGGGGGAAGTCGATTCACGGTCTGCATACTCTCGCGAGCGGTCGCGGTGCCTACGAGACCCGGATTGATGGGATCCTGCCTCACGACAATTCCCCACACTTACTAACCTTTCCCTTCGCTTTCCCTAGTCCCTTCTCCTACGTCAGCCCCATACTTGCAACTCCAAATCCCTGACCACCCTGCGCAGGCACTCGAGCTCTTGGTTCCTCCGTTCAAGCTCCTGGTCTCTTCTGTCAAAGCGGATACGGCCCAAGGTGTCAGACATTGTCCGGAGGGTTTGGTACGACCCTTCTCCGGGCCCGGACTCTTCTACCTCCTCATGCCTTCTGTCCTCCTACCTTTTTTGCGTCCTTTCTCGCCATGTAAACCCCCACGATGACCCTCTAGTGCCGCTCTCTGCATGGCTTCTCTGTCTGCTTCCAGACATCCTTACGAGCGTGCCAAGATAGCACCACAGCTACGTAGGAGATCCTCACAGACAGCGCCAATTATGCGTTCCAGAATAAGGCTGCTGGGCCTCGAAGGAGTTTGGGCTCACAATCTATTTGTATAATGGGCTTTTGGATTTCCTACCACGGATGGCGTTATATTCGGCTGCCCCATTTCCTGAGTCTCCCATCTTTTCTCACTAACTTTCCCCTTTCTTCCTTGGGGAGGATTGATATTACTTTCTCTAGTCTTTTCCCTCTGAAATTGCCAACCACCTCAACTGAATCTTCCCTGCCTATTTATAGCCAAACTTAGTAGAACAGTCATGATTATTCCCCTGGTGGGTGGAAGGAGGGGTCCAATACTATTACCCATAAGTGGGGGTTTAGTTGGGAGTGGGAGGAAATGAGAGTGGCATTGGAACTGGCTCCACCGTTGGGTTTGATACTCGGCAGGGGCGTTCCCTAGGCAATGGAAGGGAGGTCCAATACTGTTTCACCTAAGTGGATATTTGGTGGTGGGAAGGAGATAATGGTAGTGGCGTTAGGACTAACCCCGGATGTAAGTTCTATGCTCGGCAGGGGCACGTCATAGGCTGCTTTAAGCACTCTGAGCTCAAAACTCTTGGACGGCACGTGCGTTACTATGTGTGGTCAGCGCGGGGCTCTTATAAGAGTTAGTCTTCATGGGCTTTAGGGTGATTGGGCTTGACGGGGGATGAGGCCCGTACATTATCAATTCTGTTTTAGCTTATTTACATTTTCCACACGTACATTGTTTGTTTATAAGCTTGAATTGGTAATTTGTAATTTGGGGGTCTAAACGTTCAAAGGTGTTTTACACTCTTTTTGAACTTTTAGTTGCCATGTTTGGTTCGTTGCCTTCCCCTGAGGTGTATGATATGGTTTCACATGCTAAGGTTTCTCATATGTGTTTGGCTCTTTATTGCTTTATGGATAGATATGTGTTTTTGGATGAATGATGCCATGTTGTATGTTAGATGCATGCTAGTATGTGTGTAAGTTAGAATACAAGTATTGAATTTGTTTATAATAAGGTTAAGATATAAAACACAATGATGGGAGACCAACCTTAGGGTTTGGTGATCTTGGGTGCCTAACACCTTCCCAAGAACGTACCTAAACTCCGAACCCATACTCTGGTAGTATGATCAAAGGTCCTTCCTTGAAATGACCTTATATATATGGTTCCTAGACCATTGCAAAAACTAGGTGGTGCTCCACCCTTGTGTCCACAAGAGGTAGAAAGATAACGTGATAGATTATGGGAAAAGATTCCCTTCATTCCCTCCTAGTTTTAGCTACATTGTGATACGTGTCATTTATATAATTTTGTATGGTCTACATGGAGATTTTATGACCAATGAAGTTTATTTTATAAATTATAAAATAAAAAAAAAAGATCTTTGGATTTAATCTCTTGTTTGAATTAAATTTGGAGGGAATGAGAGGATAGTCTCCCATAAAGTAGTAAAAGTACTACTAATTGTTCCAAATGTATAAATTGTTAAACTAGTAGTAAAAGTACTACTAATTTATTCATAATTCTAACATTTTCCAATGCCAAAAAATTTTATTTTTATGCATTAATAGAAGAAATGAACTTTGATGTTTAGTCAATGAAAGCCATGTTAGCTCTCATAAAACAAAAGGAATGTTACAATGAGTCAAAAATATAAAGAGTCTGTAGCCATTTTCACCAATGGCAAAATAGATAGCGTAAGTTCCAAACAAAGGCCTCCTTTTTTATGTAGAAAATTCAAGTGAAAAGGAGGGAAATTTTGGGTAGCCATTGTTAATAATACGATAAAAGATAAAATATGCATCCTTTTTAGCTTCTTCTTTTCAACTTTTTATTTATTTGAGAAACACTCACACACACACACACATATATATCTCATCCCCCTTCCCCTATATGTGTGTGTGTGTGTGTGTGTGTGTGTGTGTGTGTGTGTGTGTGTGTGTTTCTCAAATTAAAAAAAATAAAAAATAAAGTTGAACAATACTAGGTTATGGTTAAGATCCTTCTTCGTATAAGGTCTCATATATTGAAATACAAAGTTTAAAAATCAACTCATTTGAAGGAGTTTTAATATATATATATATATATATATATATATATATATATATATATATATATATATATATATAAAATTCAATAAGAGGGTGTGTAAACCCTGAAGCTTGGATGTCTCTATTGGGAAACATCAATAGGTTTCAGCTTTAGCAGCCAAAATGGCAAAATACTCATTTCTCACAAACTTTCCAGCAAAATGCCCCCTGTCTGAAACGATTTAGGGATATGCCCCTGTTTTGAAACTCGATTTTCTAAAAATCGAGTTTCAAATATAAAACTCGATTTTTGGACAATCGAGTTATAGGGAACCGAAACTTTAAAATAAAAAAAAAATTAAAAAAAAAACTAGAACTCGAGTTCCACTTGAATATTTTCAAGGAACTCGAGTTCCATAAACTCGAATTCCAAAAATTTTTTTTTTTTTTTTTTTAAGTTTCGTTTCGCTATAACTCGATTGTCCAAAAATTGAGGTTTACATTGAAACTCGATTTTAGAAAAACGAGTTTCAAAATAGGGGCATTTCCCTAAATAGTTTCAGACATGGAGCATTTTGCTAGAAAGTTTTGGTAAAATGGGCAAATGTCCATTTTGGCCCAACTTTAGCTACAAAGCTCTTGGCAATGAGCTTTAACTTTTAACATTTGATATAAACTTTTATTTTTATCATCGTGTTCTAAGCTTTGAATAATTTATAAAATCTAATAAAGCGTGGATTAATTGAGTTATTGCACATTTGACCTACTAATAAAACTAAGTAAATACTTTTTTATTTTATAATCCATACAACTTACAACAAGGGATTGAGAATTTGAACTCTTCATGTTTTCTTTGGAAATATCAAAACATACCAATAAGTTGAGCTACAAGTCTACAAGGCTCTTAGCATAAAAAAAAATTTTTTAAAAAAATCTGACATATAATCTACACGTTGACATAAGAAAATTTGAAGGGCCCTATCGTTTAAAAATAAAATAAAAAAGCATTATCATGTCTTCATTGTCTTGTCATTTCATATTTTAAAGTTTGCCCCTTCTATTTTAATTTTTAAAAAAAGTGAGTATTTTTTTATATGAAAAAATTAGAAAAAAAATATCTTTTGTTAAATTATTATATGTTTTTGGCGTTAGTTAAGTGTAGTTGATACAGGTTAGTTTTATAAAGCAAAATGTTTAACAACCCGCATCATGCGTCAATGCAGCCAATGACGTGACCCATGCAACTGAAATTCTGAATCTTCTAAATATCTCACTAGTTATTAGTTATTACTAATTATCGCTTTCAATGTTTCATAATAAAAAAATTAAGAATGGACTCCAAAACCTATTCCTTTTTTGTTAGCCAATTGAACTCTAGTTTACCATATTCAAATCCCATTTATTTTGAACACGGAACACTCTTTTAGCATTACTTAGATAGAAGAACCCCAAAAAAAGTGGAATAATCAGTCATTGATTGTTTATACTTTAAACCCTCCATGTCATACACATTCCATACCCTTGATGGTGGGCTCAATGGTCTTGATTTGAGTTATATAGAATTCTTAATGGTGACACAGCAAGTGCCTCTGAAATGCTTGTGCCTCAAAGTGACAGACATGCAGCTAACACATGCTTAATTTTGTCCAATTTTATAGTGTTGAATTATGTACGCAACAAAATTAATCATATAGTTTATGAATGAAAATTACCAAACAAAGTTTAGGATAAGATTGACACGAAGGAACATATAATAGATTAATGAGTAGTTATGGTGTCAATTAGCCATTTCAGAAGTACAGACATCAGCACAAGTTGACTGAAAAAAAGCATGATAAGGAGATACCTTCTTATATATTAATGATTTTCTAGTTTACTTCTACATCAAAATAATAATCTTTGGCTTTAAAGGGAATAATGAAGAGAAATTGAGTTTATTAAATCAGTTGTCAAACTTATCTTCTCATTGGATTGTTAATAGAAATGAGTTTTATGACAGCGATGAAATAATTTATAAAATATTTAGACTTGAAATCTTGAACTAAGATGGACTTATAATTGTAATAAAAAAAAACACGACTTGCTTAGTTATCTTTAGTTAGCTTGGGTTAATTTAGTTTATTAGGAGAGTTGGCTACCTTTGTCGTTGCTTGCTAGACATATTCACGCACGCGCATACACACACCTGCACTCATGCATATGCACACACGCAAGCTGTGTGTAATATTATATACACACATGCACTACCTTATAATAAAAATAAAAATAAAAACAATCTTGCTTAAAGGACCCTTAGCCTCTCATTTCTTGGCTTGCCTTTAATTTTATAGGATTAAGAAATAAAACAATTTCCTTTAATAAAGGTTTTAGCAACATAAAACACCAAAAATGTAATAAATAAATAAAAAAACAAAAAATAAAAGAATTCTTAAAAAATCTATGTTTAAATGTGTTTTAAGAGGAGGATCACAAGCTATAGCCTAACTAACCATTTCAACCCCCAAAAAAAAAAAAAAAAAATCATTTTAAGACACATTTAGACTAATTGAATTTTCGAGGGACCAAATTTAAAATATTCATTTAAATATAATTCTTATAAAAATGATTATTTTGGGAGAGAAAAGAGGGGTGGAGTTAGGGCCAGAGACTATCTCCCTTTGGTCTCAACGTGAGTTCGTCTCTAACCTTAGAAAGGGATGCATTGTCAACTTTATCCAATATTTTTTTGGTTTATGTAGAAAATCATTTCTTGTCATTTTGGTTTCCTTCCCTTGTTTATGTTGTGGATGGGTTTGTATTTGGGTTTTTTTATTTTTATTTTTATTTTTTTTATTGGTAATCTACACATACATTAAATAGAACCCAAGACCATACCTCCATCTAGTGGCGAAGTCAAGATTTGACTTGAGGGTGGGGGGGGGAATTACATTTGACATCACATTTATGCACATACAAGCGAATATATATATATATATATATATATATATATATATATATATATATATATATATATATATAGCATTTGAGATCAATTTGGAAAATAAGGCGGGGGGGGGGGGGGTGGGGGGAATTACATTTGACACCACATTTATGCACATACAAGCGAATATATATATCATTTGAGATCAATTTGGAAAATAAAAATTCATTCGTGTGTATATTAAGCAATATAATGCAAGAAAATTCAAAATAAAATAACATATTCATTATATTATTTATCTATTAAGGGTTTATTCACATAAAAAATCATTTTGAAATTGTAATTATAAAATTGTTATATAAGGAGGGTTTTGGTTTTGTTTTTGGTTTAAAAAACCATCCTATTTATTAACCATTTATTTATATAATTTTTAAATGCATTTATTGTATTATATAATATAATAGAAGACATATTAATAGATTTTTTGGCTGGGGCTGGGGCTGGGGCTGGGCGGGGGGAAGTGCCCCCCTCGACTCCCCTGGCTCCACTCCTGCCTCCATCCCATTATTATGAGAGAAGGAAGTGTTAATAGACTAACCCCATGCATATGCATGGACATACTTAAAAGATATATATTAAGATGCATAGCATAATTGACACATATATAATTTAAATATTATTGATAGTCATTCTTTTTTTTTTTAACTCTTTAAAAATTTTTGTAAAAATATTATTAGGTAGAAAATATAAATTTTCTATTTTTAAAATTTTTTTAATGTTCATTAATTCTAAACTCTTTGGTTTTGTATGCAATCACTCACTTGGATGGATATTTATGATGTGATCCCACATTTGAATCCAAAATTAAAAAATAAAACTCCCTCTAAAAATAAATAATTTAGGACACATGGCACAAAATTGAACTTTAATTGTAGAATTTAATTGAATTTTCTTTGAGCTTTGGCTCTATATATAGATTGGTAATCTATTCAAAAGGTCTTGAATACATAATAACCTTACCTTGTCAGAGAAAGAAGTATTGATTGAATAATAGTTGATTTATAGGTGTTTATCTACATATTAACCTGCATTTGCATACAAGTATACAATTTTTATTATCAAAATCTTTAACTTAATGGGAATTTCCAACTCAGAAAATTTTAAGTATACACACTTTACTACAACTTCAACATATGTCAATTGGTGATTGGATTACATTTTTCATCAAGTATCAAGTACTTGTGGTGTGGTTTCATGTGTAAGTGATAATCCAATCATAAGTTGACATGTACAAATTGTGGTAAAGTATGCGGTCCTAGACTAATTCTTGAATAATTCTATATACATAACAAAAATTGACAACTTATTTTTCACACTTGTTGAGTTGGCCGGCTTTCACTAATTTAATTTCAGCCCACCACTGACATCACTTCTTAAACTACCATTAATAATTTGTCACATCGGGAGACGTCAAATTCTTTTTGTCACTTTCTCGTAATTATTTCCAACTCGCCATGAACAACTCAAAGTTGATCGAACCTTTTAAAACCCTATTAGCCTAGCACTAGCTGATCACAAAGAAATTGAAGATTGCTGCTTTGTTAGTTTTTGGCATATATGTCTGATCCAAGACTTAGAAACAAGTATTTGGACCTGTCATCAACCTTGGAGAGAGAGGGAACCAAACGACAACTTACGAAATTACTTCAATACTAGTAGCCCACAGCATTATGTCAATGGTGCATTGGGCTACTCATCACTCATGGATTATTTGCTTATTTGTGGTTTTCACTTTTCAATCCCAGTAAACTCTTGCCTACACCAAAATTATAAAATAAAAAATAAATAATTTAAGAAGACTATTTTTGTTGAAGTAGTTTGCAATTCAAATTGGGCCTTCAAATGACCCAAAAAATAAAATACTGCTATGGCTATATGACCATCCACAACTTATCATTTTGCGGCACAAGGCGACTTTCTAATCTAGGGCCCATTTTGGTATCTAATTGCTAGCAATAGTTTTTAAAATTATGTTAAAATTGTAGTTTAAAAAATGTTGTGAAAATATGTGTTTAAACTTTAAAGTATTCATAATACAAAAAATGTATTTGGTACTGTATTTCTAATAATATATGAATCATCTGACATTTACAATAAAATTATTAATGGGAGTGAGTTTTTAAAACAAGAGACATGTAGGCAAGTGGGGTAATTCTTAAGTACTTTCGAAATACGGTGAATGATACTCTCTTCTCTCACATTTATAGTGGGTTCCACTCATTAAATTATAATAGAATCTACCATAAATGTGAGAGGATAGAGTACAATTTCACTATACTCCGGGAGTACTTAAGAATTTTCCAAACATGAAAAAATAAATAAATGAAAAACATGAAAGGAAGAAAAAGAGGGTCCCACCAGTTTTTCAGTTAGTGTTTAGTCAAATCATGTGGGTGTCATCATTTTTAATATATTTTCAACAATGTCACTCAGAATTATTACTCAAAAATTAAAATTTTATTTGAATGTATTCTCAAAATACATTATTTAAACACCCTAAATTGAGAACTACAACTCAAATACTCTTAAGTCTTAATCAAATACCCTTACCAAACACTTTTTTATTTGCTCACAAAATTTTTAATGTTTAGACACTCAAAACTTGTTTAAAATCACATACCAAATGCCGCCTAATCTCTTACATTTGTAATTTTCCTATATATAAAGGACTCGTAGTTTTCTTCCTTCTTTCCCCCATATTTTGGACAACATGCAACGCCAGTAGTGGGCTTGTACCTGGCCATATTTCCAAAAGATTACATGTTGGTGATTTCTTAACTCCCTTCTCTCACTATTATCACACTACAAGCCAACTTACATCTCTCAAAAATTACTCCATAACTTCAAATTACCTGTTTCAAGAGAATGCCAATGACAATTCTTCAAATAGTCTAAAACACCCCTATCTTTTTTCTTTTTTTTTTCCTCTCAATAATTAAGTTTTATAAGTGTCCAAGCTAACTTGGATGTTCTTGGTGGACTCGAAGCTTACATCTTAAAACCTTCATCTACTCATCTCTTTCTTCTTAATAACCTAGCTAAATCATCCCAATTAAACATATTCAAGAGAACTGGCTTAAAGAAGAGAGAGAGAGAGAGAGAGAGAGAGAGAGGGGGGGGGGGGCTAGGACTTCCATACGTGATATTGTCATCTTGAGCTCATTTGGATAAGCTTTCTTACAGAAGAAATCGCGCGTTAATGAACTAAACGTAAAAAAGGAAATTGTTTGGTAGCATAATTTGAGCTGAATTGCATTTACAAATCACACCATCCACGGGTTTTTTTTTTTTTTTTTTTTTTTTTAATTATATATATATATATATATATATAAAATAAAAATAAATAAAATAAATAAAAGCAAATTTTCAAAATTTTTGTAATTTGCGTGTTTCAATCGACAAAATCAACAAAATATCAATTATCGATCACGATTTTTTTATCAAAAAATCTATTTTACCCCCTTAAATACTAGTATATATTCCAGCTCTATGTTCTCTCTCAACAATCCTTCTTCACCAATTTCCCACGTATCACCTCTGGCTTTGGTCCTTTGCTTCAGTTTTTGCCACTCTTTGTTGCTAGGTTTGAGCGGCAAAAATTGAAGTAAAGGAGCAGAGGACCAAACCAGAGGTGATACGTGAGAAATTGGTTGTGTAGAAATGAAACTTGTGTATTTGTTTTACTTATCCTTTGTGCTATTTTGTTTTGTTTAGTAATATTGAGATTTGTATAATTTTAAAAATATTGAACAAGTACTAATTTGTTTAGCTAAGCTCATTCTTGATATGAGTTGTGAATTTAAAGTAATACATTTTACATCAAATAATTAACTGCGCGACTTTCCAAATGACAAATATATGTTGCTTTCTTTATATAAATAAATAAAAATCCATGTGAAAATACGAGTCAACCCGACCGGACTTTGAAACCCAATTGACCCGACCCATTTCTAACCTGCTTAAAATGACCTGTTTTTGACACCACAGCCCGATTGACCCAACCTATTTCCTAACTTTCTTTTATCTATAAGCTCTGTGTAATCCAGTTATTGATGGAAATGATAAGAATGGATTTAAAACAAGACAAAAGACAAAAGAGAATCGATGCAAAGAAATTTTCCTTTTTTCTGATTACTGAATCAATGCACAGAAACATACTTGAGTAGTTTTTATCACCAAAGCTTGCTGGGAGTGGATCCACATTTCAAGGATGTCCATAGACGTCTTGAAGCAGCCATAAATGCACATATTTTATTAGAGACAGTTGTGCCTAATGCTCACTAAATTAAAGCTCTTTTAGGTGGAGTCTACATAAACAACCCTGTAAATTGCCTAGTTTACAAGAGCACCTAATCTGCAGATAAACTGAAAGGAGCATTCTTGATATTATTGAGTTTGTGTCACCAAGAAAAAATGCAACATGCCAAAATCTGAAGAACAAAAGAAATAAATAAGGGCGTTTAAGCACTTCCAACTTCACAGAAACTACCCTTTGGCAGCACTCATCTGGGAAGGGCTCTGGCTACCTTGTCTCTGTAAGGCAGAACAAACTTGGTCCTGATATGACACAAGTCCACAGAGGGACAAGAAATGAGCTCCTTCTCTACCACTTCCTACTAAATGTAAGACTCATGGTCAGACAAGTGAAATCACAAATTCTCTACACTGCAAAGACTGTTCCAATCTCTTACAACAAACACACTTTAAAAACAATCGACACACATTCTCATCATGCATACACCAGCATTAGATAAGCCAATGCCACCACCCTAGAATGAAAATAGTGTCCTATCATCTTACATTGGGCTTGAACATCTAAAAACCCACTAAACCATTTTGTAATCCAATGACAATACTTACCCAAAATGGAACAACAGTAATGCAAATACGATAAGTATCATTTTAGATTATGTGGGAGTCATGACAATGCTGTCTTTTCAATTTCATTTTTCATATAGCGAGAATATGTTAAGTTGACAGAATTGTGGAATGGACAGAACACTATATAATTCAATATATCATGAACTCAAAATACAGGGAATTGGTAGGTGTCAGTGAAAACTAAAAATAATGTGCCTAAAATTTGATGAAGGCAGACAATATAAAAATTTGAGTAAACAGAAAGTTACAATCCAGACCAAACAAAAATATAGAAAACAAATATAATGTAACTATACGAATTCTCACCAGAAAATTGCCCAAATGCCCACGAAAGTTCTTGTTCTACAAAAATCTTTACACAGGACCATAACCATTTCTCCTCCATGTCATACTTCAACCGCACTAGGATATCCTTTGCGGGTCATAATTGGCTTTACCTTCATTACTTGCATATATCTCTTTTCTATACCTTCGTTTATTCTCTTATGCAGTTCTTCATCAAGCAAGTTGATCTTCTCCCCACAGTTCAAAGTATCACAGACTAGTTTATAAGTATATTCTCTAGGTATCAAACCTCCATCAACCAACTCAACAAGAAAATTCCGGGCCTCCAAAACCCTTCCTGCTTCACAGAGAGCATGTATAATTGGGGTATATGAACTTGAAGTAGGCATTCCATGATTCATTTCTTGCATCTTCCTTAACATCTCAACAGCCTTATCAATTTCATTTACTGCACTATAGTATCTAATAAAAGAATTATAAGTAACCTGGTTGGGAATACAACCCCTTTCATTCATATCTTGAAACAACTCCAAAGCCCTCTCGATCCGGTAAGTCTTACAACAACCATTAATCAAAGAATTGTACGTCACAACATCAGGAACAAATCCCTTGAAAAGCATAATCCGAAACAAATGGTTTGCTTCCCACATCCTTTTCCTAATAGCCTTCCTACACCCAGTTTGCAAGCTATACTTACAATATGAACTAATCAATATTGTGTACGTATATGTATCAGGTGGGCATCTGAAACCCGGCAATTCCATCTGCTCCAACAAAAACCTTGCCTTCTTGAAGTTCCCTACTCTACAAAGAGCATAAATAATCGTGTTATACGCATAAACATCCGGTTTACAATGTAACTGCTTCATCCTATAAAATGCAGCCAACGCTTCATTGACCAACCCTTCCTCTCCTAGAACTTTTATCAAACAGGTAACAGTAGCAGTGGTCACAAGCCCACCATTCCCTCTTCTTGACATTTCATTCAAAAATTCCCAAAGAGCTTTCAATCTATTCCCTTTGGCCAACACACAGGCCATCTCTTTACAAGTAATCTCGTTGTGGGCAAACCCAAAATGGTTCTCAACCCAGTAGTAGAACTCCATTGCTTTGTCCAATCCTAAGTTGACCTTCTGGGGGTCTCTGTGAGCAGCAGGGCCAAGAACAAGAACATTGTTGTGTTGTTTATAGGATTCTTCTTTAAGTTTACGTTGTTTCAAAGGTGCACGGTGTCGGAAACCGGTTTGGCGACCAATGGAGCGAGGGGATCGGAAGAGGAACCTTGGAATAGACCTTAGGACTTGGGTAACTGATTCCACGGTCCATGGTTGAGTGGTGGTTGAGGCAGCGAGCTGGGCATCAAAGGGTCGGTTTTTGATAATAGTAGCTACTACTTGGTTTACTACAGAATTGTGGTTCTGACATAGTGGCCTTGACGTGATCATGTTTTGAGGCCCTTAACAAATAAGACAAGGAAAACTCTTGAGATGAATCAGATCAAAGAAATCAATAAGGTTAGAGTTACAACAAACAATATAGTGAATAATAAAGTAGTGTCACAGAAGTATTAATAACCTGTCATGAAACTTGCTGTGAAAAATGTTGTTAGTAGAGATGTTTACTACAAATGACTTACATATCGATGTGTCACCAATAATAAAAGATATCAATTCAAACATTCATTTATTAGGTCGTTGAAGCCCACCATTTACATTAATTGTCAGAAGTTGTGGAAAACGTTGCATACATGTTAACGGGTGTGGAACATAGTTGACAACAACGTACCTGTAAGGACGACACTAACAGATTCTTTACTGCTATTGAGGACACTAAAGCAGGTGAGTGAATCAAGTGGAGAGAACCTTGGATTGCGACCGGGAATCAGTCTCTATGGCTGGGGGTTTGGTGGGCACTGGGCACAGCTTCCTCAAAGACTAAAGCTGTTCATTTGGATACAAGGGTGCTTTACCAACTCCACTGAGGCATTTTCGCAAACATGCGGGGAGCCATTCACCATGCCCCATTTTACTAGTGAAATAGTAGATCATGTTTTATTTTTTAATGTAATTTCGGTGTGGAGCTGTGGATTTGAATTCACAAACATCCCAAGATAATTTGCTTCAGGGATATTGCCGACATTACGTTGCTGCAGCTCCAGTCACCGGAAGTTTGGTTTATATGTAATTTGGGTCTGGGAGCTCAGTAGAGTAGACTTCTTAAATTGTTGATGTCAAGGAAGAATAATTGCTAGGCTTTAGGCTTGAAAACTCAAGGGTTTGGGCTAGGACTGGAAACGGGCTGCATATAGTCCTAGACACTAGCCCAAATTATTGCCCCTTTTATTCATGCATAATGCCTTTTTAACTTTTTTTTTTTTAATTTGATAACAATACTATCTAACACACACACACACACACACACACACACATAGGGGAAGGGGATGAGATAAGGGAATACACTCACGCCAACACCAAAATTGCATGTAGCAGTTAGTGTTGCGGAGCAAGTGATAAACCCTTTTTCAATATCACACTTTACAGATATGGGATGACTTGACAACACTGAGTATATTTTTTATTTGATAAACAATACTATCTAACACACACACACACACACACACACACATATATATAGAGGAAGGGGGATGAGATAAGGGAATACACTTACACGTCAATACCAAAACTAAAATTCTACATTTTGATTGAGCAATGAGAAACACAGTTTGAGACCTAAGATTAAAAAAATAATAAAAATAATAAATGAAACAAATTTGGGCTTGATTTTAGGGCTAACAGTGGACCTTCGGACTTGCTTGGCACTTTGCTAGCCAATGTTGCTGTAAAGAGAAGTCTTGCAAGTATTTTTGGAAAATGTAAAAGTTTTCTAAAAGAATAGAATCAAAAGAAACCTAAAATCAAGTTCAAACTAGGTGCAATCCATAGAAGCCAGTAATTCATTTTAAGTTGGAGAAACGGAATCCAAATAAAAATGTTTGTTGGCAACATTTGTCATGTTGTATGGAAAATGCCATTTTTAAAAAAGGCCAACAAAACGCTTAAGAATTTTATCAAACAGTTTTTGTAAATGTAAAAGAAACAATACTATGAAAATGTGCAATCCACGAATTGGGCTTTATGTAATACTACAAAATAAGTAAAAATTTTCAAATCCCACATTCGGAAATAGAACATTTCATTCATATAGCAAATTTCAACGAAACCCACCAAACCAAAAAAGGGAAAAAAGAGTTTTGATCTTTGGAGTTATAAACCTGTTGAGCATCCTTTAAACCATTGTGAAGGAAGGCTCAGTCTTTTGGGTCAGAGTAATGGACAGGCTAGGAAGCGATCATGGAGGCCACTCTTGCCTTCAACCTCCTCTTGAAATCAAATAGGAAAATAAGCTTATCTACAAAATGGTAAAGCAAGCTCATATGACATCAATTGCGGCCAATCAAATAATTCAGCAAATTTAGACCCAACAATTTAGCCTTACATTTGGGAGAAAAAAAAAATGACAATAATAAATTGCAATTCCAAACGCATTTTATCAAATAGGTAAAGATGCTGCAAACTCAACAAACGCCCAGTAAAGTCAATGTTCATTACACATTACACAAAAACAATCTCTAAATATATGTTAAGATAGATGATATATCTTTGTTTTCGCTGTTGTTTTTTTTATTGACTAATACACTTATCCCAACCCTTTTTGATAGTTTTTTTTTTTCATAATAGAATATCAAATGGCATTCAAGATCAGTGTTATAAGATGCTATAACCTATAACAGTAATACTATTTAACAATCATCTTTCCTAACTAAATAATATAAGTATTCAAGGAAAATAGAACATAGTAAGCTGTTTCGTGCTTTACGATGCCAACAACAGTAGGCCTTAAAATTTGATATCCTAAACCAAACTTAGTAGTTGTAAAGTATCAAGTTTTCTTTTTCATTCTCATGGTTCTCATTTCTTAAGTGCATTTGTTAGTGCAGAAATACTACCTAAATAGATTATTCTTTCTCCTCCTTAGATGAACTACTCTCAACAATACCCAGTTCTAAATTTTCAGCACAAACTGGATACCTCTGTTGATCCTATTTCTAGTGCAATTCACTCTTCAAATAGTGCTAACATCTTCAAGACTATTTTATTCTAAAAACATCTTTAGAACATCCAAAACTTACTGCATAAATAAAAAACAAGCATTACAGAAAAATACTTCAAGAAGTAACTAAAAGTTAGGCTTATGAGGAAAAAAGACTTCACAATCTAATGGGTCCAAATTTCTTTTTTAAATATCCTTGACACAATAAATTCTCTATTGATAATGCAATAGACTCTTACAATATAAAAATAAAATAAAATAAAATAAAAGACCAAAACGGAAATATCATATTGTGTTCAATCATAGAAACATTATTTCTAGTATCAGCCAAACAAACCATGCTTTCTCATAGTGTAGTATGCAATTGTAGTTTCTGTAAATTATATAGCAGAAGACTATGAATTGTAATATCTTTTTCACTTACCGAGATAGCTTACCAATAGATATCAGTTGCTATATAAATTCCATCATCAATGACAGAAGCATTTCTCACTGTTTTATGTTTTTTTATTTTGAAAAGTTATTACCTCACAGCAGGCTTATCTAGGCTCCAAAAACCATACCAAACATAGATAGTTTCAATTTTTAGTAGATTTTATAAATGGGATAACATGCACACGCAAAGAAGAAGAAGAAGAAGAAGAAGCTTGTTCTACGTATTAAACTTTCACAACAAAATAACAATATAAAAGTATGGTTCAATATCAATAGTTTAAGATTAAATTTAACCTCCTTGGTGGGCTAACAAACAAAAATTAAAATAAAGGAAACTACAGCTACAACTCTTTTTTAATCTATATAGAATACCAGTGCCACTCCTTCATTGAGGAATTTTATCAATCATATTATACACAAACCCCCCCCCCCCCCAAAAAAAATCATTAGCATTGCTAAAATCCATGCAATAAACTTTAACATGAAAGAATTAAGAAAACCCATAAAAACCAAAAAATAAAAAACAGCCCACAATCCTTTCACACTCAAGAAAAGATGAAAACTTTTTATTACCTTGAGCGAGAAGTTGAGAGTGACAGAAGGGTAATATGGAATACCGCTGCTCCAATCGCCTCACAAGTCACAACCTTCCTCATTAACTGTACACTGCCACCAACAATAGCCAAGTTGCTCTCTAAGAAGCTTTCATGTACACAACCCAACCATCAAATCACAATGAAATGTCAACCACCTACAAATCAAAAAATCTCATATTATACTTCTGAAAATATCTGAGACTTTCTCTGCAGCCAAACACAACAATAAAAAAGGGGGAAAAAAAAGGAAAGAAAACATGCTGAAATAAAGAAATGGAACCTTATTGGAAGCAAATTGAAATCTGAAAAACGAACAAACAATTTAACTGATTCTTAGGTGCAGATTAGAGTCTTATAATCCAAATTGACTTTTGAAATCAACAATACTTGAACTAAAAGCAATTTAAAAATAAAAGAATTAGTAAAACTAAATAAAAGTTGAAACGATTCACAATTATATGATGCAATTTTGTCGGAAAGGGAGGAAAAGAGTGACCTTGAAGGAGTTGGTGCTTTGGGCTAATAGCATCACTGGGGAAGAGAATAAAAAAGGCCAACAAGACATCACTTAAGAATTTTATCAAACAGCTTGTGTACATGTAAAAGAAACAACACTTAATGAATCATTGTAAAATTCAAATGTAACAAAAAAAATTCCTAAACACGTATGTATTAGTACTTCCAAATTTGCAATTTGAGCCCCTATCTAACCAAAGTTTCCTGGACAATATTCAAGTGCATATGAATTAACTTTAGATTAAATTCTCATTCTAAACATATTGGGCATAAATCAGCAACTTCAATTTGAGAAGAACAAATTCCAAACCAAATGAAAATTGAAACTCTAATAGATGATCGGAATAAAGTTGAGAATAATAATGAGTCAGGAGAGAAATAAATTGGATTGCTTGAGCAAACAAAGTCTTGAATGAAATGAGAGGTACACATCAGAACCTGGGAGAACAACTTGCTGCAAGGTTACGTGAGAAGAGACCTTTGTTTCCTGAAAAGTGAAAGCCAAAAAAGAAAGGAATATATGAAATAAAGAACACAAATTGGAAGCAGAAACCAGAAAGTAAAATGAAAAAATAAAAAACAATTTGTAGTTTTGGTTTTCAGATGGTTATGCTTTGAAGATGTGCCCCCAAAACCAAACACGACAATTAATAACAGAAAACAGAGATTAAAAAAATAAATAGTAAGCATGTCAAATTAACAATTTAAATTAGGGGGAAAAAAAATGGTGGGAGAAAGAAGAGGTGCCTATCGGAGAGACTGAACATCACTAAAATGTGAAAAATATCATTGAAACGTTTCCTTAATCCACCAAACGAAAAGTGACAATGTTTCGGTGTTTTTAAATGTAAATACAAAATCAACTACTTGTTAACAGAACAGAAGTATAAATTAAGAACCGGAAAACGAATGCAACCCAAATAGGTAACACAAAACCTATTCTAATCCAAATTCCTTAGTCAAAATCCAATATAATCAAATACCACAAAAACCAAAGAACCAATTCTACCCAAATTCCTTAGTCTAACCCCAATCTAACCAAAATCATATTTACCGTCTAATTCTTAAAAATATTAGTAGCGGTTCCGGCGGTCTGCTGGTGGTGGGAGGACGTACGGCTAGTGGAGGTGGCTCACGTATTGGCCGCCCACAGATTTCTATCTCTAGCCTTACAGACTCTCTCTCTCTCTCTCTCTCTCTCTCGCTCTCTCTCTCTATTTTCTTTTTTCTGTTAATTCTCGCCGCTTAGTTAAGTGTTAAAAGAAAATAGAAAAGAAGTCTTGCTCTTGAGTATTTCTGTAAATAGGGCAAAACTTGCGTAAAAAAAAAGGAGAGAGAGAAGCTTATAGGAATATGAAAGGTGCAAAATTTGTAACCAGCAAAGAGCCCAGAAAGAAGCGTTTGTTTATATATTTTGTAACTACTGCCCAGAGACAAAACATTGTGTCTCTAATTTAGAGGGGTTCTATCTTTTATCTCAAAAAAAAAAAAAAAAAACAAAGTCTCTAACCGACAAAGGGTGAAAATGGCCAAATATCATAATTTTCAGAAATTTATAGCCAAAAAATACTATTTCAAAACTAAATAGGAAAATACCACTTTTTTAGAACTCAAATTTCATAAACTTGAGTTCCAAATGGTACTCGAGTTCCTCATCAATTCCGCCATAGTGGCACTGCTGAGCTAAAATTTGTGCGATTAAAAAAAATAATGTGGTACTCTAGCTTGGTAACTTGAGTTCCATGCAACACAATACTCGAGTATCCCAGGCTCGAGTACCTATTATAAATAAAATTATGTTTATGTTTATTTCTACGGTACTCGCTCACCAAGCTCGAGTTCCTTATAACTTTTTTTTTTTTTTGGATAATCGACAAATAAACATAAACATAAAAACAAGTATCTTTTTTTATGTTTTTATTTATTTAAATAGAAGCATTGTAAAATATAGAGATTTTAATTTCAAAATATGAATTAATTTCTACGTTAATTAAAATTGTTCACTGTTTTCTCATAAAAATTGTTCAGTGTTTTCTGCATAAACTATTTCTAGCATTCTGCATAAAATTATTTTCTATTAAGCATTATTTAAAAAATTGTTCACTCTCTTTTTTGCTTAATTTATTCTATGTTCACTATTTAAAAAATTGTTCACTATTTTCTCATAAAACACCTAATGAAATCGTGTTTTCTAAATTTAAACGCCAAATCTGAATGCTTTTTCATGTTTGAATTTCACAATAATTGAATATATTTTTCTGCAATGATAAAATCTATTTCTACATTAATAAAATTTTCTCTCTGCACATCATGTTTACTATATATTCGAATCTGCTTACTACATCCATAAAATCTGTTTTCTGCATTAATTAAAACTGTTCATTGTTTTCTCATAAAAATTGCTCACTGTTTTCTGCATAAACTATTTCTACGATTTTGCATAAAATTATTTTCTGTTTAGCATTATTTAAAAAATTGTTCACTGTTTTCTCATAAAACACCTAGTGAAATCGTGTTTTCTAAATTTAAACACCAAATCTAAATGTTTTTTCAGCATTTTGAATTTCACAATAATCGAATCCATTTTTTTGCATTGATAAAATCTATTTCTACATTAATAAAATTTGCTCTCTACACATCATGTTTACTGTATATTCGAATCTGCTTACTGCATTCATAAAATCTTTTTTCCGCATTAATTAAAACTGTTCATTGTTTTCTCATAAAAATTGTTCACTATTTTCTTCATAAACTATTTCTACGATTTTGCATAAAATTATTTTCTGTTCAGTATTATTTAAAAAAATTGTTCACTCTCTTTTCTGCGTAAATTATTTTCTGTTCACTATTTAAAAAAATTGTTCACTCTTTTCTTATAAAAGACCTACTGAAATCGTGTTTTATAAATTTAAACGCCAAATCTGAATGCTTTTTCATGCTTAAATTTCACAATAATCAAATTTTTTTTTTCTACATTAATAAAATCTATTTCTACATTAATAAAATTTGCTTTCTGCACATCATGTTTACTTTATATTCGAATCTGCTTACTGCATTCATAAAATCTGATATCTGCATTAATTAAAACTGTTCATTGTTTTCTCATAAAAATTGTTCACTGTTTTCTCAAGAGTGGTGACCTTAAAATCACCCGGTGAGGTTTTTGCCGTGTTAGTTTTCCCCATACGAAAACAAATCACCGTGTCAATTTAATTTCCGCTGCACTTAGTTTAATTGGTGATTTGTTGTTGCTACCACACGCTTTGCATGTTAATTTGATTAATTAATAAACTTGACTAATTAATCAATTAATTAATCACTAGGGATCAATACGTTTTTGGCCTATCAAATTTCGTTGAAAGTACGAAATCGTGAAAATTCAAGAGAAAATTGTGTACACTAGATGTACAGATCGTTCAAATTTGTAAAAAAAACAAAATTTATTCCTTGAATGTATAAAATCTTGAAAGTACAAAATAAAATTGTGTAAATTAGATGTACCAATAGTCTGAATTTGTTGAAAAGTTTGGATTCGTTAAATGTACAAAATTGTGAAAATTAAATGGAAAACTATGAACTAATGTATTGACCATCCGAATTTGTTGAAAAATTCGAAATCGTTGAATGAACAAAATCGTGTAAACTCAATGGAAAATCAAAGGACGTACCAAATCGTTGAGCAGCACTGCGAACATCAGTGTAGCAATGGTGGACATTAACAACAACGTCTAATGTTCGTAGATAGAAATTTTTGAAAATCATCATTACTTGAATCTAAGAAGTCTGAAATATCTTTTTCATCATCTAACACAATAATTTCATTAATAGACTTGATGGCTCGCTCTTGCACCTTCTCCTTTAGATGTTTCCTAACTTTTTGGATTGCATGAAAATGGTCTAATCGCCTTTGCATTTTATTGTTCTCTTGTTCAAGACGAGCAAGTATGTTGGCAGGTTCATTTCTAGGTAACTCGGCTGAGCATGCCTTAGGAACTCGTAACCCATGCCATCGACAATACACCTCCAACTCACACATTTTCTCGTATAGGGTGGTTTTGCTATGGTGAACTCTATTGCGGTGGTATCTATACTTAGTTTTGTAGGTTTGCCAACCATGATGTGTTCGACGCTTCCAAGACTCTCGTACGTGTATATTGGCATATTAAGGAAATCTCTCTTCTTTCCAACCCATTTCCCTCCATAGTGGTCTGTGTATGTTTGTAGTTGTTGATCTGCTGGAACTTGTGATAATCCATTTCTTGAAGTAGATCCAAACTTGTTTCGCATTGTACAATTTGATGTTGAGGCGTTGCAACTCATAGCTTAGTCAATCTATGAAGTTAGTGGGGTAGAAATAAGATCATTATTGTGGTGCATTTATGACCTCATTTCATGTTCCAAGCATTATAATTTCAGTTATTAGGGCTTGTCATGTCAATACAAGCTGGAAAAACACTACGTGAACAAGATTTTAAATGTTCCGAATGTCACAGTGAGATTTCAAGATGTGG
This sequence comes from Castanea sativa, assembly GCF_040712315.1. Classification (NCBI taxonomy): domain Eukaryota; kingdom Viridiplantae; phylum Streptophyta; class Magnoliopsida; order Fagales; family Fagaceae; genus Castanea; species Castanea sativa. The sequence continues at coordinate 28,641,368 of NC_134024.1, read as the reverse complement.
GCGGTAGTTGCAGTGTTCTTGAACAGAGCATCATATTTGATTGACATAGTGCCTTGTTCCTGGCACCAGGGTACGATTATTCATATATTTAAGTATTCACATGAATGTGGATCATATGACTAGACAATGTGTGAAATCGTGCCGAGCTGTTGAGCAGCACGTGTGAAACAATGGCATCTGTTGGCGCATGTGGTTCGTATAACTACAATTGGTGCTACAGCAGCGGACTGGTGACGTATCTTCAAAAAACTACTCATGCCACAATTGGTGCTACATCATGTTTACTATATATTCAAATCTGCTTACTCCATTCATAAAATCTGTTTTTTGCATTAATTAAAACTGTTCACTGTTTTCTCATAAAAATTGTTCACTGTTTTCTGCATAAAATATTTTTAGCATTCTGCATAAATTATTTTATGTTCAGCATTATTTGAAAAATGGTTCACTGTTTTTTCTGCATAAATTATTCAATATTCATTAGATGTTTTATGATTCGGATGCTCTAATATCAATGACTACCCAGGAGAGAGCACAGCAGTAATATGGAAGCATAAACAATGATAAAATAGATAATAAAGAGAGTAAATAGCAAAATAGATATTGAAGGTGAATAAAAATGAACATGACAGATCTAGGTGGTTGATGTGACGGTACAAGGGTGACGGATTGATAATGACAGCCAAGGAGGACGGATCCACAGTGGACGGACAGATACAACGCGGTAGCCATTGGTTCCAAGAACCCTTAAATAGGATTTACACTTTATGATTACGTCTGATATGGATTTGCTTAATCTCCACGCAAACGTGTATGAGAAGAATTCTTGCGTCACACGTTTAGCCTTGATCAAAGGATTCCTATAAGGAAAAGAACTCTAGAAGGTATGTAAAAGGAAAGAGTTCCAATTTTATAAGGAAAGGACTTCATGGTCAAGACACGAATGTTAACCCTACACTACTATAAATACCCTAAAACCCTCATAAATCAAGGTACGCATTATTGACTCAACTCGGGCACTCTAGGGTTGTGAAAGATTCTAACTTGACCTTCGGAGGGTTTTTGGCCGGCACCACACCGATGCTCTCTGTTAGGTCTTCTCTTTTCGTTTTATGGGTATTGTTTCAATTTGAGAGTGCGGGCAGCTTATTGGTGATTTTTCGGCATCATCAGTTGGCACCGTCTATGGGAATAGCGAGTCATCAGCATTTGCTTTATCCTTGAGACAAAAAGTTGCATGGTACTCACACAATCGATGGCAACAACCAACAATCAGGGCGACGAACCACACGCCACGGCCTTGGAAAAGCAAGTCCAAACGCTCGAGGCAGCAGTCGAACGCCTAACCAAGCAGAATCATGATTTGGAGGAGTAGTTGCTACAGAGGAATGCGCATCTCGGCACACAGGAGGAGGACCAGGAAGGAACAAGTGCTGAGAGGAGAAATCAGGAAGGACCCGAAGGTAGCCATGCTCCGAGCAGACCAGAGAGGCAGGGCACCAACCAACCATCTTACTCGAACACTCTCCCTCCTCATATAGCTGCTGAGATGCAGATGATGAGGGAATAGATGGATGTGATGATGAATGCCTTCAAGGGTCGAGTGTCCAGCGACCTCGATGACTTGGTCCAGCGAACTGATTCGCCTTTCACAACACTTGTTAGTTCATGCCCCCTTCCCCCAAAGTTTCGCATGCCTTAGGTAGAGAGTTATGACGGGTCCAAGGACCCCTTAGATCACCTAGAATCTTTCAAGACCATGATGCAGCTTCAAGGTGTGTCGGATGAGATCATGTGCAGGGCCTTCCCCACTACGTTGAAGGGACCTACGAGGATATGGTACAAAAGACTGACACCGAATCTGATCAGCACTTTCAAGGAGTTAGGCGCTCAATTCGTTTCACACTTTATTGGAGGCCACCGATACAAGAAGTCCATAGCCTGTTTGATGAGTATTAAGCAACGGGAAGACAAGACGCTAAGGTCATACATATCCGGCTTCAACAAAGAGGCTCTTTCGATAGATGAAGCGGACGACAAGATACTGGTAGCAGCTTTCACAAACGGGCTGCGGAAGGGTAAGTTCCTATTTTCCTTATATAAGAATGACCTGAAGACAATGTCAGATGTGCTCTACAGGGCAACGAAGCACATGAATGCAGAAGATGCATTGCTGGCCTGAGAGGAAAAGCCTAGAAAAAGAGAAAGGCAAGAAGATACATGATCGGATAAGGGACGAAAGATGGCTAGAATTGGAGAGCGAAGGGAAGATCGACGACCCAAACCAGCCGCTGGAAGATTCATGAACTTCACCCCTCTCACAGTCCCAATTGACCAAGTATTAATGCAGATCAAAGATGAAGGAACCTTGACGTTTCTTGGCAAGCTGAAGGGAGATCTGAACAAGAGGCCACAGGACAAATACTGCCGTTTTCATGGCGATCATGGCCACGACACGATGAATTTTTATGACTTAAAACAGTAAATTAAAGCCCTCATTAGGCAAGGAAGGTTACAGAGGTTTGTAAGGAAGGAAAGAGCAGATCAACTCCAGGAACAAAACCCCCGAAGGGAAAACGAGCGTCCCAGACCACCTGTAGGAGACATACAGATGATTGTAGGGGCACTACTTCTGCAGGGTCGTCTAAAAAGGCCCGAAAAACATATTTGCGGATGGTTCAAAGTGTCTAGTTGACGGGTTCCTCACCAAAAATGGCGCGACTTGATAACCCCAGCATTAGGTTTTCGGAAGAAGATGCGCAATGCCTTCACCACCCACATGACGACGCGTTTGTCGTCAGCATACGGGCAGGGGACTACAACATGCATCGAGTTTTGGTTGATAACGGAAGCTTAGCGGATATCCTTTACTACCCAGCATTCCAGCAAATGGGGATTGGTAGAGAACGACTGATCCCAACAAATGCACCACTCGTTGGCTTCGGAGGAACAAGGGTCTACCCTTTGGGTATCGTTACATTGTCTGTGACGGTCGGAGACTACCCCCGGCAAATAACCGAGGATGTAGTTTTTCTTGTGGTCGACTGCTCTTCTGCCTATAACGCCATCCTCAGACGGCCCACTCTCAATGCATGGAAGGCTGTAACCTCGACCTACCATTTAATAGTCAAATTCCCTACCGAATACGGAGTTGGAGAGCAGTGCAGAAATTAGGTGGCCGCACGAGAATGCTACGTCGCCATGATGGAAATGGATGAATACCTGCAAGCAATGAACATCGAGGAACAGTGAACGGTAGCAGAACCGGTGGAAGAGTTAGAAGAAGTACACCTCGACGATTCTAGGCCCGAAAGGACCACAAGAATTGGCACCTTGGCTAGCCAAACAATCCGACAAGGACATGCCAGGGATCGATCCATCGGTCATGGTCCATAGGTTGAACGTATCACCCTCATTCTCTCCTGTCCGACAGAAGAAGCGAGTGTTCGCCCCGGAACGAGATCGAGCCATAGCTGAGGAAGTACAGAAGTTACAAGAAGTAGACTTCATACATGAAGTGTACTACCCAGATTGGTTGGCAAACGTAGTAATGGTCAAGAAGACCAATGGGAAATGGAGAATGTGTGTCGACTTCACGGATCTGAATAGGGCTTGCCCTAAGGATAGTTACCCACTCCCGCGTATTGACACCTTGGTAGATTCCACCGCAAGACACGAACTCATGAGCCTTATGGATGCCTTCTCCGGTTACAACCAAATTAAATTGGATGAGGTTGGTCAAGAAAAAACCTCGTTCGTAACGAGTCAAGGGCTTTTTTGCTACAAAGTAATGCCTTTCGGGCTTAAAAACGCTGGAGCCACATATCAGAGATTGATGAACAAGATGTTCACACACCAAATTGGCAGAAACGTGCAGGTTTACGTAGATGATATGTTGGTGAAAAGCATTCGGGAGTCCGATCACATAAGTGACCTCCAGAAGACTTTCAATACTCTTCGATCATACAAAATGAAGCTGAATCCGAGCAAGTGCGCGTTCGAGGTAACTACAGGAAAATTCTTGGGATTTATGGTATCCCAAAGGGGCATTGAAGTCAACCCAGAGAAGGTGAAGGCGACCATGGAACTATCTCCTCCAAGGGCGGTAAACGAAGTACAAAGTTTGAACGGGAAGATAGCAGCCTTGAACAAATTCGTATCAAGGGCGACAGACAAATGCCTCCCTTTCTTTCGCACACTGAAAAGATCATTTGAATGGAAAAACGAGTGCCAAAAGGCATTTGAAGATTTAAAGGTGTATCTCTCCGCTCTGCCGTTGCTTAGCCCATCTATGCCGGGGGAAGAATTGTTCATGTACCTTGCCGTCTCCTCAACGGCGATCAGTGCAGCTCTTATTAGAGAAGAAGATAAGGTACAAAGGCCCATGTATTTTATAAGCCGGGCACTGAGAGGAGCAGAAGAAAGGTACCCTCAGATGGAAAAACTCACATTCGCACTAGTGACCGCAGCACGAAAACTCAAACCATACTTTCAAGCGCATACCATAAATGTCTTGACAGATAAACCCTTACGAAAGGCAATGAGTAGTCCCGAAGTTGCCGAACGGATGGCGCTATGGGCGATTGAGCTGAGTGAGTTTGATATTCGATACCAATCACGGGCAGCCATGAAAGGACAAATATTGGCAGACTTCATCGCTGAATTCACTATCATAAAAGATCGGGGGGCAGAGGAGACGCCTATGTGGAGAGTCCATACAGATGGATCTTCCAATAAACATGCTAGAGGTGCCGGAGTTATACTCCACACCCCGGAGGGAGATAAGATCGAATGCATGATCTGTCTGGACTTCTCTACCCCCAACAACGAGGCGGAATATAAGGCCTTGATATCAGGACTGGACCTTGCAATAGCTGCAGGAGCTAAGAGTATGGTCGTATACTCTGATTCTCAAGTCGTGACCAACCAGGTTAACGGGAGCTATAAGTGCAAGAATGAAAGGATGAAAAGGTATCTTGAGGAAGTGAAGGGTCGAAAGAATAACCTCTAAATCAAGGTGGTTCAAATCCTAAGGGAGGAGAACCAAGATGCCGACCGACTCGCAAAAGCAGCTTCAGCCGAACCTATGATCATCCCTAACCAGGTATCCTTCGTCCAGCTCTCATCATTATTAGATAGCACTAGCATGTAGGAGGTAAGCAATGAGCGTTGTTAGACGACTCCAATAGCGGCGTATCTCAAGGATGGTAAGCTGCTAGACAACAAAAAGGACGCAAGGAAGTTGAAGTTTAAAGCTGCCCGGTTTGTTTTGATTAAAGACGTCCTATAGAAAAGAGGATTCTCCCGACCATACCTAAGATGCCTTGGCCATGAAGAAGCAGACTACGTGATGAGGGAGGTCCATGAAGGAGTTTTCAGAAACTATTCTAGATCAAGGTCTTTGGTGCACAAGCTACTCCGTGCAGGATACTACTAGCCAACAATGCAGAAGGATGCCCACACATACGTCAGAGCTTGCGACAAGTGCCAACGATTTGGCAATTTCATAAGGCAACCAATGGAAGAACTCACCCCTTTGACGGCCCTATGGCCATTCGCATAATAGGGATTAGACAACATGGGTCCGTTCCCAACAGCGGTAAGGCAGCTAAAGTTCTTAGTAGTTGGCATTGACTACCTTACCAAATGGGTGGAAGCAAAAGCTCTGGCCACTATCACGGAGAAGAATATCCGTAGTTTTGTATGGAGAAGTATTATTTACAGGTATGGAATTCTAAGGGTGCTGGTTTCGAACAACGAAAAACAATTCGACAACGACACATTCAGAGACTTTTGTTCCCAACTTAGGATCAAGAATCACTACTCGTCACCTGCCCACCCGCAGGCCAATGGACAGGTTGAAGTCACGAACCGGTCTTTGCTTAAGATTATCAAGACCCGGCTTGAGGGGGTAAAGGGCATATGACCGAACAAATTACCAAGTGTTTTATAGGCATACAGGACAACGGCGAGAACACCGACAGGGGAAATGCCGTTTCGATTGGCATATGTTAGTGAGGCCATTATACCGGCAGAAGTAGGTCTAACAAGCTACCGGGTGGAGAATTACGACAAAAGCAAAAATGATGAACAGATGCGCTTACAACTCGATCTTGTGGATGAAGTCAGGGCCGCAGCAGAGCAGAGACTAGTGCGATACCAGGACCTGATGGCAAAGCATTACAACTCCAAGGTCAGGCACAGGGACATCCAGGTGGGAGATTTGGTCTTAAGAAGAGTACTCGGCGCTACAAAAGATGCCTCCCAAGGGAAGCTAGGACCTAACTAGGAAGGACCATACAGGATCATTTCATGGCATAGGAAGGGAACGTACTACTTAGAGACACTAGACGGAAAAAAGCTGAGTCATCCATGGAACACGGAGCACCTGAAGAAGTACTACCAGCAGACGAAGGACAAAGACAACAGCAACATTTACCTCCTTCTTTTCAGTTTATTTTTTCTAGTAGGTAGTTATAGTTTTTATTTCCTACAAGTACTTTTAGAACCAAAAGGCGTTTTTCTTATTTTCTATGAACAATAGTCTACCCATCCATTATAATAAGAGGAGTTTATTTAGAGCATATGGAATATATTTTGCTCAAAATCTACCAAGTCCACACAGTGGATGAAGGATGAAAATTTACCGAGTCCACACAGTGGACGAATCATCTCACAAGGATGAAAATTTATCAAGTCCACACAGTGGATGGACGGATCATCCAACAAGGATGAAAATTTATCAAGTCCACACAGTGGACGGATCATCCAAGAAGGATGAAAATTTATCAAGTCCACATAGTGGACCGATCATCCAACAAGGATGAAAATTTATCAAGTCCACACAGTGGACGGATCATCCAAGAAGGATGAAAATTTATCCAGTCCACACAATGGACAGGTCATCCAAGAAGGATGAAAATTTACCGAGTCCACATAGTGGACGGATCATCCAACAAGGACGAAAATTTACCCAAGTCTACACAGTGGGCAGATCATCCAACAAGGATGAAAATTTATCAAGTCAACACAGTGGGCGGATCATCCGGGAAGGATGAAAATTTATCAAGTCCACACAGTAGACGAATCATCCGGGAAGGATGAAAATTTACCAAGTCCACACAGTGGACGGATCATCCAACAAGCATGAAAATTTATCAAGTCCACACAGTGGACAAATCATCCAAGAAGGATGAAAATTTATCAAGACCACACAGCAGACAAACCGTCTTAGGACCACGTTCATTAAAATGATATAGTGAACGGGTCATTAAAAACAAGATAAGAATTTCTGGTTGAAGGATAAGAATCAACAAGGACGGCCAAAAGAAGACGGATTCATTGAAAATTAGTCAAAGCACTAACAAAATATAACAAGCAAATGACAACGGTTGGAATTAGCTGTTCTCCCATACATTTCTGATATTTAAAATAAAAATAAATACATGTTATTCCTAAACCACAATGGCATCCTCGTTAGCATTAGAGCCTTTGGGTAAAGGTTGACAGGCATCATCCTCAACGGGTCTTTTCTTACCAACCTTTGGGGCCTCGTCATCACCAGGACCTTCGCCAAAAAGCTCATCCGTCCCTTCAGAGTCGACGGGGTGGGCAGGGGTCTGACCCTCGGTGTTTATATTGATATGAGCAAGGTTCAAATCAGGAAACGAGGCCTTCACCTGACGAAGACAATCGTCGAATCCGTCGCCAAATGAGGAACCCAGTTCGGCCAAGAGGGCGTCGGAATCTCGGTATTCCTTTACAGCATCAATCTTGGCTTGACGGATGTTGTCTTCATTAGCTTTCACCGTCTCCCTCAGTAACTCCACCTCTTTCCAAATTTTCACGAGCCTGCTCAGACAGCTTTAGCTTCTGTTCATGACAAAGATTCTAGAGCTTCAACTCATCAAGCTCCTCCGTCGTCGCCTTAAACTTTGCGCGGACACGTTCCAACATCCTCTCGTGAGCAAGGCACCGGTCCATTAATCCCTTAGCCGTCACGACCGCCTAAACCATCAATATATAAGCAAAAAAGTAAAAAAATGACGAAACAAGTAAGCGACGGGTACTGACCTAAGTAAGACTAAATAAGCAGGTATCCCCCATTGCCTCCGTCACATGATTTCCTAGGTCTTTGTAATCCTCCTCTTTGATGATAGAAGTTAATTAACCAAGTGCGTACTGCGAATCCTCGCGAAGCAAGACGGGGGTCTTCTCTTTGACAGGGTCAAGATTTACCATCAGACCCTTGCCCTTACCTATCCCTAGCTTAGGGGGCAACTTCGTCACACCGGACCCTTGACCAGTAGGCAATCCCGTCACCAGCTTTTGTTTCTTGCTGTGATGGTCAACCTTTTCAGCTGGTAGGCTTTTTGCAGACGGATGTAAAGAACCCGTCTTGGTAGGAAGGTCAACACCTTGTTTTCTCTTGAGAGCTTGTTGTTTGATAAGAGCTCTTCTCCTGGCATCATCCATTTCTGCAAAAAGTAGACGGGTGAAAAAAATGTTGCACGACAAAGCAACGGTTGAGGGTTAAAAGACTTACGCTTGACTTTATCCAAGTCCTCTCCGACAACCTAGTGGTCTGGAAGATTTTTTCTAAAAAGCCAAATTGTTTTGTGGTAATAGGTGGACGGTTCCTAGCTGCAAAACTGAACGGTTAGAATAACTTCAATGCCTCATAAAAACTTGTAAAGTAAGACGAGGCTCATACCGAACGGAGGCATTATCCCCCAAGTCTTATCCATCGGCATGTATTCATGATCGTCAGGACGACACATCCAATCGTCTCCCTGAAGGAAGAAGTATCGACCCTTCCAGTTACGATTAGAGTCTGGGGTCTCGTACACTAGCTTAAGCACCAGACTCCTCGGCACAAAGCTATACATACCCTTCGACTTGGTAATCTCAGACTGACGATAACAATGAAAGAACTCTTCCACTGTCAACCATCTCGCCCCGTCAGACATCACACCATACAAGACCTCAACGCTTAGGAAAACTCTCCAAGCATTTGGTGAGATTTGACTGATGGCCAAACCTAAGTACTAAAGAAGACGACGGTGTAAACCACTTAATGGGAATCGAAGGCCCACTTTGAGCATCTACTCATACACACCAACGTCTTCAAGACCCTTGTAATAGCACTTCTCGGACTTAAAAAGGTAGACGGATGGGAATGTTATCAGGTATCTGATATTTCTGCCTAAGCGTATTGAAGTGTGGCTACTTGATGCCGGAGATAAAATCATTCACTGTCCACAGAGGAAGCATGACAAATTCCCTGAAACCGTTAGGACCTATGGCGGACTAGATCGATAGATCTATATCGTCTAAGTCATCATTCGAGCCATACTCTGACCCATTCTCATCCTGCCCTTTATCTTCCACATTGGAAGGAGAGCTGGGTGATGGTTCCCTTTCCTCACTAGAGGTGTCTTGGTCTGCTTGACCTGACGGGAACACCTCTTTGTAGCCCGCTCCCTCGCGGACATAAGACTGACCACTTGACACCTTACTAGACATCTGACACCTACATATGACGGGTAAAGGAAACCTAAGACTCTAGATCTATACTGACGATGGACCAACATGCGAAATAAAGAACATAAATTAACAAGCGAAGAAGGTACTCACAGGTGGACGATGTCAAAAGGCGGCGAACGAACTGAAAGGACGACGAATTTCAATTTCTTGAGGCGATGGATCACACAAAGTAGACGGTTGTGCTCTGATCAACAAAAAGTTTTTTTCCAAAGTGTAAAAGTGAAAGGGATGGACATTATATATAGAGGGAACGGTGCGGTAAACGAAGGGGCGCATCGATTCCAACAAACTACCAGTGGAATACCACCACGTGTCCCTAGTACGTTTATGACTATTCCAACATGTCCATCAAAACAATCCTATCACAAGTCAAAACTAACCGTCATTCCATAAGACTGCAGAGGAAAGTTGACGGCATCATAGAATGAGGGGGCAACTGAAGGTGAATAAAAATGAACATGACGGATCTAGGTGGTTGATGTGACGGTACAAGGGTGACCAATTGATAATGACAGCCAAGGAGGACGGATCCATAGTGGACGGACAGATACAACTCGGTAGCCATTGGTTCCAAGAACCCCTAAATAGGATTTACACTTTATGATTACGTCTGATATGGATTTGCTTGATCTCCACGCAAACATGTATGAGAAGAATTCTTGCATCACACGTTTAGCCTTGATCAAAGGATTCCTATAAGGAAAAGAACTCTAGAAGGTATGTAAAAGGAAAGAGTTCCAATTTTATAAGGAAATGACTTCATGGTCAAGACACGGATGTTAACCCTACACTACTATAAATACCCTAAAACCCTCATAAATCAAGGTACGCATTATTGACTCAACTCGGGCACTCTAGGGTTGTGAAAAATTCTAACTTGACCTTTAAAGAGTTATTGGCCGGCACCACACCGATGCTCTCTATTAGATCTTTTCTTTTCATTTTGTAGGTATTGTTTCGATTTGAGAGTGCGTGCAGCTTATTGGTGATTTTTTGGCATCATCAGATATATTCAAAATAAGGTTAAAATGGAGTATGGAATATGAAAACAGAAACTAGTAAAATCTTACTTGAATAAAAACTTCAGTCTTTGATAAACTTGAAAACAAACTGTTGTCTTTGATACAAGCTTGAAAATAAAACTGTCTGAAGAGAAAGGTTACAAGATTACAAGGGGGGGAGAGATTACAAAAGTCTTTTTGAGGGAGAGGGAAGGCTATTACAAAAGGCTTTCTAAAACTTGGAACTTAAAAGCTTAGAATCATAGAAACTTAGAAACTTGTCTTTTGTCTTTGTAGTCCGTCTCTTTTATAGGTGAAATGAACCATGGTAAAGTAACCTGAGTAGGTAAATTTAACTCAAGTTAATCTGTCAGTGGTATGGAAATTAGTACTGATGATTAATAGTCTGTCTGTGTCTGTCTGGGAATCTTTCAGATCTCAAGAATCTATCAAATCTCTTTTTACGCATGCTAGTAAACAGTAGTAACTTTTGAACATCTATCTGTATCTGTCTGGACTGTCTGTATTTGTTTGGATTGTCTTGATTTGTCTGGAAGCTATTCACCCGTGTTGGTGAATAGTGATCTGCTGCCAGTGAAATAGTGATTTGTTGCTAGTGAATAGTGATCTATCTGTCTGTCTTTCAATCTGTATCATTCTAGGATCCTTAACAATCTTTCTTTTCCCAAATAGCCTCCTTGCTGAAGGTATTGGACCATATATGGCTATCCTGTTTGTGTAACTATTTAAGTAGAAGCCTCTATCTAATTCTTTCTGTATCTCATAAATCTTATTACTCATTAAATTAGACCATTCTTGAGCCAGAGCATCTGGATCATTAAGTGGTAAATAAGTATCTCTTATATACCAGTTGTATTCAAGGATACAACCCCAATCATGAAAAGAACCAAAATGTGTGCTGGTCGAGCTTCCATATAATAACTACTGTCCCAAGCTGGAAGAGTACTCCAGATAATGATCTTCATATAATTAAGTCCTCCAATCTGTGCGGCTATTTCTTGGATGACTTTAGGAAATAAACTAATCTGAATTCCAGAAGTTATGATTAATTTGCTGATAAACCCTGCTTCTAGCATTTCAGATAACCATAAAGTATCACGAATTACTGGATCTTCGATCTCCGTATTGATAAGTAATCCCAGATAGGGATTGTATCTGTCTCCTGTTCCTTCATAAACTCTGTCTGCTTCTCCAAAACTTTCATACCATATAGCTATATGAGATAGCCATATGTCGTTTGTCATGTCTACTATTCTGATAAATGTTGTAGAGACTAATACTTATGGCTTTATGGGTTAGTATATTCTGTTGGATTTCAGGGGGTAAGGTTCTAATGGCAAATCTCCTTTTTTGCTGAACCTTAGGGTGGAGCTTTGAAAAGCTTGTCCCCATAAGATAGCTTTTATGAGACTATGATTCTGTCTTTGTTAAGCTTGAATCTCCAACCTCCTTGCCAGGGAGTTGACAACCAGATGCTTTAATAAATGCACTTGTGTTAACAAGATGTAATTCCAAAGCCTTTCTGTCAATATCCTTTTGTAAATTCCTTTTAAAATGTTTTATAAGAAAATCATCTTTAAAATTTAAAGCATATATAATAAAACAAAATTTTTTCTGTACACCAATGTGCTCTTGCTGAGTAGTGGTATAAGAGTAGCCATGATGATCAGGGTGACTGGATTTCAAAAGCTTTACAAATTCTACCATGATTCTATCAATGTGACAGTGAACAATTTATGCAGTGAACAGAGAATAATTTACATAGAAAAGAGAGTGAACAATTTTTTAAATAATGCTGAACAGAAAATAATTTTATGCAGAATGCTAGACATAGTTTATGCAGAAAACAGTGAACAATTTTTATGAGAAAACAATGAACAGTTTTAATTAATGGAGGTGTATTGTCGATGGCATGGGCAAAGAATTCCTAAGACACGCTCAGCCGAGTTACCTAGAAATGAACCTGCCAACATACTTGCTCATCTTGAACAAGAGAACAATCAAATGCAAAGGTGAATAGATCGTTTTCATACAATCCAAAAAGTTAGGAAGCATCTAAAGGGGAAGGTGCAAGAGCGAGCCATCAAGTCTATTAATGAAGTTATTGCATTAAATGATGAAAGAGATATTTCAGAGTTCTTAGATTCAAGTAATGATGATTCCCAAAAATTTCTACCTATGAATATTAGACATTGTTGTTAATGTACACCATTGCTACACCGATGTTCGCAGTGCTGCTCAATGATTTGGTACGTTCTGTGATTTTCCATTGAGTTTACACGATTTTGTTCATTCAACGATTCGAATTTTTCAACAAATTCGAATGATCAATACATTAGTACATAGTTTTCCATTTAATTTTCATGCTTTTGCACATTTAACGAATCCAAACTTTTCAACAAATTCAGACTATCTGTACATCTAATTTACACAATTTTATTTTGTACTTTCAAGATTTTACACATTCAACGAATAAATTTTGTTTTTTACAAATTCAAACGATCTGTACATCTAATGTACACAATTTTCTCTTGAATTTTCACGATTTTGTACTTTCAACGAAATTTAATTGGCCAAAAACGTATTGACTCCTAGTGATTAATTAATTAACCAAGTTTATTAATTAATCAAATTAACATGCAAAGTGCGTGGTAACACAAACAAATCACCAATTAAACTAAGTGCAGCAGAAATTAAATTAACATGGTGATTTGTTTTCGAATGGGGAAAACTAACACGGTGAAAACTTCACTGGGTGATTTTAAGGTCACCACTCTCGAGAAAACAGTATACAATTTTTACGAAAAAACAGTAAACAATTTTTATGAGAAAACAATGAACAGTTTTAATTAATGCAGAAAACAGATTTTATGAATGTAGTAAGCAGATTCGAATATACAGTAAACATGATGTGCAGAGAGCAAAATTTATTAATGTAGAAATAGATTTTATCAATACAGAAAAACAAATTTGATTATTGTGAAATTTAAGCACGAAAAGCATTCAGATTTGGCGTTTAAATTTAGAAAACATGATTTTAGTAGGTGTTTTATGAGAAAATAGTGAACAATTTTTTAGATAGTGAACAGAAAATAATTTACGCAGAAAAGAGAGTGAACAATTTTTTAAATAATGCTGAACAGAAAATAATTTTATGCAAAATCATAGAACTAGTTTTTGTAGAAAATAGTGAACAATTTTTATGAGAAAACAATGAAAAGTTTTAATTAATACAGAAAGCACATTTTATGAATGCAGTACGCAGATTCGAATATACATTAGACATGATATGCAGAGAGCAAATTTTATTAATGTAGAAATAGATTTTATCAATGCAGAAAAAAAAAATTCGATTATTGTGAAATTTAAGCATGAAAAAGCATTCAGATTTGATGTTTAAATTTATAAAACACAATTTCAGTAGGTGTTTTCTGAGAAAACAGTGAACAATTTTTTAAATAGTAAACAGAAAATAATTTATGCAAAAAAGAGAGTGAACAAATTTTTAAACGATGCTGAACAGAAAATAATTTTATGCAAAATTGTAGAAATAGTTTTTGCAGAAAATAGTGAACAATTTTTATGAGAAAACATGGAGCAGATTTTATGAATACAGTAAGCAGATTCGAATATACAATAAACATGATGTGTAGAGAGCAAATTTTATTAATGTAGAAATAGATTTTATCAATGCAAAAAATAGATTCGATAATTGTGAAATTCAAAATGCAGAAAAAACATTCAAATTTGGCGTTTAAATTTAGTAAACACGATTTCACTAGGTGTTTTGTGAGAAAACAGTGAACAATTTTTTAAATAGTGAACAGAAAATAATTTACCCAAAAAAGAGAGTGAACAATTTTTTAAATAATACTAAATAGAAAATAATTTTATGCAAAATCGTAGAAATAGTTTATGTAGAAAACAGTGAACAATTTTTATGAGAAAATGATGAACCGTTTTAATTAATGCAGAAAACAGATTTTGTGAATGTAGTAAGCAGAATATACAGTAAAAATGATGTGCAGAGAGCAAATGTTATTAATGTAGAAATAGATTTTATCAATGCAGAAAAGTAGATTCAATTATTGTGAAATTCAAACATGTAAAAGCATTCAGATTTTGCGTTTAAATTTAGAAAACACGATTTCACTAGGTATTTTATGAGAAAATAGTCAACAATTTTTTAAATAGTGAATAGAGAATAATTTACGCAAAAAAGAAGTGAACAATTTTTTAAATAATGCTGAATAGAAAATAATTTTATGCAGAATGCTAGAAATAGTTTATGCAGAAAATAGTAAATAATTTTTATGAGAAAACAATGAACGATTTTAATTAATGTACAAATTAATTCATATTTTGAAATTAAAATCTCTATATTTTACAATTCTTCTATTTAAATAAATAAAAACATAAAAATCTACTTATTTTTATGTTTATGTTTATTTGTTTTTATCCAAAAAAAAAGTTATAAGGAACTCGAATTTAATAAACTCGAGTTCCATACAATGTACTCGAGCTTGGTGAGCTCGAGTATCATAGAAATAAACATAAACATAATTTTATTTATAATAGGTACTCGAGCCTGGTATACTTGAGTACTGTGTTGCATGGAACTCAAGTTTACCAAGCTCGAGTACCACATTATTTTTTTTAATTGCACAAATTTCAGCTCAGCAATGCCATGGTGGCGGAACAGATGAGGAACTCGAGTTTCATAAACTCGAGTACCATTTGGAACTCGAGTTCTAGAAAAGTGGTACTTCCCTATTTTGTACCGAAACAGTGTTTTTTTGCTACAAATTTCTGAAAATTGTGGTATTTGGCCATTTTCACCCAGTCAAAGAGTTTTTTTTTTTTTTTTTAAATGACGGTAGGAGAACTTCACTCATATTAATTTCATGTTGCAAAACATACTGTACAACATTATTTAAATTTTTATGGGAAATTAACCTCACCCACCAGAACCAGTTATTGAGTAATCCATAAGCTTTTCACCCTTAACTAGTGAAGCAATTTACCCTCAAACTAACAAAAAATTACAATCCATTTTAGAGGTTGATGAAGGTTTTTTTTTTTTTTTCCTTTAAGATAATTTGATAATTGAGAGACTTGAAGTTTAGATGTTGTCATTGAAAACACTAGAAGTTATCTATTAAACTACAAAGCTTCTGGCTGTGAAGGATTAAAATTGAATGGAATGAGCTTCTTTTTAAAGAAATGAAGAAGAATAAAGTATTCATCTTTATTGTTTGAACATTTAAAAAAATAATAACTGTGAACTTTTTTTTAGAGTAACATAAGAACTACCCTGTGAAAAAGCAAACCATGTTAAGCATGGAAAATAATCAACTATTCTTAACTAACCTAATCCTAAAGATTGACGAGTCGGCTTCCAAAAAAGAAAATTCAAGAGTCAAATTAAATCATAGAGTAAAATTTTTCTTGCTTAAAGATTCTATAGGTTTCTTGTACAAGCCCCTCATCGTCAACAGTCATGCTTAGGGTATGTTTGAATGCCGCTTATTGCTGAAAATTGAAAACTGAAAACACTGTAGCAAAATAATTTTTAAATGTGTGAATAGTGTCGTGGGACCCAGTTTTAATGAAAATTTGGCTGAATTCCGTACTTGTGGGTCCTGTGAACTGTACACAGGACCCACACAAAAAACGCAACGCCAATGGAAACGCGCAAATGCGCTATCCAAACTCACACTTAGCGTGTTGGTGTAAAGAGAATTTTTTTTTTTTTAAAAATAGAGTTTTGACAAAGGTAGAAGCCAAAATGCCAATCTCTTTAGAAATTGATTTGAAAATTGAGGTGTAAGGTGGGTATTTAATATTTATAGCCCAAAACTAGGGTTTAGAGGTGTTCCTGAAGAATTTAGATTTTATATCCTCCTATCAATGGTGGAGCCAAGAATTTATCCTGGGGGAGGGGGGGCATATATAATTTTTTTTTTTATTTGTATGAAATGTAAAATAATAATGTGCAATACTTCATAACTCAATATATGCTATAAACAAAAATGTATTTAATTAAAATTAAACAATCATGAGAAAAGATTGACAAAATAGTTTAATATTTAATAGTACTGGAAAGAGTCAAAGAGTTTAAAGCAATGGGTACCAAATATAGATAAAGATTAGAGCCAGTCAGCTATAGGGTTTAGACAGAGCTACAACACTCTGTACATTGAGGGGCCCACGACAGTGACTTGTGTAAAAAAGAAAGATGAGGCAAAGTGGCAAACACGCACGAAGAGAGAGAGAGAAAGAGAGAGAGAGAGAGAGAGTCACCTGTGTGAGGCAAAATGTTTTTTAACTGTGTGAGAGATTTGGTAATGTGGCACATCAATAAAGTTTGTGACTTTTCAATTTTTATTGCTATGTACAAATAAGCCCTGGACTTTTTAAATATATATGTTTATTATCAGGTATGGGGGGCCAAAATGATAAAGTTATTTTCAAATTTTCAAATTATTTAAGATGTTTTCAAAAAAGAAGATTTTTTTTTATTTTTAATTTTTTTCAAAAATTTGGGGGGGCCTAGGCCCCCCTTGGTCCTTTAATAGCTACGCCACTGTCTCCTAGACAACTAGATGGAGCCTAACAAAGAGATTAAATTATTAATATGGATATTAGGCTTTTCAATTTTCTTTTGCACCCTTAATAGATGCATATACACCCTACAACGAGTAGATAGCATTGTTGCTCTAACTTTAAACAGATATATCTCGCTTATTTTAAATCCCAATTAGGTTAAATATGTGTCCTTTTTTAAATCACGGTTATCTATTTTCCCATGAAACAAATCTCACTAAAAAAAAAACTTCTGATTGAATATATATGAGCATATGAGTGATCATAGTCATTTTTCAAATAGCGCTTTAAGCAATTTCAAACACTTTTGAATTACAGTTACTTTAGAACTAATAAAATACCTCAATTATTAGTAGTTGACATTTGTCAAGATCTTCATTTGGGCTAGGGAATTAATTTAGTTCACTAGATGATACAAAATAAGGTGTTTACATTGTCTGAGGTTTTTAGATGAATGCTTTTCTACATCTTGTGAGTCTATGGTTGAATTTTTTAAGTGAATAAATGCTCTTTTTTTTTGTGTTGGAAACAACGTTATAGGTTCTTAAGCTTCATGATTACTGATGATGCCAAGAAAATCAGTAGGTTGGATGCTTCGGACTTGAAGGGACTACTGGTTCTTTCTACGGCCTGAAAAAGAAAGAAAAGCGTATCAAAGGCGACCGGGGCTGCCGGCCAAAAATCCTCCGATGGTAAAGTTAGTTTTTCCTCTAAGTAATCTGAGTTCCAACTTTTTTGGAGTAATAAAATGAACATACCTTGGCCTTGTCTGAAGCAGCCTTTATATAGTGCTCTTATAGACGGTTATTGAGATGGGAACCTCTCCTGGATTCGAGGCTGAAACGTAACTGCCATAACCGTCCAGGAGTTACATTTCTATTTCACAACGGATACATGACCGTTATGCGTGGGATAAGGGATTGTCACATTTTATTCGGAGATTCTCCCAAGTATGGTACCCTCGTCCTGAATTTCCTTCGTCGTGTGCACCTGCTGATTCCAAATGTAAAATCCTAGTCCATGGATCTTCATGTGGACGAGTCTTCTCAGGGTAGGCTGTGCGCACCCCACGGACGAGGGATGTAACTTCGCTCACCCTCTGGACGTCCTTGTTCGTTACCCTCGTCCTGAGGATAACTTCTGGACGGCTGCCGAGGTGATATCCGTCCATGGACGGGTTGGGTGGTTTGAGTGTTTTCATCCCACATCAATTACTAATTAGGTTTTCTTCTTATTATGAGCTATTGGGTATAATGCAAAACTTTGCTTTTCATAAATAATTTTGTAATTCAAATTTACATGTGTAAATCTTACAATACTTGATTTGTCGATGCGTGAGCTCCTCCACCAATCATGCGCAAAGATTTAATTTTAACAATTGTGCACATCCCGCATGGAGTGATGGGTGCTAAGACTTTTTTATATACACAAAAAGATAGCATATACTTAAAAAGTCAAAAACGACAAATAAAAAATGTTGACGAAAATTGTTAACTAGTGTTTATCAATGATTGTTAGATTATGTTTAATAAACATTGTCAACTTATGTTTAACAAACATTGTCAAATTATGTTTAACAAACATTGTCAAATTAGTCAAATTCGTCAAACATAATTTCACCCATAAGCCTTTTGGCGTATAAGTTTTATTGATGTGAGTAGTGCCCATTCAAGATAATGTATCTCTTAATTACAATCCCTTGTTTAAAGGGAAGACCCTTTGATTCCAACCACGTCATCTTTGTACATAAGTTTATTTATTTGTATGTTTAAGGGGATATGCGTTTTTATTTATATGTGGCTGCACCTAATAATTTATTTAGGTTGCCTACGTACCATTGGTGGGGATCAAGCTAATTCGTAGTTCTTAATTTTGGAGGTTTTAAATTTAAGATCCTCAAATATAATTTTATCCAATTTTAATGATGGACATTTAAGTCAAATACTTGATGTTTAATTAAGAATTGACTTAATTTTGTTTTGGGTGAGATAATTAATTTTAGTCTCAAGGATAAGTCAAGGATCATGCTTTTATGACAATTGAACCTAGGATTCTTTTTTAAGAAGTTGAATGTCTAAGCAAATTTGTCTCTCTTCATTTGCTTCTTTGTATGAATTTTAATAATATTTTGAATGAAATTCCCAAATTTAATTAAGGGAAAGAAAACTCCTTTGAAGCAATTTAATCATTGTGAACATATTTGGAATTGGAAAATTTCTCCAACCCAATTCTGTGGTCATTTTATTTTAGGAATTACTAACTCTAATTTTGATTAAGGAATTAATAATCCCAAAGAATTAGTCATGATTAATATGGTGGAATCAAGGACTCCATTAATTTGATGGTGGAGTCAAGGACTTCATTATAAATTGGTGGAGTCAAGGACTCCATTGATGGGTTAGAGTAAAGGACTTCATTATTTTTGTAGAGTCAAGGATTCCATTAATTTGTTAGAGTCAAGGACTCCATTAATTTGTTAGAGTCGAGGACTCCATTGATGGGGTAGAGTCAAAGACTCCATTATTTTTGTAGAGTCAAGGACTCTATTGATGGGGTAGAGGCAATGACTCCATTAATTTGTTAAAGTCAAGGACTCCATTGATGGGGTAGAGTCAAGGACTCCATTTTTTTTTATAGAGTCAAGGACTAGTTGAGAAAACATTGCACTAAAACTTGAGAGAATTTTTATTTGGTAATTTTCAAATATGATTTAAGAGTCAAGGACTCTTGTATAAAGCTTCATGTATGGTGTTAGGAACTCCTCATGAAACCCAGCCCTATTTGTTTTCCCAAACAAAAATTCAGATTTGAGGAAGAGGGAGAAAGAGAGATTTTGGTAGAGAAGAAAGGGACTGATGAAATCCCAACCTAATGTTGATGGTGCGTGTTCCTCCTCTGCGTGTTGCTCTCTATCTTTTTTTTTTCTCTATATTTTGCTGTATGTTTTCTCTTCTTTTTTTTTTGTGTCCCTTGCTTTATTTGCGTGTCTGCGTTTTCCTGTCAGTCCTCTCAATTTATAGAGAAATTCCAAAGAAAACCGCTCCCTTATTTTTCTCTCAACTAATCAATTTATGGAGCACTTTGCATCAGTTTCTCCTTAGCAATTCCTAATATTGTGTTCAGCCGTGCCCACTATTCAACATTTTGCTCTTTTTTGTTTACTCCGTCCCTATTTAAATTCCCTTTTTTCTGCTTGTGACATCTCCACTTTTCAACTTTTCAGACCCACTTTCCTTGTTTTCTGGTTGTGCCATTTCCCATTTCCCATTTCCCATTTCACTTTTTTGTTTTACTTGTCTATACTACTATTTAAGGGGCTTCTCCTGTTTGGACCGGATTTTTTTTTTGTTCCAAAATACCCCTATATCCCTAGGTTTAAGTAGAGACAAAACTAAAGGATAGTTTGGTAAAAATACATGTCTAACTTGCACTAAAATATTGCCTATAAAATAGGACCGCTCTTCCACTAACCCACTTCTTCAAAGTAACTATACGTTTATTGTTTTTTTTTTAAATAGAAAAATAAGTTAAACACCCCACGTTTATCCAAAAACAAATCTAAAATACCTTTACATTCCTATGTTTAAGTAGAGATAAAACTAAAGGACAATCCAGTAAAAATAAAACCCTAACTTCCACTAAAACATTGCCTAAAAAATAGGGTCACTTTCTTATTGATTTTCGAATTTATTTATCCACTTATAAATTATATTTTCAAAATAAAATAAAAAACATAGATTTTTATTTTTTGCTACTACCACTAAAAAAAAAAAGCCTCATCTCACGAGCGAAGCGCGTGGGATGAGGCTAGTTTTGTTTTAAACTTTTCCTTTTCTTAAGTACTAGGCAGCAGACCACTCACGTGGCTTATATTTTTATTTTTTTAGCATAGGCTAATCAACTTTTTGTAGATGACCATGCATGACCTTTGAACCCATCCTATTGTTTAGTCCACGGTTGCCATGTAAGTACATGTACCCATGGTTTCAAAAACTGGACCGGACTAGCCGGTTCAATTGGTTCAATTGTGAACGAACCTTAATCCGGTCTAGTTATTATTAAAAACCGAAAATTAATAAAAAAACAAAAAAAAAATCGAGAAAAAAAAACCGCCAGTTTAACCGAAAAACTAGAAACCGGTACAGTTAAACCGGTTTTACACTGCTTTGTTCATTAACACTTCGGGCACTATGTTTCTGAAAAAAAATAAAAAAAGATAAGAGATTTTGTTTCAGATTTAAGAAGAAGAGAGATTTTGACTTTAAAGATGTTGTGAAGTCTAAGACGCCCACGTTCAGTGGTGGCGCCACTTTATGCTCAGGGTGTTCCCAGGAACACCCTGACTTGAAAAAATAAATTTATATATAATAATTAAAAAAATTTATTTGTTTACCCTTCAAAACAATAGGAACACCCTCAAATTAAAATAAAATAAAAGATTGTTCTACTTTGAAGCAAAAAAAAAATTATAACAGACCAAAACAACGGATGGCATTACAGTAAGCCCAACTAGGGATGGCAATTTATATCTGACCCACGAATACCTAGTCCAGTCCGACCCTAATAAGTTGGATTTTACCCGGTCCGATAAATTATAGAGTCAGGTATGGGTTTTTTATAAAAACCCGAAGTGGCTCCGGGTCAAGTTTGGGTTTTATGATACCCGACCCATTTAAATGTAATTTATTAAATAAACCTCATGTATATAAACTTACTCTAACCTAAATTCCTAAGTCCTAACCCTATTCTTAAACTTTCCTCAACAGCCGCCCCTCATCTCCTACTCCTCACCTGTCAAACTAATTCTTAGACCCTCTCTCTCCCTCAAAGCTTCCATGGCCAAACCTCCCTCAAAGCTTCCATGGCCGAACCTTGATCATTTTAGCGATGTTGTCACCATGAACAAAACCATGGTTTATTCACTTTCTTAGCCATCTTAATCTGATTGTACCTTGAAAATCCATCCATAAACGATAGCAAAGCATGACCTACTGTGTTGTCAATCAGGACGTCAATGTGAGGTAAAGGAAAATCATCTTCTGGGCTAGCCTTATTTAGATCTCGAAAATCTACACACATTCTGACCTTCCCATCCTTGTTTGGTACCGGAACCACATTAGCTAATCATTCTGGATAGTTAACCACCCTCAGGAATCTTGGATTGTACTATTTCTCCACTTCTTCCTTAATCTTGAGAGTCCATTCTGGCTTCATTCTTCTTAATTTCTGCTTGACCAGCTTCATGGTTGGATCTGTTAGAATGCAATGCTGCACTATATCTCTATCAATCCCAGGCATGTCTTCATATAACCACGCAAAAACTTCCTTGAACCCTGTCAGCAGTGCCACTAGTGCATCTTTCTCAGAAGTGGTTAGGGTATTTCCCACTTCTATTATTTTAGGTTTGTCATTAGTTCCCAGGTTAATGGATTGGGTTTCTTCTTTTATGGGTTCTAGGTGTCCATGTTTTAATTCCTTAATATTAAGAGTTTCTTTACCAATTTCATAAATAAATGATGGAAAATATCATGTTTGTATCACATACAAAACATAAGCAGCGGAAAAATAACGGATCTACTTCATTCATAAAAGTTAACATGTATTATGCAAGTTTCAGAATTTGAGAACAAGAGAGTGTAACTTGGAGCGGTGAATTTCAAAACTGAAGATCAGAAGCACTTGGGAAAACTTTCAATCTTCATTCCAATTCCACTAACGCCCAAGATATGTGGTCTCTCAATCAGTTTTCCAAAGGGAGAATGTCAAAGTGTCTAACACTTCTTACACCACTTCATAATAGTGTTCTTGTTGTTCACTACAGAAAATTCTGTATGTTTCTCCCTTTTGAAGGAAATATGCATGTTTGTATCGCATACAAAATATACGCATTAGAAAAATAACAGATCTACTTCATTCATAAAAGTTAACATGTTCTATATAAGTTTCAAAATTTGAGAACAAGAGAGTGTACCTTAAAGCGGTGAATTTCAAAACTGAAGATTAGAAGCGCTTGGGAACACTTTCAATCTTCACTCCAATTCCACTAACGTCCAAGATGTGTGGTCTGTCAATCAGTTCCAAAAGAAGAAGGTCAAAAAGTAACTAACACTTCTTGCACCACTTCTTAATAGTGTTCTTTTCAAAATTCTTTACAGAAAATTCAGTATGTTTCTCCCTTTGTGTCTAACCGATTATCTAATTAGGCTGGCCTTTTGGCCCTTTCCAATCGGGCTTAGGTGTGTGGCTTGAAGTGGGACCAAAAGGGACCAATAAGACACTAGCTCCAATGGGCCTTGGGCTTTTCTGTTAACTCTTGACAAGTCCAAAGTTACCATTAAATATATTTAATATCACTATATAAATATAGTTGCACTCCAGGCCTTATTAATAAATTATATCCCAAGACTTTATTATACATGCAATCCCTCCATAAAATATTCGTAGTAACAAAAAGTCAAGAATGTAGACTGCCATTTTGTAAATTACTACATCTTATCCTTAAGTACCCGGTTTAATACTTTAAGTTATTCATTATATATATATGAAATCCAATTTCATAAATATATACTCTAGCAACAATTTACTAGAGTAGTTAGGCCTAACATTCTGAATAACAAACTCATTAAACTTATCTCAAGGGAATATTTTGCATCTCCATTAAGAGACTATGAATTCCATCTTGAGAATATATGTTCCATCAACATTAAATGTGGTTGCCTAACATACTGAGGTTTTGACTGTAACTCTAGATTTCACTCCTGATATATCAAAGCAACCTACACCTCATGATCAAGTCCATTATTCTCTCAGGATTAAGAGTTCATGCAAATACAAATCATGAGTTTATTATTCATTTGATAGTCGTTAGGAGAATAATAAATCTCACACCAGTCCAATTCAATATGTTTTAACTCTTAAAACATATCAACTAGAAATCTCTATTTCCATGATCAAGACAAATCATCTTAGTTGATATGTTATAGTCTTCGCAGATAAAATGCCCAATTTCATCACCAACTACGAACTAAAATTTTGAGTTTATAAAGAACTTGTGATTTATATCTTTTGTCACTTTTCACATAAATCACATACTATGCATCTCATGGACTATATGACATTGTTCCAATATTCATGTTACCATTATTTTAGATAATAGCAAAACAACTTTATTAAACACAACATTAAGTCATACATAATAACATTCATATAATCATACAATAGGATTTAAGGGTACTAATCCTAATACCTTTGTATCTAACTAATTATCTAATTGGGCTGGCCTTTTGAACATTTTCAATTGGGCTTAAGGGTGTGGTTTGGAGTGGGACCAATAGGACACTAGCTCCAATGGGCCTTGGGCTTTTCTATGAACTCTTGACAAGTTCAAAGTTACCATTAACTATATTTAATACCACT
This sequence comes from Castanea sativa, assembly GCF_040712315.1. Classification (NCBI taxonomy): domain Eukaryota; kingdom Viridiplantae; phylum Streptophyta; class Magnoliopsida; order Fagales; family Fagaceae; genus Castanea; species Castanea sativa. The sequence goes on along the minus strand of NC_134024.1, from coordinate 28,616,778 downwards.
ATATAAATATAGTTGCACTCTAGGCCTTATTAATAAATTATATCCCAAGGCTTTATTGTATATGCAACCCCTCCATCAAATATTCGTAGTAACACAAAGTCAAGAATGTAGACTGCCATTTTGTAAATTACTACATCTTATCCTTGAGTACCCGATTTAATACTTTAAGTTATTCATCATATATTTATGAAATCCAATAAATATATACTCTAGCAACAATTTACTAGAGTAGTTAGGCCTAACATTCTGAATAACAAACTCATTAAACTTATTTCAAGGGAATATTTTGCATCTCCGTTAAGAGACTATGAATTCCATCTTGAGAATATATGTTCCATTAACATTAAATGTGGTTGCTTAACATACTGAGGTTTTGACTGTAACTCTAGATCTCACTCCTGATATATCAAAGCAACCTACATCTCATAATCAAGTCCATTATTCTCTCAAGATTAAGAGTTCATGCAAATACAAGTCGTGATTTTATTATTCATTTGACAGTCATTAGGAGAATAATAAATCTCACACCGGTCCAGTTCAATATGTTTTAACTCTTAAAACTTATCAACATATCAACTAGAAATCTCAATTTTCATGATCAAGACAAATCATCTTAGTTGATATGTTATAGTCTTTGCAGATGAAATGCCCAATTTCATCACCGACTACGAACTAAAATTTTGAGATTACAAAGAACTTGTGATTTATATCTTCTGTGACTTTTCACATAAATCACATACTATGCATCTCATGGACTATATGACAATGTTTCAATATTCATGTTACCATTATTTTAGATAATAGTAAAACAACTTTATTAAACACAACATTAAGTCATACATAATAACATTCATAGAATCATACAATAGGATTTAAGGGCACTAATCCTAATACCTTTGTATCTAACTAATTATCTAATTGGAAAGGGCTGGCCTTTTGAACCTTTCCAATTGGGCTTAAGTGTGTGGCTTGGAGTGGGACCAAAAGGGACCAATAAGACACTAGCTCCAATAGGCCTTGGGCTTTTTTGTCAATTCTTGACAAGTCCAAAGTTATCATTAACTATATTTAATACCACTATATAAATATAGTTGCACTCTATGCCTTATTAATAAATTATATCCCAAGACTTTATTGTACATGCTGTTAGGATTAATGCCCTTAAATCCTATTGTATGATACTATGTATGATATTATTTATGACATTATGTATGACTTAATGTTGTGTTTAATAAAGTAGGTTTATTATTATTATCTAAAAATAATGGTAACATGAATATTGAGACATTATCATATAGTCCATGAGATGCATTGTATGTGATTTATATGATTTAGTCACAGAAGATGTAAATCACCAGTTCCTTGTAAACTCAAAATGTAGTTCGTAGTCGGTGATAAAAATTGGGCATTTCATCTGTGAAGACTATAACATATCAATTAAGATGATTTGTCTTGATCATGGAAATGGAGATTTCTAGTTAGTATGTTGATATGTTTTAATAGTTAATACATATTGAACTAGACCGTGTGAGATTTATTATACTTCCAACAACTGTCATATGAATAATAAACTTACGACTTATATTTGCATAAACTCTTAATCCTAAGAGAATAATGGACTTGATCATAAGGTGTAGGTTCCTTTGATATATCAAGAGTGAGATCTAGAGTAACGGTCAAAATCTCAATATGTTGGGCAACCACATTTAATGTTGATGGAACATATATTTTTAAGATGGAATTCATAGTCTCTTAACGAAGATACAAAATATTCCCTTGAGATAAGTTTAATGAGATTGTTATTCAGAGAGTTAGGCCTAACCACTTTAGTAAGGAATTACTAAAGTGTATATATATATATATATATATATATATATAATGAATAACTTTAAATGATTAAACCAGGTACTTAAGGAATTAAGATGTAGTAATCTACAAAGTAACAGTCTTCTTTCATGACTTTGTATTATTACGAATATTTTATGAAGGGGTTACATGTACAATATTTAATGGTAACTTTGGACTTGTCAAGAGTTGACAGAAAAGCTCAACGCCTATTGGAACTAGTGTCTTATTGGTCCCTTTTGGCTCCACTCTAAGCCACACACTTAAGCCCAATTGGAAAGGCCCAAAACGCCAGCCCAATTAGATAATCGGTTAGACACAAAAGGAGAAACATACAGAATTTTCTGTAGAGATTTTTGTAAGAACTATTGTGAAGTGTTGCACGTAAGTGTTAGACACTTTGACATTCTCCCTTTGGAATTGATTGAGAGACCACACATCTTGGGCGTTAGTGGAATTGGAGTGAAGATTGAAAGTGTTCCCAAGTGATTTTGATCTTCGGTTTTGAAATCCACTGCTCCTAGGTACACTCTCTTGTTCTCAAATTCTGAAACTTACATAATGCATGTTAACTTTTATGAATGAAGTAGATCCGTTATTTTTGTGCTGTGCACTTGTATGTTTCCTTCAAATGGTATCAGAGCGGTCTTCATTTCGTATCTGTTTAACCTGTTTATAGTTTTGGAATTATAGACAATAGTTTCATATTGTTAGAAATTTGTTTTCTGCATGGTTATTGAAATTATTGTTTGATAAAAATTGATTTTGATGTTATGATGTTGTTTAATTTTTAGATACACCACAAAATATTACTCATGAGATGTCTAGTACACAAGTGCCTCGTCATAGTGGGAGAATTGTTTGGCCTTCTGTGAGATTCATAGGTTTGGGAGAAACTTATGAAGCTATCTCTGAAGAGGCTAAATCGGATCCTTACACTTATGATGAAGCAATGAATGATATAGATGCACATCATTGGGTCCAAGCTATGAAATCTGAATTAGATTCAATGTATTCCAATCAAGTTTGGGATCTTGTAAAGGCGCTTAACGGCATTAAACCTGTTGGTTGCAAATGGGTTTACAAGTGGAAGAGGGGGATAGATGAAAAGGTTGAAACCTTTAAAGCAAGACTAGTGGTGAAAGGGTATACACAAAAAGAAAGTATTGATTATGATGCAACTTTTTCGCTAGTAGCCATGCTTAAGTCTATCAGAATTCTCTTATCGATTGCTGCTTATTATGATTTTGAGATTTGGCAAATGGATATCAAGATTGCATTTCTTAATGGCAATCTTGATGAAGAAATATACATGTTGCAACCGGAAGGTTTCATAGCAAAGACCCAAGAGCATATGGTATGCAAGTTGAAAAGGTCAATTTATGGACTTAAACAAGCATCTAGGTCATAGAACATCAGATTTGATCAGGCAATCAAATCATTTGGTTTTGAACAAAATCTTGATGAACTATATGTGTATAAAAGACATCAATTTAAAGTAGTAATGTTCCTAGTGCTTTATGTAGATGACATTCTACTCATTGGAAATGATATAGGGGTGATGTCATTAGTTAAAAATTGGTTATCAAGCCAATTTGATATGAAGGACTTGGGTGAAGCTAACTATATTCTAGGGATCGAGCTTTGGCGAGATCGAAAGAATAGAATGTTGGGTTTGTCACAAGCTGGATATATAGATAAGGTTCTAGAACGGTTTAGCATGCAAAACTCCAAGAAAGGATTACTTCCTTTTAGACATGGAGTTCCTCTGTTTGATGACCAAAGGCCTTAGACTCAAGACGAAGAAAACATGATGAGACAAGTTCCTTATGCTTCTGCTGTGGGAAGTCTCATGTATGCCATGCTTTGTACTAGACTAAATATTTGTTATTCAGTTGGCATGGTCAGCCAATATCAATCAAATCCAGAACCAAAATATTGGCAAGCCGTAAAGCATATTCTTAAGTATCTACGGAGAACGAGAGATTATATGTTTGTTTATCGTTGTGAGAATTTGATTCCCATTGGTTATATAGATTCGGATTTTTAGTCGGATCTAGATTTCAAAAAATCCATGTCGGGATGTGTTTTCACCTTGGGAGGTAGAACCATAAGTTGGAGGAGTGTTAAGCAATCTTGTATTGCGAACTCTATGATGGAAGCCGAATATGTTGCTGCTTGTGAAGTAGTAAAAGAGGTTGTTTGGCTCAAGAAATTCTTTTCTGATCTTGGTGTTGTGAGAATTGAGCAACTTCCCATTACATTGTTCTGTGACAATAGTGGAGTGATTGCACAATCCAAGGATCCAAGGAATCACAAGAAAGGAAAGCACATCGAGAGAAAGTATCACATCATTCGAGACACTGTTGCTCATGGAGATGTGGTTGTAGCAAAGATTGATGGTGCAAAGAATCTAGTGGATTCCTTTACCAAAGCCTTGCCCCAAAGGACTTTCGAGTCACATTTGGAGGAGATGGGAGTTAGATTAGTGCACAATAGTCTTTAGGGCAAGTAGGAGATTATTAGGATTAGTGCCCTTAAATCCTATTGTATGATGCTATGTATGTTATTATTTATGACATTATATATGACTTAATGTTGTGTTAAATAAAGTGGTTTTATTATTATTATCTAAAAATAATGGTAACATGAATATTGGGACATTATCATATAGTCCATGAGATGCATTGTATGTGATTTATGTGATTTAGTCACAGAAGATGTAAATCACAAGTTCCTTATAAACTCAAAATGTAGTTTGTAGTCAGTAATGAAAATTGGGCATTTCATCTGCGAAGACTATAACATATCAACTAAGATGATTTGTCTTGATCATGGAAATGGAGATTTCTAGTTCGTATGTTGATATGTTTTAAGAGTTAAAACATATTGAACTGGACCATGTGAGATTTATTATTCTTCCAACGACTGTCATATGAATAATAAACTCACGACTTATATTTGCATAAACTCTTAATCCTAAGAGAACAATGGACTTGATCATGAAGTGTAGATTGCTTTGATATATTAGGAGTGAGATCTAGAGTAACGGTCAAAATCTCAGTATGCTGGGCAACCACATTTAGTGTTGATGAAACATATATTTTCAAGATGAAATTCATAGTCTCTTAACGGAGATACAAAATATTTCCTTGAGATAAGTTTAATGGAATTGTTATTCAGAAAGTTAGGTCTAACCACTTTAGTAAGGAGTTATTAAAGTGTATATATATATATATATATATATATATATATATATATATATATATATATATATATTTATGGAATTGGATTTCATAAATATATATATAATGAATAATTTTAAATGATTAAACCGGGTACTCAAGGAATTAAGATGTAGTAATCTACAAAGTGACAGTCATCTTTCATGACTTTGTATTACTACGAATATTTTATGAATGGGTTGCATGTACAATAAAGTCTTGGGATATAATTTATAGATAAGGCCTAGAATGCAACTATATTTATATAGTGGTATTAAATATAGTTAATGGTAACTTTGGACTTGTCAAGAGTTAACAAAAAAGCCCAAAGCCCATTGGAGCTATTGTGTTATTAGTCCCACTCCAAGCCACACACTTTAGCCCAATTGGAAAGGTCCAAAACGCCAGCCCAATTAGATAATCGATTAGACACAAAAGGAGAAACATACCAAATTTTCTGTAGAGATTTTTGTAAGAACTATTGTGAAGTGTTGCATGTAAGTGTTAGACACTATGACATTCTCCCTTTGGAATTGATTGAGAGACCACACATCTTGGGCGTTAGTGGAATTGAAGTGAAGATTGAAAGTGTTCTAAAGTGATTTTAATCTTCGGTTTTGAAATCCACTGCTCCAAGGTACACTCTCTTGTTCTCAAATTCTGAAACTTACATAGTGCATGTTAACTTTTATGAATGAAGTAGATCCATTATTTTTCTGCTATGCACTTGCATATTTCCTTCACATGCAACCCCTTTATAAAATATTCGTAGTAACACAAAATCATGAAAGTAGACTGCCACTTTGTAGATTACTACATCTTAATTCCTTGACTACTCAGTTTAATCCTTTAAGTTATTCATCATATATTTATGAAATCCAATTCTATAAATATATACTTTAGCAACTACTTACTAAAGTAGTTAGGCCTAATTCTTTAAATAACCAAACTCATTAAACTTATCTCAAGGGAATATTTTGTATCTCACTTAAGAGACTATGAATTCCATCTTGAGAATATATGTTCCATCAACACTAAATGTGGTTACCCAACATACTGAGGTGTTGACCGTAACTATAAATCTCACTCCTGATATATCAAAGCAACCTACACTTCATGAGCAGGTCCATTATCCTCTCAGGATTAAGAGTTCATGTAAATATAAGTCGTGAGTTTATTATTCATTTGACAGTCGTTAGGAGAATAATAAATCTCACACCGGTCCAGTTCAATATGTTTTAACTCTTAAAACATATCAACATACCAACTAGAAATCTCCATTTTCATGATCAAGACAAATCATATTAGTTGACATGTTATAGTCTTCACAAATGAAATGCCCAATTTCATCACCGACTACGAACTAAAATTCAGAGTTTACAGAGAACTTGTAATTTATATCTTCTGTGACTAAATCACATAAATCATATACTATGCATCTCATGAACTATATAATAATGTCTCAATATTCATGTTACCATTATTTTAGATAATAATAATAAAACAACTTTATTATTCACAACATTAAGTCATACATAATAACATACATAGCATCATACAATAGGATTTAAGGGCACTAATCCTAACAATCTCCCACATGTCCTAAATACTATTGTGCATTAATCTAACTCCCATCTCTTCCAAATGTGACTCGAAAGTCCTTTGGGGCAAGGCTTTGGTAAAGGGATCCGCTAAATTCTTTGCACTATCAATCTTTGCTACTACCACATCTCCACGAGCAATAATGTCTCAAATGATGTGGTACTTTCTCTTAATATTCTTTCCTTTCTTGTGATTTCTTGGATCTTTGGATTGTGCAACCGCTCCACAATTGTCGCAAAACAATGTAATAGGAACTTGCTCAATTCTCACAACACCAAGATCAGAAAAGAATTTCTTGAGCCAAACGGCCTCCTTTGCTGCTTCATAAGCAGCAACATATTCAGCTTCCATGGTGGAGTCAGCAATACAAGATTGCTTAACACTACTCCAACTTATGGCTCCATCTCCCAAGGTGAATACACAACCCGAAGTAGATTTTCTGAAATCTAGATCCGATTGAAAATCTGAATCTTTATAGCCAACGAGAATCAAATCTTCACACCGGTGAACAAGCATATAATTTCTCGTTCTTTTAAGATACTTGAGAAAATGCTTTACAGCTTGCCAATGTTTTGGTCCTGGATTTGATTGATATCGGCTGACCATGCCAACAGAATAACAAATATCCGGTCTAGTATAAAGTATGGCATACATGAGACTTCCTACTGCAGAAGCATAAGGAACTTGTCTTATCAAGTTTTCTTCCTCTTGAGTCTTAGGCCTTTGGTCATCAGACAGAAGAACTCCATGTCTGAAAGGAAGTAATCCTTTTTTGGAGTTTTGCATGCTAAACCGTTCTAGAACCTTATCTATATATCCAGTTTGTGACAAATCAAACATCCTATTCTTTCGATCTCCCCAAAGCTTGATACCTAGAATATAGTTAGCTTCGCCCAAGTCCTTCATATCAAATTGGCTTGACAACCAAACTTTAACCGATAACATTACCCCTACATCATTTCCAATAAGTAGAATATCATCAACATAAAGCACTAGAAACATTATTACTTTATCTAGATGTCTTTTGCACACACATGGTTCATCAAGATTTTGTTCAAAACCAAATGACTTGATTGCTTGATCAAATCTGATGTTCCATGACCTAGATGCTTGCTTAAGTCCATAAATAGACCTTTTCAACTTGCATACCATATGCTCTTGGTTCTTTGCTATGAAACCTTCTGATTGCATCATGTAGATTTCCTCTTCAAGATTGCCATTGAGAAATGCAGTCTTGACATCCATTTGCCAAATCTCATAATCATAATGAGCAGCAATGGATAAGAGAATTCTGATAGATTTAAGCATGGATACTGGCGAAAAGGTTTCATCATAGTCAATGCCTTCTTTTTTTGTATACCCTTTCGCCACTAGTCTTGCTTTAAAGGTTTCAACATTTCCATCTATCCCTCTCTTCCTCTTGTAAACCCATTTGCAACCAATATGTTTAATGACGTTAGGCGCCTCTACAAGATCCCAAACTTGATTGGAATACATAGAATCTAATTCAGATTTCATAGCTTGGACCCAATGATGTGCATCTATATCATTTATTGCTTCATCATAAGTGTAAGGATCCGATTCAGCCTATTCTGAGATAGCTTCATAAGTTTCTCCTAAACCTATAAATCTCACAGGAGGCCGAACAATTCTCCCACTACGAGGCATCTGTGTACTAGACATCTCATGAGTAGTATCTTGTGGTATATCCAATACAGCCACATCATCCCTAGTTTAATCCAATGGTTGTTGATTTACAAATTCATTCACTTCAGCCAATACAACTCTACTTCTAGGAGTGAAATTATTCATATAGTCATTTTTCAAAAATTTAGCATTTGTACTAACAAAAACTTTGTTATCATTTCGATTATAGAATAAATAACCCCTAGTTTCTTTTGGATAACCCACTAGCAAATATACTTCTGATTTTGGTTCCAATTTATCAGGCTTCCCCTTTAGCACATGTGCTGGACAACCCCAAATGTGGAGATATCTCATACTAGGCTTACGCCCACTCCACAATTCCATGGGTGTTTTTGGGAATAGATTTTGATGGAATTAAATTCAAAAGATGTATTAATGTATCTAAGGCATACCCCCAAAAAGAAATTGGTAAAGTTGAGTAACTCATCATAGACCTAACCATTTCCAAAAGAGTCCTATTCCTTCTCTCCGCTACAGCATTTTGTTGAGGTGTTTCTGGTGCAGTCAATTGGGATACAATTCCATTCTAAATTAGGTAATCCTTGAAATCCCCAAGAAGGTATTCGCCACCTCGATCAGATCAAATGGCATTTATGCGTTTACCCAATTAATTCTTAACTTCAACCTTAAACTCTTTGAACTTTTCAAAAGCTTCGGACTTTCGTCTCATTAGGTACACATAACCATATCTTGAGTAATCATCAGTGAAAGTGATGAAGTACTCAACCTCCTTTTGCTTGGATTGACATAGGACTACATACATCTATATGAACTAATTCAAGCAACTCTTGGACTCTTCTACCTTTTGCATTAAAAGGTCATTAGATCATTTTACCTTCCAAACAAGATTCGTAAACAGGAAATTCATCAAATTCCATGGGCTGTAAAAGTCCATCTTTGACTAGTCTTTAAATCCTATTTGAATTAATATGATCCAGACGCAAGTGCCAAATATATGCATCATTAGAAGGAAACTTTCTCTTTAATGATTTTACATGAGAGTTACTATCTAATTTAGAATTATGTAATTCATGCTTATCAGGAGTTAAAATATAAAGACCATCCACAATATTGCCAGAACAGATAAACATTTTATCCTTTTTTATTACATCATTGTGTTTAAGGATAACACAATATCCATGTTTACCCAAATAAGTTATAGAAATTAAATTCCTACGAACATTAGGTACAAACAGACAGTCTTGCAATATTAAAACCCTAGACTCGAAACATAAATTAACAACACCAACAGCTACAACCAGAATCCTGCTCCCATCAGCCAAAGTAAGAAAAAATTCCCCTTCATTCAGCTTTCTGGTCTCCTGAAACCCCTGCAAAGAATCCATGGGATTCTATACCAAACATATTTCAAGAAGAAAAGAACTTTTCATACCCTTGTTCTTAGCAACTTTAAACTTTGGACAATTCCTCTTCCAATGTCCTTTCTCACCACAATAGAAACACTTTCCTTTGAGCTTCTTTCCTTTGTCGGCAACTCCCAAGGCAATTTGCTTACCATCCTGTTGGAAAATCACGTGTTTGTATCGCATACAAAACATACGCAGTGGAAATTTAACGGATCTACTTCATACACAATCGATAACATGCGCTATGTAAGTTTTAGAATTAGAGAACAAGAGAGCATACCTTGGAGCGGTGAAATTCAAAACCGAAGATCAAAAGCACTTGGGAACACTTTTAATCTTCACTCCAATTCCACTTAATGCCCAAGATGTGTGGTCTCTCAATCAGTTTCCAAGGAGAGAAGAAAAGAGTGTCCAACACCCACACACAAACCATTTCATTCCAAGTCTGATCTTAATGAAAACACTTATGAAAAAGACTTATATAATTCTATATGTTTCTCTTCTTATATAACTGATTATCTAATTGGGCTAGCCTTTTAGGCCAATCCAATTGGGCTCTAGTATGTGGCTCAGAGTGGGACCAAAAGGGACTAATAAGACACTAGCTCCAATGGGCCTTGGGCTTTTCTATCAACTCTTGACAAGTCCAAAGTTACCATTAACTATATTTAATACTACTATATAAATATAGTTGCACTCTAGGCCTTATCTATGAATTATATCTCAAGACTTTATTATACATGCAACCCCTTCATTAAAATATTCGTAGTAATACAAAGTCATGAATATAGATTGCCACTTTGAAGATTACTACATCTTAATCCTTGAGTAGTTGGTTTAATCCTTTATGTTATTCATCATATATTTATGAAATCCAATTTCATAAATATATACTTTAGTAACTCCTTACTAAAGTGGTTGGGTCCAACTCTCTAAATAACTAAACCCACTAAACTTATCTCAAGTGAATATTTTATATCTCCGTTCAGAGATTATGAATTCCATCTTGAGAATATATGTTCCATCAACACTAAATGCAGCTGCCCAACATACTGAGGTTTTGACTGTGATTTAAAAATCTCACTCCTGATATATCAAAGCAACCCACATCTCATGATTAGGTCCATTATTCTCTCAGGATTTAGAGTTGATGTAAATAGAAGTCGTGAGATTTATTATTTATTTGACAATCGTTAGGAGAATAATAAATATCACAGTGGTCCAGTTCAATATATCTTAACTCTTAAAACATATCAACATACCAACTAGATGTCTCAACTTTCATAATCAAGACAAATCATCTTAGTTGATATGTTATAGTTTTCGCAGATGAAACGCCCAATCTCATCACCGACTATGAACTACATTTTGAGTTTACAAGGAACTTGTGATTTACATCTTCTGTGACTAAATCACATACAATGCATCTCTTGGACTATGATAATTTCTCATTAGTTCATTTATAGATAGTTTCATATAATTAAACAATTTAATTATTTATGACATGCCAATAAATTGGATTTTAGGGCATAAACCCCAACACATTCTGCTTAGCGAAGTCCTTCTTCTTTTTCTTTTTACCCTTGCCTTTGGACTTAGGTTGAGAAGTAGAAGCTTCACCTACATTGGCTTCAACACTAGAGGTACCAAGGATGCCTTCCGCTGCTACCAATTCATTCATCAATTCAAACAAAGAATAAACCTTTTTTGTTCATATTATAATTCAGTCTGAATTCCTTGAATGATTCCAGTAGTGACTGGAATATCATATCCACTTGGAATTCTCCATCAATATTGGCACCTAAAACCTCCAATGTATTTAGATTAGAGATCATTGTGAGACAATGCTCCCTAACTGAAGTACCTTCAGCCATTTTGGTATTATAAATTTGATTCATGGTTTCTTGCCTTGCTGAACGGCCTTACTTACCAAACATCTCCTTCAGACTTTGCATAATGTCTGAAGCTAATTCTACATCATGGATTGATGCTGTAGAACATTTGAGATAGATGCTAGGATATAGCACTTGGCCATCTCATTAGATTTCTGCCAACGATCATATTGTTGTTTTTCCTCAAGAGGAGCATCTAATGAAGGAAAGCTAGGACATGGTTGATTAAGCACGTATTTGTTCTCTTCAACAGTTAAAACAATGTACAAATTTCTTTTCTAGTCAACATAATTGGATCCAATCAGTTTGTTTTGATTAAGAATAGCAACAAGTGGGCTAAATGATGCCATGATAGAATTTGAAAACAATAAACATGAATATAATAAGTAAACTGGACATTATCAATTTAGCATATAGCATATAATATGGAACCTTAATAAAACCATAAAATAATATATGCAACGGCAACCCAATCCCATGTTTAAAATTCCTTGGAAGCAAGTAAATTATAAACACTATGATTGATTGAGAACTATTCTCATTATTAGTGCTATCATGATAACTCTTATCAAACACTAATAATATGCCATTTTTCATTTAGCCTCTAAGTAATAATGACATAGCTCCGAAGAGAGGTTAACATTAAATTTAGTCTAGTGTACACCATTAACTGAATTCTATGTGAGTCATTAAGTAACTCCACGATAGTGGGATCGTTCTTAATGTAAAAAACACATATTATCCATCATTAAGAGGTTTAATCTGTAGTACCATGACTTAAACACCTTCCAAAGGGAGCAAGGCATATATGCCAAGACGAGGTGCTTAATCACACTACTATAAACCGACAATGGAGGTCATGAGATCCAACCATTGTATCTCTCTTCCACTAGATGTTTTAAAATAAAGGTTTTTAAATATAAAACATACTTAATCTAATTACACACAGCCTTGCTCTTTATATATGTAAAAAACACTTTAAGAAAATTCTAGATTCCCAGTCCTCGATCGATCGAGAATGTACCTCGATCGATCGAGAAAAGTTCTGGATGCTCGATTAATCCTCGACAGATCCTCGATCGATCGAGAAACATTCCATGAAGCTCGATCGATGCTCAACAGATCCTAGATCGATCGAGAAAACTTCTGTCAGCTCGATCGATGCTCGACAAATTCTTGATCGATCGAGCGTCGCGAAATTCGAATTTTCCAGAATTTTTTAAAGACAGTTTTTTTAACATTTTCATGAACAAAACAACCATCATATGATACTAATGGATAAAAATTGATATCAAAACTAAATTTCATTGATGGTATAACCTTAAAGTTCAGTTTAACATACTTAAACTCAAAATTAAACAACATCATAACATCAATATCAGTTTTTATCAAACAATAATTTCAACAACCATGCAAAAAACTAATTTCTAACAACATGAAACTATTGTCGCCAATTCCAAAACTCAAAAAATGTTAAACAAATATGAAAATGAAGACCACTCTGATACCATTTGATGGAAAATATCATGTTTGTATCGCATACAAAACATACGCAGCGGAAAAATAACGGATCTACTTCATTCATAAAAGTTAACATGTATTATGTAAGTTTCAGAATTTGAGAACAAGAGAGTGTACCTTGGAGTGGTGAATTTCAAAACCGAAGATCAGAAGCACTTGTGAACACTTTCAATCTTCACTCTAATTCCACTAACGCCTAAGATGTGTGGTCTCTCAATCAGTTTTCCAAAGGGAGAATGTTAAAGTGTCTAACACTTCTTACACCACTTCACAATAGTGTTCTTGTTGTTCACTATAGAAAATTCTGTATGTTGCTCCCTTTGTATCTAACTGATTATCTAATTGGGCTGGCCTTTTGGGCCTTTCCAATTGGGCTTAAGTGTGTGGCTTGGAGTGGGACCAATAAGACACTAGCTCCAATAGGCCTTGGGCTTTTCTGTCAACTCTTGACAAGTCCAAAGTTACCATTAACTATATTTAGTACCCCTATATAAATATAGTTGCACTCTACGCCTTATTAATAAATTATATCCCAAGACTTTATTGTACATGCAACCACTTCATAAAATATTCTTAGTAACACAAAGTCATGAAAGTAGATTGCCATTTTGTAGATTACTACATCTTAATTCCTTGAGTACCCGGTTTAATCCTTTAAGTTATTCATCATATATTTATGAAATCCAATTCCATAAATATATACTTTAGTAACTCCTTACTAAAGTGGTTAGGCCTAACTCTCTGAATAACCAAACCCATTAAACTTATCTCAAGAGAATATTTTGTATCTCAATTAAGAGACTATGAATTCCATCTTGAGAATATATGTTCCATCAATACTAAATGTGGTTGCCCAACATACTGAGGTTTTGGCCGTAACTAAAAATGTCACTCTTGATATATCAAAGCAACCTACACTTCATGATCAGGTCCATTATCCTCTTAGGATTACAAGTTCAAGTAAATATAAGTCGTGAGTTTATTATTCATTTGATAGTTGTTAGGAGAATAATAAATCTCACACCGGTCCAGTTCAATATGTTTTAACTCTTAAAACATATCAACATACCAACTAGAAATCTCCATTTCCATGATTAAGACAAATCATCTTAATTAATATGTTATAATCTTCGCAAATGAAATGCCCAATTTCATCACCGACTACGAACTAAAATTCTGAGTTTATGAAGAACTTGTAATTTATATCTGTGACTAAATCACATAAATCACATACTATGCATCTCATGTACTATATAATAATGTCCCAATATTCATATTACCATTATTTTAGATAATAATAAAACAACTTTATTAAACACAACATTAAGTCATACATAATGTCATACATAATAACATACATAGCATCATACAATAGGATTTAAGGGCAGTAATCATAACAATAAAAATATTCAAAGCCAGCAAATAAGCAGAATTAGAAATCATATTAAAAGGAAAAGAGTTCTCAACAAACTCAATAGACTTAACTAAATCAGACTCAACTAGAAATCTATCAAAAACAGACTTAACAAGAATAAAAATATTAGCAAAAATAGACTCAATAGGGATAGAAACAATGTTCTTGGCAAGGGCGATTGGCTCGGAGGTCTTGATCTTCTTGAAAAATGTGATTGACTTGACAGTCTTGATCTTCCTCACGGAGTCCTTCATGGGGTGGCTCCCTCCCATGCCCAGTTCTTCAACTCAGTCGTGGCTTCAACAATGGCAAGTGGTTCCTAGTAAGTTCCTTCTTCTCTCAGTATCAGTACTGTGGAATCTTCATCCGTATAATCTATAGCCTCTTCATCAACCTCCATGTCTGTAGGCTTATCGGTCATAAAAGCATCCAGGCGCTCTATGCTATCCATCCACTCATCAAACAGATCATGCTTGCCCCTGTTGCCCAAGTATGTGTATTGAGGGAGATGCTCTGACTCACCCCCTTCCATCCTCTCATTGCCATGTTGAACATTCTTAAGTGTCATGATTTTGAGGCTGTGGACCGTTAGTTTTGGTTCTAAAGCGACCAACCTAGCATCTATATCATCCTCCTCTTCAGTATGTGGGGTTGGTGAGCTTGGTTCTGAATCATAACCCCAATTTTGGAATCTCTCTTCCATGCTTATCATATTGAGGGCCAGACCTTGAATTGACATCAGTGATATCGCTCCAATCTAAAAGATTCCCATAGGGGTATTAGTCATAGTACATTTCATTGGCTTGTCTACTCTCCTCTTTTGCATTCTTTAACACATTTATCAGCCTGTATTTATCACTATCAGTGTCGCCCCACCGGTTAGCTTCGGCATCAACTTCAATGTCTTCATCATAATAGTCCACATCATCATCATATTCTTCATAGAACAGGTTCGTGTTAGGACATATGTGATTGGATGTTAGGAACATATGTCAACATTTTATGAATTGGCTAATCCTTTGACAAAACGCACTTTACTTGAAATGTGGTAGATCTAGAATGTGTTTAATGCTTCAAGAAACAAGACTTCAAGTTCAAGTGTTAAAGCCATGTAAGTCTGTCCAAGAAACAAATGAAGAAGTGATGTTCATTAAAAATCGATAACTAGCATCTATCAAGGTTTAAAAGAGCTGTTTAAGCCCGAGGCTTGACAGCTGCTCGACAGATAAGGTATCTGTCGAGGTTTATAAAAAACAGATTTTTAGTTCTGATTTTCATCTAATCAGTGAATATATGTTTGAGCTTTCTTTTCTCACAACCCTAAACATATATAAGGATTATTTTAAGGGTCGTATCAGGTTGCACAACCAAGAGCACAATTGCACAAGAGCATAATTCCTCAAGTGTGACTGGAAACCTAGTTTGCCCTAGTTTTTGAAGAAGCTGCTGTGTTTGTAAACCGTAGGGTTTTGTGATCAAAAAACTTCGTGATCTTCATCAATTGATGAACAAAAGAACTTTAAAGCCAACATCCTTCTTAAGTTGGTGAAAAAGTAGTGTACTAGGATCCGCGCATTTATTGGTTAGTCACGTACGGGAAGCCGTGCAATAAAAGGAGAGATTGTCACTACAAAAAAAGTCCAATTAGGTATTAGGGTAAGGGTTCAACTGTAGGTTGGTATAAGGTACTACAATTTCTTTACTTGTAACCGCTTGTTTTGATAATAGTGAATTCTCAAGAATGGTGACCTCAAAATCACCCAATAGAGTTTTTTGCCGTGTAGGTTTTCCCCATTCATAAATAAATCACTGTGTCATTTAATTTTCACTGCATATTTAGTTAATTGGTGATTTTTTTGTGTTGTCACGCTTGTTACATATAATTGAACCTAATTAATTCACTTGACTAATTAATTGGTTAATTTATCACAAGGGGTTAATACATTTTTGGCCTATCAAATGGTATCACAGCAGGCACACTCTAATTAGGGTTTAATCTTTACAGTGAGATCCATTGACCCCTGTTTGTCATGGATAGAGGACAGTCACTTATTGTACCTTCTTTATTTGATGGAACTAACCATGCATACTAGAAAGTACGTATGAGAGCTTTCTTACAATCCTTAGATGAGATGGTGTGGCAAGCTGTGGAGATAGGCTGGACCAAGCCGAAGGAAGCGCCGACTGATTGGGATGATGCAAAGATCAAGGCGGCTAACTTCAACAGTAGGGTATTAAATGCTTTATTCAGTGCGATCACAAATGAGTTCAAGAAGATCTCCTCCACTGAAACTACAAAGGTAGCGTGGACCATTCTCCAAACAACCTATAAAGGAACCAAGACTGTCAAGGATTCGAAGCTTCAGAGGCTCACTACTAGCTTCAAAGAAATCAAGATGGAGGAGGATAAGTCATTTGATGAGTTCTATGCCAAGCTCAAGGACCTAGTGAACTTAGCATTTAATCTTGGGGAAACCATTCTCGAACCCAAGATTGTGAGAAAAGTGCTCAGATCTTTGCCCGAAAGATTCCATGATAAGATCACTGCGATTGAGGAGTCAAAGGATATTGATAAAATTCCTTTGACAGAGCTTGTTGGAAATCTGTAAACCTATAAGTTGGGTTTGTCTAAGCTCGGGAAGTCAAGCAAGAGCATGGCACTGAAGGCCAAGAGCAGTGACACTAATGAGTCTTCCGATGATGAAGATTCTAAAATGAAGTCCTACATCACCTGGCAGTTTAAGAGGTCATGAAGAATGTCAATGCAAAGGGCTTAGATAGGGACCGTATGCAATCAAGTTCTTTACAGTCTAGGAGCTAAGACAAAGGGAAGAAGGATGCTAGGAATGGCGGTCAGTACACTATTCCTTCAGGGCCCAAGTGTTTCGAGTGTTAAGGATTCGGTAATATGAAACAAGAGTGCCCCACTTATCTCAAGTCTATTAGGAAAAGTAAGACACTTGCTGCTACCTTGAGTGACACTAAACTTGAGGATGATTCCGAAAATGAGGATGATTCCGAAAATGAGGATGATGGAATCCTGAAGGCCTTCACCGCTACTGTCAATCCCACTGAAGGGATTGTAGAAGACGTGGATGAGGAAGAAAACTTGGTAGAGTCAAAATTTGAGAAGATGGATGAGCAAGATGACATCCACACAGCCTATGCAAAGTTGTACAAGGTTTCGAAGAAATATGAGTAGCTGTATAGGTTGGCCACCAAGAAGCTCAGTAATGTGGAGCTTGAACGAGAACAAATCTCCACAAAGTTTAATGAAGCAAATCAGACTATTGGAGCACTGAGGTTTGAGAACAATTTCTTAGTTGAGAAGACCAAGAAGCTTGAGGTGAAACTGTTCCAAGTGAGAGCTCAATTGGAGAAGACCTCAAGTGCAAAGCTTGACGAGATGCTCAACATGCAAAAATCTGCCTCTGATCAAACCAGCTTAGGGTATGATTTTTCTTCTCCTAATATTGCTTCTTCTAGTACTACTGTTTTTGTTTCTCTTGCTAACAATATTGAGAATAATAATGCTAAAACTATGATAGATAGTGAGAACATAGACAAGGGTAATCGATCTTAGGAGCATCCCCTAAGCTTGCTAAGAAAGAAATAAAAAACCCTAGGGCTAAGAAGAGTAATACTCAAAAGTCCAAAGAGAAGAAGCAGCATCTCTAACATCACTATGGCACAGATGGACATACTTGACCCAATTGCTATAAGTGGTTAGCCACTCAACAGAGCAACATCATGATTTCGTCAGGAAGTTAGAATCAGCTTTCGTCCTCTCTTGCTCCTCTTGGAGATCTCCTCAATGCCCTTATGTTCCTTTCAAACTTGAATGGTTTCAATTCTTCCTCCTCACCGCTGGCTCAAGGGTTTGCTCAAAGGAAAGGTTCTTCCAGTGTGTGGAAGGAAAAAGGCTTTAAGTGATTTAGTCACTTTTTTTCTCTCTCTCTCTCTCTCCCTCTTTTTGTTATGTTTGCATTACTTGTGTGTGTGTTTTTTTTTTTTTGACAGTCTAGTTTTTATGCATTACTTTATTTGACATGTTTTTGTTTGGTTGCTTTTCAGTTTTGTTTTTATATTTCATTCATAAAAATAAAATAAAAAATTGAAAAATTAGAAAAATACAAAAAAAATGTGTGTTTGTGTACATTGGTACTTATGTACCTTGAATGGCCAATGAAACAAACTTTTCTAAATTTGTATCTTTTGTACCTTAGATGAGCATCTCTATGCACAACTAAGCAAGTGAGCTTTGTGCCTCGTGTTTGTGATGAGTACGGTTGAGTGATCTCTTGTACTTGACACTTGTATCACTCTTTTTGACGAGAAGGACTAAAAAATCCTAAGAGAAAGGCATAAATAACCATCTCACCACTGTTGCTCGACAATTATGAAATGACATCTGTATGCTTTGGCATAGCAAAAATGCAATGTCAAAAAGCTTAACATAATTGGGTATTTCTTTTCTCTCTCTTATATGCCCATTCATGTTTGCTTAAAAGAAAAATATGCAAAGAAAAATAAAAGCAAAAAGATTAAAATGCTTTATATATGATTGCAAGCGTGTATTCTAGGAGATGTGGGAGTTATAGGATGTACCTCGAAGGTGGTAGTCCCCATCAAACAGTTATGATCGTGTGTGAGTTAAATTGATTTACTTATATCTCAAATCGTTATAACATAGAGACACTTATGCAATCTTGTGATGTTTTCACACAACACGCAATATTCTTTGCTACTTTTGATACATGTGCAGGTACAATGTGATTTGGCCATCACAAAGTTTACATCCGCTAATGTATGCTCACTAAACTGTCTAAACTTATTTTTGAAATATAAAATTGGTTAGACTTGTTTAGTGTGTATGTGTGTGTGTTTTGGATCTAAATGCATGACATTTTTCTTGTTGAGAGATGTTTTTGAGAGGTTAAAATGTTATTTGGATCCTTGGTTGAGTTGCATGTTTAATTGCAATCATGTCTATGTTTTTCTCTTCTTGAAAAACTGTTTTTAAGCAATCTCGACACCTCTTGACAGCTAGGCTATCTATCGAGCTCTTCAGCTGTTTCTTATCATAATCTCGATAGCTTCTCGATAGCTCCTCGATCCATCAAGAAAGTTTCTGTCTTCTCGATAGATGCTCGACAGCTCCTCAATCCATCGAGCTCATTCTTGCCGTGGACACCTCTGGATAGCTGCTCAATAGCTGGATCCTTTCAAGCTTTTAAAGTTCGACACCTCTCAACACCTCTCGATCTGTCGAGAATAATGAGACTTCTATATATACGCGCTTCACGATTTCTATCTCATTTCTCTTTGATCTCTCTTAATAGACAGACTTCTCTCACACTCCCAAACTCTTCTCACTCAACCTTTTCATCGTCCCTACACTTTCTTTGGTCTTTTCATTGCATATTTCACAAGTATGATCACTTTTCTAGCCTTTAATCATACATATCATGCATTCTAACCTAGTTTTTGGGATTTGTTGAAAATTTTGGGGTTTTTCAAAATCAAAGAGGTTTTTGCAAAACTTTTGGGATGGGTTTTGTATATTTGATCTTAAAACATCATGCATTGCATCACATGTGCATTATAACACTGCTTTAGGCATTTTAGATGTGTTTTTCCATTGTGGAACTAATTATGTGCTGGTAGATTTGGATTGGGTTGAGCCCATGATGTTTTTACTATTGCATTTCACATGCTCATGCATTATCATGCATACGTACCTTACATTCTCTATATTCTTATATATTGATTGTAATTGGTGCTTTTCTGTGTGTTTCTCTTTCTTCCTCTCTCTCTTGTTTACGTTAGTGGCGTCATGGCACCTAAACATAAGTTTACTTCATCCCGAAACCCTCTTCGTTCTGGGGCATCCACTTCTTCTGATCCCACTCCGTTTCATGTCTGGTTTCGTGATGAGAAGGCTAAATCAGACTACTTTGAGAACTTTTCTAGATAAGGCATTCATTTGGAACGCCAAATCATTTTGTCAGACTTTTACGACACTGACCTACCCACTATCATTCACAGTAGGGGTTGGGAGTCACTATGTGACGTCCCAGCTACTTTTCCATTCGTGCTTATCCAGGAGTTCTACTCCAACAGGCATGGATTTGATTATTCAATACCTTAGTTTTCCACTCGCGTTTGAGGTACGCGTATCGTGGTCACTCCAGATATCGTATCCGACGTGCTCCATGTCCCTAGGGTAGCGGATCCTAACTACCCTGGTTTTGAGCGTCTTAAGACTGTGTCTAAAGACGAGCTTATGTCCTCTTTTTGTGAGTGTCCTATTAGGTTGTGTGCCCTTAAATCCTATTGTATGATGCTATGTATGACATTATGTATGACTTAATGTTATGATAAATAAAGTTGTTTATTTTTATCTAAAATAATGGTAACATGAATATTAGGACATTATCATATAGTCCATGAGATGCATAGTATGTGATTTATATGATTTAGTTACAGAAGATATAAGTCACAAGTTCTTTGTAAACTCATAATTTATAGTTCATAATCGGTGATGAAATTGGGCATTTCATCTGCGAAGACTATAACGTATCAACTAAGATGATTTGTCTTGATCATGGAAGTGGAGACTTCTAGTTGATATGTTGATATGTTTTAAGAGTTAAGACATATTGAACTGGACCGCTGTGAGATTTATTATTCTCCTAACGACTGTCAAATGAATAATAAATCTCACGACTTCTATTTGCATGAACTCTTAATCCTGGGAGAATAATGGACCTGATCATGACGTGTAGGTTACTTTGATATATCAAGAGTGAGATCTAAAGTAACGGTCAAAACCTCAGTATGTTAGGCAGCCACATTTAGTGTTGATGGAACATATATTCTCAAGATGAAATTCATAATCTTTTAACGAAGATATAAAATATTCCCTTGAGATAAGTTTAATGGGTTTAGTTATTCAGAGAGTTAGGCCTAACCACTTTGGTAAGAAATTACTAAAGTATATATTTATGAAATTGGATTTCATAAATATATAATAAATAACTTTAAAGGATTAAACCAGGTACTCAAGGATTAAGATGTAGTAATTTTCAAAGTGGTAGTCTATGTTTATGACTTTGTATTACTACTAATATTTTATGAAGGGGTTGCATGTATAATAAAGTCTTGGTATATAATTTATTAACAAGGCTTAGAGTGCAATTATATTTATATAATGGTATTAAATATAATTAATGGTAACTTTGGACTTGTCAAGAGTTGACGGAAAAGCCCAAGGCCCATTGGAGCTAGTGTCTTATTGGTCCCTTTTGGACCCACTCCAAGCCACACACTAAAACCCAATTAGAAAGGCCCAATAGGCCAGCCCAATTAGATAATCAGTTAGTTATAAATAGAGAAACATACAGAATTTTTATAAGTGATATAAGATGTTAAGGACATATTTTATGTAGTTGGCTAATCCTTTGGCAAAACACACTTTACTTGTATTTGGATTGATTTAGGATGTGTTTAATACTTCAAAGAACATATTTTTCAAGTCTAGTATTAAAACCATGAAGATTGGACCAAGAAACAAGTGAAGAAAAGGTGTTTACTATTACTGGACACCTTCTGGACACCTGCTCGACAGCTTCTCGACAGATAGCTATCTATCGAGGTTTAATGAGGCTCGACAAATGCTATCTATCGAGGTTACGAAAATCAAAATTTTCAGATCTGATTTTTGGGCCAGGCTTTTGTATTTGTGTAGGGTTTCTTTTCTCATAACCCTAGACATATATAAGACATATTTTAGAGGCCGTCACATAGGAGAATACAAGGAGAACATATGTAAAAGGTGACCGAAGCCTTATTCTCTCAGAAAGAAGCTACTGCGTCTTTGCGCCTTAAGGTTTTGTAACCAAGTGCTTCTTGATCTTCATTGTTGATGAAGTGAAGAACTTTGCAACCAACATCTTCTTCTCTAGTTGGTGATTGAAGTCGCGTACTGGGATCCGCGCAATTGGTTAATCAAGTATTGGGATTCGTGCATCAAAGGGTGGCATTCATATATTGAAGAGTTCAGAGGTTCTGAAGCGGTAGAAGGTTTCTGCTGTGAGTTCATCTACGGGGATTGTAGAGTCTAGGGACAAAGGTTTTGTATTAGATCTGAAACTTCTCTTTACTATAGTGGATTGCTTTTCGGGAAGGTTTCCCCCCAGGTTTTTTACTGTGACACTAGTTGGTTTCATTGGTTTTCCTGGGTCATCATATATTGTCTTATGTATTTTTCCGCTACACTTAGTTTTGACATGATATTGATGTTTGTTTGTTTTAACAAGTTTATGCATAATAAATATAATTAACAACTTGGATTTAAAACTTGTTAATTCTATCAACCGGGGTCTAAATTTCCCAACATAAGAAATGGTGTATATATGAGAATGAGACACACTTTCATTCCCCCTTTTGAAACTGATTGAGAGACCACACATCTTGGCCGTAAAGTGGAATTGGAGTGAAGATTAAAAGTATTCCCGAGTACTTCAATCTTTGGTTTTGAATTTCACCACACCAAGGTACGCTATCTTGTTCTTAAATTTTGAAATTTACATAGTGCATATTATCAATCATGAATGAAATAGATACTTATTTGTTGCTTCAGCTATGTGTTTTGTATGAGATACAAAACCAGTTTTTTCCTTCAATTGGTATCAGAGCTAGGTTTTCATCTCATGATTGTATAATATGTGATTGAATTTTAGAATTTAAGAAAACCGTTACCTTTGTGTTTCAATTTTCTGCATCATAAAGTAATGGTGTCGTGTCTTAATAGTTACCGCATCATTTGGATATAATGAAGAGAATTGCATCACTTGTGTATATGTGTGTATATATATATATATATATATATATATATCCGTGTCTTCATAAGGATATATATTATTATTGATCAAGTGCCGTGTTCTAAGTTTTGTCAATGGATATTTTAGTTATTAAATGGTTTCGGATTGAAAGGCATTGTTTCATGGTGCACGGTTGCATTTGTTATCTTTAATGATTCATTTGAATCTTTGTAATACATTGTAGACCGAATGAAACATGCACTATATATTGAAGTAACTGTTTTGTAATTGTAATATGCTTGCATCGCTTGGAATTCAATTGCATGGCTTGAATATTATGGCATGGCTTGGACTTCATTCAATGCATTGCTTCGATTCTTTTGCACCACTTGGCATCATATACACCAAGTAATTGTTATGTGGCTTGAAAAGTTGAATCTGTATTTTATAGATTAGGATTCTAACAATCTGGAAGTGATATATATAATATAATATAATAATCATATATTACATATATAATCCGCATATTATATTATATTATATTTTATTTTATTTTATATATAATATAATATAAGTTTTTTGAATGTAATATGAGTTTATATTATGTTATATATATTAATGCTAGGATTATGAAATTTATTCCTAATGAGATTAGGATTACGTTTTTCAAAGTGTCTAGTATTATTATGTTTTTTGATCTTAAAAACCTTTATTTAAAATTTCTAGTGGGAGAGAGATACAAGGGTTGCATCTCACGGCCTCCATTATCGGTTCATAGTAGTGTGGGTAAACACCTCGTCTTAGCGTCTATGCCTCGTGATCCTAAAGGAGGGTGTTTACTTCATAGTACTACAAGATTGAACTTAGCCATTTAAAGTAGTGTGGACAAACACCTCGTCTTGGTGTATATGCCTCGCGATCCCAAAAGATGGTGTTTTGTTTCATGGTATTACAAGTTTAAACACTATAAAAGGGAGATGAAATGTGGCTACACATGACTCTAGATAATGGTGTACACTAGACTAAGTGTAATGTTAACCTCACAAAGGAGCTATGCCATTATTACTTAGAGGCTAAAGGTAATACGGCATATTGTTAGTGTTTGATAAGAGTTATCATGATAACACTAATAATGAGAATAATTCTCAACCAATTAACGTGTTTATAATAAACTTGCTACCAAGGAATTATAGACATGGATTAGGTTTTCGTTGCATATATTATGTTATGGTTTTATTAAGGTTCCATATTATATGCTTATATGCTAAATTGATAATGTCCAGTTTACTTATTATATTCATGTTTATTATTTTCAGATTTAATCATGGCATCATTTAGCCCACTTGTTGCTATTCTTAACTAAAACAAACTGACTGGATCCAACTATGTTGACTGGAAAAGAAATTTGGACATTGTTCTTACAGCTAAAGAGCACAAATATGTGCTTACTCAACCATGTCCTAGCTTTCCTTCATTAGATGCTCCTCTTGAGGAAAAACAGCGATATGATCGTTGGCAGAAATCTAATGAGATGGCCAAGTGCTATATCCTAGCATCTATCTCAAATGTTCTACAGCATCAAATGCAGGATGTAGAACTAGCTTCGGACATAATGCTAAGTCTGAAGGAGATGTTTGGTGAGCAAGGCCGTTCTGCAAGGCAAGAAACCATGAGACAAATTTATAATACCAAAATGGCTGCAGGAGTTCAATGAGGGAGCATTGTCTTAGGATGATTGCTAATCTGAACACATTGGAAGTTTTAGGTGCCGACCTTGATGGAGAATCCCAAGTGGATATGATACTCCAGTCACTACCGGATTCATTCAAGGAATTCAGACTCAATTATAATATGAACAAAAATATTTATTCTTTGTCTGAATTAATGAATGAGTTAGTGGAGGCGGAAGGCATCCTTGGTACTTCTAGTGTTGAAGCCGATGTGGGCGAAGCTTCTACTTCTCAACCTAAGTCAAAAGGCAAGGGTAAGAAGAAGAAGAATGACTTCAATAAGAAAGATGGTAAACAAATTGCCTTAGGAGTTGCCAACAAAGAAAAGAAAACCAAAGGAAAGTGTTTCCATTGTGGTGAGAAATGACATTGGAAGAGGAATTGTCCAACATTCAAGGCTGCAAAGAATAAGGGTATGAAAAGTTCATTTCTTCTTGAAATATGTTTGGTATAGAATCCAACGGATTCCTGGTGTATGGATTCAGGTTGTACTAATCATATCTGCAATTCATTGCAGGGGTTCCAGAAGACCAGAAAGTTGAATGAGGGAGAACTATTTCTTACTTTGGCTGATGGGAGTAAGATTCCGGTTGTAGCTATTGGAGTGTTTAATTTATGTTTTAAGTCTAGAGTTTTAATATTAGAAGACTGTTTGTATGTACCTAATGTTTGTAGGAATTTAATTTCTGCAACTTACTTAGGTAAACATGGATATTGTGTTATCCTTAAAAACAATGTTGTAATAAAGAAGGATAAAATGTTTATCTATTCTGGCAATACTGTGGATGGTCTTTATATTTTAACTCCTGACAAGCATGAATTATATAATTCTGAATTAGATAGTAGCTCTCATGTAAAATCATTAAAGAGAAAGTTTCCTTCTACTAGTGATGTATATCTATGGCACTTGCGTTTGGGTCATATTAATTCAAATAGGATTCAAAGACTAATCAAAGATGGACTTTTACAGCCCATGGACTTTGATGGATTTCCAGTTTGCGAATCTTGTTTGGAAGGTAAAATGACCAAATGACCTTTTAATGCAAAAGGTAGAAGAGCCCAAGAGTTGCTTGAATTAGTTCATACAAATGTATGTGGTCCTATGTCAACCCAAGCAAAAGGAGGTTATGAGTATTTCATCACTTTTACAAATGATTACTCAAGATATGGTTATGTGTACCTAATGAGACGGAAGTCCGAAGCCTTTGAAAAGTTCAAAGAGTTTAGGGCTGAAGTTGAAAATCAATTGGGTAAACGCATAAAGGCCATTCAATCTGATCGAGGTGGCGAATACCTTCTTGGAGATTTCAAGGATTACCTAATTCAAAATGGGATTGTCTCCCAATTGACTGCACCTGGAACTCCCCAACAAAATGGTGTAGTGGAAAGAATGAATATAACTCTTTTGGAAGAAATGGTTAGGTCCATGATGAGTTACTCAACTTTACCAGTTTCTTTTTGGGGATATGCACTAAAAACTGCTATGCATCTTTTGAATTTGGTTCCATCAAAATCTGTTCCCAACACACCCAAGGAATTGTGGAGTGGGCACAAGCCTAGTATGAAATATCTACATTTGGGGATGTCCAGCACATGTATTGAGAGGGAAGTCTGATAAGTTGGAAACTAAAACGGAAGTATGCATGTTTTTAGGGTATTCAAAGGAAACCAAGGGTTATTTATTCTATAATCATAAGGATAACAAAGTGTTCGTTAGCACCCATGCCAAATTTTTGGAAGATGATTATGTGAATAATTTTAATCCTAGAAGTAAAGTTGTATTGGCTGAAATAGATGAACCTGTGGTTGAATAACCAATGGATGAAACTAACGATGATGTGACTGTATTAGATACACCACAAGGTACTACTCATGAGAGGTCTAGTACACAGGTGCCTCGTCGTAGTGGGAGAATTGTTCAACCTCCTATAAGATTTATAGGTTTGGGAGAAACTTATGAAGCTATCTCAGAAGAGGCTGAATCGGATCCTTACACTTATGATGAAGCAATAAATGATATAGATGCACATCATTGGGTCCAAGCTATGAAATCTAAATTAGATTCTATGTATTTCAATCATGTATAGGATCTTGTAAAGGAGGCTAACAGAATTAAACCTTTTGGTTGCAAATGGGTTTAAAAGAGGAAAAGAGGGATAGATGGAAAGGTTGAAACCTTTAAAGTAAGACTAGTGGCGAAAGGGTATACATAAAAAGAATGTATTGATTATGATGAAACTTTTTCGCCAGTAGCCATGCTTAAGTCTATCAGAATTCTCTTATCCATTGCTGCTCATTATGATTATAAGATTTGACAAATGGATGTCAAGACTGCATTTCTTAATGGCAATCTTGAAGAAGAAATATTCATGTTGCAATTAGAAGGTTTCATAGCAAAGAACCAAGAGCATATGGTATGCAAGTTGAAAAGGTCCATTTATGGACTTAAACAAGCATCTAGGTCATGGAACATCAGATTTGATCAAGCAATCAAGTCATTTGGTTTTGAACAAAATCTTGATGAACCATGTGTGTACAAAAGACATCGAGATAGAGTAGTAATGTTCCTAGTGCTTTATGTTGATGATATTCTACTCATTGGGAATGATGTAGGGTAATGTCATTAGTAAAGGTTTGGTTGTCAAGCCAATTTGATATGAAGGACTTGGGTGAGGCTAACTTTATTATAGGGATCAAGCTTTGGCGAGATCGCAAGAATAAGATGTTAGGCTTATCACAAACTGGATATATAGATAAGGTTCTAGAACGGTTTAGCATGCAAAACTCCAAGAAAGGATTGCTTCCTTTTAGACATGGAGTTCCTTTGTCTGATGACCAAAGGCCTTAGACTCAAGAGGAAGAAAATATGATGAGACAAGTTCCTTATGCTTCTGCAGTGGAAAGTCTCATGTATGCCATGCTTTGTACTAGACCAAATATCTGTTATTCAATTGGCGTGGTCAGCCGATATCAATCAAATCCATGGCCAAAACATTGGCAAACTGTAAAACATATTCTCAAGTATCTTAGGAGAATGAGAGATTATATGCTTGTTTACCGATGTGAGGATTTAATTCCCATTAGCTATACAGATTCAAATTTTCAATCGGATCTATATTTTAGAAAATCCACTTCAGAATGTGCTTTCACCTTGGGAGGTGGAGCCATAAGTTGGAGGAGTTTTAAGCAATCTTGTATTGCAGACTCCACCATGGAAGCTGAGTACGTTGCTACTTGTGAAGCAGCAAAGGAAGCTGTTTGGCTCAAGAAATTCCTTTCTGATCTTGGTATTATGAGAATGGAGCAAGTTCCCATCACATTGTTTTGCGACAGTAGTGAAGCGGTTGCGCAATCCAAAAATCCAAGGAATCACAAGAAAGGAAAGCACGTTGAGAGGAAGTACCACATCATTCGAAACATTGTTGCTCGTGGAGATGTTGTGGTAGCAAAGATTGAAAGTGCAAATAATCTAGCAGATCCTTTTACCAAAGCCTTGCCTCAAAGGACTTTCAAGTCACATTTGGACGGAATGGAAGTTAGATTAGTGCACAATAGTCTTTAGGGCAAGTGGGAGATTGTTAGGTTGTGTGCCCTTAAATCCTATAGTATGATGCTATGTATGACATTATGTATGACTTAATGTTATGATAAATAAAGTTGTTTTATTTTTACCTAAAATAATGATAACGTGAATATTGGGACATTATCATATAGTCCATGAGATGCATAGTATGTGATTTATATGATTTAGTTACAGAAGATATAAGTCACAAGTTCTTTGTAAACTCAGAATTTATAGTTCATAATCAGTGATGAAATTGGGCATTTCATCTGCGAAGACTATAACGTATCAACTAAGATGATTTGTCTTGATCATGGAAGTGGAGACTTCTAGTTGATATGTTATATGTTTTAAGAGTTAAGACATATTGAATTGGACCGCTGTGAGATTTATTATTCTCCTAACGACTGTCAAATGAATAATAAATCTCACGACTTCTATTTACATGAACTCTTAATCCTGAGAGAATAATGGACTTGATCATAACGTGTAGATTGCTTTGATATATCAAGAGTGAGATCTAAAGTAACAGTCAAAACCTCAGTACGTTGGGCAGCCACATTTAGTGTTGATGGAACATATATTCTCAAGATGAAATTCATAATCTTTTAACGAAGATATAAAATATTCCCTTGAGATAAGTTTAATGGGTTCAGTTATTCAGAGAGTTAGGCCTAACCACTTTGGTAAAAAATTACTAAAGTATATATTTATGAAATTGGATTTCATAAATATATAATGAATAATTTTAAAGGATTAAACCGGGTACTCAAGGATTAAGATGTAGTAATTTTCAAAGAGGCAGTCTATATTTATGACTTTGTATTACTACTAATATTTTATGAAGGGCTTGCATGTATAATAAAGTCTTGGGATATAATTTATTAATAAGGCCTAGAGTGCAATTATATTTATATAGTGGTAATAAATATAATTAATGGTAACTTTGGACTTGTCAAGAGTTGACGGAAAAGCCCAAGGCCCATTGGAGCTAGTGTCTTATTGGTCCATTTTGGTCCCACTCCAAGCCATACACTAAAGCCCAATTGGAAAGGCCCAATAGGCCAGCCCAATTAGATAATCAGTTAGTTATAAATGGAGAAACATACAGAATTTTTATAAGTGATATAAGAAATGGTGTGTATGTGAGAGTGAGACACACTTATATTCTCCCTTTGAAAACTGATTGAGAGACCACACATTTTGGGCGTAAAGTGGAATTGGAGTGAAGATTAAAAGTATTCCCGAGTACTTCAATCTTTGTTCTTAAATTCTGAAATTTACATAGTGCATGTTATCAATCATGAATGAAATAGATCCTTATTTGTTGCTTCAGCTATGTGTTTTGTATGAGATACAAAACCAGTTTTTTCCTTCACGTCCCTCTGATTGGGGTGATCGTCAGTTCACTCCTTGTTCGGCCTTTGCTAAAGGTCCTCACTTTCTTAACATGGTTATGACTTCTATCTTGCATCCTCTTTCTTACTATAACTCTATTACTGAGCCCCGTGCTCTATATTTGCTATCTCTTCTAGAGCATCTTACCATAGATTTTCCCTCTCATTTCATTCTTTCCCTCATAGATATGTATCAAGATACGGTGACCCGTGATAAGCTCATCTTCCCTTCGGCTATCATGAGGATTTTATGCCATTTTTCTATTCCCTTTCCTATTTTCGACCACTTCCATGTCATGTGTGTCATAGACGCCGCTATCGTTAAAAGGAGTGAGGTGCAGCTACGTTCAAGGCGGTCCGGTCGACAACTCCTCCCACTCCTTCAGCTCCATCCACCTCTACTCCCTCTTCTTCTGTGGGTGGTGTGACTCTTGATGCGATCATGGTGCAGCTTCAGCGCATGGATGCTCGCCTTGACACTCTCAGTGATGAGTTATGTCAAGTGAACACCCATGTCAGCCGTATTACTAGACGACAGGCTCGCCTTGGTGGCTTTGTAAAGTCTCCCTCTCCTCCTCCCGAGGCATCTGAGGATGATGATGACTCCAACAACTATGATGATGATGATGGGGATGGTGATGCTAGCTCTTCCGGTGATGAAAAGATGTCTACTTGATACTCTTACCCTTTGTCACTCGTTACAAAAAGGGGGAGTAGTTTTGGGATGAGAGTAGTCATACTCATAGAGGGAGGGTTAGTATAGGAGATTTTTATTAGGGGGAGTGTTCATGTTTTTGAGGGATGTAGTGAGGATTTTGATGTATCTTTTTCTTTTCTTTCTATTTTAGATACATTCTTCTTGTACATTGGTCTTGTGACCATCTAACATACATTGTACTTATATTTGGTTTGTATATATGTTGATGTATGTTATTTCACCTATCTCTCCATTTGTTGTTTCTTTTCTCTCTTTATACACATGTTTCTTATTATTTGTATGCAATCTTTTATTTCTGTTTCACACAAAGATGCCTTGATGAGTTTTGTTTAAGTGTTTCAGAAATATAGGTTGTCAAAGTCTTCCTTGCCATGAACTCTCTTCTTGCAAATTTTTTCAAGAGTTTGTGTTAAGATAGATTTTATTGTACTTAACAAGTGAGTATGAGTTGAGTGATTTATAACTCCTCTCATATGTTCATTTGTTTATTGTGGTTTTATCACAGATTTCCAAATGAGGAGATTTTTAGAACATATGTGATTGAATGTTAGAAACATATGTCAACATTTTATGTATTGGCTAATCCTTTGACAAAACGCACTTTACTTGTAATTGGGTAAATCTAGGATGTGTTTAATGCTTCAAGAAACAAGGTTTCAAGTTCAAGTGTTAAAGACATGCAAGTTTGTCCAAGAAACAAGTAAAGAAGTGCTATTTATTAAAGCTCGACAGCTAGCATCTATCGAGGTTTAAAAGAGCTGTTTAAGCCCGAGGCTCGACAACTGCTTGACAGATAGGGTATTTGTCGAGGTTTATGAAAAAAATATTTTCAGGTCTAGTTTTCATCCAATCCGTGAATATATGTTTGGGCTTTCTTTTCTCACAAACCTAAACATATGTAAGGATTATTTTAAGGGCCGTATCAGGTTGCACAGCCAAGAGCACAATTGCACAAGAGCATAATTCCTCAAGTGTGACTGGAAGCCTAGTTTGCCCTAGTTCTTGAAGAAGTTGCTGTGTTTGTACACCATAGGGTTTTATGACCAAGCAACTTCGTGAACTTCATCAATTGATGAACAGAAGAACTTTGCAGCCAACATCCTTCTCAAGTTGGTGATAAAGTCACGTACTAGGATCCGCGCATCTATTGGTTAGTCACGTACTGGAAGTCGTGCAATATAAGGAGAGATTTTTACTAAAGAACAAGTCCAATTGGGTATTGGGGTAAGGGTTCAACTGTAGGTTGGTATAAGGTACTGGGATTCCTTTACTTGTAACCGCTTGTTTTGATAATAGTGGATTCTCAAGAGTGGTGACCTTAAGATCACCCGGTGGGGTTTTTTACCATGTAGGTTTTCTCCATTTGTAAATAAATCATCGTTTCATTTAATTTCCATTGCATATTTAGTTAATTGGTAATTTTTTTGTGCTGCCACGCTTGTTGCATATAATTGAACCTACTTAATTTACTTGGCTAATTAATTGGTTAATTTATCACAAAGGGTCAATACATTTTTGGTCTATCAGTCTACGTCTTCATCTTCTCTATCACTAGGGGGTTCACCCCAATCATTGCCACTGTACGGGCTATTATAATCTCTACTACTGTTGCTCTCACTATTGGTGTTGCTGTCATCATCATCATGTCCACTATCATTGCTACTGCTGTCACTACTACTATCACTCTTGTCATCACTTCCATCCTCATCGTCACTAGGGGCTACTACCCCTTCCTCATCTTCGTCATTGGCTCTTAGCTCATATGGGCTTTTCAATGCATGCTGGCAAGCCTCCCTATATTCTTCTTCTTCTATATTGCAAATAGGATCTCCAAGGACTATAGTCATGGCATCAGGATCCATGTAATCATCCCAATCAGTAGGAACCCAAGTTGTATCTTCCTTCTTTGGCACTTGAACTTTGTTGTTGCAATCAAGTAGTATCTCAAACCCAAGCACCATTGTCTTTTTCACAGGATCAAATCTTGGTTCAGGGAATCCCCAATAACGTTGATTTTCTCTCGCTTTAACAAACTTCCCATTCAATGTAGGAGTGTAAGGCTTCAGAGGTTCTAGAGGACAAGGGAGTCCTTTTGCTTTGGCTTTGGCTCGAGCCATCTTTCTCACTTCCATCTCTAGCAAATCATCATCGGTAGGCTTATAGCCTCGCCCAAAAGGTGGTATGGCGGTAGGAATCATCGGGACTTGAACAGTAAGCTTCTTCATAGTTCTTCACAAGTTCATCCCTGGAAGGTAGTATATTCTTCTTATCATCACTACCACATTGTTGTTACCATAAGGAGCAAAGTCCATCAAGATTTTCTCCACTTCTTCTTCTCTTCTTTTCAAGCTAAGCCTCTTAATCTTAGAGCCATCCAAGGTCAATGGCTCTTTCTTAGAGTCTATACCGAAAATAGGCTTAGGCACAGTCAAAGTACCATCATATATGGTCACAATAGCTCCTTCATGCGGAAACCGAACCTTTTGGCATAGGGAAGAAGGCACGACTTCTGTGTCATGGATCCAGGGTCGCCCAAGGAGCATATTGAAGCATGAGGCTACGTTAAGGACTTGAAAATCCACCTTCTTGACCATCAATCCTATGGTGAGCTGTAATGTCACAATTCCCAAAACCCTTCTTCTACTGTTTTTCGTATGGATCAATAGGCATAAAGTCTTTAATGCTTAGACCCAAGCAACTTGCAATCTTCAAAGGACACACATTCAAAGCACTTCCATCATCTATCAAAACCATTGGTATCCTCTTCCTCATGGCATCCACGATGATATGCAAAGGGTCGTTGGGGTGCTTCCCCTTCTTGGTCAGATCCTTTTCAGAATAGGAAATAGTGAGTTCCCTATTTATGGACCCAATCATAACATTCAGATCTTGGGAAGTTGTGGTTGTAGGGACTTGGATTTGGTTTTAGTAGGTCTACTAGGTACTGACGATGTTTGTATAAGGCCATAAGTAAACCCCATAAGGATATGTTGGCTTATGTCTTCTATAGTTGCTTGAGGACTTCATCTTCCTTGGCAAGTGTTTGTTGGGTAGATTTATTCAGGGCTTCTACCAGGTTGTCGGTCTCCAAATGTGGGGGTTTGAAGTGTCCCTCCCCTCGTGATGTGGGGAATTTTTGTTGGGTCATTGGGATCGGTTTCTTGGGGTTTGAAGTGTCTCCCCCCATTTATGGATATCGGGTCGTTTGATTGGGGTTTGAAGTGTCTCCCCCCATTTGTGGGTATTTGGTTATTTACTTGGGGTTTAAAGTGCTCCCCCCCATTTGTGAATGTTGGATAACTTAATTAGGGTTTGAAGTGTCTTTCCCCATTTGTGGGCGTTTGGTAATTCTCGGGTTCTAGTACTTCTTCATTTCATATATTATATCATGTGGTGGTGGTAGATGTCCTATCCATTAATTCTTCTCATGTCATCATAAAATATTCGGGTTGGTCATAGATCAAGTCAGATGGGTCTTCTTTACTTTCCTCTTCGATCTTAATCCTTGGTCCTTTCCCAAAATTATGATTAGGCAAGGGATTGTCAGTGATGCTAGGCCTTGTAGGCGGCGCAATCACCTTGTTGTCTATTAGATCTTGAATTGCATGACGAAGGCCAAAACAACGGTCAGTATCATGGTCAGGGCCTTGGTGGTAAGCACATCTCTTATTCACATCAAAGTTTGAGGGCAAGGGGTTTGGAATTGGTCTTAGTGCTAAGGGTTTCAGTAACCCTTTTGCTTTTAGCTTGTCAAACACATGGCTTATAGGCATATACAACTCATGAAATTCCCTCCTAGGTCTAGGCCCTTGTGGTACTTGCATAGGTGTAATGGGTGCAATCAATTGATAAGGATCACTTTTATGGATAATAGAAATTTCTGCAGCCTTAGAATTAGATCCTACATTCTTTTTAAACATTTATGGGTCATCATTCTTTATAGTGCCATTTTTTATTGCATCCTCAATTTGGGTTCCAATAGCAATCAAAGCTTTAAAATTAGGAAAGTATTGTGCAAAAAAGTACTTATGGTATACAAGTAATAAATTCTTTACAACCATAGCCAACTATTCTTCCTTACTTGGCCTATTCATCATCTGTGCTGCCTTGGCTCTCCACTTGGTAATGAAAGAGAAGGATTCTTTCGGCTCTTGCTTGGTGGTCTTGAGATCTCTCATTGTGATGTCCACTTTTATATTGTACTTGCATTGCTTGTGAAACTCACGGTAGATGTCCTCCCAACTTCTTGCTCTTGCATTATCTAGGTTAAGGAACCACCTAAAAGCGGCTCTAGTCAATGTGTTGTGGAACATTTGAGCAAGTACTTCTTCAGTCGTGTCTAAGGGCTACATAACCTTCATATACATC
Organism: Castanea sativa; assembly: GCF_040712315.1. NCBI lineage: Eukaryota > Viridiplantae > Streptophyta > Magnoliopsida > Fagales > Fagaceae > Castanea > Castanea sativa. The sequence continues at coordinate 28,581,606 of NC_134024.1, read as the reverse complement.
TTCAGATGGGACTTTGGGCAACTGGTCCCATGAAACTTTTCCAAGGTTGGCATCTTGAACTTAGGAGGCAGTCTCACATTAGGGAAGAGTGAGAGGGAATCGTAGTCCATAAGGTCCTCCTTCTTGCAGGCTCTTCTAATCATCTCCTCCATTATATTCACTCTCTCATTAATCTTCTTCTCATTGTCTATGGCTGGTGGATCATGATCATCCTTGTTCTCCTCTTGATTACTCTTTAAATTTTGAAATTGTTGCACCATACGGTTCATATCTTCCCTCAGCTGGATTTGACTAGCTACCATGGTGTTGAGTAGTTCTTAAGTGTTCATGGGTTCTTCAATGTTTGGGTGTTCTCCCCCTTCCACCATACTGCTAAGAGCTTCAAACTTCTTGTGGCTTGAACTGTCTTGGAGGTCAAAGATGGGTTGTGGTGTTGCAACAGTAGAGTTTCTTCTATGCTTGAGGGCTTTAGTATTGTAATGGGAGTGACGAGCTTGGAACTGGAGCTACTAGCTTGAGTGTCGGACTTAGGTTCTCTTTGCAACCTTCCTTCAGATCTTGACCAAATTCTCCCCTAATGATAGGCTTGGTCGGGTTAATCAAAGCGAAGACCCCATCCACATCAATCAATCAACCAAACAAACACACACAACATGCAATGCAATTTTAACCGAGACCAACCTAAAGGTAGGTTCTAAGTCATTACGTTGTAGGGTGGGTTTATTGTTTTATTGTTTCCCATAGGACATTACACCTTCCAACTTGTAATGTAATGATCAATGTGTTGGTTCGAATGGCATGGTTTGTCCTTTACAGTCAACAAGAAATGATCTAGTGACATTAGGCTATGAGTTGGTGAGTTCACCACTGGGTACCCAAATCTAATGAAGACCGGTAACCCATGGTTACTACCACCACAAGTTTGTTGAAAGGTGCATACATATTGTTTAGATGGCACACACTATGACAATTAGGGAAAGATTTCAACAAATAATGCAAACAACAAATATACAACAAAGTATCATACAAAATTTCATAAATATAAATAAACAAACAAACAACAATATCATGCAAGACCATGCAAAACAAGAGTACATATTTGGTCACTTAAGTCTAATACAAAGCTTAGCCTTTGCCACTATGAGAGACCGCCAAAATTGGGTGCCTCTCAAAAAAGAGAGAGGATTTTTGTGCTTTTTAGGGCACCTCTCTTTTTGGATAAGTGGGGTGGAATAGCCACTTATTTTTTATACAAAAAAAAAAAAGAATAACTAAATACCAAATGCATGATTGAATTGTTCCATTCTCATTGATTGAATAAAGAAATACATGTTTGACAAAAAATTGGAAAATTACATGGCTTTGGGTCCTAGTTACAATCTACCAAAAATACATGGCCTTGAGTCCCAATTACATTCTACCCCAAATAAAAATAAAGACAAGGCTTAGATCTACTTATCCAAAGACCTAAATTCGGAGGCTAGATTATGGAATGGGAAGGTGTTAGGCACCCATTTTGCCCAGACAGAATCTAGTCTTCTAGACTCTTGTGACTTATGTACCCCTTTTATGCATGCTATGAATGATATGTTGCACAAGTAAAGTAAATTAAATCACACAAATTTATTTATGAATGTATCCTCTTCTTTGTTAAAAAAAATGTAGATCTATTGTTTTGAATAAAAAAATTGATTTCGGTTTGTAAAAAAAATAAGATCTGTTTGTGTATGTGTAAAAAAATAGTTTTTGAAGAGAAAATTCAGATATGTTCTTATATAATAAAACAAAGCCTTTTGGTTTGTTAAAAAATTCAGATCTATTTTTTAGAATTTAGAAAAAATGGTTTTTTGCTAACAGAAAAATAAGATCTGTTTTTATACATTCAAAAATATGAAAAATATTTTTTATGAAGAGAATTTCATTCATAATGTTATGACATATGTGAATCATGTTATGAACATATGTCATTTATAAATGGCCAATTCTTTGATAAAACACACTTTACTTGTAATTGGGTAAATCTAGGATGTGTTTAATACTTTAAGGAACAAGAGTTCAAGTCAAAGTATTAAAGCCATGAAGATTGGACCAGGAATCAAGTGAAGAAGTGTTGTGTTTTAAAGCTCTACAGATGTATCTATCGAGATTTAAAATGTGAAGCTTGACAGCTTTATCTATTGAGAATTACAAAATTTATATTTTCAGATCTAATTTTCGACCCATGCTGACGTGTATGTGTTTAGGTTTTCTTTTCTCACAACCCTAGACATATATAAGGCTTATTTTAAAGGCCGTCACATAAGAGAATACATGGAGAACACATGCAAAAAGTGACCAAGTGCCTTATTCTCTCTGAAAGAAGCTACTGCGTCTTTACGCCTTAGGGTTTTGTAACCAAGTGCTTCTTAATCTTCATTGTTGATGAAGTGAAGAACTTTGCAGCCAACAATCTTCTTCAAGTTGGTGTGTTAGTCACGTACTGAGAGTCGTGCATCATTGGTTAGTCACGTACTGAGATCTGAACAAAAGGGTGGCATTCATATATTGGATAGTTTGGAGGTTTTGAAGCGGTAGAAGGTTTCTACTGCAAGTTCATCTACGGGGATTGTAGAGTCTAGGGACAAAGGTTTTGTACTAGATCTAAAATTTCTCTTTATTATAGTGGATTGCTTTTCGGGAAGGTTTCCCCCAAGGTTTTTTACTGTGAAACTAGTTTGTTTCATTGGTTTTCCTGGGTTATCATATCTTGTCTTATTTAATTTTTCGTTGTGCATGATATTGATATTTGTTTGTTTTAATGAGGTTTATTCATAATAAATCTAATTAACAACTTGGGTTTAAAACTTGTTAATTATATCAACTGGGGGTCTAAATTTCCCAACACATAAAATAATTTCATGCTACATGGACCAAAAAAAACAAACAACAATAAACACAATCATGTATGATCTTTTTCTTTGTTTCAAAATCCACATATGTTAAAAAAAATCAGATCTGTATCTAAGGAAGATACAAATCAGCTTTTGTAGTAAAAAATTCAGATTCACATCTAATGTTATGCAAATCCATTTTATTTTAAGAAAAATTCAAATCTACATCTAAGGAAGATGCAGATCCATTTTATTTGTAGAAAAATTCAGATCTACATCTAAGGAAGATGCATATATCCGTTTTATTTTGAAGAAAAATTCAGATCTACATCTAAGGAAGATGTAGATCCATTATATATTAAGAAAAATTAAGATCTACATCTAAGAAAGATGCAGATCTATTTTATTTGTAGAAAAATTCAGATCTACATCTAATGAAGATGTAGATCCATTTTATTTCAAGAGAAAGAATTTTTTACATGCAGACTTTTGAAAATAAGCAAGAAATCATAGCAACAATAAAAAATCAAGAACATGTTTTCACAAACTAAATTAACAAGTCATGATATGAATATTCTAAACTGAAAGAAATATACAAACATGCATCATCATGATAAGAGAAATATAGGAAAAAAGGTTAAGAAACAACCTCTTGCATGGAACACTCTTCTACTTGAGAGAATATTTTAGGATTCAAAGAAATTTATACAATTATCTTTGAAACCTAAAGACCCTAGCCTCAACAGAAAATATTAGAGAGGAGATCAGAAATATGAGCAATTTGAGAGTGTGAGTAGTGCCTTTTGAGAGCGTAAAAGAATGTGCTAAATTGGCAGATCCAATCTCTATTTATAGAGGCTAGGAGACTCTAAAAATAGGCTCAGACGATTAGAATACGAATCGGGATGCATCCTTCCTCGAAAAGGTCAAAAAGGGTGTGGCTTATCGGCACCCATAGTAGATTGGGCCAAAGCCCAAAAGAAGGCAATTCGGCACTATTAAAGTGCCATTCGGCACTCCAAAAATGCCGAATGGTACTCTCGGGCACCGAACATACTTTCGTGTTCGGGTGTGTTTTGGACTCCCTTTTTAGGTTTTCTTGAGCCAGTCCTTGCACCTAGACGTGTTTTCAATCCGTATTCTAAGATTTTTATCCCTTTTCTGGATAATTCAAGCTTTTTCAGGAAGAATTATCTTATAGATAAATACCCTAAAATAAAGTCTGAAAAAGTTCAGATTATCCACAATTTTATTATTATCCAATCATCCATTTTATTCCTATGCAAGCAATCCTATTTTAAACACTAATTATCAATCAATCACAAAATTATTTAATTAATTTTAATTGTTTAACCATTCAAAATTTATTTAAATTATTCACGCATGGTCGACTCTACTTAGACACAATGCATGCTGACCGGGAAAACTTGATCATGGATATATTTCGATCTGATGGTCCAATTTGGAAACCGGACACACCGTTATGACCGTTAGAATCCCAAGATCATTTTTATGATACGCAATGAATGAATTAATGCATGTAGTGAAATCATGATTTTTAGGGTACATCGATGGTCATTCCAGTCATCTTCCTTGATTAAATCATGAGTACAAAATTGACTGTCTACAGTCGCGCATGCACTGTGTGACCGAATGCAAAAAGTGACCTAGTTCATCATTCTCTCTAAAGAAGGTATTGCATCTTTACGCCAAGGGTTTTGTCACCAAGGAGCTTCCTGATCTTCATTGTTGATGAAATGAAGAACTTTGCAGCCAACAATCTTCCTCAAGTTGGTGAGTTAGTCACATACTAGGATCCATGCATCATTGGTTAGTCACATACTAGGATTCATGCATTGAATGGAGAGATTGCCACTACAATACAAGTCCAATTAGGTATTGGGGTAAGGGTTCAACTATAGGTTGGTATTTTGGGATAGGCCAAAGGGTTTGGTAAGATTCCTTATTCTTGTAACTTCTTGTGATTGATAATAGTGGATTCTCGGGAGTGATGACCTTAAATTCACCTGGTGGAGTTTTGCCTCGGTGGTTTTCGCAATTCATAAACAAATTACCTGTGTCAAATTTAATTTCCACTACATTTAATTATTTGGTGATTTGTTTGTGCTACCACGCTATTGCATGTAATTTGACTAATTAATTAACTTAGGTAATTAATTAATTTGTAAGGGATCAATTCATTTTAATCCAACAGAAATAATTTTGACAAAGTAAACCATACATTTTGGTTTTTGCTAATGAAGAGAAATTGAGATATTTAAATCGATTGTCAAACTTATCTTCTCATTGGATTGTTAATAGAAATGAGTTTTATGACTATGATGAAATAATTTTTAAAATATTTAGACTTGAACTAAAATGGACTTATAATTGTAATGAAAGGAACGCAACTTGCTTAGTTACTTTTAGTTAGCTTGGGTTAATTTAGTTTATTAGGAGAGTTAGCTACCTTTTTCGTTGCTTGCTAGACATCTGTTGTCACACACACATGCACTCATGCATAGGCACACACGCACACTGTGTAATATTATATACACACACTACCTTATAATAGTGATAGGCCAAAAACATATTGACCCCTTGTAATGGATTAATTTGATTAATTAGTCAAGTTTAATTAATTAATCAATTTAACATGCAAACGCATGGTAGCACAAACAAATCACCAATAAACTAAAGTGCAGAGGAAAATAAATTTGACACGGTGATTTGTTTACGAATGGGGAAAACCTCCAAGGCAAAAACCCCACCGGGTGATTTTAAGGCCACCACTCCCGAGAATCCACTATTATCAAAACAAGCAGCTACAAGTAAAGGAATCCTAGTACTTTCTACCAACCTACAGTTGAACCCATGCCCCAATACCCAATTGGACTTGTTCAATAGTGACAATCTCTCCTTTTGATGCACGGCTCCCAATACGTGACTAGCCAATTGCGCGGATCGCAGTATGCGACTTCAATCACCAACTTGAGAAAGATGTTGGCTACAAATTTCTTCAGTTCATCCACACGATGAAGAACAAGAAGATGCTCGGTTACAAAACCTTATGGTGCACAAACACAACAGCTTCTTCACAATAGAGATGAATTAGGGAAAACTTTGTCTCTGGTCACAAATTGCTTGAACAGACTTCGCTCAATGCTTTTGCAACCTGTGTTCAGTTTGACGGCCCATAAAATAATCATTTTATATGTCTAGGGTTAAGAGAAAAGAAGGCCCAAAGACATATCCACGAATTGGAATCAAAACAGATCTGAAATTCTATTTTTCTTAAACCTCGACAAATAGCATCTATCGAGATGCTGTCGAGCAGCTGTCAAGCCACAGGGCTGAAACAGCTTCTTAAACTCAATAGAGACTAGCTGTCAAGCTAGCTATCGAGTTTTAATGACAGGCACTTCTTCAGCTTATTTCTTGGACAAACTTGCATAGCCTTAACACTTGATCTTGAAACCTTGTATCTTGAAGTATTAAAAACATCCTAGATCTACCCAAATACAAGTAAAGTGCGTTTTGTCAAAGGATTAACCAATTACATAAAATAATAACATATGTTCCTAACAAGTGAAACACATATATCCTAACAATCTCCCCCTTTGGCAATCTATGACAAAACCACAACAAACAAATGAACATATGAGAGAAGTCATAAAACACTCAACTCATGCTCACTTGTTGAATACAATAAAATCTATCCTAACATAAACTCTTGAAAAACTTTGCAAGAAGAGAGTTCATGACAAGTAGACTTTGATAACCTGTATTTCTGAAACACTTTAAACAAAACACATCAAGGCATCTTTGTGTGAAGCAGAAATAATAGATTGCATACAAATAATAAGAAGCATGTGCATAGAGAGAGAAAAGAAACAACACATGTAAGGGTAGGTGAAGAAAACATACATCATCACATATATATCAAAAAGATAAGCACAATGTATGTAAAAAAAAATGGTCACAAGACCTAAGGTACAAGAACAATGTATCTCTAAAAGAAAGAAAAGAAAAAGATACAAGTAATCTTCACTACATCCCTCAAGATATCAACACTCCCCCTAACAAAAAGGTCCTATACTAACACTCCCCCTAAGAATGACTACTCTCATATCCAAAACTACTCCCCATTTTTGTCACGAGTAACAAAGGGTAAAAGTGTCAAGTAGACATCTCGTCAGAGTTGGAAGAGCTAGCATTTCCATCCTCACCATCATCATCGTCACCGGAACCATCATTGTTGGATGCCTTGGGAGGAGGAGAGTGAGTCTCCACAAAGCCACCAAGGCGAGCCTACCGTCTAGCAATACGGCTGACACGGGTGTTCACCTGACACAACTCGGTAGAAAGTGTATCGAGGCGAGCATCCAGGCACTGAAGTTACGCCATGATCACATCCAAAGTCACACCTCCTGCTGAAGTAGAGGCACCGGAGATGGATGGAGCTGAAGGAGTGGGAGGAGCTACTGAACCGAACTGCCACGAACAAAACTGTGCCTCGCTTCGTTTAACGGTAGCATAGTCAATGGCACACATGACGGAGAAGTGTTCGGATGAGGGAAAAGGAAAAAAAAAATGGCATAAAATCCGCGTGATAGCTGAAGGAAAGATGAGCTTATCACGGGTCGTCATAGCCCTATACACATCTATGATAGAAATAATGAAATGTGAAGGAGAATCTATAGTGAGATCCTCAAGAAGGGACAATAGAAATCAAGCACGGGGCTCTGTGATAGAGTTATAGTGAGAGAAAGAGAGGGTACAAAACAAAAGTCATCACCATGTTCATGAATCTAGGACCTTTAGCAAAGGTCGAACATGGTGTAAACTAACGATCACCCCAAACAGATAGGCGCTCGCAAAAAACAGAGATCATCTCATCTTTGGACATAATTCACAAACGCTCACAACTAGGGTAGTTAGGATGAGCAACCTTCGGGACATGGAGCACATCGGATACCAACTCCGGTGTGACCACTATGCATGTGACCACTATGCGTGTACCTCGAACGCGAGTATGAAAGAGAGGTACTGAAGAATCAATTCCAAGCAAGTTGGAGTAGGACTCCTAGATTAGCATGAAATGACATGTGACTAGGACGCCACACAGTGACTCCCATTCCCGACTGTGAAAGACATTGGGAAGGTCAATGTCGAGGAAATACGACAAAATAACTCGGCGTTCCAAATGAACACCTCATTTAGAGAAGTTCTTCGAGAAGTCCTTTTGGGCTTTCTCATCACAAAATCGAACAGAAAAGGGGGTAGGATCATAAAACGAGGAGGCCCTAGAACAAAGAGGATTTTGGGATAGAGCAGATTTACGTTTCGGTGCCATTAACGCACTAACATAAACAAGAGAGAGAGGGGGAAGAAAGAAACACTCAGAAAAGTCCCAAGCAGTTCAAATATACAGAAATATATATTGAATGTAAATGACGTATGCATGATAATGCATGAACATGTGACGTGCAATAGTAATATCATCATGGGCTCAGCCCAATCCAAACCTACCAGCACACAAACAGATTAACTAATATACCACACATCTAAATGCACGAAAATATAGTTATAATGCACATGAGATGCAATGAATGAAGTTTGTAGGATCAAATCTACAAAACTCATCCCAAAAGTTTTACAAAAACTCAACATTTTGAAAAATCCCCAAAAATTTTCAAAAACTCAAAACCTAGTTATGAATGCATGAAAAGATCATGAAGAATGAGAGAAAGAGAGACCATACCAAGTGATTTGAAGCAAGAAAAGGCCGAAAATCACGTGGGTTGAAGGTTTTGAGAGAGAAGAGAGTGATTGGGAGGTAAACAGATGCGGACAGATCGAGAGAGATCGAGAGAATGAGGATTAGATCGCGCTGAAACCTATATATAGGTGTTCAGTAAATCTCAATAGATAGAGGTGTCGAGAGGCGTTGAGAGAGGTGTCGAGAGGTGTTGAGAGAGGTGTTGAGATAAAAAGGCTTAGACAGATGCAACTATCGAGAGGTGTCTAGAGATGTCCACAACAAAAGCTCAATGAATCGAGGAGCTATCGAGGGGACAGGAGATTTCTCGATCGATCCACCTAGCTATTGAGAGGTATCAAGATTACGATAAGAATCAACTGAAGAGCTCAATAGATAGCCAGGTGTCGAGGAGCTGTCGAGATTGCCAAAAAAAACAGTTTCCAAGAAGAGAAAAACACAGACATGAATGCATTCAAGCATGCAACTCAACCAAGGATCCAAGAAACATTTTAAAAACTCAAAAACATCTCTCAACAACAATTTTAAGCACATTGATCCCAAAAAAACACACACACACACACACACAAAACAAGTCTAACCAATTTTATGTTTCAAAAACAAGTCAAGACAGTTTTGTGAACATACATTAACATATGTAAACCTTGTGATGGCCAAATCACATTGTACCTGCACATGTATCAAAAATAGAAAAGAATTTTGCGTGTCGTGTGTGAAAACATCGCAAGAATGCATAAGTGTCTCTATGTTATGACGATTTGAAATATGAGAAAATCACTTTAACTCACACACAATCATAATTGTTTGATGGGGACTATCATCTTCGAGGTACATCCTATAACTCCCACATCTCCTAGAAAACATGCTTGCAATCATGTTTTAAAGCATTTTGTTCTTTTTGCTTTTATTTTCTTTGCATATATTTTTTTTTATTAAGAAAATCATGCATGGGTATACAAAAGAGAGAAAAGAACTACCCAATTATGTAAAGCTTTTTGACATTGCACTTTTGCTATGCCGAAGCATACAGATGTCATTGACATTGCACTTTTGCTATGCCGAAGCATACAAATGTCATGTCATGATTAGCAGGTAACAGTGGTGAGATGGTTATTTATGCCTTTCTCTTAAGATTTTCTAGTCCTTTCCATCAAAAAGAGTGATACGAGTGTTAAGTACAAGAGATTATTTAATCTTACTCATCACAAACAAAGAGCCACAAAGCTCGCTTGCTTAGTTGTGCATAAGGATGCTCATCTAAGCTACAAATGATACAAAGTTTGGAGAACTCTGTTTCAATGGCCATTTTAAGGTTCACAAGAACCAATGTACACATACACACACTGTTTTTATATTTTTCTGAATTTTTTAATTTTTTTTTATCAAAAAAAAATAAATAAAATTGAAAACTAACAAAAAAAAAACATGTAAAACTAAACAAAGCAATGCATAAAACTAGATGCAAATGCATGAGGAAGATGGAGAAGAGAAGAAGATCAATCCATTGAGATAACACCAATGTTTTGACGAAAGAATTCAAAACGTTTGCAGTCAAGAGGTTTGGTAAACAGGTCAGCCTTCTGATCATCGGTATGAATAAACTCAAGAGTAAGTGTACCATCTTCAACAAGCTCCCTAATGAAGTGATGTCGAATTTCTATGTGTTTGGTTCGAGAATGTTGAATCGGATTCTTAGAGATGTTGATGGCACTGGTATTGTCACAATAGATGGTGAGATGTTCTTGACAAATACAATAATCATGGAGGAGTTTTTGCATCCATAAGAGTTGGGTGCAACAACTACCGGCAGCAATGTACTCAGCTTCTGCAATGGATAAAGGGATGGAGTTCTGCTTTTTGCTCATCCAGGAGACAAGATTATTACCCTCATAAAAACAACCCCCTGATGTACTCTTTCTATCATCAGCATTCCCAGTCTAATCGGTGTTAAAGTACCCAGCTAAGACATCATTAGTGTCCTTGTTGTACCACACACCAAAATCAGTAGTGGTTCTGACATACTTTATGATTCTTTTTGAAGCAATCATATGAGACTCTTTGGGATTAGCCTGATATCTAGCACACACTCCAACATTGTAATTAATGTCAGGTCTACTAGCAGTAAGGTAAAGAAGACTACCTATCATGCTTCTATATAGGGATAAGTCAACACTTTTACCTAACAAGTCAACAGTGAGTTTAACATTTGGGCTCATAGGGGTTCTAACAGAACTAGCAGATTCTAAACAAAACTTTTTCACAAGATTCTTAGCATATTTAGATTGAGATAGAAATAAACCTGAATCTTGTTGACGAATCTACAATCCAAGGAAGTGAGTCAACTCTCCAATCATGCTCATCTCGACCTCGGCTTGCATGAGTTTTGAGAAGCCATGAGCAAGTTTATCCTTAGTCAATCCAAAGATGATATCATCAACATATACTTGAGCAACTATCAGCTCACCATCTTCCCTCTTGATGAATAGAGTCTGATCAGCTTTTCCTTTTGTGAACCTATGTGACACCAAATATTGTGTGAGCCGATCATACTAGGCTCTAGGTGCTTGCTTCAACCCATAAAGTGCCTTCTTGAGATACAACACATGATCTAGAAAGTGTGGATCAATGAAACCTTTTGGTTGAGCCACATAGACATCTTCTTTAAGTAACCCATTCAAGAAAGCAGTATTTATGCCCATCTGGTAAAGCTTGAACTTTAACTGGCAGGCTAAGGCAAGGAGAATTCTGATGGACTCCATACGGGCAACTGGGGCAAATGTTTCATCATAGTTTACTCCTTCCATTTGTAAGTATCCTTAAGCTACAAGCCGAGCCTTGTTAGGAATCACATTGCCCTCCTCATCAATCTTATTGCGGAATATCCACTTTGTGCCAATGATGTGCTCACCATCCGGTCTAGGTACTAAAGTCCAAACATCATTCCTCTAAAACTGAAGCAATTCATCATGCATTGCTTCAACCCAACTTTCATCCTGAAGAGCTTCCTCAACTTTAGTGGGTTCAACCTATGGCAAATAACAAGAATAAGACACAAAGTTGGCAACACATTTATCAACCGTTCATTTCCTTAATATGAGTTAATTCATGTTTCCCACAATAACTTCTGGAGGATGGTTTAGCTTAATCCTGGAGGAAGGTCCTTTCTCTTTATGGGGTTCAGAATCTGGTGAAGTGGGTATAATCGCAGAATCTTCCATGACACTGGGAGTACATGGAGTACTTGGAGATGTTGGGTCTTGTTCAATAATTTCTTGAACTTCCTTTGACTCAAAAGGAAGAATTTCTTTGGGAAGTTCCTCAATGCTTTTCTCAGAACTGCAATCTACAAACACATCAATAACAACATTCACTGTTTCCATTACCTTCATGGTCCTTTTGTTGTATACCCGATAAGCCTTACTTGTAGAGGAGTAGCCCAAAAATATTCCTTCATCACTTCTAGAGTCAAACTTTCCCACATTCTCTCTATCCTTAAGGATGAAGCAAGTACTTCCAAATATTCTGAAATACTTCACATTTGGCTTCCTTCCTTTCCATAACTCATATGGAATCTTCTTGGTACCAGGTCTACACCCTATTAACCGTATGACATGCAATGTTAACGGCTTCTCCCCACAAGTTTCTGGCCATCTCCTGAATAACCCTATTCTTTCTTTCTACTACACCATTCTGCTGAGGAGTAATAGGAGCAGAGAATTCCTGAGATATACTTGATCTTGTACAAAAGGACTCTATATATGAGTTCTCGAATTCTTTACCATGGTCACTTCGAATTCGATTAATTTTCAGGTTCTTTTCATTCTGCAGTCTTGTGCACAAAGCTTCAATGTGCTCAGGAGCATCAGACTTGGATCGTAGGAGAATGACCAAATACCTAGTGAAGTCATCTACCACAACCATGATGTATCTCTTACCACCAAGAGACTCGGTTCTAGTTGGACCCATAAGATCCAGATGTAGAAGCTCCAATGGTCTAGATGTGGATGATGCTTGAGTGCCCGGATGCTTAGTTTTCGTCTATTTCCCAAACTGACATGGTCCACACACCACATTGCTCATTTTACTAAGCTTCGGTATCCCTAAAATTGATTCATGCTTAGATACAATAGAGAGATGTTTGTAACTAGCATGTCCCATCCGTTGATGTCATAGATCTTCATTTGGCAAACGAATGCTGTTGCACACAATATCAGCATCAGGAACCAATCTATAACAGTTGTCTAGAGTGCGAACACCACTTATGAGTTTCTTTCCATACTCATCCAAGACAAGACACTTTCCCTTGGAGAATAGCACCATGAAGTCTTAATCATATATCTGACTTATACTCAAAAAGTTCACCCTTAAACCTTATACATATAGAACATTTGCAATGTCTGGCAGTCCAAGTAGAGAGATAATTCCCTTCCCTTTAATCTGTGATTTGCTCCCATCACCAAAAGTGACATTGCCACCTTTCTTAGACTCGAAAACCTTGAAGAAGGATCGGTCTCCAGTCATGTGTCTTGAGCAACCGCTGTCAAGGTACCACAAACACGTGTCCATAACTTTAAATGCAAACTTCATCATAAAACACACTTCGTGCTTAGATGATAGATCAGTGGGAATGGTGCTTTCTCTCATCTGGCTTTTACAAGCTAAGCCTTTGATTTTTACTCTTCTCAGATGAACTCCTGTGCACATTTTCATTCTGAGACAGTCTAATTTCTTCTTAGTCACGCTGAGATCTTTTCCAATGATCATCATAAGAGAATTCAAATAACTTTTAGACTTGTATTTTCTGAAATGCTCAAACAAATAGAGATTAGAAAAACAAGATATATTTGAAAACAGAGATCTCTTCAAGTCGGTTACAGCCATGACAACAGGGGTCAATGGATCACACACAAAGATTAAACCCTAATCAGAGTGTGCCTGCTCTGATACCACTTGATAGGCCAAAAACGTATTGACCCCTTGTGATTGATTAATTTGATTAATTAGTCAAGTTTAATTAATTAATCAATTTAACATGCAAACGCGTGGTAGCACAAACAAATCACCAATAAACTAAAGTGCAACGGAATATAAATTTGACACGGTGATTTGTTTACGAATGAGCAAAACCTCCAAGGCAAAAACCCCACCGGGTGATTTTAAGGTCACCACTTCTGAAAATCCACTATTATCAAAACAAGCGGTTACAAGTAAAGAAATTCCAGTACCTTCTACCAACCTATAGTTGAACCCTTACCCCAATACCCAATTGGACTTGTTCTATAGTGGCAATCTCTCCTTTTGATGCACGGCTCCCAGTACGTGACTAACCAATTGCGCGGATCCCAAAACGCGACTTCAATCACCAACTTATGAAAGATGTTGGCTGCAAAGTTCTTCAGTTCATCCACACGATGAAGAACAAGAAGATGCTCGGTTACAAAACCTTATGGTGCACAAACACAGCAGCTTCTTCATAATAGAGATGAACTAGGGCAAACTTTGTCTCTGGTCACAAATTGCTTGAATAGACTTCTCTCAATGCTTTTGCAACTTGTGTTCTATTTGACAGCCCTTAAAATAATCCTTTTATATGTCTAAGGTTATGAGAAAAGAAGGCCCAAAGACATATCCACGGATTGGAATCAAAACAAATCTGAAATTCTGTTTTTCTTAAACCTCGACAAATAGCATCTGTCGAGCAGCTGTTAAGCGACGAGGCTAAAACAGCTTCTTAAGCTCGATAGATACTAGCTGTCGAGCTTTAATGATAGGCACTTCTTCAGCTTGTTTCTTGGACAGACTTGCATGGCTTTAACACTTGATCTTGAAACCTTGTTTCTTGAAGTGTTAAATACATCCTAGATCTACCCAAATAAAAAGTAAAGTGCATTTTGTCAAAGGATTAGCCAATTACATAAAATAATGACATATGTTTCTAACAAGTGAAACACATATGTCCTAACAAACAGAAATAAAAAAAATAAAAATGAAAAAAGTAATCCTGCTTAAAGGACCCTTAGCCTCTCATTTCCTGGCTTGCCTTTAATTTTATAGGACTAAGGAAAAAAATTCCCTTAATAAAGGTTTTAGCAACATAAAATGCCATAAATGTAATAAATAAACAAAAAAATTCTTTAAAAAAATTATGTTAAAATGTGTTTTAAGAGGAGGATCACAAGCTATAGCCTAACTAACCATTTCAACCAAAAAAAAATAATTTTTAGACACATTTAGACTAATTGAATTTTTGAGGGACCAAATTTAAAATATTCATTTAAATATAATGATTATAAAAAAATAATAATTTTGGGAGAGAAAAGAGGGGTGGAGTTAGGGCCAGAGATTATCTCCCTTTTGGTCTCAACGTGAGTTCGTCTCTAACCTCAAACAGGTATGCATTGTCAACTTTATCCAATCTTTTTTGGTTTATGCAGAAAATCATTTCTTGTCATTGTGGTTTCCTTCTCTTGTTTATGTTGTGGATGGATGCGTATTTGGGTTTAATTTTCTTATTGGTAATCTACACATGCACTCGATTGAACCCAAAACCTTACCTCCATCCCATTATTATGGGAGAAGGAAGTGTTAATAGATTAACCTCATGCATATGCATGTACATACTTAAAAGGTATACATTAAGATGCATAGTATAATTCTCACATATATAATTTAAATCTTATTGATAGTCATTCTTTTTTTTTTTAACTCTTTAAAAAGTCTTGTAAAAATCTTATTAGGTAGAAAATGTAAATTGTCCATTTTTTAAATTTTTTTAATGTTCATTAATTCTAGACTCTCTGGTTTTTGTACGCAATAATTTACTTGAATAGATATTTATGATGTGGTTCCCCATTTGACTCCAAAATTAAAAAATAAAACTCTCTCTAAAAAATAAATAATTTAGGACACATGCAGGTCCTATCCATTAATTGGGTAAAGTGAGGTGGAAACGTGGTTGCTCATGCATTAGCAAAACATGCTAGGAATTTAATTGATGATTTGTATTGGATTGAAGATACTCCATAGCCTGCGGCGGATGCCTTGTATTATGATTCTTTACATATCAATGAATGATTAATTGTTTCGCCTTCAAAAAAAAAAGTCGAATTTCATTAAAGGCAAACTAAAAGGTTCAACATAAACTTACAATTGAACAATGGAAACTACAATTGGTGGTTTGAAATTACATACAATTTCCAAAGGAGGAAAGCCTTAGATGAACTCGAAGAAAGTTCAAGCCGCATTTAACTTTGAGCTGCCTACCAATCACGATATACCTTATAAGAAAACAGAGAGCTAAGAAGAGAGAAATTGATCACAAGCTAGAGAGAATATCAGGATTGAAGAAAAACTTTCTATTGCATTAATTAACCAAAACTGAATGTGCATCAGAATTTATATTCCATATCTAGCACAAAGGAAATAAATAACTCCACACTATACGAATCCAACACCAATAGCCAATTAGTACATTGCACGTGTTTATACATAACTTCTAATTATACTAATAAGCCTAAACTATAGGTCGTATCTGTTGTAACAGTTGTTTAACAAGCTTATGCATAAGTCTTCCAATGCTCTGTTCTAATGCTCTGCATCTCTGCCTGAGCATGTCTTCAAAAACTCTTCAACTCAATCAGCTTGGACTGCTTGAATCTGATCTCTCCTTCTGTTTCTTATCTGTATAGTCAACTAAACTTTGACCTTCCCCCTCAAGATGAGAAGCTGAACTGTGGATGTTCACAATATTCATCCTGCCTAATAAGTGCTTCAATTCTTAACTGTTAAGAGCTTTAGTAAGCAAGTCTGCTAATTGTGAATGAGTTGGAGTAAAGAACAGTCTAATTACATTGTCTTGCAACTTATCTCTTACTAAATAACAATCTACTTCTATGTGTTTGGTTCTTTCGTGAAACACTAGATTTTCTCCAATGTAAATAGCCACTTGATTGTCACAAAATAGTAATGCAGGTTGTGGATGATAGATCTCCAAATCCTTCAATAAGGCCGTTAACCAAATCATTTCACAAACTGTGACAGCCATAGCTTTAATTTGCTTCAGCAGAAGATCTAGATACTATGGACTGCTTCTTGGACTTCCAAGAGACTAGAGAATCACCCAAAAATATGCAATACCCTATGGTTGACCTTCTGGTATCAATGCAAGATGCCCAATCTGCATATGTATAAGCCTTCAAATGAAAATCTAATGAAGGAGAGAAAAATTCCTTGACCAAGACAGCCCTTTAGGTACCGCAACACCTTATAAGCAGAATCTAGAAGAGGCTTCCTAGGTTTGGACATGAACTTACTTAGTTTATGAATAGGATATGCTATATCTGGTCTAGTGATAGTCAAATACAACAACCTGCCCACAACCTTCTATAAACTCCAAGATCAAATAGCAATTTACCTCGAAACTTACTTAACTTCAAATTCTGCTCCATTGGCACTTTGCTAGGCTTGCAAGCTAACATTCCTACATCTTTCAAGATCTCTAAAGCATACTTTCGTTGACACAAAGTAATCCTTTTATCTGATCTAGCTATCTCAAGACCAAGAAAATACTTTAGACCTCCAAGATCTTAAACTTTAAAGTGCTAATCTAAGGAAATCTTAAGTGCTTCAAATGCTTGAACATTGTTGCTAGCTATGAGAATATAATCAACATAAACCACCACAGCTATGAAAAAATCATTGAACTTCTTTGTAAATAATGAGTAATCAGCTTTGGATTGCTTAAAACCATGTTACTTGATGACAAAACAAAACTTTGCATTCCACTGCCTTGATGCATGTTTAAGCCCATACAAAGACTTATTTAATTTGCAAACAAGATTCCCCCCTTTGCTGTTAAAGCCCTGAAGGAGTTCCATATACACTTCCTCATGAAGATCTCCAATTAAGAAGGCATTGTTGACATCCAATTGGACCAAATGCCATCCTTTCACAGCAAAAATGGCTAGAAGAGTCTTGACAGTGGTTAACTTTGCAACTGGTGAGAATGTGTCAATAAAATCCAAGCCCTCCTGCTAAGTAAACCCCTTAGCAACTAATTGTGCTTTATATCTTTCCACAAAACCATTTACCTTGTATTTCACCCTATAAACCCATTTACACCCAATTGCCTTTTTGTTTGAAGGCAAAGGAGTAAGAGTCCAAGTATGATTAGAAACCAAGGCTTCAATCTCAACATTCATGGCCTCTTGCCATTTAGGATCCTTAACAGCCTCATGATAGAATCTTGGTTCAGGTATGGAGGTAATAAGAGAACAGAAATTTGCATATGAAGGAGAGAGATGTAAGGAATCAAGATAGTAGAAAGAGGATATTTGGTACCTTGATTGCTTGAGGAAGAACCTGACTTGCTGTTAATAGGATTAAACTGTGGAAGCTCATTGGAAATGATAGTACTACACTTATAGTCCTGCAAGTATGAAGGGGGTTTGGAAGGTCTGGAGGATCTTCTTAAAGAAGGAAGAAAAGCATGGGGAACAACATTATGCCCTTGATCAAGGGGCAAAGAAACAGGTTCTACAAAACCAAAAAGGAAAGGAGCTGGTATACCAGAATCTGGTATGGCAGAATCTGTGAGAACAGGAAGAGGAGAGTCTAAAATCTGACCAAAATCTTGTATATGACTAGAATCAGAAGATTAAACACCAAGGAAAGGAATAATAGGATCTAAAAACATGGAATTAGGTGGAGTAGCCACATTAGGACAAATGTGAGGAAGGGAAATAGAAGACTGTGGTGAAATGGAAGAAGAAATAAATGGGAAAACAGTCTCATGAAAAGTGACATCTCTTGAAATGAAAATCTGCTTTGTGACCAAGTTTAACAACTTGTAACCCTTAACACCAAAAGGGTAACCAAGAAAAACACAAGGAATGGACCTAGGAGCAAACTTAGATCTATTTTGAGCTAAGGTAGATGCAAAGCAAAGACAGCCAAACACTTTTAAGTGATGATAAGAAGGTATCTTGCTATAAAGCTTCTCAAAAGGGGGTTTATGGTCTAAAACAGTACTAGGCAGTCTATTTATGATATAAACAACTATCAAAACACAATCTCCCCAATAGCAAAGTGGTATGTTAGACTGAAATTTCAATTCCCTTGCAATGTTTAGAATATGTTGATGTTTTCTCTCCGCAACAGAATTCTGTTGTGGAGTAGCAACACAGGAGTGTTGATTGATAATCCCATGTTGAGCATAAAATTCTTTAAGGAAAAACTATTTAGCATTGTCAATTCTAATCACTTTGATACTGGTTTGAAACTATGTGAATATCATTTTGCAATATGAAATCAGTAAAGGTCTAGTATCTGTTTTAGATTTCATAAGGTAAACCCATGTGGATCTTGTAGCATCATCCACAATTGTAAAAAAATATCTAAAACCATCATGAGTTGATTTAGCAAAGGGTCCCCATACATCACAATGGATCAAATCAAAGGCATTATTAGACAAGTGATTAGAATTAGGAAAAGGCAATCTCTTATGTTTTGCAATAGGACAAACAACACACTCTTTATTTGAATGAAAGGAAGATACATCTAAGATACAATGCTTAAGTTTGTCATCAGAGATATGTCCTAATCTAAGATGCTACAAGTAAGGCTTAGTGACACTAGGAACATGAGAAACAGAATGAACAAAGGATTGTAAAACTGACTCTAGGACAGTAATGGCTTCTAAAATGGACTTGCAGTTCTCTAAAGTTTGCAGCAAGTACAAATTATTATGAAGCTTACCCAATCCAATCAATTTCCAACAAGTAAGGTCCTGTATGAAACAATAATTGGAGATAAATACCAAACAACATGACAAGGACTTGGTTAATTTGCTCACTAAAATCAGATTGAAAGTAAAGGCTAGGACACAAATCACATCCTCAATAATTAAGGTTGAATTTATCTGAATTGTGCCTATGTGTGTGACAAGAACTTTTTCACCATTAGGAAAATGCACAAGAGAAGAGATTGAACTAGTTATCTTAGTAAAAAATGAAGTGGAATGAATAATGTGATCAGTAGCTCCTATATTAAGAACCCAAGTTTCTTCATTGTAAGCTGTTTTGTTTGAGGGATTTTCAGTAAAAACTGAATTTTTCAAGGAAAGGCAAACAGAATCATGGAAAGTGTCACAAGCAATACTTGAGAAAGTTGAATTTGCTGAATGAATAGCATCATAGGTGCCAAAAGAAGATGCATGTGAGCTAAACATGGACAACAGCTCCTGGCATTGTTCAGATGTGAAAGGAAAAGTGCCTAACTGTGATGCAGCCTCAGATTGACCAAGTTCACCATCAAGAATTACTTGATTAGCCATAGACACCTTGCCCTTTTGCTTGTACCCTAGTGGAAAACCAACTAGTTTGTAGCATTTCTCCATGAAATGACCAACTTTGCCACAATGATTGCATATAGGTTTGCCTTTTCCTTTTGTGGTCTTCCCACCTTGATTGAAGCCTTGAGTCTTGACTGCAAGAGTAGTTGAATCAGCTAAAGTTCCTCCATTGAAGCCTAAAATCCACTACCTTTCCTCTTGTATCACCAAAGAGAAAGCCTTGTCAATTGAGGGACTTGGCTCCATCATCAGAATCTAAGTTCTGACTTGGGAATAAGCTTCATTCAAGCCATTAAGGAACTGCATCAAGGAATCTTGATGATGAAAGGATGTGATCTTGCCATTCACTCCACAGACACACTTACCATAAGAACAACATGGTAAAGGCCTTAGAGTGAGCAATTGATCCCAAGAAGCTTGAAGATTAGTGAAGAAAGTAGTCACTGTTGCATCTCTTTGCATAATTGTTGAAATCAATTTTTGAAGCTGTGAAATCCGTGGACCATTGGCTTGTGAGAAACAATTCCTGAGTGAATTCCAAACCTCCATTGCAGTGTTTCTGTAAATCACACTTCTAGTGATGTGAGGAGAAACTAAATTCAAGATCCATGAAGAAATCATGGAACTGTTCTTGGACCAGGCAATCTTTTCCAGAGGAGTAATTACCATAGAAGTTGTTACTGTACCATCCACAAAGCCTAGCTTGCTCTTCGCATCTAATGCCATACGCATAGCAATAGCCCAATTAGGGTAATTGTCTTCTGTTTAGAGCTGAGCGACAAGAATTGCACCTGGTGACTCTCCATGATGCAAGAAAAATGGACTCCTCGGATCCTCCATTAGAGAAAGCTCACGATGAGCAGTGGATTGAGAAGAAGAAGAAGACTACGAAGCTTGATCTTGATTCGCCATTGACAGAAACACAAAGTTCTGATACCATATAAGAAAACTGAGAGCTAGGAAGAGAGAAATTGATCACAAGCTAGAGAGAACATCAAAATTGAAGAAAAAATTTCTTTTGCATTAATTAACCAAAACTAAATGTACATTAGAATTTATATTCCATAACTAGCACAAAGGAAATAACTAACTCCACACTATAAGGATCCAACACCAATAGCCAATCAGTACATTACATGTGTTTATACATAACTTTTAATTAAACCAAGCCTAAACTACAGGTCATATTTGCTGTAACAGTCGTTTAACAAGCTTATGCATAAGTCTTCCAATGCTCTATTCTAATGCTCTACCTCTCTGCCTGAGCATGTCTTCAAACACTCTTCAACTCAATTAGCTTGGACTGCTTGCAGCTGATCTCTCCTTTTGTTTCTTATCTGTATAGTCAACTAAACTTTGACATACCTTGGCTTGGCTGTTGGTGCATTTGATCTAGAAAAAAACAAAAACAAAAACAAAACAAAAAAAAACAAAAAACCCCTTCACTCTGGTAGTGCGATATCAGCCAGATCCTCTCTGTGAGGAATGTGGTCCAACTCGCCCACCTCACAAGAATTGCCTAGCCCGTGTTCCATGTTGTTTTGGGCTAAAGGGTAGTCATGCTTTAAAGGCTCAACAAATGTTACAACAATGTCTTTTCGGAAGGTAAGATAGATGACTGCTAAGATATAGATGAGCATTAAGGGAAACACTAAGAGGCCAACAAACACATTTGCAACCTTTGGTAAATTGTTGTGAATTAGCCAACCAACAAAGCCTGTGCTCAGGTAGTAGATGTTAATGCCAATGATTCCCATCCCTAGGATCCACGAGATCACAATAACCTACAGGCATAATTGTTCAATGCTTAGTTAATAAAAGGATGTTTGCCTTACTCTTTCTTTCATTCTTCTTTTGTGTAAGAGAAGCAAAAATGTAGTTGTTTTCTTTAATGCCTTGCTTGCTTTGGCCATCTAATTTCATACTTTTAAACTTAGATAGGGTTACCTAGATGATATAAATTATGTTTTTCAATTAAATTCAATCATGTCACTGTATTGATTAATAAACCATCTAGTTTAATTTAATCGTCATTAAAAGAAGTTAATTTTGTTTATACTATATTGAGCAATGTAGTCATATAATTGAATTTAATTCACGAATCTAAAATATAACACCTAAATTTTATACATATGAATTGCACTTACAGGCTTTATAAATTCAGCCTATCACCTACCTCAATTAGTCATCTAAAAGCAAAATTTGAAAAAGAAACAAAGGTACGTAAACAACTTACATATATTGAATTCTTGTGTGGTCCCATCTTGGTGGCACTGCTACTGAATTTTAGGAGGGGGATTAGAGCAAATGGAAGCTCAAATGAAAGTATCATCTGCAAAGCAAAACCCATTAAATTTTTATCCTATGTTTGAATATAGGTAAAAAATATATAAATAAATAAAAATAAAAACCCAGAGATCACAAGTTACAAACCGATGCGATGATGATAAGTCGGGCTGCACCATTAGATCCTCCAATAATGGAAACAATAAGACTAGGTGTAATGGCAATGCACCTTGTCATCAGATTTCTAATCCATTTTTTCATCTTAAGATCCAAGAAACCCTATAAAAGTCACACCATCCTTAAATTAATTAAAATTTAATCCCAATTAATTAGGGTAGCTTCACATGATATAAACATATATGTTTGTGTGTGCATGTTCTATGTTTAATTTTCAAGACCTGCATGATGAATTGCCCTGCATAAGTGCCTGTGATGGTGGAGCTTTGCCCTGAGGCTAGTAATGCAATGGCATAAATGGTTGAGCTTGACTGACCCAATACATTCTACACACATAAATCAATAAAATTATAAATAAATAAATAAAAAATTATGTTAGACCTTGTGCATCAACATTCTAATTGCATTCAAATTGATAGACTATTATTTGTCCCAAAAGTTTAAAATAAAATAAAAAATTGTTGAATTAATTATTTAACCATTATTCTAATGTAAAATAATTTCATATATATAAATTTGAACCTTAAGAAGGAAAGAGGCTGAGTTGAGGTTAAGATCATTGCATTGATTTGCAGTCTCATTTGAGATGTTATTGGCTGAGCAAACAGTGCCCGATACAGAGACAATTGCAACATTGATTAGAAATGCAACAAACAATGCGAATCCGCTCTCTATTAAGAAATATCGACATGCATCCTGTGATATGGCACGACAAGGCAAAACACAAGCATTTTGACACATTAGCAAAAAGCAATTATTTTGGAAAATAAAGAAAGCATTTATCTCTCCTCTACAATTTAATAAATTAAGCTAGTTTTACCATCTGTGATTATGATAATTACTAGAGTCTGGAGCTCACTTGAATATAATTTGTTTTTTTATTAAATTACAAATTGCATCTTCTAATTTGTCTAAAATTCAATTCAATCTTGTAACTTCTGAAATATTCATACTAGTAAAAAAATTTATACTTTGATTCAACGTAGTCTTTCCGTCTAATTCCGTCAGACAGTGCCGTTAGGTGTCTTAAAAACGATGTCGATCATTTTAGAAATTTAAAAAAAAAAAACCAAAATTACATTGTTTTGGGACATGTAACTGGCTACCATTCTAACGAAAGGACTACATTGAAAACGAATGGATGTTATTGGAGTGAATTGAATAAATCAGAAGTCATATACTAAATTGAATTTTGAATAAAATTAAAAGGGGCAATTTGTAAGCACTAGGTTCTTACATTGATACCATGGACAGAATTTGGTATTTTCCTGGATAGCACAAGAGCCGAGTGGAGAAAGAGATTGTGCCTATTGATCAAAAGAAGTGGAATAAATAATAAGGTATAACACAAATTAATTATTAGAAGGAAGAAAATAAATAGTTATGAAATAATGAAGGACATATATTTAATGAAGTAGTAAATAACGTACGGCATGACAAGGGCACCCAAAAGTGCTATGGCTTCCCCGGTGGCTCCTTGGCCACTGAGCTTGGGTATAAACATTCCCTTTAGCACAGGAGCTGCTGGAGGCTTTACATAACCCATTTCTCCAAAGAAACATGCAGCCATTACGAAGACCAATATTGTTATCAGCAATTCCAGCTTCCTAACCTACCCAACCAGAAATGTTTTAACAAGAATTAAAACTATAGTGAAAAACGGGAAGTAACATGAAATACAACATTTTGAACTCCAAGGAGTAGCATGCATAACGCTTGAGACTTAGGCCTAAAGCTCCCAATTTTGTAATGGTTTTATTCCTTTAAGATAAATTATCCCAATATCGAGTCGACCTTGATTTTTGGTGTTTCACTTTATATTTCACCAATTATATATATAATTTGTTTGATTGTTTTTTTTTAGGTAGAGTATAAAATAAAGTGGAATACAAAGAAAATTTTTATCTACCTCTCCTACAAAGTAAGAGTAGGTATCTCATGCAAAATTCACTGGCTCACAGTGTGAGAGTTCCACATATCTCAATGACTCATGTTGTGTAAGAGATTATGCATCTGCTTGAAGTCAGGGTGATCTAAGAGCATTCACATTATAGTTCTCAAAAGCTAAAAATACTATTTTTTTTGCATCTCATTCCAAAAAAGAACACTACATTAAACATGCTATAAGCTATAAATTTTGACACCATGCTATAGTGAGCTTTTATCTCTAGCAGCTCACTATAGCGGAATGTCATTATAAAATAATACAATTTTATTTGCCCCTCGCGCGTGCCACTTTTTCTCTGTCTATTGCAATTTGCTTCTCTCTCTTGTTTTCATCTTCTCCCTCTGGTTCTCATCTAATTCCTCATCCGTTGTTCCTCAATCTTAATCTCAATTGCACAAAATGAATAGACAACTCTGATCTCTATGCCAAATTCGCCGCTCTTAAAGCTAAGGACTCTTCGTCTTCTTCTGTATCTGTTGGTGTTGAAGCGGAAGAAAGCAAATCGGGCTCCATAGTGAAACAGGTCCAATCCAATTGGGTATCAAAATCGATGAATTGGCAGGACCCGAAGGAGATTGCAGAGAAGACGAAGGGATCGAGGAATTATCCAGAGGAAAACGACACCAAATTGGAGAAATATCCAGAGTCGGATTCAAGGGATCGGAGATGCAAGACAAGCGAGGGAATGAGGACGTGGCTTATTGAGGTGGACGACGACGTTTTTCCATTGTTGATGGTGAGTGGGTACGATTTGTAGTGGGTATCCGTTTGATGGGTTTTTCTAGATTTTGCAATGGTTGATGGTTGTTGCTAGTGGTTTTGGTTGATTTTGGGTCACGGTGGTAATGGTGGTAGTTGAAGTTTTATGGGGTTTATTTTTGAGGTGGTGGTGGTCTTGGTGGATTGTTTAGGGTTTTTCTAGGTTGTTGATGACGGTGGTTGTTGTTGTGTTTGTGGCGTAGTTTTGTTTTGAGTTTTTTTTTTTTTTTTTGGTGGTGGATTGTGGCTGCCACGGTGGTGCTAGTGGTGGTGAACAGGGTTGGTGGCCAGTTGCTATCGCTATGAATTTTTGTGGAAATTTTTTATTTTATGTTGTTTATATTATTTTAATAAAATGAATGTAAAAGTAGAATCTTTGATATTGGGTGAATTGTCAAGTGAGACGTTAAAATAGATAAAGTAATCTTTTGAGATGTTAAATGCTAAATTTTTCCAGAGCTTTGATGTGAATGCTTTAAACATCTATTTGTTTCTCATAATTATAAAAATTCGGTTTCAAATTTCAAGTGAAGTTGCCAAAAACAAAGAAAAGAATATGCTAAGATTTATATTCTAACGTGTCACAAAATAAGAAATCGTTTTCAACAGATCAATTAGTGTACTAATTTACTTGTTTGACTTAAGGAGTGTTTGAATACTACTTATTTTGTTGAAACTAAAAAATTATTGCTGAAAGTACTGTATATAAAGATAAAAATTAGTTGAAATAGTACAGTGAGCTCATAAATAGTACCAAAAATGCAGTAGAGCCCATAAATACTATTAAAAATAAGCTGAATAGAAAAATAATTTTAATCTTTAATCCTAATCCAAACGCACACTTAGACCGCAAGAATCAAGGAGCAGCAAATTCTAAAGACAAAAGGCATTATACACGCAATATAAATTAAAAAAACAAACAAAATACTTAAAGTCAAAAGAATGATGCAATCCTCCACACAAAGTGGGAAAAAAAAATAAAGTAAAAACTAAAGTCAAACAAATAGTTAAAATGCATACATTATTAATTACTAATTCACAACTTGGTAGATAAATTATAAATATGCTTCATTCGAATCAAATAACGCGAAAAATCTTTTGACTAGTAGTATTTTATTAATTATTATTAATAAAATAATAATTAACGGCTAGCCAAAAACGTACCTAGATAATTGATAGTTGGCTTAAAAAGATCACACAAAGTAAGTGGATAATAGTTGAGCATAAAAATTAAACACCCAATGAAAATTCTTAATAAATAATTAATGGAGCAGAAAATTTTAAATAGGTAATAAAATAAATTACCCCGTATCTCTGTAGGCCAAGAAGTAAGAGAGTACTTAAACCAGTGATGAGAACTCCAGTCCAAATTGGAATGTGAAACAGTATATTTAGTGCAAAGGCTGTTCCAATCACTGCCACAAATTGAAAAATTTTATTCTTCCTTAATTTGAATATGATCAAGGAGACATGGATGAGAGGATAATTCAAGAATGATGAGGCTGGTGCATGCATCAACATAATATGGTAACGTATCATTTGTCTTTGTAAGTCAATTCTATTGTTTTACCTTCGGGTATGTCAGCAGCTATGACTGCAACCTCTGCTAGCAACCATAGGCAATACTTCACATATTTTGGGTACTCAACCTTACATAATTCTGCAAGGTGTTTGCCTGTGTCGATACGTAAACAAAAACTTATCTTGATTAGTTACTAGAAGAAGAAGAAAATTGAGGCAGAAACTATAGTAACTTCTATATTATTTTGTTCTAGAATTTCTTTGCTGTGCATCTTACCAGTGCTTACACCAAGATTTGCAGCCAGAGATTGAATTATGAGCGCAAAGATCAATCCAATAAGTATCACCCACAGTTGCTGAAAATAGCAAATAGCACGACCATTCTTAATATTTTTCTTTTAAACTAATTTCTAATTATCTGGGCCATTTATGTTTGATTTAGTTTCTCAGAAAAAAAAAAAAAAAAAAAAAAAGAAGAAGAAGATTCAATATATTTTAGGTCCTTAAGTTTTGGGTTATTTTCATTTTGATCATTTATGTTTCAAAATTTTTATTTTAATCCTTCATGTTTGATTCAGTTTTCTATTTGGCCTTTTACTTTTTAAAATTTTCAACAACAACAACAACAAAAACCTAAAGAGGCCAATATAAAGATTGGCCCCAAAAAAGTCAAAATGTAATATTTAAAACTAAAATGGCCAAAATGAAAATAATTAAAAACTTTAAGAGTCAAAAGTGTACTTTTTGATACAAGATAGAATTTCTACTCTAGCTTAATCTAAGTGTATATGTGTGTGAAGCTCCCTCTTGGAGACTTGAACCCCGGCCTTTGCCCTCCACACTCCACAAGCATTCATACCTGTGAAGTGACCATCGCACTAAGGGTATGCGTTGGGGAGTCAAAAGTGTACTTTATTCTAAAAGAAATTGAATACTCTTCATTAACTTTTCCTTGCAACAAAACTTTGCATATATGTCAAACTATTAATTTGTTTTCATGTATTAATGGGATAAATACATTTATTTTCATATATTAATCTATAAACGGTTAACTAATTATTCATGTAAGATGAATTTATATTCATTCAGAATTTGACATTATTGTTCAAATTTTGACAGCAACTGAAAATAAAAATAACAAAATGCAATAAAAAAAAATTCATATGCGTGAGTTCACTCAAGAAATAAATTAATATTTCAAATTATATTAATCTAAAATTTTAATTTTTCCTCTCTTTTTAAAGAGAAGTAATATAATTAAAACTTCTATAAGGAGTAAAAGTAATATTTCTTAGGAAATGTTTCAAAATAAACCTATAATGTATCTAAACTTTTGTTAAAGGCCGACTTTCTCTCTTCATAATTTTTTGTGTAATAGCTAGCTCCATCTTTTTTCTATTTGATTTACCTCAAATCTGTAGCTTGCTCCAGCCTGCAGATCAGTTTCCACTGCAACATATGGTAAAAATGATATTACTTTGTCAAATACACACACATGCACACAAACACATAGAGACAGAGCAAGAGGCAAAAAGAGACTCACAATTGCCTGGGTCAAGATAAGCTAAAGAGACAAGGAATCCAGGGCCTACATATGATAGGAACTTTCTCCACCCAGGTTTCTGGAACATCAATCATATATACTCATATGTTGATTCCAACAAGATAATCTAACCAAACATATAGAACCAAGAAATTTAAAGATAGAAAAATGCACAGCTAAGAAAGCACGAAAAGAGGTGAGAAAAACCTGAGAGTCCTCATCATCATGATCAAACTGTTTATGGTCAGGACTATCAGTGATATTGGGGGGTGGGGTTCCCTCTAGATTAAGTTCAGCTATACGGTTGCTCCCATCACCCAATGATGATGATGATGATGATGGTACAACATCACTTACTTGCTGCGGTTGTTCTTGGCTTCTCATTCTTTTTATCTTTCTCTCTCTCTGTTTCTCTCTTTCGACTTGATTAACTACTGCTGTGAAAGTTTCAAATGGAGCTCCTTTATTTATAGTGCAATGTGGCATGAATCAAGCAATATGTTTGGTAATTGAGGACAGCTTAGCAATCACTCTACACTAATTCCAACTTGTCTCCATCCTCATCGCCAAATATGGGCATGTCACTTTCTTCTATTCTTTTCTTAAAAAAGAAAAAAAAAAAAATCTGTGTAGACAATTAAAATTCACTTCCTTTCGTCTTGAAGAGGTCTACTATTTAAGAATAAACAAAACCTAAAGATATTCTAAGAATGATGTTTCCACTCCTTGGCTAATATGTTCCTCTTTTGCATTCTATATTTGGAAGAACTCTCCCTGCCTTTTCTTTTCTTTTTGGCAAAGAAATTCCTAACCCTGTATCATCCATTTCATCAAGACAAATGAACACGTTGATTAGCCCTTGTTTTTTCGTAACATGACTTGCTTTTGCTCATGTCTGTTTATAAATTGTCTCAATGTAATTTGGTTGAGATCGGGTGGGCTTCTCATCACAATTTCTGCCCATTGAATTTCAAAACAAGGGTGTGAAAGAAAACCCATGAAAAATAGGTTCTCCAAAGTTTAACCTTTAATTTTTTTTTTTTTTTTTTTTTTGTCAAGTGGTAAAAACATTGCATGTTTATATATATATATATTATAAAATTTGCATGCTATTGGCGGTGGTGGTTTGTAGTGATGACAATGATAGCATGAATGATCAACGGTGGTAGTGAAGATCAGATGGATGGTAATAGTGGCAATAGTGGTGGCAACATCTGTGTTAATAGTGTAAAATAAATAGTAATGATATTAGTTAATTTTGCACACTGAAAAATCCCTCTTACCAAACCAATAAACAGGAAAAAAAATATCATAATTTTCTAATTATAATTTTCATATACCCACTGAATAGTGCATAATCCCACTTGTGGCGCTCTTCAAAAAAAAAAAAAAAAAAAAAAAAAAAGCCAAAAACCAGACGCTTCAGTTTTCATTAGTATCCAAACGGGTACTAAGACAATGGTTTCAAGTACCAAATTTCTCAATTAACTTTCACCTTGCATTCCAATTACATTTGGACCTAGGTTTTGAATTTTGTTTAGGAGACCGTTCCAGATTGACTATTAGAACGGAATATTTTAGTATCGGTGCACCGTTTCGAGAATACGCACTGGATATATATATATATATATATATATATATATTACTTGTTTCTATTATAAGCTAGATGATTATATGAATTGATCTAATTTAATGTTTTTAAATAATTCTTCATAAAGAGTGATGAGATTAGTTATTTAAAAAATTAGGCTAAAATGCAAATTGCTCCCACTAATTTTAACTAAAACTCATTTAAATCCTCTAAGTTTACTTTCTTTCAATTGAATCTTCTAAGTTTTAAATTTATTCAAGTCAGTCTTTTTGTCTAATTTTGTTAAAATATGTCATTAAAAAATATTTTTCTCACATGAAAGAATTCTATGAAATTAATAAAAATATTTTATAGATTTTTTATGTGAATTTTTTTTCAGACAATTTTTTTTTTCTATTAGTTAATTACATTCTAAATGACGAATTTTTAATAGAATTGGATGGAAAATGCTTGAATTTAGTAAATTTGAAACTTAGATAACTCAATTAAACAAAAGTAAAGTTAAAGGACTTAAATAAATTTTAGTCAAACTTAAAAGATCCAATTTGCATTTCAGCCTAAAAATATATATATTCAAATATGGTATTTTTGGAAATAAAAAGTATACAGGGACGTTACGAAAGTGTACAAAGCTTCCAAGAAGTTTCATCTTTACATTTAAAAGCACTCTCACGTAGGAGTGTCAATGTTTGACCCAACCAGCAAAATCCCGTGTCTGGCTCGTGTTGTGTTTGCAGGTTAGGTTGGCCCTTGGTGGGTTTGGGTCATAAACGGGTTGACCCGAAAGCAACAAGATAAGAAACGGGTAATAAGATGGTCAATCCGCATGACCCACAATAGACACATTTGACACACCAATTTATTTGTATCAACCTAAAATGACCCATTTGACACAACCTGTTTAACTTGTATAACGAACAAATATTCATTTTATTTTAGATTTGTCAAATACGTTTTATATCCAACCTATATTTTAAACTTAAAATGATAAGTGAGTAATTACAAAAAAAATTACAAGTATAATTAGGAATTGAAACTTTACAAATTTTACGTACCCTAATATAATTGGAAATTAACTGTATTATTTTGAATGTGGGTTAAAGATTTGAAGTGTTTGCACTACTTTTGGGATGTAAAACATATTTATTTCTAGATGAATATTATATTTAATATTAAACAGGTTGAAATGGGTTGTTGTGTCACATTCTTGTGAACCTAAGACGACCTGTTTATTAAGCATGTCAAGTGGGTTGGGTCGGGTTAATCCACCTCATTAACAAGTAGGGTTAGGGTTGAAGGATCATGACACAATTATTAAATGGATTGGATTAGGGTTGAGCCATTTACTTGAATACCCCTAACTCAACACAACACAAACCCGACACGCTAACCCAAATTGACACTCTTACTCTCACGTGAGCTTGACTTCACTTTCCACTATCTCACTCTCACCTTTTTCAGCTTTCCCATTTTTCAACTGTTTTATGTCTCATCTTGATTCTAAATAATATTATTATTAATGAAAATAAATAAGTATAATAATTTTTATTAATAATCTTGTTTAAGATTCCAATTGAAGCAAGAAAAAAAAAAGGGAGGGGGGCAAGAATCCACCTCATGAAATGCTTATTATTGATGAATCACCGTCCATTATCGGAATAAAATTCTTCTCTTATTAGTTTAACCTTTGGATAACATCAACTTCAAGAGTTTAGGCTATGATATTTAGCATGAAAGGGAGACAGCCATGTTATTATACTTCGTGCCCATTTGGGAGGTACTTAAACGCTACATTGTTATTTAATTTTTTTTACTATTTGCAAGTCCTAAATAAGTTACCTACTTTTTTTTAACTTTTACTCTCTTTTTTTACTATTTGCGGATCCAACATAAATCATCGATTTAATTTATTTAACTTTTACCTTCTGTTTTTTTTTAGAATTTGCAACCTGTTAGGACATATGTGATTCATATTAGAAACATTCAACATTTTATGTAATTGGCTAATCTTTTGATAAATCGCACTTTACTTGTAATTGGGTAGATCTAGGATAGGTTTAGTACTTTAAGAAACATATTGTGCAAGTCTAGTATTAAAGCCATGAATATTGGACCAAAAAACAAGTGAAGAGAAGCTGTTCATTAAAGCTGAACAGATAGCTCGACAGCTACAGACAAATAGCTATCTATCAAGGTTTAATGAGTCTCAACAGCTGCCGACAGGTAGCTATCTATCGAGGTCTCAACAGCTATAGACAGATAGTTATCTATTGAGAATTACGAAGTCAAAATTTTCAGATCTAA
The DNA here is from genome assembly GCF_040712315.1 of Castanea sativa. Taxonomy (NCBI): domain Eukaryota; kingdom Viridiplantae; phylum Streptophyta; class Magnoliopsida; order Fagales; family Fagaceae; genus Castanea; species Castanea sativa. The sequence goes on along the minus strand of NC_134024.1, from coordinate 28,549,475 downwards.
TTTTCGGCCCATGCTAACATGTATGCGTAAGGTTTCTTTTCTCACAACCCTAGACATATATAAGGTTTATTTTAAAGGCCATCACATAAGATAATACAAGGAGAACACATGAAAAAGGTGACTAGTGCCTTAGTCTCTCTGTAGAAACTACTGTGTTTTTGCCCCTTAGAGTATTGTAACCAAGTGTTTCTTGATCTTCATTGTTAATAAAATGAAGAACTTTGCAGCCAACATTCTTCTTCCTCAAGTTGGTGAGTGAGTCACGTACTGGAATTCGTACAAAGGAATTAGTCACGTACTGAGATTCGTGCATCAAAGGGTGGCATTCATATATTGAAGAGTTCAGAGGTTCTAAAGCGGTAGAAGGTTTCTGCTATAAATTCATCTACAAGGATTGTAGAGTCTAGGGACAAAGGTTTTGTACTAAATCTAAAACTTCTCTTTACTATAGTGAATTGCTTTTCGGGAAGGTTTCTCCCCAAGTTTTTTACTGTAAAACTAGTTTGTTTCATTGGTTTTCCTAGGTCATCATATCTTGTCTTATTTACTTTTCCGCAGCACTTATTTTTTACATGATATTGATATTTGTTTGTTTTAACAAGTTTTATTCATAATAAATCTAATTAACAACTTGAGTTTAAAACTTGTTAATTTTATCAACTAAGGTCTAAATTTTCCAACAAGTGGTATCAGAGCGGGTACACTCTAATTGGATTAATTTTCTGAGTGTGATCCTTGACCCCTATTGTCATGGATTGTGGACAATCTCTTTTGATTCCTCCTTTATTTGATGGTATTAATTATGCATACTGGAAAGTTCGTATGAAAGTTTTTTTGCAGGCTCTAGGTGAACAGGTATAGCAAGCTGTTGAAGTTGGCTGGATTACGCCAAAGGAATCGCCAGTGGAATAGGATGATACAACAATCATAGCGGCAAATTTCAACAGTAGGGCTTTGAATGCTTTGTTTTGTGGGGTGACCAATGAGGAATTCAAGAAAATATCATCCATAGAAGTTACCAAGGAAGTATGGACCATTCTTGAGACCACCTATGAAGGTACCAAGACAGTAAAGACTGTGAAGCTTCAACGACTCACTAGTAGTTTTGAAGAAATAAGAACGGAGGAGGATGAGACATTTGATGAGTTCTATGCTAAACGCAAGGATATTGTGAATTCTGCCTTCAACCTTAGAGAATCTATAGCAAAATCCAAAATTGTTAGGAAAATCCTTAGGTCCTTACCTAATAGATTCCATGCCAAGATCACTGTTATTGAAGAAGCGAAGGACATTGATCAACTTCCTTTAACTGGGCTTGTAGGGAATGTTTAAACCTATGAGATGAGATTAGGCCCAATGGAAAAAGGTGGAAAGAGTAAAAACTTGGCTCTTAAGTAGAGGAAGAGATTGAGGATTCTAAAGATGAAGATGAAGATGATGATGAGGATCTAACCTTCATAACTGATGAGATTATCAAGCTTCTTCAATTTAGGAAAAGGTTAAGGGCAAACCTCCTAGGAAATCTAAATCCTCTAGGAAGGATAAGAATGAGAAACCCCTCATCCAATGCCATGAGTGCAAAGGTTTTGGTCATATGAGGATAGAATGCCCAAACTACCTTATGAAGGAAAATACCAAGAAGTCAAAAGATAAAGGGTTGGTTGCTAGTTGGAGTGACACTGAGAATAACTCTTCTTATGAGTATACGGATGAATATGATCACGTTGTGGCCTTTACTGCCTAAACCGATAAGGTGATTGTGGAGAGTACTAATAACAGTGAGGATTCTTCTGATGAGGAAATACCCAAGAAGTTGACCCTTTAGGAAGCCTATGATAAGCTATGCACTGAATTCATAAAATCTTAAAAGACTTCTCATCTTTGTAGAAAAGAGCTTAATGAGGTAAAAACTGAAAAAGCTGATCTATTTGTCAAACTAGATGAGACTACAAGGTTAGTTGAAACTCTTGTTGTGGAGAACACCTCATTAGAAGAGAAGGTCAAGAATCTCGAGGTTGAACTTAGTCAAGCTAGAACTCAAATAGAGTGGATGTCTAGTGCAAAACTTGATGAGGTATTGACTGCTCAAAAGCCTAATTCTAATAAGATTGGCTTAGGATATGTTGTTTCCTCCAACCATTCCTCTTCCATGGCTTCTGAATCAAGGACTGTCTTTGTGCCGCAATCTGAGTATGAAATCCAAAACTAATTTGGCTAATTCTAAATCCTTTATTAGACCTCATGTTTGTCATCATTGTGGTGTTTCTAGACACATTCGTCCTAATTGCTTTAAGTTGTATCCTCAAAAGCAAGTGTCCAAATGGTCACAGGTTTCCTCTCAAGGACCTACACCCTTGTTTGGAGAGTTATTAAAAGTCTTGAGCTTTTTAACTCAATTTTAGGAGAATTATAATTCTTCTATGTCCTTTAGTAGACATACTAGGACACGTATCTTTTCATCTTCATGGGCAAAGACTCGTGCTGTGTGGGTGAAAAAGGAACCTAAGACTTAATTGTCTTTTCTATTGTACTCTGCTTTAATTCTTTCTATCTAAAGTAGGACTCTCTTTGCTTGATTTCTTATCTGCTTTTGGAATCATGCTTTCATCCATCTGCATTTTTCTATCATGCTTTCATGCATTTGCATTTTTTTTTCATGCTTTCATATTATTTGTCTATTTTTGTTTGGTTGTTTAGTTTTTATTTTGTTTCGTTTTCAAAATAAATTAAAAAATCAGAAAAATACAAAAACAATGTGTGTTTGTATACATTAGTACTTGTGTACCTTGAATGGCCAATGAAACAAAGTTTTCTAAACTTTGTATCTCTTGTAACTTAGATAATCATCTCTATACACAACTAAGCAAGTGAGCTTTGTGGCTCTTATTTGTGATAAGTAAGATTAAGTAATCTCTTGTACTAAACACTCGTATTACTCTTTTTGACGGGAAGGACTAAAAAAATCCTAAGAGAAAGGCATAAATAACCATCTCACCACTGTTGCCTGCCAATCATGATGTGACATATGTATGCTTTGGCATGGCAAAAGTGCAATATCATAAAGCTTAACATAATTGGGTATTTCTTTTCTCTCTCTTATATGCCCATGCATGTTATGTTTAATACAAGAAAAACATGCAAAGACAAAATAAAAGCAAAAGAGACAGAATGCTTTAAAATATGATTGCAAGCATGTATTCTAGGAGATGTGAGAGTTATAGGATGCACCTCGAAGGTGATAGTCCGCATCAAGCAATTATAATCGTATGTGAGTTAAATTGATTTACTCATATCTCAAATCGTCATAACATAGAGACACTTATGCAATCTTGTGATGTTTTCACACACAACTCACAATATTCTTTGCTACTTTTTATACATGTGCAGGTACAATGTGATTTGGCCATCACAAGGTTTACATGTGTTAATATATGCTCACTAAATTGTCTTAACTTGTTTTTAAAATATAAAATTGGTTAGACTGCTTAGTGTGTGTGTGTGTGTGTGTGTGTGTGTGTGTGTGTGTGTGTGTGTGTTGGATCTAAATGCATGACATTTTTCTTGATTGAGAGATTTTTTTGAGGGATTAAAATTTTGGTTGGATCTTTGGTTGAGTTGCATGTTTGATTGCATTCATGTTTGTATTTTTCTCTTCTTGAAAAACTGTTTTCAAAGCAATCTCGACAGCTCCTCAACACCTCTCGACAGCTAGGCTATCTATCGAGCTCTTTAGCTTTTTCTTATCGCAATCTCAATAGCTCCTTGACACCTTCTAGATCCATCGAGGTTGGCTCGATAGCTGCTCGACACTGCTCGATAGCTGCTCGACACTTCTCGATCGCTGCTCGACACTTCTCGATCCATTGAGATCCTCTTGCATGCATTGTTTTTCACATGTTTTGCATCTTTCTATTATCTTGTTATCCATAGTATCTTGTTTCATTACATTCATACATTTATATAGATTCTTTGTGCCCCCTTGATCATCTTTGATCATCTTTTTGTTTTTCGAGTGAAGCTTTCTAGCTTCTTGTACCATTTGTCAATCATGACAAAAAGGGGGAGAAATTGTTGAGAATATGTAGTTTCTCTTTAAGATTCTACATGTTAGGGGGAGAAATACATGCCCTTGTAAGGGGGAGTGATTACCTCCTTATTGTTGTAGGAGCTTCTTTTAGCTTCGTCTTCTTGTACACCGGTCTTGTGACCATGTTTACATACATTGTGCTCATTTTTCATATATATATGTGTGTGTGTGTGTGTGTGTGTGTGTGTGATGTGTTTTTTCTTCACCTACCTCTACATGTGTTGTTTCTTTCCTCTCTTTATACACATGTTTCTTTACCTCTATGCAATCTTTTATTTCTGTCTCACACTAAGATGCCTTGATGAGTTTTATTTAAAATGTTTCAGAAATACAGGTTGTCAAAGTCTTCTTGCCATGAACTCTCTTTTTGCAAAAAATTTCAAGAATTTGTATTAAAATAGATTTTACTGTACTTAACAAGTGAGTATGAGTTGAGTGATTTATGACTTCTCTCATATGTTAATTTGTTTGTTGTGGTTTTGTCACGGATTATCAAAGGGGGAGATTGTTAGGACATATGTGATTCATGTTAGGAACATATGTCAACATTTTATGTAATTGGCTAATCCTTTGACAAAACACATTTTACTTGTAATTTGGTAGATCTAGGATGGTTTAGTAATTCAAGAAACATGTTGTTCAAGTCTAGTATTAAAACCATGAAGATTGGACCAAGAAACAAGTGAAGAGAAGTTGTTCATTAAAGCTGGACAGATAGCTCGACAGCTGCCGATAGATAGCTATCTATCGAGGTTTAATGAGTCTCAACAGCTGTCAATAGATAGCTATCTATCGAGGTCTCAACAGCTGTAGACAAATAGCTATCTATCGAGAATTACAAAATTAGAATTTTCAGATCTGATTTCAGCCCATGCTGACATGTATGTGTAGGGTTTCTTTTCTCACAACCCTAGACATATATAAGATTTTTTTTAAAGGCTGTCACATAAAAGAATATAAGGAGAACACATGAAAAAGGTGACCAATGCCTTGTTCTCTCTGAAGAAGCTACTGCGTCTTTGCGCCTTAGGATTTTGTAACCAAGTGCTTCTTGATCTTCATTATTAATGAAGTAAAGAACTTTGCAGCCAACATTCTTCTTCCTCAAGTTGGTGAGTGAGTCACATACTAGGATTCGTGAAAAGAAGTTAGTCATGTACTAGGATCCATGCATCAAAGGGTAGCGTATTGAAGAGTTCAAAGGTTCTGAAGCGGTAAAAGGTTTCCGCTATAAGTTCATCTATGAAAATTATAGAGTCTCTAGGGACAAAGGTTTTGTACTAGATTTGAAACCTCTCTTTACTATAGTGAATTACTTTTCGGGAAGGTTTCCCCCCACGTTTTTTACTGTGAAACTAGTTTGTTTCATTGGTTTTCCTAGGTCATCATATCTTGTCTTATTTACTTTTCCGCTGCACTTATTTTTGACAATATTGATATTTGTTTGTTTTAACAAGTTTTATTCATAATAAATCTAATTAACAACTTGGGTTTAAAACTTGTTAATTCTATCAACTGGGGTCTAAATTCCCAACCCAACCTACTACATCCGCTTCTAATAATTATGTTCTTTATCATTAGACCAAGACAAATCAGTTTTTGGTATAGGCAAGGATTGAACCCCAAATCTCTTATTCAATTACCAAAGACTTTATCAAATGAGCTAACTGAAACCCACTATCTTTTACCTTTTATTTATAGTACTTTCCACAAAAGCTAGATAAATTGTTCTCAAATGGACACTATCATTTCCTTTACGTCATTGTGCTTAATAGGGTTTGGCCATGTGCTCTAACATACAAAATCACAATAGGTCTAACTAATCCATTTCCTTGATTAGCTAAGTATTTCAACAAAATGACAATATTTTTTACTTTCTTTGTGTACTTTTTTCTACTAATGGAAAACGACCATATCTCTTTTCAAGAATCAAGCATCACTCATATAAACATTAGATAAATTTCTTTTGAAAGTTATACATGAAGTAGTAATACTTTTTTGGCCAAAATGAAAAACTCACCTTTTAAGTTTCACAATTTTTCATTTCAGTCCTCTTATTTTGGGTTTTGTCATTTCAGTTCTCTAAATTTCATTCATTCCCAATTGATTCCTCTGTTAGTACTCTGTTAGTTGTTGCCATCAACTTACCAAAACAACGTCGTCTTGGACTTTAGTTAATATTTATTTTTTATTTATTTCTTAATTTTAGAAAAACAAAAACTAAATTAGAGGGGAACGACATCATTCCCTCCCCTATGCCTAAACAATAAAATTAATCCCCACCCACTGATACCCTAGCTCGATACTGATTACTGAGAGATTGAAGGAGAAAGAGGGGCAAAGAGAGAGAAAGAAAGATCAAAAAGGGCAACAGAGACTGAGAGGGGGAAAGAGGGAGAAGAGAGACAGAGAGACTGGTGTTTACGGCAGCTCTATATAGGGATACTCGATGGCTCTGCTCCGGTCCAGGAGGTGTACTAGGCAGCGTCGCTCCAGTAGGTGTACTCGACGGCTATGAAACCGTTTGGGTAATTTGAGATAGATTTTCAATTTCTATTCTTGTGGGTATTAGCTTAATTGTGGGAGCGTTTCTTATTTTCAAGCACATATTCTAAGAAAGATTTTTCTCTCTTAAAATGATTTAGACATAACCCACTGTATTGTATTGTACGTTTTTAGACCCCCTAAGAACCAGTTGTTTAACCTTGTTATTTAGTCAAATGATTACTTAGGTAAATTATTCAAATCTTGGTTAATACAAGTAAATCATATCAAGTAAACAATGCGGAAAATAAATAACACAACGATATAATAACCCAGGAAAACTAAATCGGTAAAAAACCTGGGGAGGATTTAACCTAACTATCCTTAAGATAAAACAAGATCCACTATAAAAGAATTGAAGTTTTACAATAGCGACTTAGACCACTAACATCCTATTGCTACCTCAAGCAAAAAACTTACTACCATGATCACGTGACAGCTCCGAGTCCACGGACTACTTCTTTCTCAGATCCACAGCATCCATAAGTACACCCACTTGTGTTTCTCTTTAAATTCTTGAAACAGCAACTAAAGCAATCATCAAGCTCTTGACATCAATCTTGATCTTGATAACTCTAAGTGTGTATGAAGGTAAACACCTCTAGATCTCACAAGAGATTCACACACACAACATATCAACAACATCTAGAACGTGGCTAGGGTTTTTCTATTTATATGAGACATAAAACATAAAACCCTACACATCAAACGAGCTTGGGCTGAGTTGGAAAATTCTACAGAAAAAACAATCTGCACGAGCTTCAATCGATCGAGTCTAATTTTCGATCGATCGAGCCTTGCAGAAATTGAATAGTAATTTCTGCAATTACTCGATTCCAACTTTACACAAACACATCCTTTGAGCAGCGTAAATCTAGACTAAACGTTTTGATCATGGTTTGCCAACATATACATATTGAAATTCTAATAAATTAGTTCCTAATTTCTTAGAACCCAACATATATGTCTTAGATGTCTTAGATCAGTGAGCCATTGATTACTGTCATTAATTTAGACATAACCCACTCTTGTTGTAGTACCTAGGCTAGATCTGCTTAACTCTGCATAGTCTTACCTTGGTGTATTGCTTACCAAAGTCCTATCTTACCATGCTTCTAACAATTTCTCTAGCTCTATATGCCTTGGACAAGGCAAGCTATACTTGTGCATCCCTCACCACTGCAACTAACAATTCTTTAGCTATGTAATCAATATTAGCCAGAAATTGGTCAACATACTTTTCTGCCATCCAATTTTCAGAAACCTGCTTGCTATAGAAAGACCTACTACATGTATGAGTATCATATATGCACTAATCCAAAAGTTTGCATCCTTATCAATACCTTCAGACACCTTCCAAGGACAACCTTCAACACATTTATACCTCACCCTAGACTTCTCATTTTTGGACAACAATTTGCCATATCCATGCTTTAACTTGTAAGCTCGCGTAAACTCTTTGAACTGCTTGTTGTGCCTAAAGGACATCCCCAACACAAATTCAAGATCATTTAAGTATTCAGACTTGAATTAAGGTAATTTTTTTTTTCTTTTGCTCACCATCAGAATTGTTAGGAGAATGCAACTAGTCTAAGGATGCATAGTCAGATCCACTTGATATTTCATCCAATGGCCAATTAAAAAGATTGGAACTAGATCTAGGTGTAATAATGACTGGTTTTCAATACTAGGTGGGTGTGACAATGGATGGTTGGCAATATTAGGAGTAGGTTCTTGTGAGCTTGACCATTATGTGGGTTGATAGGCTGTCCTTTATGTGGGCTAGTAGGCTAACTAGCATTGCCATCAATTTAATTCACAATAATTTCATATAAATTTTCATTGGCTAGGTCTAGACATGGCAAAATGGGTCAGAATTTGCTGACCCAACCCAACCCGAAAAATACCTAACCCAAACCTAGATTTTTGACCCGAAGCAAAAAAAGATTGACCCATGACTCAACCCATTTTTTCGACCCAACCCGTGACCCAAACCATTTTTTATAACATTTTTTGGTAAAAAAATAATAAAATTAAGACAATATTGGTTTAATTGTTTGTTGTGAGCTCTAAAGAAACAATTAAAACATTAACATAACTACATGCAAATGAATTGAAAGATGAATGGTTGAGGCATTCTGTAATGAGTAAAGATTGTTAGATATCAAATAACAAAGTACATGCCAAGATAATCTGATTACAATAGAGTTAAAAACATAAATTTAAAATTATAGACATGTATGAGAAATATTCATAAGTGTGAAAAAAGTAAAGTAAAGTAAAAATATCAATGAAATTAGCATAAATTATGAATGCTTAGGCCTATTTTTAATAATTCATGTCCAAAATAAACTGTTTTTCAAAATAAATTATGATAGTTTCTGAAGTGTGCGTTGCTTAATTAACAATGACATGATATTCATAAAAGAGACCATACATAAATAAGCAAACAATCAAACTTTAATGTATATTCTCAAATTAAAAGAGTGCCAACAACAATTGATAATAGATTATATAATTAGTTTTCAAGATTATAAATTTCTTATATGTTTTTATTCTTTGTCAAATTAGTTATCCAATAAGGCATTTGTAATTTTGTTTTATGTTTTGGGATGTTGATGTTGTGTAGAAATGAAACTTGTGTATTTATTTTACTTATCATTAGTGTTATTTTGTTTTGCTTAGTAATGCTAGGATTTGTATAAAAATTATTGAACAAGTATTAATTTTTTTAACTGAGCCCATTCTTGATATGTGTGGTAAATTCAAAGAAATACATTTTACATCAAGTAATTTGTTGCATGACTTTCTAAATGGCAAATACATGTTGTTTTCTTAAACATTTTTTTTTTATAATTCCATGTGAAAAATACGGGTCAACCCGACCTAAAACCCAATTAACCCAACCCATTTCTAACCGCTTAAAATGACCCATTTTTTACCTCGCAACACGATTGACCCGTAACCCAATTGACCCAACCCAACCCAACCCACTCTTCTGCCACGTCTAGCTGGATCATCATAGTCAGTGTTATACCAGTCATAAGTCACATCCCCCACGTCACCATTCCCATCATGACCCCCAACATCATTCCCTTCATCCACCAAATTACCACCCTCCTCAAACTCTTCATCAGCAAGAGCCTTATCCCCATCCTCTAAATCAACATCATTATCATCATCAAAGTCATTAACATCCACATCCACATCCTCCACACCAACACCATAACCAACAAATCAGAAGCATCAACAACACTGATATCCCTGATTAACAATTTTTTCTAAACAGGGGTTGCATGGTCAACATAAATGTCTATTCTAAGATCAATGGGGTCTAGACACTTAAATAGTTCCTAAGTATCAGCATCATTGGAAAAATATCTTAGGTCATTGTGAAGATCCAACCCAAGCACAACAAAATAAAACTGGCCATAAGCTGATACCCCCAATTTCGCACAATAATGCTTTACCTCTGGTACATAAAAGCAATTTGAATCCACATTATCATAAACTTTCACCTTACCACCTATATACTTCCTCTTACCCAAGTGGTGCAATACTCCATTGTAATGAATAAACAATGTAAAATTCTGACCAAGAATCTTTCCTGTGAAAGTTTTCAATTAAAAAGGAAACACACAACACAACACCAACATATTAGCGAACAAATACAGTGTTAAGTATCCCACACAAAGCAAACAACTCCGAGTGGGGACCAAGTTGTTCCAAAATAATAAAACAACATGTGAAAATGTTCAAAAAACAGACAAATAAAGTAGATCATCCACACAAAAAAACAAAACAAAACAACAAAAAACATACAAATAAAGTAGATTATCCACACACACACACACAAACAAAAGCCGCCGAGAACACGCACCTCCCTCTTGGTCCCTCCCTCTCTTTCTCCCTCACGATCTCCCTTTCTCCCTCTCAATCTCTCTCTTTCCCCCTTTCTCCCTCTCATTCTTGGTTTCTTAGATATCAGGTGGGTGGGGTGGGAATTAATTTTGTTCTTCAGGCATGGGGGAGGGAATGATGTCGTTCCCCTCAAATTTAGTTTTTTTTTTTTAATTAACATTTTTCTAAAATTAAGAAAGAAAGAAAAATAAATATTAACTAAAGTCCAAAACGGCGTCGTTTTGGTAAGTTGACGGCTACAACTAACAGAATACTAACGGAGGACTCTATTGTGAATGAATGAAAGTTAGAGTATTGAAATGACAAAACCCAAACTTAGAGGACTGAAATGAAAAATTGTGAAACTTAGAGGGTGAGTTTTGCATTTTGCCCTTCTTCTTTTTTTCTTTTTCTTCTTTCCCTTAGTAGGAATCAATCATAGCACTTGTCAATTTTGTTTAGAGAAAAGTAATTTAAATATTCACTACCAAATGTTTCTTTATTTACTGAAACAAAGAAAAGTTCTAGATGTCTTCTATTGTGTATACTGTATACAATTTTATTGTGACTGCACATATACTAGTAGAGAATAATCCATTAAATAAATTTTGAAGTGCTTGATTAAACTCCTCTAGCACTAAAAGGACGGGTGCAGATTCTTTTATGTCAAACTACTAATTTTTACAAAAACTTAAATCCTTAAAAAAATTGTGAATTTAATAATTATTTTAATATTCTCCCCCACATGGGTTCAGTTTCCTCCTTAATAAGTGAAACTTAATTAACGTGTGATATTTTTAAATGGAAGGTAGAAAGATAACGTCATAGATTATAAGAAAATTTCCCCCAATTCCCTCCTAGTTTTAGTTAGATTGTAGTGATACATGTCATTTATATAATTTTGTATGGTTTACATGGAGATTTTATGACCAATGAAGTTTATTTTATAAATTAAAAATAAATAAATTTAAAAAAAAAAAAAAAGATCATTGGATTTAATCTCTCGTTTGAGTTAAATTTGGAGGGAATGAGAGGATAGTCTCCCATAAGGTAGTAAAAGTACTACTTATTGTTCCAAATGTATAAATTGTTAAATTAGTAGTAAAAGTACTACTAATTTATTCATAATTCTAACATTTTCCAACGCCAAAAAAATTTATTTTATGCATGAATAGAAGGGATGAACTCTGATGTTTAGTCAATGAAAGCCATGTTGGCTCTCATGAAACAAAAGGAATGTTACAATGAGTCAAAAATATAAAGAGTCTGTAGCCAATTTCACCAATGGAAAAATACATAGCATAAGCTCCAAACAAAGGCCTCCTTTTTTATGTAGAAAATTCAAGTGAAAAGGTGGGAAATTTTGGGTAGCCATTGTTAGTAATACGATAAAAGATAAAATATGCATCTTTTTTAGCTTCTTTTTTTTCTAGGAAATGTAACAATATGAATAAGGTGACAATGCTTATCTCCAAGCCAATTCCAAGTGAAGGGTTTGCCATATTACTTTTAATCATTAAGCTGAACAATACTAGGTTATGGTTAAGATCCTTCTTCGTATAAGGTCTCATATATTGAAATGTGAAGTTTAAAAATCAACTCGTTTGAAGTAGTTTTATATATGTATATATTATTTTAAATTTTATAATTGGGAGAGAGGGTATGTAAACCCTGGAGCCTGGATGTCTCTTTTGGGAAACATCAGAAAGTATTAGTTTTAGCTACAAAGCTCTTGGCAATGAGTTTTAATATTTGATATAAACTTTTTATTTTTATCACCATATTCTAAGCAGCTTTGAATAATTTATAAAATCAAATAAAACTTGGGTTAATTGAGTTATTGCACATTTGACCTACTAATAAAACTAAGTAAATACTTTTTTTATTTTATAATTCATACAACTTACAAGAAGGGATTAAGAATTTGAACTCTTCATGTTTTCTTTGGAAATATCAGAAGATATCAATAAGTTGAGCTACAAGTCTGTAAGGCTCTTGGCATAAAAGAATTTTAAATAACAAAATTTGACATGTAATCTAGGTGTTGACATAAGAAAATTTGAAGGGCCCTATCGTAAAAAAAACATTATCATGTCTTCATTGTCTTGTCATTTCTTTTTTTTCTTTTTTTTTGAAATCAAAACCAAGCACGTCATTCATTCATTATATTGCAGCTGTCAACATACAAAGCTTCAAGAGCAGGAGGTGGGGATTCTTCCAACCATATCCTCTCACTAGTTAAATGTTTGGCGAATCTTGCCAAAGAGTGTGCCACCGAGTTGGCTGTCCTCTTAACATAACTGACAGAAAAATCTCTAAGTCCCTGCCCTATACAACAAATGTCTTCATAAACAAATCCCAATCTAGACCTGTTGGTGCTTGGAGCCATAATGGTTTTCATGACAGTAGCATTATCTCCTTCTAAGATTATCTCCATAAAGCCTGCTTCCATAGCAAACTCCACAGCTCTTCTACACGCCAAAACTTCTGCTTATTCGCTATCCTGTATAGAGGGTACCCTTGCCGACAAAGCCGCCATAACTTCTCCCTTATCATTACGAACCACAACACCAAATCCTGACACATTAAGCTCACTGAACACAGCTGCATCAACATTTCATATTTAAAACTTTGCTATTTTAATTTTTTTTTAAGTGAGTATTTTTTTATATAAAAAATTTAGAAAAAATTATCTTTTGTTAAATTATTATTTGTTTTGGGCGTTGGTTAAGTGTAGTTGATAAAGTTTAGTTTTATAAAGCAAAATTTTTAACAACCCGCATCATGCGTCAAGTGCAGCCGATGGCGTGACCCATGCAACTGAAATTCTGAATCTTCTAAATATCTCACTAGTTATTAGTTATTACTAATTATCGCTTTCAATGTTTCATAACAAAAATTAAGAATGGACTCCAAAACCTATTCCTTTTTTGTTAGCCAATTGAACTCTAGTTTATCATATTCAAATCCCATTTATTTTGAACACTGAACACTCTTTTAGCATTACTTAGATAGAAGAACCCCAAAAAAAATTAGAATAATCAGTCTTTGATTGTTTAAACTTCAAACTCTCCATGTCATATACATTCCATACCTTTGATGGTGGGCTCAATGGTCTTGATTTGAGTTATAAAGAATTCTTAATGGTGACACAGCAAGTGCCTCTGAAATGCTTGTGCCTCAAAGTGACAGACATGCAGCTAGCACATGCTTAATTTTGTCCATTTTTATAGAGTTGAATTATGTATGCAACAAAATTAATCATATAGTTTATGAATGAAAATTCCCAAACAAAGTTTAGGATAAGATTGACACGAAGGAACATATAATAGATTTATGAGTAGCTATGGTGTCAATTAGCCATTCCAGGAGGTTATACAGACATCAGCACAAGTTGACTGAAGAAAAGCATGATAACGAGCTATCTTGTTATATATTGATAATTTTCTAGTTTACTTCTACATCAAAATAATAATCTTTGGCTTTTAAAGGAAATAATTTTGACAAAGTAAACCATACTTTTTGCCGTTGCTTGCTAGACATATATTGACACATGCACTCCTGCATACACACACGCACGCTGTGTGTAATATTATATACACATACTTCCTTATTATAGAAATAAAAAAATAAAATAAAATTTTAAAAAAAGGTAATCTTCTTGGCTTGCCTTTATTTTATAGGATTAAGAAGAAAAACAATTTCCCTTAGTAAAGGTTTTAGCAACATAAAACGCCAAAAATGTAATAAAGAAAAAAAAACAAAAACAAAAAAATCTTTAAAAAAATTAAGTTAAAATGTGTTTTAAGAGGAGGATCACAAGCTATAGCCTAACTAACCATTTCAACCCAAAAAAAAAAATCTTTTTTAGACACATTGAGACTAACTGAATTTTTGAGGGACCAAATATAAAATATTCATTTAAATATAATTGTGGGGTCATGGATTTTAGGTTTTGGCCGAGAGCATGTGGTTTTGGCCGAGAAGCATGGGTGGTCTGAGTCCAAGGAGTACTATCTTCTCGGATAAAGCTAAACGCAAATCTGGTATAGATCTTAATGATCAAGGATGACCTTTCAAGAAGTTCTAATGATAGCAACGAGCATCATGAACGTTCAAGAGGGATAAGGACTCAAAAATATTTAAGGGAAAGCTGCTACCACCTCATTAATGAGGAAGTGACCTCTGAACAGTATTATGGCAACCTTATAGCCACCCCAGAAGACTTTTAGAGGGGGCTGATAGGACAAGTATCAGCATAAACCATCAACTATCCACATGTAGTCCACGTGTAGGGTAAGGATGAAGGGAGAGATGTAATATAAATAAGGGTAGAGATCCCAGAAAAAGGGGGGGTGAAAAAAGGAGAAGAGAAAGCACTATAGCAATCTCAATAACTCCTGTAACCATTCTCATCCAATATATACTAGAACAGAGCTCCTCGGACTGTGCCGAGGACAAACTTTCTCACACAAACCGAGTTCAATTCTTGTTGGCTCATCATCCACAACTATATTAACTGTTATCCATGCACTAAAGCCTAGCTCTTTGACCCACTTTCTACAAATTTATTGTTCTAGGTTCACTAGGCCAAGATCCCTTACATTTTGGGCTTAATCTGAAAATCGTGTCCCTACAATTGGCGCCGTCTGTGGGGAGAGCTTGTGTGATAGTGAGTGCAACGGTTAGATATGATAGGATTATGCCCCCATCAGTAAGAGTCCTTGGGGAAAGCCATTATGGTGGCCTGTTTACTATGTGAGCAAGTCACTACATGAGGCACACAATTGTTGTCCTAACTTAACTTTTGCTCTGGTCTATACTACAAAATGCGGATTATACGGGGAGGATTGCTGAATGGGGCACAGTTCTAGGGGCTTCTGACATCAAGTACATGTCTCGTACCTCTATCAAGGGCCAGGTCCTCGCAAATTTGGTGACCGAGTTTGCTGAACCTCCATTAGAGGAAGTGGCAGCAATATATGAGCAATTCAAAGGGGCCTTGCGGCGGGGCTAGTTCTTGAAGGTATATATTGATATCTTCTAATCTATTGAAGTGGTTAAACAGAACCTTAGCTATGCCGGGTCCTCGGACCTCCTGCTTTGGGAAAATTAACACACACTAGCATCTTTAGAAGTGGTTAAACATAACCTTAGCTATGCCAGGTCCTCGGACCTCCTGCTTTGGAAAAATTAACACACACTGGCATCTCTAGAAGTGGTTAAACAGAACCTTAGCTATACCAGGTCCTCGGACCTCCTACTTTGGAAAAATTAACACACACTGACATCTCTAGAAGTGGTTAAACAGAGCCTTAGCTATGCCGGGTCCTCGGACCTCCTGCTTTGGGAAAATTAACACACACTGGCATCTTTAGAAATGGTTAAACAAAACCTTAGCTATGCCGGGTCCTCAGACCTCCTGCTTTGGAAAAATTAACACACACTGACATCTCTAGAAGTGGTTAAACAGAACCTTAGCTATGCCGGGTCTTCAGACCTCCTGCTTTGGAAAAATTAACACACACTGGCATCTCTAGAAGTGGTTAAACAGGACCTTAGCTATGCCGGGTCCTCAGACCTCCTGCTTTGGGAAAATTAACACACACTAACATCTTTAGAAGTGGTTAAACAGAACCTTAGCTATGCCGGGTCCTCGGACCTCCTGCTTTGGGAAAATTAACACACACTGACATGTCTAGAAGTGGTTAAACAGAACCTTAGCTATGCCGGGTCTTCAGACCTCCTGCTTTGGGAAAATTAACACACACTGGCATCTCTAGAAGTGGTTAAACAGAACCTTAGCTATGCCGGGTCCTCAGACCTCCTGCTTTGGGAAAATTAACACACACTGGCATCTTTAGAAGTGGTTAAACAGAACCTTAGCTATGCCGGGTCCTCGGACCTCCTGCTTTGGGAAAATTAACACACACTAACATCTCTAGAAGTGGTTAAACAGAACCTTAGCTATGCCGGGTCCTCAGACCTCTTGCTTTGGGAAAATTAACACACACTGGCATCTTTAGAAGTGGTTAAATATAACCTTAGCTACGCCGGGTCCTCGGACCTCCTGCTTCGGGGAAATTAACACACACTGACATCTTTAGAAGTGATTAAAAAGAAACTTAGCTATGTCGAGTCCTCGGACCTCCTGCTTTGGGGAAATTAACACACACTGACATCTATTGAAGTGTTAAAAAGAGTCTTAGCTATGGCGGATCCTTGGACCTCCTGCTAAGAAAAATCTTAGCTATGCCGGGTCCTCGGACCTCCTGCTAAGAAGAGCCTTGGCTACGTCGGGTCCCACAGACCTCCTACTAAGTGTTAAAAAGAGTCTTAGCTATGCCAGGTCCTCGAACCTCCTGCTAAGTGTTAAGAAGAGCCTTAACTAAGTCGGGTCCCACAGACCTCCTGCTAAGTGTTAAAAAGAGTCTTAGCTATGCCGGGTCCTCGGACCTCCTGCTAAGAAGAACCTTAGCTTTGCCGGGTCCTCAGACCTCCTGCTTTGGGGAAATTAACACATAATGGCATCTCTCTTCAAAGTTTTTAAACTATAAACTTGATCATGCTTCAGTCCTCGGACTCAATCATGCCTCGGTCCTCGGACCAGATGATGTGAGAAAATTAACACTTTATGACATCTCTCTTCAAGTGTCAAGACAAGCCCAAGATTATAACCAAATCCTCAAATCGGTAGCTCTGAAAGGAGCAATTCACAATATAAATATAGGGCGCGTGAAATGACACTCCCACAGGTGTAAATAAAAGGATCAAATCAGAATCAACTCTTAAGAATTCAAAACCCCACTTTTCTCCTCGGATGCGAGGAGAAAACCGGAGTTTTAAGGGGCTATTGTGGGGTCATGGATTTTAGGTTTTGGCCGAGAGCATGTGGTTTTGGCCGAGAAGCATGGGTGGTCTGAGTCCGAGGAGTACTATCTCCTCGGATAAAGCTAAACGCAAATCTGGTATAGATCTTAATGATCAAGGATGACCTTTCAAGAAGTTCTAATGATAGCAACGAGCATCATGAACGTTCAAAAGGGATAAGAACTCAAAAATATCTAAGAGAAAGCTGCTACCACCGCATTAATGAGGAAGTGACCTCTGAACAGTATTATGGCAGCCTTACAGCCACCCCAGAAGACTTTTAGAGGGGCCTGATAGGACAAGTATCAGCATAAACCATCAACTATCCACATGTAGTCCACGTGTAGGGTAAGGATGAAGGGAGAGATGTAATATAAATAAGGGTAGAGATCCCAGAAAAAGGGGGGGTGAAAAAAGGAGAAGAGAAAGCACTATAGCAATCTCAATAACTCCTGTAACCATTCTCATCCAATATATACTAGAACAGAGCTCCTCGGACTGTGCCGAGGACAAACTTTCTCACACAAACCGAGTTCAATTCTTGTTGGCTCATCATCCACAACCATATTAACTGTTATCCATGCACTAAAGCCTAGCTCTTTGACCCACTCTCTACAAATTTATTGTTCTAGGTTCACTAGGCCAAGATTCCTTACATTTTGGGCTTAGTCTGAAAATCGTGTCCCTACAATAATTATTATAAAAAGAATAATTTTGGGAGAGAAAAGAGGGGTGGAGTTAGGGCCAGAGACTATCTCCCTTTGGTCTCAACATGAGTTTGTCTCTAACCTTAGAAAGGTATGCGTTGTCAACTTTATCCAATTTTTCTTAGTTTATGCAAATCATTTCTTGTTATTTTGGTTTCCTTCTCTTGTTTATGTTGTGGATGGGTGCGTATTTGGGTTTTAATTTCTTATTGGTAATCTACACATGCACTCAATAGAACCCAAGACCTCACCTCCATCCCATTATTATGGGAGAAGGAAGTGTTAATCGATTAATCTCATGCATATGCATGGACATACTTAAAAGATATACATTAAGGCTCTGTTTGGGTGTAGGGGTGGAAAAGTATGAGAATAGAAAATGGTGGAAAAATGGAAAAGTGGGAGGATAGAAAAGATTTTAATTTCCCTCATTTTTGTTTGGTTGGGAGTGGAAAAGTGGAGGAATGAAAAAAATGAGTTTGTATAAATTTACTCTTATACCCTTGTTAAAAAATGATGACTAATTAAAACCAACAAAGAGATTTAAAAAAAATAGTCACCTAAATTTATTAAAAAATAAAAATCATGTTAAAAAAAATCACATCTAAACAGAAAAGTACAAAAACAAAAACAAAACAAAACAAAAACACACACACACACAGGCACAAAAGAAAGCAAAAAAAGAATATGGGTAACGTACACCTGTCGAGTAAATCAAAAGAAGGAAAAAAAAAAAAAAGTGAAGAGCAACGTAAGGATGAAGCCCATGTGCAACTACACATGGGCATTTTCGTCCATTAAGCAACCTCATTTTCTCTCTTCAGTTTTCTCTCCATTTTTGGAAGAAAACTTTTTAGAGGGCCCGAGAAGAAAACACCTGGGCCTTACCATTTATTTTTCTTCCTTTCCACCCAACCAAACACACTCTAAAAAAGTTTTACTTCCCATCTTCTCTCCAAAGTTTTTCATCCACCCTATTTCACCTCTAAACAAACACACCCTAAGATACATAGCATAATTCTCACATATATAATTTAAATATTATCGATAGTCATTCTTATATTTTTTTAACTCTTTAAAAAGTCTTGTAAAAATATTATTAGGTAGATAATGTAAATTGTCCATTTTTTTAATTCTTATAATATTCATTAATTCTAGAATATTTGGTCTTTGTACGCAATAACTCATTTGAATGGATATTTATGATATGGTTCCAAATTTGACTCCAAAATTAAAAAAATAAAACTCTCTCTAAAAATAAATAATTTAGGACACATGACACAAAACTTGACTTTCATTGTAGAATCCAATTGAATTTTTTCTAAGCTTTGCCTCTATATGCATATAGATTGGTAAGCTATTCAATAGTTCTTGAATACATAATTACCTCACCCTCCATCTCATTGTTGTTGGAGAAAGAAGTATTGATTGAATAATAGTTGATTTACAGGTGTTTATCTACGTATTAACCTACATTTGCATAGAGGGATACAATTTTTATTACCAAAATCTTTAATTTGGGAATTTCCAACTCGGAAAATTTTAAGTACACACACTTTACTACAACTTGAACATATGTCCATCGGTGATTGGATTACATTTTTCATCAAGTACCTGTGGTGTGGTTCCATGTGTAAGTGATAATCCAATCATAAGTTGACATGTATGAATTGTGATAAAGTGTGTGGTCCTAGACTAATTCTAGACTAATGATAGTACATAAAAAAAAATTGACAACTTTTTTTCACACTTGTTGAATTGGCCAGCTTTTACTGATTTAATTTAAGCCCACCACTGACATCACTTCTTAAACTACCACTAACAACTTGTCACATCAGAAGACGTCAAATTCTTTTTGTCTCTAGACTTTCTCCTAATTATTTCCAACTCGCCATGAACAACTCAAAGTTGATCAAACCTTTTAAAACCATGTTCGCCTAGCCCTAGCTGATCGCAAAGAAATTGAAGATCGCTGCTTCGTTAGTTTTTGGTATATATGTCTGATCCGGGCCTTAGAAACAAGTATTTGGGCCCGTCATCAACCTTGGAGAGAGAGGGAACCAAACAACAACTTACGAAAATTACTTCAATACTTGTAGCCCACAGCATTATGTCAATAGTGCATTGGGCTACACGGTACTCATGGATTATTTGTTTATTTGTGGTTTTCACTTTTCAATCCAAGTAAATTCTTGCCTACACCAAAATATAAAAAATATAAAAAATTAAGAAGACTATTTTTGTTGAAGTAGTTTACAATTCAAATTGGGCCTTCAAATGACCCAAAAATAAAATAATGCTACAACTATATGACCATCCACGTCTTATCATTTTGCAGCACAAAACGACCTTCTAATCTAGGGCCCGTTTTGGTATTTGATTGCAAGCAATAGTTTTCAAAATTATGTGAAAATTATGGTTTGAAAAATTTTGTGAAAACACGTATTTAAACTTTAAAATATTCATAATGCAAAAAATGCGTTTAATACCGTATTTCCAATAATATATTTTCAAAAGCGAAAAAATATAAATTATATGTTTGTTATGTATGTGTTTTTTTTTTTTTTTATGTGACGAATCATCTAACATTTACAGTATAATTATTAATGGGAGTGTGAGGATGAAGCACAAATTCACTATACTCCGGAAGTACTTAAGAATTTCCCGGAAAGAAAGAGGAGAACCATGAAAGAAAGAAAAAAAGGGTCCCACCAACTTTTCAGTTAGTGTTTAGTCAAATCAAGTGGGTGCCATCATTTTCGATATATTTACAACAATGTCACTCAGAAATATTACTCAAAAATTAAAAATTTATCTAAATGTGTTCTCAAAATACATTATTTAAACACCTTAAATTGAAAACCGTGACTCAAACCCTCTTTAAATCTTAATCAAATACCCTTACTAAACACTTTTTTTTGGGCCCACAATATTCAAAAAATATTATTTAAAATCACGTACCAAACAACCCCTAGACTCTTACATTTTGTAATTTTCCTATAAAGGACTCATGGTTTTCTTCTTTCTTTCTTCCATATTCTCGACAACATGCAACGCCAGTATTGGGCTTGTTCGTGGGCCAGATTTCCAAAAGATTGCATGTTGGTGATTTCTTAACTGCTGCATAGTGTAACTCCCTTCTCTCATTATTATTACACTACAAGCCAACTTAGGGCCTATTTGGTAAGAGACTTCTAGTAACGTTGTTTGTATTTTTTGAAAATACATGTAAGTAAAAAAATGTGTGAAAATACGTGTAATGTTGTTTAAACAACAATAAAAAACGGGCCTACCTCTTTTGAAAATTACTCCATAACTTCAAATTACTTGTTTCAAGAGAATGCCAATGACAATTCTTGAAATAGTCTAAACCACCCCCATCTTTTTTTCTTTTCTTTTTTCCTTCTCAATAATTAAGAATTTATAAGTGTCCAAGCTAACTTGGATGTTCTTGGTGGACTCGAGGCTTACATCTTAAAACCCTCATCTACTCATCTCTTTCTTCTTAATAACTTAGCTAAATCATCCCATTTAAACTATTCAAGAGAACTGGCTTTTAAGTAAATAAAAACAAATAAATAAATAAATTTACCTATGTTGGTTTTGAGAGGACAGCTTCATTCCACCCTTATGGCGTAAGTTACTATTCATAATGATACTTGAGCTGGGGCAACTCACACTCCTATAGGAAGAACTAAGGAACATATGGCATACATACTCAGCATCTAGAACGACTACTAACTAGTGCCAAAAAGAAAGGGGGGGGGGGGGGCCAGGACTTCCATATGTGATATTTCATCTTGAGCCGGTTTGGATAGGCGTTCTTACGGAGGAAAACGCGCATTAACGATCTAAACACACAAAAAAAAAAAAAAAAAAAAAAAAAAAAAAAAAAAAAAAGAGAAAGAAATCACTTGGTAGCGCGATTTGAGCTGAATTGCATTTACAAATCACACCTTATCTGCGGTTTTAAAAAAGCAAATTTTCAAAGCTTTTGCAATTCACATGATTCAATCAACAAAATATTGATTATTGACAGCGCTTTTTTTCATCAAAAAATCTATTTTGCCCCCCAAATACTAGTATATATTCCGGCTCTATGTTCTCTCTCAACAATCCTTCTTCACCAATTTCTCACGTATTACCTCTAGCTTTGGTCCTCTGCTCCTCTGCTTCAATTTTTGCTTCTCTTTGTTGCTAGGTCTAAGTGGCAAAAATTGAAGCAGAGGAGTAGAGGACCAAAGCCAAATGTGATACATGGGAAATCAGTTGTGAAGAAATGAAACTTGTGTATTTGTTTTACTTATCCTTTGTGCTATTTTGTTTTGGTTAGTAATGTTGGGATTTGTATCATTTTAAAATTATTGAACACGTATTAGTTTGTTTAGCTGAGCTCATTCTTGATATAAGTTATGAATTCAAAGTAATACATTTTACGTCAAATAATTTGTTGTGTGACTTTCTAAATAGCAAATACATGTTTTCTTTATAAAAAAAAAATTCATGTGAAAATACAAGTCACCCCAACCTGAACTAAAACACAATTGACCCAACCGTTTCTAACCCACTTAAAATGACCTATTTTTGACCTACAACCCGATTGACCCAACCTATTTCTTAACTTTCTTTTATCTATAGGCTCTCTGTGTAATCCAGTTATTGATGGAAATGATAAGAATGGACTTAAAACAAGAGAAAAGACGAGAGAATCAATGCACAAAATTTTCCTTTTTTCTGATGACTGAATCGATGCACAGAAACATACTTGAGTAATTTTTACCACCAAAGCTTGCTGGGAATGGATCCACATTATAAGGATGTCCATAGACGTCTTGAAGCAACCATAAATGTACATATTTTATCAGAGACAGTTGTGCATAATGCTCACTAAATTAAAGCTCTTTTAGGTGTTGGAGTCCACATAAACAACCCTGTAAATTGGCTAGTTTACAAAAGCATCTAATCTGCAGATAAACTGAAAGGAGTATTCTTTATATTATTGAGTTTGTGACACCAAGAAAAAATGCAACATTCCAAAATCTAAAGAACAAAAGAAATAAATAAGGGCGTTTAAGCTCTTTTAACTTCATACAAACTGCCCTTTGGCAGCACTCATCTGGGAAGGGCTCCTGGCTACCTTGTCTCCGTGAGGCAGAACAAACTTGGTCCTGATATGACGTAAGGCCACAGAGCGACAAGAAATGAGCTTCTTCTCTACCACTTCCTAATAAATGTAAAATTCATGGTCAGACAAGTGAAATCACAAATTCTCTACACTGCAAAGACTGCTCCAATCTCTTACAACAGACACATTTTAATAACAATCGACACACATCCTCATCATGCATACACCAGCATTAGATAAGCCAAATGCCACCACCCTAGAATGAAAATAGTGTACTATCATCTAACATTGGGCATGGATATCTAAAAACCCACTAAACCATTTTGTAATCCAATGACAATACTTACCCAAAATGGAACAACGGTAATGCAAATACGATAAGTATCATGTTAGATTATGTGGGAGTCATGACAATGCTATCTTTTCATTTGCATTCATCAAATAGTGAGAATATGTTAAGTTGAAAGAATTGTGGAATGGACAGAACACTATATAACGCAATATGTCATGAACTCAAAATACAAGGAATTGATAGGCATCAGTGAAAAGTAAAAATAATATGCCTAAAATTTGATGTAGATAGACAATATAGAAATTTGAGTAAACAGAAAGTTATAATCCAGACCAAACAAATATAATGTAACTATACGAATTCTCACCAGAAAAATGCCAAAATGCCCACCAAAGTTCTTCTTGTTCTACAAAAATCTTTACATAGGACCACAACCATTTCTCCTCCATGTCATGCTTCAACCGCACTAAGATATCCTTAGCGGGTCATAATTGGCTTACCTTCATTACTTGCCTATATCTCTTTTCTATACCGTCTTTTATTCTCCTATGCAGTTCTTCATCAAGCAAGTTGGTCTTCTCCCCACAGTTCAAAGTATCACAGACTAGTTTATAAGTATATTCTCTAGGTATCGAACCTCCATCAACCAACTCAACAAGAAAATTCCGTGCCTCCAAAATCCTTCCTGCTTCACAGAGAGCATGTATAATTGGGGTATATGAACTTGAAGTAGGCATTCCATGATTCATTTCTAGCAGCTTCCTTAACATCTCAACAGCCTTATCAATTTCATTTACTGCACTATAGTATCTAATAAAAGAATTATAAGTAACCTGGTTGGGAATACAACCCCTTTCATTTATATCTTGAAACAACTCCAAAGCCCTCTCGATCCAGTAAGTTTTACAACAACCATTAATCAAAGAATTGTACGTCACAACATCAGGAACAAATCCCTTAAAAAGCATAATCCCAAACAAATGGTTTGCTTCCCACATCCTTTTCCTAATAGCCTTCCTACACCCAGTTTGCAAGCTATACTTACAATACGAACTAATCAATATCGTGTACATATATCTACCGGGTGGGCATCTCAACTCCGCAATTCCATCTGCTCCATTCTCCAACAAAAACCGTGCCTTCCCCTACTCTACAAAGAGCATAAATAATCGTGTTATATGCATATACATCTGGTTTACAATGTAACTGCTTCATCCTATAAAATGCAGCCAACGCTTCATTGACCAACCCTTCCTCTCCTAGAACTTTTATCAAACAGGTAACAGTAGCAGTGGTCACAAGCCCACCATTCCCTCTCCTTGACATTGCATTCAAAAATTCCCAAAGAGCTTTCAATCTATTCCCTTTGACCAACACACAGGCCATCTCTTTACAAGTAATCTCGTTGTGGGCAAACCCAAAATGGTTCTCAACCCAGTAGTAGAACTCCATTGCTTTGTCCAATCCTAAGTTGACCTTCTGGGGCTCTCTGTGAGCAGCAGGGCCAAGAAAAAGAACATTGTTGTGTTGTTTATAGGATTCTTCTTTGAGTTTACGTTGTTTCAAAGGAGCATGGTGTCGGAAACCTGTTTGGCGACCAATGGAGCGAGGGGATTGGAAGAGGAACCTTGGTATAGACCTTAGGACTTGGGAAACTAATTCCACGGTCCATGGTTGGGTGTTGGTTGAGGCAGCGAGTTGGGCATCAAGGGGTCGGTTTTTTATAATAGCAGCAACTACTTGGTTTACTACAGAATTGTGGTTCTGACATAGTGGCCTTGACGTGATCATGTTTTGAGGCCCTTAATAAAGAATACAAGAAAAAAATTCTCAAGATGAATCAAATCAAAGAAATCAATAAGTCCAGAGTTACAACATACAATATAGTGGATAATAAAGTAGTATCACAGAATCATTAATAAAAAATAATAATTCAAACCTTCATTTATTACTACTTATTAGGGTGTTGAATTCCACCCATTAGAGCAATGGCAGCCGTGGAGCTAAATAGTTATATAGCTATTTTAGCTCCACTCAAACACAAAAAATCTTCCTGTAGCAGCGGAGGTAAAGCAAAAAAATTTAGCTAAAGTGCTACAGTGCTCATGTATCAATACATGAGCACTGTAGCTGAGAGCTATAAAAAAAAATATATTTTTTATTTACCTTTCCAATTAAATTGTGGTTGAATATTTTTTAGGTAGTGAGATATATTATTTTATTGTAGTAGATATATTATTATATTGTGATATTTATATTATTTTATTGTGTTGAAAGCTAAAATAGATCCACTGCTGCAGCATATTTTATAAAATGAGTAGGTAAAATAGATAAAGTAAATTTTTATAGAGCTAAATTGCTAAAATTTTAGTTCCACTGCTATACTCTTACGTTCATTGTCAGATCAATATTAAGTCTTACGTGAAAAAAAGTTGTAGAGCTACTACAACTTGTAGTAGCTCTACTAACGTCACTTTTATTTTTCAACCCAAGTTGACATGCTACTTCAACTCAAGTCGTGGAAAAAGTTGCATACATGTTAACAACGGGTATGGAATATAGTTGACAACAATGTACCTGTAAGGACGACACTGTGACACAGATTGTTTACTGCTGTTGAGGACACTGTAGCAGGTGAGCGAATCAAGTGGAGAACCTTGGAATGCGACTGGGAATCAGTCTCTATGGTTGGGGGTGTGGTGTGGTGTCCACTCATGCATTTTCTCAAACATGTGGGGAGCAATTCATTATGCCCGTTTTGCTAGTGAAGCAGTAGATCATGTTTTATTTTTTAATGTAATTTCGGTGTGGGAGCTGTGGATTTGAATTCGCAAACATTTGCAGCAGCCCCAGTCACCGGAAGTTTGGTTTATATGTAATTTGGGAGTGGGAGCACAGTCTAGTAGACTTGTTTATTTGTCGATGTCAAAGAAGAACAGCTACGAGGCTTTAGCCTTGAAAAAGTGATGGGTTTGGGCTAGGACTGGAATGGGCTGCATTCCAGTCCTAGACACTAGCCCAAATTATTGCCCCTTTTATTCATGCATAATGCCTTTTAACTCTTTGTAAACTTTGTGGCAAAAAAAAAAACTCTAACAGTAAAAGTTTTTTTTTTTTTTTTAATGACGTAAAAGAACTTCACTCATATTAGTTATACATTGCAAAGCATACTATACAACAATCCTCACTATTAATTAAACTCCTAGAGGCAACTAACTCTATCCGCTGGAACCAGTTACCAGGTAATCCATGAGTTTTTCACCCTTGACGGGCTAAGCAGTTTACCCTCTGATTTACAAAACTTACAATCCATTTTAGAGATTGATAAAGGTTTCTTTTTTCTTTAAAATAATTTGATAATTGAGAGACTTGAACCTTAGATGTTGTCATTGAAAACACTAAAAGGTATTAATTGAACTACAAAGCTTTTGGCTGTAAATGATTAACATTGAATGGAATGAGCTTTTTTTTAAAGAAATGAAGAGGAATAAAGTATTCATCTTTATTGTTTGAACATTTTAAAATAAATAAAAGCAATCTTATTTTAGAGTAACATAAGAAGATATATATCCTTTTATAACAGAGTATTTACTACTATGAAAAACTATCCTGTGAAAAAGCAAATCATGTTAAGCATGGAAAATAATCAATTATTCTTAACTAACCTAATCCTAAAGATTCACAAGTCGGCTTCAGAAAAAGAAAATTCACGAGTCAAATTAAATCATAGCATATATTAAAATAATCAAATCGAGCAAACTAGGCAATTTAATCAAAACATGACTTTGACCTTTGTGGGAATAGATACATATGCAAGCTATAAGTATGTGTAGGCCTAATTTATTTTCCAAATTCTTCTACTCAATTAATGAATCTTTGATATGATATTTCATATATACATGATTATTTCTTGTAGAAAAAATAACTAAGCTCTAACCATGGCTGTGCATACCGAACTTCTACTTAATGGACCGGACTTAGAATTGGGCTTACAACTTATTTGTATGGTGGGTTTAGAATTTCCTACTGACGGTAGTTCTTTACCAAGTATCCTAATTACACCTCTCAACTCTCACGAGCTTCCCTTCTCCTCTTTTTAAGTTCCTCCCTTTAGATAGTACCCTCTCTCTTTTTCTCACTCTCTATTTCTTACCCCGCATCAACAACCCCTTCTTCTTACTCCCTTCTTCCATTTATAGCTTGAGGTTGGTGGGGTGCCTATGATTAGCTTCTGGTCTCACTCGTGTGGGTGGAGTCCAAGTTGATTATTCTTGATAAGGAATGTGCTCTATTGGAAATAGTGATAATTTGGAACTCAATCCTGCCTCCGAAAGATTGCTCGGCAACAATACTCCCCAAGGCAATACAGACCTGCCAAGGGCATGGGCTGTTCCCAGCAAACACATCCCCGATCAAGTCATAATTGATTGGTATGGGCTTGTCTATCATGCGTTCAAAATGAAATGGACTTACTATGAGGCTTGGGCCCAATTTTGATCCTAGAGAATGTTCGAGCCAAGGCCCAAGGCCCGATGGGCCTGGGATCATACCCCGTACAATGGAAATTCATGAAATACTAGAAAAAAATCATTTAGGAGAGAGAGAGAGAGAGAGAGAGATAGATCATAAAGTAAAATTTGTCTTGCTTAAAGATTCTATGGGTTTCTTGTACTAGCCCCTCATCGTCAACAATCATGCTTAGCGTGTTGGTGTAAAGAGAATTTAAAGAAAAATAGAGTTTTGACAAAGGTAGAAGCCAAAATGCCATTCTCTTTAGAAATTGGTTTGAAAATTGAGGTATAAGGTGGGTATTTAATATTTATAGGTGAAAACTAGGGTTTAGGAGTGTTCCCAAATAATTTAGATTTTATATTCTCCTAGACAACTAGATGAGGCCTAGCAAAGAGATTAAATTATTAATATGCACCATAGGCTTTTCAATTTTCTTATGCATCCTTAATAGATGCATATACACCTTGCGGCACGTAGATAGCATTGTTGCTCTAACTTTAAACAAATATATCTCGCTTATTTTAAATCCAAATTGGATTAAATTTGTGTCATTTTTTAAATCACAGCTATCTATTTTTCTATGAAACAAATCTCACTAAAAAAAAAACTTCTGATTGAAAATATATGAGCAAATGAGTGATCATAGCCATTTTTCAACAGCGCTTTAAGCAATTTCAAACACTTTTGAATTGCAATTACTTTAGAACTAATAAAATACCTCAATTATTCGTGGTTGACATTTGTCAAGATCTTCATTCAGGCTAGGGAATTAATTTAGTTCACTAGATGATACAAAATAAGGTGTTTACATTTGTAAATGAATTGCCTGAGGTTTTTAGATGAATGCTCTTCTACATCTTGTGAGTTTATAGTTGAATTTTTTAAGCGAATAGATGCTTTTTTTTTTTTTGTTGGAAACAACGTTGTAAGTTCTTAAGCTTCATGATTATTAATAACTAGTCGCTAACCCATGCGATGCACGGAAAGGTATTGGGTACGAAGGTTTAACATTCTCAATTATTTCACAAATGTATGAAAGATAAATTTAAAGTACAAATTATTCAATATTTCTAATTAATCAAGATGAACCACAACAATAGCAAATATGTTAACAAAATAAGGTTGAGAAGACAAAAGAACGAAAGGAAAAAAGAAACAAAGCAACAATTAAGAAAGGAGCTTGAGCAAAAAAGAAAGAAAGGAGTCTTGGCAAATGGGATGAAGAAGATGGAGGTGACAGCAGCTATCTGGTATCAACTTCCATTTTTCTCTATGTTTTTTTTTTTTTTTGTGGATAATATTTAAATGATCTGAGTTTTGGGTTTTGGGAGAAGGAGATTGTAGCGTGAGAATGTTAAAAGAACAATTCAGATGTTAAAATATTGAGGTTTCTATTGCTTTTATAGTGTTTATGATTAACTTCATAAATTTAGAGATAAATTATTAACGTTTATGTGGGGAGTAAAAGGGCCCAAATGGGCATATGGGCCTTTGGGCTGTAACATGGAGGGCCGACCTGCTCTAGGATTAAACTCTATGAGTCGGCCCATACGCCGAGGGTCAGAGGATACAGCCGAGGACGAGCTTCTCCTCGGAAAAGCCCTAGAGAATTCAAAGTTTCATTATGACAAAGCACAACTCTGGAAAGACCAGTGGTTAAAAGGGGACATCCTGAATCTTCTAGATGCACCAGTATTAAAGAAAATATCAAGAATAAAGGCTGCCACCTCCGCATTAAAGGCTCTGCACCTACCTCCCTGGCCGCATTAATGGGGAGGTGACCCCTGAACAGTGAGGTGGAAACTTCTAGTCACTGTTCAAAAAGTATCAGGGAAGGAAGTATAAAAGGGGGGTAAAGGCCAAAGAAAAGGGGGATTGGAAAACTAAGAAAGAAATTAAGAACTTGTAATCTTGAAGGAAGAAAGAGAAATAATAAAGAAGTAGTCCTCGGCTCAAGTCCGAGGAGATCCATTTGTCATTATCGTTCGTTATTTACTTGTGTTTGCTTATAAAAGCCTGTTATCAAGCTCCCAGTACTTCTAACCTAGGTTTCAAGCCCACACTCTACAAATTTTATTATTTAAGGCTCATTGGGCCTGAGCCCGTGATTGTCTTTGGGTCCAAGTGCAATTGTGCACTTACAATTGGCGCCGTCTGTGGGAAACCTGGTCTAGAAAAGGTTGGGATATCATGGCAGGCCTAGGTTCTCACCATGCAGAGTCACAGGGATCACAACCGGAGGATCGTTTCGAGCGCCTTGAGCGTCAAAGGGATCGTGAGGGAAGTGTCCATACAGAATACCCTGGCGCTAGCCATACTCATGGTGGGGGTAGCACCACCCACGAGGAGGGTTCTAAATTCATGCAGAAGGAAATCAATCGTTTGAAGAGAAAGTTACGTCGTGCTAAACGT
Source organism: Castanea sativa (assembly GCF_040712315.1). Taxonomy (NCBI): domain Eukaryota; kingdom Viridiplantae; phylum Streptophyta; class Magnoliopsida; order Fagales; family Fagaceae; genus Castanea; species Castanea sativa. The sequence continues at coordinate 28,519,026 of NC_134024.1, read as the reverse complement.
AGGTTTTCACCGTCCTCATCTAATCCTTCCTCAGAGGAGGATAGGGGAGGTGGCTACAGCTCGAGGTCGCGCTCCCCCACCAGTGCAACGTCCTCCGGTGAAGAGGACGACCAGCCAACTCGCAGACGTAAGAAGCTTCATTCTAGGGGCTTAGGCAACGATGCTATGAGTAGGGCGTTGCACCAACTCTCCAAATCTCCATTTACACGGAGGATTGAGAAAGGAAGGCTTCTCAAGAGGTTTACCCAGCCCACTTTTACCATCTATAATGGCCGGACTGATCCGGTGGAGCACATGAGTCACTTTAACCAGAGGATGGCGGTGCACTCTCACAACGAGACCCTGATGTGTAAAATTTTCCCCTCTAGCCTGGGACCTGTTGCTATGAGGTGGTTCAACGGCCTTAAGTCGGGGTCTATAGGTTCGTTTGGGGAGCTTACTAGAGCATTCGCTTCGCGGTTCATTACGTGTAGCAGAATCTCTCGGCCATTGGACTCGTTGTTATCCATGACTATAAGGGAGGGGGAGACGTTGAAAGCATACTCCGACCGTTATTGGGAGATGTTTAATGAAATAGATGGCGACTTTGATGAGGTGGCGCTTAATACCTTTAAGGTAGGCCTTCCTACTGATCACGACCTGAGAAAGTCTTTGACTAAAAAGCCCGTCCGCAGTGTACATCGCCTCATGGACCGTATTGACGAGTATAAGAGAGTGGAGGAAGACCAACAGCAAGGAAAGGGTAAGGAAAAGGTTATCCCATAGGAGAGAAGGGATTTCAGGTCGGACAGATACCACAATAACAGGCCGAGGAGAGATTACGTTGGACAGTCCGCCTCGGCAGCACCTCAGGCCGTGAATACTATATTCCGAGAACTAGTACATCAGCTGCTGGAGAAAGTTCGTAAAGAACCCTTCTTCAAATGGCCTGATAAGATGGCAGGAGACCCTACGAAGAGGAATCAGAACCTCTTTTGCCAGTACCACCAGGATGTGGGCCATACTACTGAGAACTGTCGGACCCTTTGGAACCACTTGGAGCAGCTTGTCAGTGAAGGAAAACTGAAGCAGCACCTGTGCCAACCTAGCGGGCAGGGCAGTCAATCTGGTTCAAACAATCAGATGAATAATTCATCTCGGCCGGCTTTAGGAACAATTAATGTTATTTTTGCTGCACCTGGCAGGACCGGTTCGGCTCCCACTAGGGTGATGGCAGTTTCTCATTCTCAGGCCGAGGATACAGGCTGCAGGCCGAAGAGGTTGAAGCTCAATTTGACCGTCTTGGGATTTTCTGAGGAGGATAAAGTAGGGACTATCCAACCCCATGACGATACTCTTGTAGTTACGCTCAGGATAGGGAACTATGATGTGAGGAGGGTGATGATAGATCAGGACAACGGTGCAGATATCATGTACCCTGATCTATTTAAGGGGTTAAGATTGAAGCTGGAAGATCTTACTCCTTATGACTCGCCACTTATAAGCTTCGAAGGGAGGTCCGTTGTGCCGAAGGGACAGATTCGTTTACCCGTTCAATCCGGCTCAGAAACGGTTGAAGTGGACTTCATCGTGGTTGATGCGTACTCTCCATACACGGCCATCCTCGCCAGGCCTTGGCTGCACGCTCTGGGAGCTGTCTCCTCTACTTTGCATGTTAAAGTTAAATTCCCCTCGGGGGAATATGTTGAGGAAGTTCTCGGCAGCCAATCGGTGGCCAGGCAATGCATATCGGTTGCAGTACTGCATCAGACAGAAGCCGAGTCTTCGGCTTTAATCACCAAATACTTATAGCAGTTAACAGCTCCTGGTTCATCTGGGATGGTGACAGGAGAGGAGACACATTGTGAGGAGTTAGAGAAGTTTCCAGTAGCCGATAACCCAAAGAGGTTCTTCCAAGTCGGCATACTTTTGCCACACCAAGAGAAGATCGAATTGTTAGAATTTCTGAAGGACAATATTGATGTTTTTGCGTGGGATCCTTACGAAGCTCCAGGCGTCGATCCGAGCTTCATTTGTCATCATTTAAATGTCAACCCAGCTATTGTTCTGAGAAGGCAGCCACCTCGGCGCTCTTCCAGAGAACATTCCGAGGCTGTGAAGGAAGAGGTGCTTAAACTCAAGAGGGCTGGGGCTATCAAAGAAGTTTTCTACCCCGAGTGGTTGGCCCATACAGTTGTTGTTAAAAAGAAGAATGGAACGTGGAGGGTATGTGTGGACTTTACTGATTTGAACAAGGCATGTCCCAAAGATTCGTTCCCAATGCCGCGTATTGATCAACTGGTGGATGCCACTGTCGGACATCCTCAGATGAGTTTTTTGGACGCTTTCCAAGGTTACCACCAGATTCCCTTGGCATTGGAAGACCAAGAGAAGACTGCCTTTATTACTCCGATGGAGAATTATCATTATAAGGTCATGCCATTTGGTTTGAAAAATGCTGGGGCTACTTACCAAAGAATGATGACCAGGATGTTCGAACAGCAGTTGGGGAAGACTATTGAGGTGTATGTAGATGATATGGTGGTAAAGAGCAAAACGATACCTTCACACGTGAAAGACCTGGCTGACACCTTTCAGGTGTTAAGAAAGTACAAGCTGCGCCTTAATGCCTCAAAATGCTCTTTTGGCGTTGGGTTTGGAAAGTTTTTGGGGTACATGATCACTCATAGAGGCATAGAGGTAAACCCAGCACAGGTGAAGGCTATTCAGGACTTGCAGCCTCCTCGCAACCCAAAGGAAATCCAGAAATTGACCGGGATGATTGCCGCATTGAATAGGTTTATCTCTCGGTCAGCTGACCGATGCCGTCCCTTCTTCCAATTGTTGAATAAATGAAAAGGGTTTCAATGGACCAAGGACTGCGTGTTAGCTTTCCAGCAGCTTAAACAATATCTTTCTCGGCCACCCATTTTGTCTCGCCCCGAGGCGGACGAGGTCTTGTTTGCTTATCTGGCAGTGGCCGTACACGCGGTCAGCCTGGTCCTTATCAGGAATGAAAGTGGGATGCAAAGACCGGTCTACTACGTTAGTAAGTCTTTGAATGAGGCCGAGGTGCGCTACTTGCTCTTGGAGAAAGTGCTTCTGGCCATAGTTCATGCCATGCGGAAGCTCCCTCATTATTTTCAGTCTCATACTGTGGTGGTTCTGACCCAATTACCTCTCAAGGTAGTGTTACGCAGCGCCGACTACACTGGTAGGGTGGCAAAGTGGGGAACCATATTAGGAGCTTTTGACGTTAAATACAAACCTCGCACCTCGGTGAAGGGCCAGGTCCTCGCTGACTTGGTGGCAGAGTTTACTGAACCATTGCCAGAAGAGACTCTAAAAGAAGCATGCATGGATGGAAAATCAGTTGGTGTGATCACGGCCGCAGGGCCTTCGCCTTGGAAAATGTATGTGGATGGGGCAGCTAATCAGAGAGGGTCTGGTGTGGGACTTGTTCTGATATCCCCAGAGGGAATTATCTTTGAAAAATCTCTAAGGCTATCATTCTCGGCTACTAATAATGAAGCCGAATACGAAGCAGTTCTGGTAGGCATGAACATGTTACATAAGATGGGTGGAAAGGAAGTCCATGCGTTCTCGGACTCTCAATTAGTGGTCGGCCAGGTCATGGGGACCATGAAGGCCAGGGACACAAGAATGCAAGAATATCTGGCCCAGGTCAAGCGTCAGCAAGCAAAATTTGACTCCTTTGTCTTGGCTCACATCTCTAGGAGTGGGAACACTCATGCCGATTCCTTGGCTACGTTAGCAACGTCCTCGGCTCAGGACTTGCCCAGGATTATCCTTGTGGAGGATTTGCTGGAGCCAACTCTTATCCCCGCCAGGGCGGCTCGCGTCCATCTAATAAGGCTTGGACCTAGTTGGATGGACCCAGTCGTATCTTTTCTTAAGAACGACATCCTTCCTGAGGACAAGTCTGAAGCAGAGAAGGTGCGTCGGAAGGAGCCACGTTTTTGGCTATCCGAGGATCAGAAGCTGTATAAACGATCCTTTTCAGGACCGTACTTGTTGTGTGTGCACCCTGAATCAACGGAAGCATTACTGGAGGAACTGCATGAGGGAATTTGTGGGAGCCACACTAGGGGAAGGTCCTTAGCCCATAGAGCTCTAACTCAGGGTTATTGGTGGCCCAACATGCAGAGAGAGGCTCAGGACTATGCTAGAAAATGTGATCAATGCCAGAGGTTCGCCCCTAATATTCATCAACCTGGTGGGGTTCTTAACCCTCTCTCCAGTTCTTGGCCTTTTGCGCAGTGGGGATTGGACATAGTGGGGCCATTTCCGAGAGCAGCAGGAAATAAAAGATGGCTTCTTGTGGGAACAGACTATTTCACTAAATGGGTTGAGGCCGAGCCCTTAGCAAATATCAGAGATATTGATTCCAAGAAGTTTGTCTGAAAAAATATTGTCACTAGATTCGGTATACCATACACACTTATCTCCGACAATGGCGTTCAATTTGACAGCAAGGCCTTTAGGCAATATTGTGGTGACATGGGTATCATAAACAGATACTCCACCCCAGCTTATCCTCAGGGAAATGGGCAAGCCGAGGCCGTTAACAAGGTCATAGTCAGTGGGCTTAAGAAAAGGTTGGACGATGCGAAAGGCAGATGGGTAGAAGAGCTCCCTCATGTTCTATGGACGTATCAGACCACACCGCGCAGGTCCATGGGAGAAACGCCATTCTCTATGACTTATGGAGCCGAGGCGGTGATACCTCTGGAATCTGGTTTTCCCACCCTAAAAACAAGTTCTTTTAGCCCGGAGAATAACAATGGACTCCTGGAGAAAGGTCTTGATTTACTCGAGGAACGACACGAGGCAGCCATGGTCCAAATGGCTTATTATCAACAGAAGCTAAAACGGGGATATGATGCCCACGTGAAGCTAAGGCCACTTGCACCTGGTGATCTTGTACTAAGGAAAGTTGTAGGCACTTTTAAGAACCCAGCTTGGGGTAAGCTAGGACCCAACTGGGAAGGCCCCTATCGTATTATTTCAGTAGCAGGCATAGGGTCATATCGGCTAGCTGACCTAGATGAAAGAATTGTACCACGTCTGTGGAATGTAAATAATCTTAGAATGTATTATTATTAATAAAATGGGTTTTTGTCAGTCAATATTTCAAAGTTATGAGTACCTCTGACACCTGCAACTACTGTTCTTAAGAATCAAACAGAAACTTGGTTAAGTGCAGTCTTCGGACCACAAACCTTGTGGAAATTGATGTCTTGTCATTTGTTAAACAGAACCTTAGTTATGCCGGGTCCTCGGACCTCCTACTTTGGGGAAATTAACATTTGAAGCTACTGTTCTTAAGAATCAAACAGAAACTTGGTTAAGTGCAGTCCTCGGACCACAAACCTTGTGGAAATTGATGTCTTGTCATTTGTTAAACAGAACCTTAGTTATGCCGGGTCCTCGGACCTCCTGCTTTGGGAAAATTAACATTTGAAGCTACTGTTCTTAAGATTCAAATAGAAACTTGGTTAAGTGCAGTCCTCGGACCACAAACCTTGTGGAAATTGATGTCTTGTCATTTGTTAAACAGAACCTTAGTTATGCCGGGTCCTCGTACCTCCTACTTTGGGGAAATTAACATTTGAAGCTACTGTTCTTAAGAATCAAACAGAAACTTGGTTAAGTGCAGTCCTCGGACCACAAACCTTGTGGAAATTGATGTCTTGTCATTTGTTAAACAGAACCTTAGTTATGCCGGGTCCTCGGACCTCCTACTTTGGGGAAATTAACATTTGAAACTACTGTTCTTAAGAATCAAACAGAAACTTGGTTAAGTGCAGTCCTCGGACCACAAACCTTGTGAAAATTGATGTCTTGTCATTTGTTAAACAGAACATTAGTTATGCCGGGTCCTCGGACCTCCTACTTTGGGGAAATTAACATTTGAAGCTACTGTTCTTAAAAATCAAATAGGAACTTGGTTAAGTATAGTCCTCGGACCAAACCTTGTCACTATTCTTAATATTTTGTCACTGTTCTTATTCTTATCATCCGTTTTATGGGAATCATTATCTCACCATTTATTAATTTGGATCTCAAGCTCTTCATTTTTAAGTGTTAAGCAAAATTTTTGTAAGGAATGGTCCTTGGACCTTGCATCCTACTGAAAGCAATATTTTAGATTACAAAGGTTTAACTGTCATATGAGTTGTCTAAACTTAGACATTATTTGATGTCTAAATTAAGTTATGCGGCATTCTTGAAGTCATAGTTATTTGCATAGTGGAATTATACTTATTTATGCTGTTTTCCCTTTAACTGTTTGATATTGAAAGCTCTCATGGCAAGCACAAAAAGAATAAAGTAAAACAAAGGCAACAATATTGAAAGCCAAATAAAAATGTTTTTCATTAATTACATACAAGGAAGGGGAGTACAAAAAAATTCCTAGACTAGGCCCTAAATTAGAGCAGGGGGGTCTTGAAGGGAGCTGCTGCCAGCCTCAATACTCTTCAGTTCTAGCTCAAAGGTGGACAAGGCTTGTTTCCCTTTGTCTATTGAAGGAATGAGGGGCTCCATGCTCTGGATCTGCTCCTTCTCGGCACCAACGCAATCGTCCTTCTCTTTATGGGAACCTTCAGGTTCTGTAGGAACAGGAACGAGCTCTTCCACCACAGGAGGAAGGGCATGAGAGGCAGCAACAGGAGGGTCTTCAATTTCTTGTATGTCTAGGGGAAGCCAGATGTTCTCGGGCTTCCTCAGCTCGGAAGCTTGAGGAACCCCTACTGCATTCATGGCCTCTCCCCAGACCTGCTGACAGTACTCTCGGCACAAGGCAGCAAAGGCCTCTGTCAGCTCTTCTTCCGTTTTAGCCACCCCCTCCTGATAACTGGCCTTCTTCGCAGCCTCTAGTGCGTGCTGATGGGCGCGAGCCTCCTCCTTAGCCCGCGTAAGCTCCTTTTCCAAGTCAGAGCGTGCCTGTTGGACTTGGGCGAGCTCGTCATCCTTTTGACGAAGGAGCTTACGATGCCCCTCCACTTGGGTTGTCATCGTCTTCAAGCTGGCCTTGTCACCATCTCTTTCTCTTTTCAAGTCGGCCAGCTCTGACGTGATCTTCCCGTTCTCTGCTAAGGCCTGGCCTAGGGATCTTTCTGTCTCCTGTCTTAGCTCTTGCTCCATCCCAGCGCGCTTCCGAGAATCCTCCACGAACTTCTCGGCCGCGAAAACCTCTTGGATGGACTGCAAATATGCTAGGAGGTTAAAAACAGTGAAGTTGCTTACAAATAAATATAAAATATAAATGTAAGGTGGAACTTACCAGAGCTAAGCCCCTTTTTAAAGAGAGGAACAGCTGCGGTTGGCCCATCTTTTCCAAGGACTCCATGTCCCTCGGCAGCAGAAGAGGGCGCTCCAACACCTCGGCTAAGTGGTGAGCGTGGCCTTGTTGGACCGCCCTAATACTGGAGTGGCAGGGAATGGGAGCGCCGTCCAGTCTCAAGTCAGGAGACCAGGTAGTTGGTGCTCGGCGAACCTCGGCCACTTCTCTGACCTCCCCACTTTCAACTGAGCGGGCGCGCCCTTTGCCCTTGTCCAACTTCTGCTGCTGGGCCGGCGCGGGCTGTTTCATCTTCTTTTGCTTTTCTCCTCCAGCCCCCTCAACCTCCGCTTTCCTTTTCTTCTTGGGATTTTCAACTGGAGGCTTAGGGTCAGCTGGAGGAGGAGGAGGTAGTGGCAAAGCAGGGTGAGCTTGGGCCCCTTTTGCTCCTTTCTTTGCCACTCGGGCACCTCTGTCGGTCATGAGATCCTTAAGCTTGTCCATTTCTTCTTCGATTGAACTGTCGTCTGGACGCGCTATCACTAGACCCGCGATCCTAGAGGCCTCGGCTTCTTCTTCCTCCTCGTCGGAGAGGATAACAAATGGATTTCCGCGAGGTCGTGGAGAGTCCTCGAGCTGGAAGTGTTCTATCTCCTCGTCCAAAGTGTTTGAAGAAGACACTTGCTCCTCTGGGACAACAGTTGCCTGGGAGTGTGTAGCTAGAGGGACCGCAGCAATCGGTTGTAGGTACAGTATGGTGTTAGGGGCGTCAGGGAGGTCGTTGTCGGCCAGGAAGTGTGGTCTGGCTACGTGAATCTTCCTACGCCGCCGGTCACCGGCAATAATGGCGTTATCTATTGCCTGGAAGTCCGAGGATATGGGATCGTACCCCAGAATCAGATGAGCTGCCCTGAGTTGTAGGTCCGCGCTGACAAACACCTCGGAGCGCAGTACTCGGTTCAGATCTGCAACGTTGCAGTGGCTTAAGCGCGGGCGTACGTGTTGCTTATCTGCAAAGAAAGACATCAAAGCAAACAAACATGGTCAGATTCACACAACATATAATAAACTTAAATAAACATGAATACATGTGAATACGCATTTTTGCGAGTGTTAGTGGAAGTTGTGCGGTGGGGAGGTTAATCCTAAGGTGTCGCACCTGGATCTCCCCACTCAACTGGGCAGTGGAGGCCGTCGTGCCAGTTCCCAGAAACGATCAGGTAGTCATCCTTCATGCCTTTGTTGGACTTGGGCAGACAAGAGATTAGCCTAACGACGCTGGAGTGGGATTTAATGTAGTAACCTACATTGGTGAGTTTATGGCACTCGTACAGAAAGACGACATCGTGCCAGGTGAGGTTTAGACCCATTTGCTCGTTTAGAGCATCGACGCTACCCAAAACTCTAAAAACGTTTGAGGTGCACTGATCGGGACACAACCGGTGGTTGCGGAGGTACTCCCTAGTTACAGGCTTCATTCGGAGGGTCATCACACCCTCTACAAAGGCTACCATTGGGATGATAACCTCTCCTTCCTTTCTAGAGCCGACCACGGCTTCCACCGGGCAATATTTTAAACCTACATCGCCGGGAATGTGATACTTGGCTCTGAAGCCTTCCATTCCAGCGGCGGTATCAACTAGACACTTAAATTTTCCCATCAGGGAGGGACGAAAGACTAAACTCTAAAAGGAAAAATGTTTACAAGGATAGCCGAGGACAAGATCCGAGGAGAAAAGGTTAAGAAAAGAAGAATCAAAAACTTATGAATCTCAAGTTGTGCAAATTTCCACGGTTTTCTATGGGTAAAGTATGTTTACTGATGTTTTGATGGGATTAGTCCCTGATGAATTAAATGAAGGCGCAGGTTCCCGCCCAAATTTTCGTGAAATAATGAGGACCGTTGGATGCCCATCTCACCGTTGAACGTGGGGGGACAAGGTGTAACTTATAGTAATAAATGCGCGCGTTTTTGAAAATAAAACCGCCAAGTGTCACCCTCCGGAACGCGGAACGGTTTTCACACGTTTGGTTATTTACAGAAAGTGTGGAGGAAGTGTTCATTGGATCAAAACCCTATTTTTCTCCTCGGATGATGAAAAATAGAGTTTTGAGGGGCTATTGTGGGGAGTAAAAGGGCCCAAATGGGCATATGGGTCTTTGGGCTGTAACATGGAGGGCCGACACTCTATGAGTCGGCCCATACACCGAGGGTCAGAGGATACAGCCGAAGACGAGCTTCTCCTCGGAAAAGCCCTAGAGAATTCAAAGTTTCATTATGAAGGTCAAAGCACAACTCTGGAAAGACCAATGGTTAAAAGGGGACATCCTGAATCTTCTAGATGCACCAGTATTAAAGAAAATATCAAGAATAAAGGCTGCCACCTCCGCATTAAAGGCTCTGCACCTACCTCCCTGGCCGCATTAATGGGGAGGTGACCCCTGAACAGTGAGGTGGAAACTTCTAGTCACTGTCCAAAAAGTATCAGGGAATGAAGTATAAAAGGGGGGTAAAGGCCAAAGAAAAGGGGGATCGGAAAACTAAGAAAGAAATTAAGAACTTGTAATCTTGAAGGAAGAAAGAGAAATAATAAAGAAGTAGTCCTCGGCTCGAGTCCGAGGAGATCCATTTGTCATTATCGTTTGGTATTTACTTGTGTTTGCTTATAAAAGCCTGTTATCAAGCTCCCAGTACTTCTAACCTAGGTTTCAAGCCCACACTCTACAAATTTTATTGTTTAAAGCTCATTGGGCCTGAGCCCGTGATTGTCTTTGAGTCCAGGTGCAATTGTGCACTTACAGTTTATGTTTGAGTTTAAGTTGGACTTGTTAGAGAGATAGAGTTTCACTCCTTATTAATAAATATTACTCCTATTAATTATAATATTTATTTAAATAATGCTAATGTGAAAAATTGTAGAGAGGTCAGAAGCTTCGGTTTTATATATATATATTAGGTTTTCTTCTTATTTTGAGCCGTTAGGTATAATGCAAAACTTTGTTTTTAATAAATAATTTTGTAATTCAAATTTACACATGTAAATCTTACAATACTCGATTTGTGAGCTCCTCCACCAATCATGCGCAAAAATTTGATTTTAACAATTGTGCACATCCCGCATGGAGTGATGGGTGCTAAGACTTTTTATATACACCAAAAGATTGCATATACCTAAAAAGTCAAAAACGATAAATAAAAAGTTTTTGGTTTTGGACAAAAGTTTTCCACGGTTTACTTGCAAGAAAATCATATCCTTGAATCTTTATTTTAAATTTACAAGAAAGGCTCCTCCTCCTAATATAAAATTCAAAAATCAAAAGTACATATATTATGAGCTCTTTGACTACTACAAACTCCCATGTGACATAAAAGTAAGTTGTCCAAGACAATCAAAAATGTGACAACTTCCCTCCAAAGCTACAATAATATTATTAAGGTAGTACAAATTTTACCATATAAAATTTACAAATTAACGTAACAATAAATATAATTAATATAAGCATTTGAAACCTATTAATTACATTTATTATCACTCTAATTTATAAGATTTATGCCGCAAAAGTTATATCAACCTTAATATTTTTCGAAGTTTGCAATTAAAGCCTGTAGGCAAGCAATAGGCTCCTTCAAAAGAGTCCGAACCCGGCCCACTCGGCATCATTCACGGGTCGGGGCGACGACTGGTACGACGAGAACGACGAAGACATTGGTGAATTACGGAACGGCGAGAGCGACCTCCGGCTTGAAACAGACCACCTAGACAAGACCTCAAGATCCGAACTATAATCGGGTTCGGACTCGGGTCCGGGTTTCTGGAGCCTACTCTTCACCGACTTCCTCTTCAGGAAAGAAGACAAGAAACACCCAGGTGCAACAACCTCGGGCCTAACAAAGCTGGCGGGTCGGTCAAACCGCCAGCGCTCGGATCGGGTCCTGGAAGACGAGCGAAAAGAGCGGGTTCGGGGCTCCATTGGAGGCACGAAGGGAGACCTGGATGGTGGAGGCCTAAGCTTTTGTGGTGAGACCGAAGGTGGGGTTGGTAATGGTGAAATTTTACGATGATTGTAGTCACGAGGTTTTGGTAGCTCTGGTGGTGAGTGCTGTTTTTTATATTGTTGTTGAACATGTTGTTGAAGATGATGTTGTTTTGGAACACCAGGTTTGATCTCCCACTTGAATGGGATAGCACCTGGTTTTGTACACGATTCATCTATCGCCATTCTTTTCTTTCTAACTCTCCAGTTTCATTTTTTTTTTTGGTTGTAAACTACTACAATTTATAATAAGAGTTGGGACTTGGGTTGGCTCTTTATATAGTAAGTGAAAGTGAGGAAATCGAAAGTCGGATTCGGCGAGATTGGAGGCAAGAAGTGGGCGGTTTGGTGGGCCAACGTAGAGAGGGAGTGACTTTGGTTTATATAATGACAAAGAATTGTAATCATGCTATAGGAGAAAGTTAAAGAAAGAACTTAATTTGGTTTAAGTGTTAGATTCAAAGGTGGGGATGGGTAATGGGATGTGTCATGAAGGTAGTGTGACTTTTTGTAGAAAGTTTAGAGAGAAATTCTTCACATTTTTTCTATATTTTTTATGGGATATGAATTTTGAAAATATAAAATGTTGGTTTACATGGTGGGTTCTAGCTAACTCAATTAGTAAAGTCTTTGATGGTTGAATAAAAGATCTGGGGTTCAATCTCCACCTACACCAAAAACTAATTGGTGTCTTAATCTGATAATAAAGAGCTATCATCAGGAGCGGACGCCATAGGTTGAAACTCTCTCTCAAAAAAAAAATGTTGGTTTACATGTTTTTATTATATCTTTCATGTTCGCAAAATTTCAAAAAAATCAAAGATTAATAGCTATATCATCAATCAAATATTTAAATTTCAAGTTTTTGTGGTCTAAATTATACATGAAAAATAAGTTTATTGATTGAATAGTAAATAATATCCAATTTGAACAAAATTTTACACGTATGGTAAGAACATAAAAAACATGCAATCCGACGGTTAAATTTACATTAATCACATTCAATAAAGATATATAAGAGGAATTCGAAGGGTTTCCTTTTTCATATTTTTTTAGGAAAAAAATCATAGATAAACTCCATACTTTTAGTTTCTCAAAAAAATAATAATAATAATAATAATAAATAAAAACTCTATGCTTTTTAAATAAGACATTTTATACCCTAGAATTTTATAGATGTAAATTTCATGTGTAAGGTTGGGATTTTTTGGGATTTTTTTTGGGTACATTTATAAAAGTGTCAAGGTTTAAAGTGTCTCATTTTCAGTCCAAAAAAAAGTGTCTCATTTAAAAATAAAGTCTTTTAATGTTTTCTAATGATAAAACTATATTTGTTTTTGGTATTTTCCCCTAATATTTTCATTATCAATTTATTTATAATTTTTTAAAATCTCATTTTTGTGATTTACCTATAATTTATTACATTTTAAAGTTTAAACAGAAAAAGAAATAAAACATCAAAATAAACTCATAAACCACTTTCTAAACTTCTTGGACTAGTAGCATGCGAATGCCAATACTAGGTGGGAATTTATTTCCAAGTTCTATTGCCATTGTATTTGTGAATAGGTCATCCATTACTAGATCAAATAAAAGAGTTCATGATTCTATAAAAATAAATAAAAAGAATAATTCTTGATTTGCCTCATATTATGCGCATGAGATTAAGATCATGTCCAATAGTTTATACTTTTATATATTTTTAACATTTATTTCTTATATCAACAAAATTAATGTACGGTATGATAATTGTATTGAATTCAAATCTCTATTCATAAGTGTGCATGTCAATTAATCCACTAGAATATTGTTGATATGACAAGCTTCTAGTTCAGTGTAATTTTCAATACAAGTGTTATTATTATTATTAATTATTGTAAGAACACAATTTGCACCTGGACCTAACCGTGTGAAGGGTGCAGGCTCAAAAAGTCTTATACAGTGAAATTTGTAGAGCGTGAGCTTGAAATCTAGGTTTTATGGATATTGGATAACAGGTATGATGGGCTAAATTGTCAATACATGTGCAATGAAATGATTATATGACAGAAACTCTCTTCGGACATAAGCCGAGGATGACTTGTATTGCTCTTTCTTCCTTCAACTAATAGATTATAGTTGAAGGTGGTGTGTACAGTGTTTTCTCTTTCTTTTCTCTATCCCCCTTGTTGAATGCCTTTTTTTTCCTTTTATATCACCTTCCTTCTTCCCACCATCTTCCACGTATGGACCAGATCACCTATCCAGATACTTGTCTCATCCACCGCCTTCTTGAAGTCCTCAAACAATAGCTGTAACACTGATCACTACTGTTCAAATGTCATTTTCCCATTAATGCGGCCAAAGAGGTAGGTGCAGAGTCTTTAATACGGTGGTAACAGCTTTTTCTAAGATATTTCTCATTCGTTCTTTCTCTCTATGCCCTGATGGAACACAACTTCATCCACCAGACCTTCCAAAATTTCCTTCCATACATCATGGCGTATCATATGACCTTCACTTGACTTAACCGAGGATACGCCACTCCTTGGACCATTCCTCATCAACCTTATTAATAACAGTGGGTCTGTGGGTTTTTAAGTTCGACATATTTATTCCCTTTAAACCCTTCTCGGACAAATTAATACCTACAAATCTAGTTCAAGGCCCAAAAACATATTCGACCCTTCTGCCCTACAATTATCATATATATTTAATATATGTATTCTTTTTTTCTTATAATATGTCGATTCTAGAGTTGTTTAGGACCCACGTTCTGTGGAAAACATATCTGTGTGTGTTATATTTTTTTCATGACAGCCATGAAAGTCTTTTTTGGGTAACTAACTTGAAGATCAGATTAGGCTTCATGGTCAAATTGATGGGAATAGAAAAACTTTCCGTAACAAAGTGAAAGAGATCGAACATGATATGTTCTATTTATGGAACAATTTGAAACCACAGGTGTAGGTGGTTTTCTGTTTGGTTTAAATATAACAATATTACATGACATCAAATAGTAATGTCACGTGCGACATTAATTGCATTACATTTGTTGGTAACTTCTGTCACTTTTCTTTTTTTTGGTACAAGGTCCTCATCAAGTCACATTACATAGAAACAATCTCACATGTTAGAGTAACTGCGTCACATTTGTTGGTAATTTTATGTTATATTCTTTTTAATTCCTTTTTTTTGTTTAAATTCATTATTATATAGTCACATTCATAGTAATAAAATTTGCAGATCAAAAACGATAGTAATAATTTGATATTGGATAGTAACGTCACTTCACATTTCTTTTTCTTCTTCTCCTTTTTTTATCGTTTAAATTTCTTATGTAGTCAAATATATCTTGTTTTCTAAAGGTCTCTTTAATTTGTATATTAAAGACAAATTGTTAGGAATTTTAGTATATATATAGTTTTTGTATATTAAAGACAATTTCTTATGTAGTCATATATAGTTGTTGGAAATTAATAGAATGTCAAATTCCATATTTTTAAATGATTGATTAGAAATGTAGATAGATACAATTAATTTGTGTCTTTTTTTATTCAAATTATTTTAATACTTGTTTTATTTTGCATAATTTGAAATCTGAGTACATTTGTTATTTTTAAGTTTGACGCAATTTTTTATTCATACTTTAGTCCCCAAATCAAAAACTTTTGGTTTTGTATATATGAAATATGATATATATGCGATGGAGGAAAGTAAAGGTAACCACTTGTGTTTTTACTAAGGGTGCGTTTGTTTCAACAGTAAAGCAATTCTGGAAAATGTTTTCAGGAAAATAAAATATTTTCGGGAAAAGAAAATATTTTTAGGTGTTTGGTAACATTTTAAAAAATATTTTGGAAAATATTTTCTGGTGTTTGGTTGTCATCTTGAAAATATTATAGAAAATGCATTTTGTATTTGTTGCTCACATTTTCTCGGCTTCCAAACAAATATCATGAACAACAAAACCCAAAACAAAAAAAAACTCATCAAATTCTTACGATACAGCTCAACAAAACCCAAAAATAAAAAAATCTCATCATCAATTTTTCTCTAACAAATCAACAAAACCCAAATCGGTGATCTACGAAGAACGAAGACAGAGAGAGAGAGAGGCGACTGGCGATGGCGAAGGGGAGATCGTGCCGGCGCGGCGCGGCGAAGGCGAAGGCGAAGGCGAAGGCGAAGGCGAGATCGTGATCGGCGAAGGCGAAGGCGAGATCGTGATTGGCGATGGCGACTGGGTTCGACGAAGAGAAAGGCGAAGGCGCGATCTCGCCGGGACTGGGTTCGACGAAGAGAGAAGCGACGGCGCGACTCGCCGGCGCGGGTTGGGGCGCGACTCGCCGGCGCGGGTTGGGGCGTGACTCGCTCTCTCTACTCTCTCTTCGTGCTCTCTCTCTCTCTCTCTCTCTTCGTGCTCTCTCTCTCTCTCTCTCTCTTCGTGCTCTGTCTCTCAATTTTCTGGAAAATTCCCATTTGAAGGTAAAATACAAGTGGAAACGAATTTCCGGGTCAGAGGCCTAAGTTTTACAGTCAACAGAAAATATTTTCCGTTTGACCATATTTTCAGCACCTGCCAAACACCCGAAAACGCGGAAAACCATTTCCTGAAACCATTTACCGTCGAAACAAACGCAGCCTAAATAACATTCCATTACTAAATTTATCTATACTTTTTTTTTAATCAAAATTCTGTTTTCGTGCTTTTCATATAATTTTTATTTTAAACAAAAATAAACCTACCAAAATAAATTCTTCCATCAAACACTCTATTTCTTGATTCTTGGAGCAGTAATCCAAAAGCTGATCATATGTTGAAATGTATTTCTAACACCATTGTGAATACAGTATGTACATTATTAGGCGAAGGTATTTGGTATCACAGGTATATATCAGACCCTCTCACTCCTATTTAAAAAGAATTTCAAATAAGATATATTACACTAACATAAAATAAAAATGTTTTGATCTTAATGTCACACATAGATTAAGTATAAATTTAACCATGCATATATAAAATTTTAAGTACCCTCCTCTTGCAAGCCGATTTTTAAGGATGAGTTCTACCTATAGGTGTGTATAAAAAAACTACCATTACTCAATGAAATAGAAGAATGCCTAGGCAATTGTGAGTTAAATGATGCAAATATAAAATGTAAGAATAAGTTCTCCATGGGGACCCTTTTGAAACTTGGAAGTCCTTTTTCAATAAAAGTAACTTGAATATCATAATAGCTTCAAGGTCAAAATACTCAACTTATTGTGAAAGACAAGGAACATGATCTCATTGATATGGATTTTTTTTTATGTACAAGATAGAAATTCTACTCTATTTTAATCTAAGTGTATATCTATGTAAAACTCTTTTTCGGAGACTTGAACTCTAGCTCTTATCTCTCACACCTCACAAACACTTATATTATGAAGTGACCGTCACACCAAGAGTGCACAATGATGAGATGGAATAATTTTAAACCTTAGTTGTGAATGGCCGTAGATAAAAAATTTTAAATCAATTTCAGCTCATAACGAAGTTAAATTCAATTTGTGCTTTTCTTTCTTTCTCATTTTCAAATCAAGTCCGCAATCGTAGGATCAATATTTGAATCAATTTTGTGGGCTCATGATGTTGACGTGAAAGACTCGAATTATTGACTATAAACATATATCATTGTCTTACTATCAAGATTGCGGCAAGAGTGTTAGACTTCATAGTTTTTTCCACTAACTACTTGTAATAACTAATAACTAGTCATAAGTTTCAGCGTGACGCTGAATGCTATTTATTTTCAGTTTCCTGTATGCCTAACAGAAAACAAACATGGTGAGCTCGTGCTTCTTTAATAATCAATTACCCACTCTTCCATCCAAGGCACCGACTTTGAGAGGATTTCCATGTGTAGCCAAAAACATGTTACTGAGGACAAGTACAGTGGCACACAGCCATCATCAAATATGTATATATACTATTTAGTTTTAGACATGTTTTCAAAAATCGAATCAAACCAATCAGTTTAACCAGAAACCGTACCCTAAATTGATCAAGCAAAAATGGCCTCAACCGATAAAAATTGAGAACCGACCCTTTTTTTATTGGTTCTTTGACCATTTTGTTCTTAAAACCATGGTTTTAGGTGAAGTGTCTAGCTCCCTAACTTCCAAAATTTCCAAAATTATTCTATACTTCAGAAGGAATATTCTCTTTTCAAATGAAAGCTAGGCCTCCCATGAAATTATCAAGAAAACTTACTATTATATACAAGAGAGCAGCATTACTTCCTAAGTACTATGTAAGGGTTTTTTTTCTTTTTCTTTTCTTGGTAAAAAGATTTGCCAAGTACTTTTAATTCTTGAAGGGCATGTTTAGAGTCTTTAGACACGTCTTGAACTCTTAGGTTGAGACTTAACTTGTATTGAACTCACATTACATCAGGCATAAGAAATTGTTACAAGGAAAGAAAACATTAGAAGGAACAATCCCTCTGTGGATGCCAAGTTTCCTTCCAGCATGTGGCTACTAAAAGATTTTTTAGTTTGACAGATTTAACAGCTCCCAAAGTTGAATAAACTGTCTCTACATGAACTGACAACAAGCTGTATTGAAGTTAAAGTTGCCAAACTACCTAGCACTCATAAGAGAATTCTTGTGGCATGTTACAAAGAGCTCTCATTGTATTGCCAGCTACATCAAGCAGCTGGAGGTACTCGTCCGCACCATCAACAAGACACTGCAGATTCACAAAAGGAAAAAGTAAGAACTGTTAAATCTCTTTGAGCAAAGTGAGCAAACAGAAATACTAATCTCAAAAATTAACCATCAACATTAAAACCATATTACATAGATAACTTCTTTTTTTAAGCCAAGTAATACATGGATAACTGGATCATCTTACAAGTTCCTCTAAAAAAATAAGAAAAAGATCCAATTACAATAAGTTTTCAGGAGCAGATTTCAAAACAGCAATACTAGGTCAATTAATTGAGAAAGGTGATAAATAGGCCCTAGGCCATTCAGAGAGAAAGCAGAGGTTCTAGGATGCAAACTAGAAGTTAAAGCTTCTGAAGAGTATTTCATCCTTTTGGATTATGTTTTGCCTTCAGAAAACATCAAAAATTCAAAAATATAAGAGCTAATTGTATATGATATGCACAACTTCTTGACTAGGAAGCCACCAACATTATGACAAAGCTCAATTCATTTTAAACCAAAATGACGTCAAATTCAAACTCAATAATTCAGAACCCTTGGCAAACTATGAAGTAAAAATAGCAACCTTATCTGCTTCGCCCAATTTCTTGCAAATTCTGGCCTTCTGTTCATCTGATATGTCATCTGCCTCAACAACCACCTCAAGTAACTGGGAAAAAGAATTCTATTAATGGTATCTTTATCTAGCAACTGACAATAGTAAAGAACCACCAGTAGAAGTAGAATCATGAGACCTGAGAAAGCATCTGAGAGACCGGATATCCCTCTGCAATTACATTATTGACTTCCTTGTTTGCCAAATCAAAGTCACCACTTTTGCATGCTATAAGAAATGCCTCAACGACCTCTTGTGGTACCACCTAATACATTGAGATTTTACGTCAGCACATAGCAGGACTTCTAAAACTGATGGAAAAAGTCAAAGATCAGAAAAAGTGCTTACTATTTTTATCACTTGCAGGTAAGTTACACCAAAACAAATAAAAGAAATCAAATGTTCCTATGATGCAACAACTTGCACTGATTCATTTTCACATCAATAAATCATGGAACTGGCTCCATGGTGTTGGCATGACAGAAATCATGCAAGCGTGAAATGCAGTGATGCAACTTCAAACATATTGCACCCAGCCTAAAACATCATATTCATTTTGTTGCAACCTAAGAAGCATGATCACCGACACAACACAGGACATGGTGATTTTTTTTTTTTTTTGATAGGTACATGGCAGTTAATTAATTTATATTTTTAAGCATATCTTATGTTAAAGAGAGATAAAAATTAAAAACATTGCAACTAAACTTTGTAATAATAATCAGTGATAATAATTACAACTTTAACTTTTACGTTTCATTTGGTTGGGGAATGTAAAAGATTTAGTTTTCCCTCATATGTGTTTGGTTGGGTGTGGAAAAGTAGAGGGATGGAAAGCTCTTTTGTTTGATTGAGTTGAAAAATAAGATAGAAAATGTAGTTTGTATAAATTTACCCTCATGCCCCTATTAAATTAAAATAAAATAAACATTATGTTTTTATTAAAAAATTGTGTATGGGTGGACACTTCATTATTAAAAATAAATAAAGAAACAAGGAACAAAAAAAAAAAAAAGAAGAGAGAAATAACAGAAGACAATGACAAAAACCAAAAGAAAAGAACGTTGCGTAGTTTTTGTTCCCCTTTTCTCTCCCATTTTCCGCCCTCAACCAAACACCCTCCCATACCATTTTCTCCCCACTTTTCTCTCTCTCTTTTCCATCCCCCATTTTTCACCCTAACCAAACACACTCTTAAGTGCTTAACACTATTCCCTAAAGCCATTCAGCTTTGTTTTAACCAAGAGAAATAGAAACAAGAAGCATTAACTCAATTCGGTCAACCCAGCCCTTGAAAAAATATTATGCAAAGCTTCAACAAGCATTAACTCAATTTGATGAAGCCTCTAGCTCTTGAACCTTTCCTAAACAAAAGCAAATTAAAAAAGAAATAAGAAAAAGACAACAGATGGAGGATGACAACAAACAGTGAGAGCCGATGGGCTAAGGCCAGCACTGATGCTGCGAGAGCAATGCTGATGTGCCAAGACGAGTGTCAATGGGAACAGTTCCTATGTGTTGAGACCAACAACAATGAGCTTCGCCAGAGTGCAGTTGTAGAACTACAGCAACTTGGTCAAAAATCCCACTTTTTTTCTTTCTTCTTTTAAAAAAAGATAAAATAAATAAAATAAATACATAGCCATGTCACAACTGTGTCCCATATGTGTCTTAGACAGTGTCCAGTATAAATATATTGCCCGACACCACACACACTTGTCAGACAGGGACACTGAGCTTTTTGTCATTTCCATGCTTCCTAGGTTGCAACTTCACAAACTAGCATGCTCAAGCACAAGGCTCTTTGACCTAAATAACAGTTTTGATATGCCTTACCAAAAGTTACAAAAGATAATCCCCTAAAAGCCTAAAGCAGCCACAAGGCCCACAATTTTATCTACTCTTGAGCCTTTCAGGTACATTTTCCTTTAATAGACACATTATGTATGCATGCATGCATATGTATTTAAACATTTCTATATGTACTAAGACAAGCAGAACCTTTTAAAACTTCATCATAGCTTACCCCAGACACACTAATCAGGTCCTTGGAAGAAATGGATGATCCAAATAATCGCGCAGCAGACTGAAATTTGCCAAGACACAATAAAATAAATTAATTAATCATATACCACAAATTAAAGCTCCAACTCAGTGTCCAAGGGACAAGTAGCAAAATAATTAGATGAAGAGGAAAAAATGTTATAATTTCAATACTATGGTATAAACAATTGAGACACGGCTTTGCCAGGTCTGCCTTCACTATGGCATATATATGATCCAGGATAAAATTCTTATTCTCACATTAAAACAATATTGGACAGCACTATTCATAAGAGAAAGATTTGTTTCTCCAAGATCTGATGTACTTTAATCCGACTTTTCTCATTCAAGTTCCATTTAAGAGCCCAAGATGCTACACAAAACCAAAGTGAAGTCCTCCCTTTATTAATTGTCCCTTAATGGACCAACATCCAAATAAAACACAAATTTGATAGATATGAATCCAGTGATCATGCTTACAGTATACATTGTATCCTTCAAAGAAACTTTAAAGGTTCATGCTTCAAATCAATCAGTTATGGTAACCAAAAGATCTTAGTCTCTAAAAATTGGTACAGTCCCCTATAAGAGTATCTAGGTTGGTCATTTAGAGAAAATGTAGTCGACTGAGTCTTCCAGGTAAACTTTGTCTCTTAGCCACTTAAGAATTTAGGATTTAGAAATTCCATATATATACCAGTATTTTGACAAGAACTATTGATGCAGGTAGGGCAAAGAAATATTTATTTTAATTTAGTTTTATTCAATTTTGGAAGTCAATTGTATTTTATTTTGGGTCCTTGTAGTTAATTAGGTAATTAGTAATTTTATTTTATATCCTAGCAGTTATTTTGTAATTCAATCATTTGGTTTTCCCAAGTCCATTAGAATTAGGATTTTTCAAGTCAAGTAGAATTATGTTTAGTAGTCTATATAAGTATAGTATTGTAATCCTGTAGAGAAAATTTTACAGTTTGATTGATTAATAAAATTTCTCTCAGACTTTTCCAATGGTTTGGTGCTGACTACAACCCACCCTTGGTGTTGACTCCTAGGGGTTTGTACTCTTGCTTTGTGCTAACTCCAAGCAAGCTTAGGTGTTGTCTTCTAGGTTGCCTATCCTTTATTTTTTTGCTCTTCATTTACTGTTGCATCATTTTGGTTTGTCCTGCATCATCTACACTTTTTATCCTCCATACAGAAAATTTTACATTGATAATTACTAGTGGTTTAATTCATTATTATCAATTAAATAAGTTTATGCAATGTCATCCCGAACACACACCAAAAATTCTTTTAATTAATGTAAAGCATTGAAGAAAAAGCTCACAATATTGGAGACACAACAGTAAATCATGATGTGAGGGTGCTGAAAATGCACAAGGTAAATCAATATTTTAAGCCAGAGGGTTTCAAAAGTAAATATTGAAGAATTATCTGCTTCACAGGTTGGGATTGCTTCATTGATGAAGCATAAAGCCTAAACAAAAAGGCTGGAGCACCAGTACATCAAGAATAGACCATTTAAGATGTCAAGTGATAGAAAAGTGAGGAATTTGGCTCTTTCTAATGTAAAAACTTTTTGCACGAGCACATAGAACAAATCATAATATTCATGTAATTAAACACATAAAATACCACTTCTCACCTGCAAGTATGTAATAGCCCGACGAAGATCACCCTGTGAAATAGAACTTAAGGTTGAAAGAGCCTACAATTACGCATCATACTGATGAAGTTAGAAAACTTAACACCAGTGCACTAATGAAATCTACACTGGAAACCATTTCAAAATACAAACTCTAAGACATCATGTTTACACCTCAGCATCCAGATTGAGGCCTTCTTCATTGCATATATGCAATATACGAGTAGTCATTATTTCTTCTGAAAGTGGCTTGAACCTGAACTTTGCACACCTTGAAGCAAGTGGTTCTATGATCCTACAAAAAAGACAATCATGTAAATCATAAAGTTCATGGCTCACCTTCAATCATAAAGATATCAATGTAAATTTTAAAATAAAGACTTCTCCATATTCAGTTAGGTTCATGGTCCTTTTGAATTGAATAAGAGAAACTTCCAGATTTATAAGAACTTGTTTAAGTCCTCATCAATCACCACTGACTTTAGCTCTACTTAGTTTGACTGAAGTTCACACAAAAAATTCTTATGCAGCTCTTTAATGATATGAGTTTCTTTATTCTCTTTTCCAGGATTAAAACGTAATTTAAGATAAAGAAAAAATTGTCAAAGATAAAATCATGAGTAATTTATTAAGAAAAAAAAATATGAAAAACATTTTGTGGGTTCATATTTTTCATTACAATCAAGTCACCACCTGATCCTTATCTTTTGCTCTCAGTTAATTTAAAAGGAAAGCAAGTGAAGACATACATGAGTCATTCATTTTCAGTTATGATATTATTTTTTCTATAGTTTGGCATGCAACAAATAAATGAACAGGAATCAATGAAATATCTCACTGATGATAATGAAGATTCTAAAATATCCTAAGACTTATGAAGCAGAGTATACATAAACTGAACCTCTAGCACAACTACAAGTTGTATTAGGAATTCTATGATACACAAGTCATTACATTAGAAAACTGTGGCTGTCATTCCTATTATTATATATAAAGATTATAATTCTAATTACAATCTATGGTGATACCATATTACATAGATCCTTTAATCTTGGACATATCCAAGTGCTCTCTCACATCACTTTTTATTGGATAAACAGGACATAAAACAGATCAAGTTGTAAAATAAAGCTCACCTGCTGATGTAATTACATATAAAAAAGAATCTTGTAACTTTGGAGTAAGTTTCCATAGTACGCCTCAGGGCATTCTGTAAAGTAGAATATCAGTTGTGTGGCACCCAAAATACTTTTTACTAGAAAAAACAAAATGCATAGGAAGCATGCCTGAGCATCTTCAGTCATTGAATCTGCCTCATCTAGAATTATAATCTTGTATGGTGGACATGGATAACCCCTAATGTATTGTACCAAAAAAGAAATAAAAACTTGTTAAAACGAAGCAGAAAAAAATGTAACCTGAAATGGGAATATAACAATTGTTACAAGTTATGAGTATACACCCTTGACGCTGACCAGAACCTACAGCCACAGCAGCAAAACCCTTGATCTTTGTCCGAACAACGTTGATGCCACGGTCATCACTTGCATTCAACTCCAGCACCCTGGACTTGTAGAGCTCAGGGCTGCAATACATAGTGGTTTTATTACATAGGGAAGACCAACAAATTGAGGCTAGCAAGTCCACTAAGATGATGGTATTATGCTGTCAAGATGATAGCAAACATGCTTTAAAAAAGCACTAACAGATCAGAGTTCCAGATAATAAGACAGGTATTTTAGATTTTATTATGTCAATAATCTAGAAAAAAAAATATATTGATCTGCAGAGGGGTAAATATTCAACAATGCAAATTGTCATACCAAGGCTGAGTGATGAGAAGAAATACAACAGATCAACTGATTCATCGTGCCAACTCCCAAACTATAGATGGTATAGGTTTTATGATTTTTTTTTCAAAATGAGACAGAAGGTCTATCATATTCCAATTTTTTTTCCATTACTAAGTACCAGTAAATATTTTCCAGAAATAAGTTTTGCCTATAATGCTTCATGTCTCTCAATGGAATTTTTTTTTTCATGAAGCCCCATAAAAATATTTTGATGTTTCTTCCGTCTGCTTTAGTTGCACATAAATAACCCCAAAAAAAAATTCTTGTATGGAAAATTTTCCATTGAAACAAACAGATAAATGCTGTACTTTTAAGCAAAAGTGGGGCTTATACAAACAGTTGGGAACAACCAGAAACCTACTCTCCTAATATTCCCCAGTCAATATTTCATATATCACTCCTTTGAATGGGATAGCCAAATGAAAATGTTGATACGCTTGAACAGCTTGATGGGGGTGTGCTTCATTGTCAGGGATCTAAAGCCAATGGTAACATGTGTGTTCAATTTTTATTCCAACAGTATATAATCTTAACTTAGAAGCAGCATCATTGATCTTGATCTAGAATTGGAACTTAAATAATAAAAAATAAAAATTGCTGTGGCCACCAAAACCATAAGATAGTAGCACCTTTTCCATACCCAAATTGGCTAGTTACTACACAATGCCGCACATGCTTGCCATGAAATCTCTACTTCCATGCTTGATAAGATTCCCTTTAGTCATCCAAGTCAATTAATATACCATAAACTTTGTTTTAAAACTTTGACAAAGCCCATTAACATAGCCAAAACTCAAAGCTCAACCACTTTCTCAGCCACATTCAATCTCTTAGAAATTTTTTTCTTTTTTAATTAACAAGATCCCACACCATAAAACCACATCTAGAGTAACCAAAACACATTATACCAACAAAACCCTCAAAGCAATTGTAATAATGTTCAAATTAAATAAATGAAACTGAAATTAAAATTAAAATTGAATTAGAAGCAATGGGTGGAAGTGAATAATAACCCGAAGAGCTGGTGGGCGATGGCGAGTGCGGTGGTGGTCTTGCCCGTGCCGGGCGGTCCATAGAAAAGCATGTGAGGGCACTACATGTAAATACATTATTGAAAAATAAGTAAATAAATAAATAACACAAATTTGAGAAAAAAAAATAGGTACGAGGTTAATTAAGAAATGGGGTTTTAGGAAAATTGAAAGATTGAAGAGTGAAAGTAAGGGAAGGGAAGAGTAGTAAGTAACATTTGTGGTCTCGAGAGTGTTGGTGAGAACACGGACCACCTCGTCCTGGTGTGCTACATCTTTCACTTGCTTTGGCCGACTGAACAACAATAATAAAAATTATTGTTCTTATTATTATGAAATGAAATACTAAAAACAGTGAATAGAGAAGAGAGAGAGAAGGTACTATTTTTCGACCCATGGCTGAGAGCTCTGCAAAAGTGGCGCCATTTTTCAGTGTGTAAAATTCCTGTATCGCTCTCTCTCTTTATATTATAGGGCTTTGGCGGATCTATATCGCCCCCAAATGTTTTGAAATTTTTTTACTTATATTTGGTAATATATTCATATTTATAAATTTATATTTTTTTGGAAAAAAAAAAAAAAAAAAAAAGCTCTTGACCTCTCTATATTTTTTTTAAAAGTATATCTATAAACAGTAAACTAGCATAAGAGTTAGAGGGATAAAATTGGATACGACCCGCGATCCTGACACAACACGACATGAAATTATCAAGTTGTAAGTTGAAACTTAATAGGTTCGTGTCATATTTGGGTTGACATAACTGATCCGTTCAATAAATAGATTAGGTTAGTGTTCAAAATATGGAACTCATTTAACCCGTTTAATTAAATAACATTTTACTAATATACCCTTCAACCTTAGGTATATAAACTTATTAGTTATTGTGGTTTATTTTTTTTAGCATATTGTGATTGATTATTCATGATATTGAGACATGCTTTAATTTTGAATGATTATTTGTGATGCAATTACTCATTAGTTTTGAATTTCATATTAAAAATATTTATTTATTTGTTTTTTCATAAATATTTTTTTTCATTTTGATAAAATTTGATAAACAAGTCGACACAACTGATGCGTTTAATAAATGAGTCGTGTTAGAGTTGAGCAAATCTTGACCTATTTAATAAATATGTTGGGTTAGTGTTGACCCATATAGTCGGATACTCATGAGTTGATACGACACGTGAACACAAATTGGCACCCCTACTCAAAGTAGAGCGCATTTAGGGTAAATTATAAAATTGATCCGTATCCTTTACATCATATCTTAATTTAGTCATTAACCTTTCAATTGTGTCAATCTAGTCCTATTCTTTTAAATGTTGTGTCTATTTAGTTATTGTTGTTATCTCTTAGGCGAAAATTATTGACGTGGCAAATGGTCTAAACAAAAAATTATTTTTTTGCCCCCATCAACAGACATCTGTATTGCCATGTCAGATTAAAAAAATAAAACAAATTAAAATCTGTACACGTGAGATCGCATTAAACTAAAGAAGAGCATAAACTATTTTCTCAGCCCCACTCATCAACTATTTTCTAGGTAACCAAACTGAAAACAAGTAACCCATCACAATAAATGAAAGTGGAAGCAATTTTGAGATTGATTTTTGCAGCTCATCTATTTCCCCTCTCCGTCGATCGTGAGTTTAGAGAGTGAAGGAGTAGTTTGGGGCGCACTTCCTAGAACTTGTAGAGTCTCTGCTCAATCATTGCATCTATATCTCAAATTTGTAATTTCCACTTTTCACACGCACACCCTTCTCTTTTATTCCTCTAAGTTCTTGTTCCCTTCTGGACACATGTCGGTATATTCATTTAAATTTTTCAAGAATAGATCACTCCTCTGCAAACCTTATATTAAATTCCTTTTTTTCTTGTTTCTTTTTACAGTCTAATTCTTGTTTTAAGTGTAATTCTCAGTAGACAAGTTTAAAAAGAGTTTCGCCCCAGATCATCTCCGAATCTCAAAGCGCTTTCCAATCGGATAAAGCCATATCGGATAATATCTTGGTGGCTTTTGAGACTCTTCACCATATGAAGCTGAAGAAGGCGGGCAAAGTGGGACAAGTGGCTCTGAAATTAGATATGAGTAAGGCGTATGACAGATTGGAGTAGGAGTTCTTGAAGAAGATCATGGAAAAAATGGGTTTTCATCCCACTTGGGTAGGGTGGATAATGGAGTGTATCAAATCAGTTACCTATTCTATTTTGGTAAATGGTGAACCTAAAGGCCACATCATTCCATCTAGAGGTATTCGTCAAGGGGATCCCTTGTCTCCATATCTCTTTTTACTAGTTTCAGAGGGTTTGAATGGGCTTATTCAACATGCGGTAGAGGGGGGTCAAATTGAGGGGTTTTCTCTTTGTCA
This sequence comes from Castanea sativa, assembly GCF_040712315.1. NCBI lineage: Eukaryota > Viridiplantae > Streptophyta > Magnoliopsida > Fagales > Fagaceae > Castanea > Castanea sativa. Next base: position 28,491,466 of record NC_134024.1, on the reverse strand, counting down.
CTCCGGTCTGAAGATTTCGCACTTATTCTTTGCAGATGATAGCCTCCTATTTTGCCGAGCTCGGGTAGAGGATGTGCTAGCCATCCAAGCTCTTTTGGGTCTTTATGAGAAGGCTTCGGGTCAAATGATAAATTCTAGAGAAAAAAAAATTACTACCATTTTCTTTAGCAAAAATGTCTTGGAAGCCTCAAAAGAGTCTATTAAGAATCTTTTGGGAGTAACTGAAATCAAAGAATACGAGAAGTATCTGGGTTTGCCAGTGGTCGTGAGAAGAAACAAGAAGGCGAGCTTGAACTATATCAAAGATAGGGTGTGGGGAAAACTCCAAGGGTGGAAGGAAAAGCTACTCTCCCAAGCGGGCAAAGAAGTGTTGTTGAAAGTAGCAGTACAAGCCATCCCCACTTTTGCCATGAGCTGCTTTCGTCTTCCGGTGGGTCTTTGCCAAGACATTGAGATGCTCATCCAAAATTCTAGTGGGGTCAAAGGGGAGATAAAAGAAAAATTCATTGCAAGAAATGGGAGGTTTTGTGCAAGCCAAAATAGAGGGTGGTTTGGGGTTTAAGGATCTTTGCAAGTTTAACGAAGCCATGCAAGCAAAACAAATATGGAGACTGACTTACGACACGGATTCCCTTTTCTATAAAGTGTTCAAGGCCAAGTATTTTCCTAATGGTAACGTGTTTGAAGCAAGATCAGCCACGGGGTCTTTTGCATGGAAAATTATTCTCCGCTCCGAAAACTTAATCGAAAGAAATGCCTGTTGGAGGATAGGGGATGGTAAAAGCATTCGGATCTTCCAAGATGCCTGGTTACCAAACTTCAATGAAGGTTCACAAAGATGTTCTTGCCACAATTGATATGCTCATAGACCCCCATTCGGGGTGGTGGAATATAAATCTGATTGAAGAATGTTTTTTCCCCCCTGATGCTAAGTTTATTAAGTCCCTGCCCCTATGTATTACATCCCAGCCCGATGCCTTGGTTTGGCCAGCTGAAAGGAGTGGTCAGTTTTTTGTTAAGATGGGATATAAGAGTCTTTGCAAAAACCCTCAAGCAAGGGAATCTGATTCAGAGTCTGCGGAGGTACAGAGGAGTATGTGGAAGGGTATTTGGAGGCTAAATGTCCCGGGTAAGATAAAACATTTCCTCTGAAAATCTTGCACAAATTCGCTCCCCAAGAAGGAAAACCTACTAAAGAAAACCATTATTTCAGAGAATGTTTGCCATCTCTGCTCTGAGCATCCAGAGGATGTCATGCATGCTATGTGGGGTTGTACGAAGGTCCGTCAGGTGTGGCAAAGGAGTTTTGGTTGGCTGGATCACAACTAGATTATAGAGGGATCCCTCCCTGATCTGGTACACCTAATGCAGACAAAACCGAGTGTGTTTCCTCTGTTTGCAGTCACGGCATGGGCTGTGTGGCATCACCGTAATAAATCCCGGCTTCAAGCAGCCACCATTCCTCTTAATCAACTTGCAGTGTTTGTAGAAAACTATCTACAAAATTATGCAGTAGGTCTCGGACAGAGGCTACCACTTGCTAGAAGCGCTGTAGGTGCAGTCAAATGGAGGCCGTCGAGTGAGAATGTGGTGAAGATAAATTTTGATGGTGCATTTTTTGGGGAGTCGGATTGTGTGGGGCTCGGTGTAGTGATTCGCAACTCAGAGGGCTTGGTATTGGCTGCCCTCTCTGAAAAAATCTTGAAACCTCAAACAGCGGAATTGGTGGAGATTCTGGCTGCACAGTGTGCGGTGCTATTTTCCATTGAAACGGGCTTCCATAATTCTGTCTTTGAGGGAGACTCAACTTTGGTAATCAAGCATCTACAGGATAGGAGGGTGTCACATTTCCAGGGAGGGCATATCTTAAAAGACATAGTGTCTCATTTAAACTCTTTTCAGAGTTGTTCTTTCTCTCATGTTGGTAGGCAAGGCAATGCGGTCGCGCATGCTTTAGCTCAAAGAGCTCGATTATCTTTTCCTTTAGAGGTATGGACGGAGTCTGTTCCTCCTGCCATTTCTTCCTTTGTACTGTCCGACCTTCGAGTCTAGTTTTTAATGATGAATTACTTTCCTTCTAAAAAAAAGTGTAATTCTCAGTATGAATAACTGTTTTGTTGGTTCAAGATTGGGAAAAGGACACTGTAGCAGCTTTGCTAGGAACCTGATGGTTCTTGTAACCAAGGGAAGCACCTTTCCATTTGGAGGCAGAGAGGAAACAAATGGGTTTGCAAAAATTAACCTCAAAATTGCTTCTATGTTTATTGTTGATGGGTTTTTTTTTTTTTTTACTTGTTTTTTGTTTGTTAACCTAGAAAATAGTTGCTTAGAAGGGCTGAGAAAATAGTCTATGCTCTTCTTTAATTTAATTTTTTATTCCATAGGTAGTACATGTTTAATCTGATGTGGCATAATTTTTTTTTTTTTGCAGTTAGCTACATCAGCATTTTCCATCCATTACTTAATTGTAGTAACAATTCTAACACATTACCAAAAGGTTAGGGACCAAATTGATATAGTTGAAACATTAGGGACCAAATTGACATATAATGTAAAGGTTAGAGACAAAATACGTAATTTACCTAGGCGTTTATCATAATTCAAATTGCTATATTTTTCAATCATAAAAATTTACTAGGCTCATCACACTCGCTTCGCACATGCGATAAGACTTTTTTTTTTTAACGTGACGTGGGTAGTTTTTTTTTTTTTTTTTTTTTTTTAAGTTATAAGATCATGGAGTAGTGGAAGTAGGAAGAAACTTTTTAATAGGATTTTTTTTTTTAATTTCATATAGGAGTAAGGACGTGGGGTAGTTTTTCTTTTATAGGAATATTTTTTTTAATTTTTTTTCAATTTACTATTTTAACCCATGGAATAATAATAAGTTAATTAAATTAGGGGTATTTTTTATAGTGACAAAAAAAACAATAACTCTTAATATATAAAAAGAGATAAGGGGTGTTCAACTCTATCAAAAATAAACCCAAGTTAATATAATTTTTAAGAAAAAAAAGTTTTTTTTTTTGATAAACAAACACACACACAAAAAAGGGAGAGGGAAAGTAATTCTAATATAAAGGCACACCACAACTCCACTCAAAAGTCATGGTAACTCTTAAGGGAGAGTGGGACAAGTTAGAAAGTGAAAAGAGAGGTGGTGCCTAATTTTATGAGATATGGAAATAAGTTGAGGGAAAAGATACTATTTTTTAAAATTTATCTAAAATTTAGGAGTTTTATTTAGAGTCCATGAGTTAAATGGTTTGGAAACCCCTTAAATTAATAGTATAAATATAAATATAGATAAATAATGTAACTCTTAACTCTCTCAATATATATTTCATGAATAAAATATAAATATAGTTATTATTATTATTATTAGGCAAAAATGCAAAACTAACTCTCTAACTTTCCCTCTTTTTCATTTCAGTCCTCTAACTTTCAGATTTGTCAATTCAGTCCTCTAACTTTCAATTTTTGTCAATGCAGGATTCTGTTAAACCCAATTATGGGCTGCCGTTAACTTTCAGTTTTTTTTTTTAATTTGGAATTAAAAGAAAAAAAAATCTGTAAAAAAAAAAAAAATTTAAGGGGGAGGTACCACTTAACCAGCACAGCCATCTACTGCACGTGTTCTATTCCCATTTCCCAACACCACTCCCAACTTCTGGAAGCACAATTGGAGAAAAGAATGAAAGTTTGGATGTTGCAGAAACAGAAGAGGATGAGATGGAGGAGGAGGCTCCTAAAACAAGTAACACAGCAGAACTTAGTTTGGGAAGCCTTGGTGCATTTGGTATTGGCTCAACCCCTACCACAACTGCTTCAAAATCAAATCCATTTGGTGGTCCATTTGGTAATGCAGCATCAAGTCCGATGAGCTCAGCATCAAGTCTGACAAGCCTTTCCCCTTAAATGTTTTTCTTTTTTTTTACTGATTTTTCTTTTTTTCTTTTAATTCCAAAATTATAAATAAAATAAAATAAAAACTGAAAGTTAACGGCAGCCCATAACTGGGTTTAACGGAATCCTGAATTGACAAAAATTGAAAGTTAGAAGACTGAATTGACAAAACTGAAAGTTAGGGGACTGAAATGAAAAAGAGTGAAAGTTAGAGGGTCAGTTTTGTATTTTTGCCTTATTATTATTATTATTATTATTATTATTATTATTATATGAATGAGTATAATTGCTTTTGTACAAAAATGTAAAAATGCTTCTCCTACTTAGTACTTTCATTCATTTTTTATTATTCTGTTTTGTGTTCAATAGTTGTGATAATGATATTAATTTTTCTCTTTGGCTCACACCACATACATATTTATTGGTTTATAAATCAGGTGAATTCCATGACAACATTCCAAAAGTAATGGACACAAATTATGTGATTAAAGCATAAAATCTTTGATATATATATATATATATATATATATATATATATATATATATAGAGAGAGAGAGAGAGAGAGAGAGAGAGAGAGAGAGAATGATTTCGATAATAGTAAAATTGAACGAAGTGCAATTAAAAAATAATCAAAATTTAATGGGTATGAGTGAATTTATTTCTTTTATTTATTATAATCATTTAAATATTATAGTTAAAATAACTTTACTAAGAATGAGAATATACTTTGTAAAAATGTTAGTAATGCAATATATCATAGTTTGATATAGTTATTTTTAAAAAAATTAACTTTATTTTGGTGTATCAAAAAATAAATTAACTTTATTCTTCCATCCATATTGTTTTTCCATCTCCCAATTAATAATTTTCAAAATCCTAAATTCCCTCAATACATCTCACACATTTAACCCCACTATGTCACATTTAGGGTTGTCCACGGGTCGGGTCGGCCCGAGTTTGGGCCTAACCCGCACTCAACCCAATTGGATTAGGTCACTGGAAAATTGACCCGTACTCACCTGAAATACGGGTCGGACCCACCAAGTCGGGTCATCAGTTGGGGCAGGTCAAATTCAACGGTTTGGCGGGTTTGGACCACATTGAGCCAAATTTGTAGATTTTCATGGATTTAATTTTTTTGGGCCTTTTTGGCCAATATTATTGGGCTTTCTAAATTTTGTCATATTAGATTGGGCCTCTTTTTTACATCATTTCTTTTAGAATGGGCCAATACCCTTTAAAATGGGCCTTCAAGCTCTACTTGAAGCAATATCAATCCAAATTTATACTTCCCAGAGCCCACATATAGAATTTGGGATAAAAAAAAATACAAAGTAAAACCTGGGCACAATAGCAAACAAATAAAAACACACAAAATACCTTTTTTTTTACCACATGTTAAACACCAATAGCATGTAAAATCTAGGCATTAATCAAACAAATAAAAACGCACAAAATACCAATTTTTTACCACCTGTTAATCATTCACTCATTACAACAAATATTTTCCAAATTGCCTAAGCCTAAAGGCCTGGGCATTGGGCAGTACCTAAAATTGCCTCAAGAAAACTCAAGCATATAAAAGTCAATCTAAACACATTAAACTTGCCAACCATTCCACACATCAAGTAATATTCCAGAACTACACCACAGCAAGCATTGCTACAAATACTAAAGCATCTTCATAATTTCATAGATACAGCGAAGAAGGCAGTTACTGCATAAGTTTGTAAGGCAGTAGGCAATATTCCCAATAGTATATATAATTAGTTACACTTATAAAATACTATAAGTATTTTCAAAAAACAGCTTTCCTAAAGCAGTAAAGAACTACTCTATTTTCTATAGTGAACAAGTCCATAACTTATAGAAAGGAAAGCCTACATAGATGCTAAGTTTTCCTTCCTACAAGCAAGAGTTCATTTATAGTTAGAAAAGCTATACATATGTCCAATAAAGCTTCCAAAATATATCCAAAAAACTACCTCTTATACAAAATGTGACCTTCCTTCCTCCTACAATACAAGGGGAAAAAATATGTATCAATAATATATAAAGATAAAGAACAAAAACTACAAAATGACCAAAAGAGAAGTAACCAATATCAACAAAAATTACAAGGGCAGAAACATACTTGGTCAGTGATCATTCATCAATACTAACTGTGGTACGGGTACCACCTTTGCTTGAGCAAGAACTAGAACTTGCTACTGTTGTTGCTTGATTCAAAACTAGAAAAAAAAAAATTGAGGCAATAGATTAAATTTTGCTCAAGTATATGACACATTGAATAACACTTAATAGACAAGAAGTTTGGAAGTTAAACATATTACCTAAGTCATGAAATTCATCCTCTAAGGCCTCCATCTAGTCCTTTGACTTGCAAAAAGAAATTGGGACATGGGCTTGCAGCCAGTTTTGAGCACAAACAAGATTTTGAACCATGAGAGGAGAGAGTGAACTTTGAAATGGATCAAGTATGCGACCTCCGTACTAAATGCCGATCCAGAAGCAACTATAGAAACAGGTACAACCAACACATCCTTGGCCATTTTGGACAACACTTGGTACCTATCTGAATTGGCTTTCTACCACCCCAAAATCTCAAATTTCACATCCCTTCTACTCTCACAATTTTCAGCCAAATATTTTTCAATCTCATTGCTACACCTTATAGACTTCTCAGCCTCTAAGAAACACTCATATCGAGAATTAACCATCGTATATGGATCAATACAACCAATTGTATCACCTTCTATGTATGTCCTTTCACTCTCACTTGGTATTGCCACATTTGGTGAATCAACACGAGTAATAATCATACAATCTACCCATGGTCTTCCTCACCAAACCAACTATCTCATCAGCCACTTCATTCCCATAAATTTCAGGAAAAAAAAAAAAAAAAACTTCAAAAGCTCATTTTCTTTCTTGGGTCAAGAACCACAGCTACATACAAAAGTTGATTAATTTTACCCCATTTTCCCCCAATACTTTTCAAATTTTGCTTCCATTTTAGTTGCCATATTTTTCAAGAGATAATTTTGAGATTTAATTAAATGAGCAATATTCTCTTGAATCACAAACATCTCATCAAAGAAGGTATTTGAAGTAACACACAAAGAATCAGAGAACTTCTTTGTTGCATTGTAAAAAAGTTTCAAGAAACCCACAAACGTCCTACAATTTTGAAAATCAACCCCACAAGGAGATCCCAAACCACCACTATTTTCCTTGTTCATAAAGTATGAAGAATAGCAATCATCCTTAAAGTCCATTCCTAGGAACACTTTCTCAAAATTTTCAGCAGTATCTAACATGAGATAGGTAGAGTTCCACCTTGTAGGTACGTCTAGACTTAGTAAACACTTGGATTCAATACCTATTCTCTCCATAAAACTCCTAAAAGTTTGATATTTATTTGGTGAGGATTTCACATACCTCACTGCTTCATGCACCCTAGCAATGAACGCATCAATTTCTTTTAAACCATCCCCCACAATCAGATTCAAGATATGTGCACAACACCTCATGTGCAAGAACTCATGTTCTAAAACAGTCCCCTTCCAATCTTTAGTTACTGTTTGTAAAAATTTAATGGTAGCACCATTAGAGGAAGCATTATCCACTGTCAAGGTGAATATGCCATCAAAACCCCACTCACGCAAACGCATCTCAATCTTTCTACCTATAATTTCCCCTTTATGGTCTTCAACTTGACAAAAATTCAGAATTCTCTTATGCAAGTTCCAATCATCATTAATAAAACGACATGTGAGGGACATATAATTCAAATTTTGAATACTAGTCCTTATGTCTGTAGTAAGGCACACCCTACAACCTTTCAAGGCTTCCCTTAGTTTCTCTCTCTCAACACCATAAATGCCAATCACATCCCTAGCTACAATTTAATGATATGGGATGTCCCTAATTTGCAACTTAGGTTGTAAGGTAGTTGAATATCTTTAAAACCCATACCCTTCAACAAACCTAAAAGGCATCCCATCTATTATAATCATTTCAGCGAGTGCTTTCCTAGAAGCCTTAACAATAACGGCTGTTGGTAAAAGCTGAAACCCTTCCTCCCAATTCATTTTGGGTTCAAATGCTAAGGTTTGTTGCCCTTTAAGTGCATCTCTATTAGGGTTCTTAACACAATTTGACACATGATTCAATAAATTAGTAGTATTATGCCCCTTACTATAAGCACGATAAGTTTTTTTGGCAATAATGGCAAACAGCCTTAAATTGACTCTTACCAATCTTTATTTTTTCAAAATGAACCCAAGCAGTAAAATTTTTCCTATTATTACCACAATCAGCAGCTATCTCACTCACCTTGGCTTTACCATTAGATTTAGGTGGAAGTGCGTCAACATTAGTTGGAGTGGCAGTAGGTTCAGTTTGGGTAGCGGGTGTTGTTTGGGAAGGAGGTGCATCACTAAAGGGTTCCATAACCTAAAGACATCAATTTTAAGCATTAGCAAACTACCATAACAATGATACTACTAACCCAGTAACAAGAACACACACAAGTGACACATCAACAACAACAGGTCAAAGCGACAACAAAAACAACGATAAAAGTAACACACAAACAATAACAATAAGTTAAAAGAGAAACAATAGAAGAGAAATGATACCTTAGAGAACTCTTAGCTGTTAGGGATTCAACTTTGAAAAGGAAGCAAAAAGCCTACTTGAACAACTTTCAACCCTTGTATAAAATTAGGATTTCAAAATTTTAAGTTAGGAAAGCAAAATGAATTAAACAAATGAGCAATAAAATACAATCAGATAAGAAAATAAGAATGTGTTTGGATTTCATCTTTTTAAAATAGGGGTTCATCTTCTTCTTCTTTTTACTGTGAAGATACAAGTATATTGATCATAGAAAAAAAACAAAACAAAACAAGGAATAAAACAAGCAGATAAGAAAATAAAAATGTGTTTGGATTTCATCTTTTTAAAATAGGGGTTTATCTTCTTTCTTTCTTTTTTTACAGTGAAGATACAAGTATATTGATCATAGGAAAAAAAAAACAAAACAAGGAATAAAACAGGCAGATAAGAAAATAAAAATGTGTTTGGATTTCATCTTTTTAAAATAGGGGTTCATTTTTTTTTTTTTTTACAGTGAAGATACAAGTATATTGATCATAAAAATAAAAAATAAAAAAAACAAAACAAGGAATAAAACAGGCAAATAAGAAAATAAAAATGTGTTTGGATTTCATCTTTTTAAAATAGGGGTTACTGTTCTTTTTTTATAGTGAAGATACAAGTATATTGATCATAAAAAAAAATTAAAAAAAAACAAGGAATAAAACAGGGCAGATACAAATCACACTCAGAGCACACTAAAATAATGAATCAAACTAATTATAATGTCTGTCTGTAAAGAGTAAACACGAAAATAAACGCAAAGCACACTCAGAAAAGTGATAACTCAAGTCTTTGAAAAATGATAACACAAACAAACATACTCAAATTATGGGTTTTATCTTTGAAAAGTGATAAATCAAGTCTTTGACCCAACAAATCAAATCAAAAAAATTAGGGTTTCATCTTTGAATCCAATCTCTAAGTCAGTTTTGGTCCATGATCTTTAAGTTTCTTTTCATATGATTCTTATTACTTATCAAAAAAAAAAATCATTTGAACAAAATGATAAACCCATATCACAAACACAAAATACAGAAAAAGAGGGATGAAAAAGGAAGAAAATTTACTTGATTTGAGACTAGGCAGCCGAGACTGAGAGGCTGAGAAGACCCATGGTGGAAACAAAGTGTGGCGGCAGTGTCAGGTGGGGTGTGAGGCGGCGGCGTCAGGTGGGGTGTGAGGTGGCAGCAAAAGCAACCAACAATCCAGTGGAGTGAAGAAAGATTTTGATGTAAAGGAGTAAAGGACTTCGTTTGTTTCAAAATAAAAAAAGAGATTTTGAAATCAACGCTTGAGACTAGAGAGCAGAGAAAACGAAGAGAACTCAGATAAGACCGATTTATAAGAGAGAGAGAGATGAGGGTTGAGAGTCTTGAAACCTTGAGGCTGAGCTGAGTAAGGAGTAAGGAGGACTCATCATGGCCATGGGCATGGGGAAGTGAAAATCTGATTTTGATTTGAAGTGTAGCCGACTAGCTGTTCTAAATCTTCTGATGAAGATTTTCTTTTGTGTGGAAACTATGTAATATTAGTGCTTTTAGCCTTTTAGTCCCATCACTCTTAGCAACTCAAGGATTTTGATTTGAAACTTAGCGTGTAGCACTAAACAACTCAGTGCTTTTAGTCCAATCAGTACTCTTCTCTATTCAAAATTAATGTGTTCTAGAAATAACCAATATATATATATATATATATATATATATATATATATATATTTTATCTGAAACCATCGGTTGGGTTGGGTAATACAGGTTTTTAATTCCTTAACCCGCTACTCGACCCGAATCATCAGTTTTTTTAAGAGACAGACCTGAATCTGACCGACCATGGGTTTCAAATTGACTCGTTGGGCTTCAGGTCTGGCGGACCCGGTTAATTTAGGTAGGTCAGTAAACCTCTGGACAGCCCTAGTCACATTTTACCATTTCATTCATAAATTTTCAAATTTTAATTGCTCTTAAACTTTAACAGCTCTTATTAACTTCCTATTCTTATTACTCTATTTCTTTTGGATTTTTTTTTTTTTACTAGCACTTTTTGAATAACTCGTGCTTCATAATTTTTTGGACTTCAACTCCAATATAAGACCAACTAGGTAGGCTCTCTCTTTCTCTTCTTTATTTGATTTCAAAAAAATGATAATGAAATTGGTATATTGCTATTTTCTTTCGTGATGTTTCTCCAAAAAAAAGTTGAGAGAAAGGCAATGAGAATTTTGGAAGGTTACCAGAGCTACGTTCCACAATTCATTTAAAGTCATTTTCAATCAATTTTTTGTTTGCAAATTTATTATATTCAATTCTATCAGTTAGTTTGTAAATGGTAGAGGACCTTTTCTCTCTAACCAAGAATATGCTCCAAAAGTTTTCAAAGGATGATAGATATATTGGTTGTTACAATGGAACACCTTTAACCTCTTCATCCATGATGGAATTTAAAAACAGCTTGCACAATTATTAAAGGAAGCAGTAGGACTATTGAGAGACTTCCACCAAATAGGCTGTCTAGGCAACCTAGAGACTCGAAAAAACCAACCAACCTGATCGGAACCAACCCCTCACAGCCGAGTCAGAGACCTCCGGCCATCAATGACAGGTCTCAACCCTTAGAAACTAACTATAGCTGGTTGAGTGGCAGGTTTCATCCTTTAAAACCTGAGCCACTCGCCCCTATCGACAAACGCTAAAAATAAGGCTAAAATTACCTAGATCCGACAATGATCTGGTGCTCCACAGCTCCGATCTGGCCACATTTGGCCTTCCATCACTTAAATCCACTCAAATACGGCTAAGATCTACTCTCCTCCTCGCTCAGATTTCCTTAAACCTAGCAATATTTGGTTGGATCTAGCTCAGATCTACTTAAATCCGGTGATACTTGGCTTGATTCAACTCTGATCTACTCAAATCCGATGATATTTAATGAAATCCAGCTCAGCCTCTACTCAGATCAGCAGGAAATTAATCCAATCAGAGTGTACCCGCTCTGATACCACTTGTTGGGAAATTTAGACTTCGGTTGATAAAATTAACAAGTTTTAAACCCAAGTTGTTAATTAGATTTATTATGGATAAACTTGTTAAAACAAACAAACATCAATATCATGTCACAAATAATATGCAGCGGAAAAATAAATAAGACAAGATATGATGACCTAGGAAAACCAATGAAACCAACCAGTTTCACAGTAAAAAGCTGGGGGGAAACCGTCCTGAAAAGTAATCCACTATAGTAAAGAGAAGTTTCAGATCTAGTACAAAACATTTGTCCCTAGACTTTACAATCCCCGTAGATGAACTTATAGCACAAACCTTCTACCGCATCAGAACCTTTGAACTCTTCAATATATGAACGCTACCTTTTGATGCACAGATCCCAGTACGTGACTAACTCCTTTGGAATCCCAATACGTGACTAAATGGGTAGAAGCCGAGCCTTTGGCTAATATTTGAGACCAGGACGCAAGGAGATTCATGTGGAAAAACATTGTCACATGGTTAGACATACTTTATGCCCTCATATATGACAACGGATCACAGTTTGACAGCAAGGCTTTCAGGAGATATTGTAGTGAACTTGGAATCAGGAACAACTACTCTACCCCTGCATACCCACAAGGAAACGGGCAGGCCAAGGCCACCAACAAGGTGATCCTTGATGGATTGAAGAAAATACTATACGAGGCAAAAGGGAAATGGGTAGATGAGTTGCCCCATGTACTATGGTCATACAGAACTACCCCGAGAAGATCAACCAGGGAAACCCCCTTCTCCATGACGTATAGGGTGGAAGCAGTTATACTCGTGGAAACGAAATTCCCGACGATGAGAACAAATCAATTTGAAGAGCATAACAATGATAGTTAACTGTGTGCAAGTTTAGATTGGGCCGAGGAAAAAAGATGACAACAATAAAACTGGCCCACTACTAATACAAGCTGAGGCCGGGTTACAATAAAAAGGTGAAGTCATGGCCACTCGTGCTAGGGGATGTTGTCCTTAGGAAAATGGTTGGCAATATGAAAAACCCCTCTTGAGCCAAATTGGGAAGGCCCTTATCGCGTCACCTCAGTAGCGGGCATAGGTGCATTTAGACTAGATGATCTGGATGGAAACACTGTACTACGACCCTAGAATGTAAGTAACTTGAAAAGATATTATTATTAATACAAGTACATCACATTTGTTATTCCTGTGTCATTGTAGCTAAGGGTTAAACAAAACCTCGGCCATGTCTGGTCCCTTAGATCCATGCCTTGGGTAAATTAATGCCCCAACATATCTCTAAGGGTTAAAGGGTTAAACAGAACTTCGGCCATGCCTGGTCCCTCGAACCCATGCCTTGAGTAAATTAACGTCCCAATAATCTCTAAGGGTTAAACAGAACCTCGTACATGCTTGGTCTCGGACCCATGCCTTGGGTAAATTAACACCCCAACATATCTTTAAGGGTTAAACAGAACATCGGCCATACTTGGTCCCTTGGACCCATGCCTTAGGTAATTTAATGCCTCACAACCTCACTAAGGGTTAAATAGAATCTCGGCCATGCCTGGTCCCTCAAACCCATGCCTTGGGTAACTTAACGCCTCACAACCTTACTAAGGGTTAAACAGAACCTCAGCCATGCCTGGTCCCTCAGATGACAAGCCTTGGGTAAATTAATGCCTTAACGAACTCTCTGAGGGTTAAACAGAACCTTGGTCATGCCTGGTCTCTTTGACACAAGCCTTGGGTAACTTAACGCCTCACAATTTCACCAAGGATAGGACCTCAACATATGCATCATCAAGGGAAAACAAGGACTCATGTGGCAACACCTAAATGGAGAAGTCACCCTGGGTTTTACTTAAAGGTTCTGAAGGTACGTTCATGAGGTACTTTAGAAATAAGAGATCTCAAACACCTTTTTCTACTAAGTGTTTCATTCGTCTCTGAGGACTAAAACAGTTCTACCAATTATACAATTTCTAGTACTAACACATAGTCATTTTTCCCACTATTTACGTGGGCTTAATTTACTTGGATTAACAACAATTCATTACCGATTAGCTTTTTGTTATAGTATGGGTTTTCACCCTTAGAAGCATTATTAGTCTAAAATTTCGACAACCATCGAGATAGATATTGTAGGGAAAATGAAAGTTCACTTGTCATAAAGCAAAAGTTAACATCTTTTCATTAATCAAAAAGGAAAGGTACATCGTAAACCATGGCAAACTGCCACAACAAAAGAAAAATACATAAGATGAAAAGAAAGATCCTAGCTAAGTCTGGGCTGGAGGAGAAGGATCTTCTTTGCTGGCTTTCTTTCCCTAGGGAATAAGAGGATCAGTAACCTTTTTCGGGGTGGCCTTCTTTCCCTGGGCTATAGCTTGAGGCTTGACCGGCTCGAACTCCTTTGTCTTGGAAACAATTTCCTTGCCTTGGTTAGCCCCTGGGCTTTTGGTTTCTGGCAGAGGTTTAGCTTGGGAGACCTCTTTGCCTTGACCAACTCCTTTGCCTTTAGCCTCTAGCCCAGTTCTACCTTGGGCAGCCTCTTTGCCCTTGGCCACCTCCACCCCCTAGCCTTGGTCGCCAGCCTTGCCAGGTCCTTTGGAGGTCTCCGAGGGGGGAAGAGAGGCCTGGGTAATTGGAAGTTGCTTTAGTGTAGTTGTTGTAAGGGCAGCATCTATCTCAAGGCTCGAAGGTGCTTTAGGAGCTTCTCGGAGGTCTTATAAATAGTAAAAATTCTCAGCTTTCCTCCACTTTGAGGTAGTAGGAACTTTAGTCAGGTTCAATGCCTCGGTCCACACCTCGAGGCAATAGTCCCTACAGACCTTAGCCAAGTCATCAACCAGGTGGACCTCGGTCTCCTTCGCTCCAAGGTCATAGAATTTCTATTCTGAAGCCTCCGCAGCCACCTGAACCGCCTAAGCAGCCTTTTTAGCTTTCTCCAGCTCTGCCATCAAATCCTTAACTTGCTGGTTGGAAATGGCTAGCTGTATCTCCATGTAGTAGAGCTTTTTACACTGCTCCTTGGCTTACGCCTGAGCGTTCTTGAGGCCAACCTCAGTGCTCTTCCTCTCCTTGTCCTCAGTAGCCAGCTTCAGAGCAAGCTCATTGTTCTTCTTCTTGGCAGTGACCAAGGACTTGCTGGTCTTTGCGTGAAGATTGTCTGCGAGTCTAGCTTCAGACTGGGCATCTTTCACCCACTTTTCAGCCATAAATACCTCCTGGATTGCCTGTGCAAAAATGATAGAGAAATACCTAAGCAGTTAAGAAGAAAATAATCTAGCATGAAGTTAGTAAGATGGGTCAAAAGACTTACCAATGCCAAGTCCCTCTTCAGGGACAGAAAGAGATCCTGCTGCTTCAAGTTTTTTAGAGCAGTCATATCCTTTGACAATAGGAGGGGCTGCTCCAAGGTGTTTGCAACATATTGGCCGTTCCCTCTATGGAACTCCCTAATGGAGGAGTTCCACGGTATAGCGGCCCCGTCCAGCTTTAGCCGAGGATCCCACGCTGGGTTCAAAGGGTGCACCTTGGCCACATGCTCAGCCTTCTTACTCTCGGCTGAGGAAGCCCTTTGCTTGCCTTTGGCCGTCTATGGCACCTTCGGAGGAGCCCCCCTCATTGGAAGGGACCAACTCCCCCTCCTCGACTGCCTCCTTGTCCTTCTTTCTCTTCCTCAGATTGGCAGGCGCGAAGAAGCTGAAGGAGGAGGAAGCTGAGGGCCCGAGGCATCCTTAGACATCGACCCCTTGGACTTGCCCGCGAAGAGTTCACGGAGGCTTGTCCTCTTCTTCCTCTCTAGTGATATTTCTTCTTCTTCTTCTTCCAAACTACTAGTTATGTGGAACGAAACCTGAAGATTCGTCAAGTTCATCTTCTGAGTCTAAGACCTTAATCACAAGCTCTCCTTACTCCTCCCCCTCTTCCTTAAGCCGAAATTGGTCCATCTCCTCCTTGAGCAATTCTCTCGGAACCGCTTCTTCATGGGGAAAACGATGGGAGGGTAGCTCAACCTGCACGGTACCTTCTCGGGATAGGAATGCGAGCACCGAAACGTCAATCCATGCCAACTGAGAATCACCCGCTCTGACCGTGTTGCCCATATCTTGAAACTTATTAGACAAGGGCTTGAAATCAAGGATAAAATGGACAGCTCTCAGTTGTCCATCCTCGCTCACAAACACCTCGAATCTCAGCACCCTGTTGAGATTTGGCACATTGACAAAGTTAAGATTAAGGGCCATGAATCTTTTATCTG
The DNA here is from genome assembly GCF_040712315.1 of Castanea sativa. Classification (NCBI taxonomy): domain Eukaryota; kingdom Viridiplantae; phylum Streptophyta; class Magnoliopsida; order Fagales; family Fagaceae; genus Castanea; species Castanea sativa. The sequence continues at coordinate 28,475,643 of NC_134024.1, read as the reverse complement.
CAAAAAAAGCCGAGAAGTGAAACCATAGTTAGAAAGGTGAGTCATCAGTCAAAAGGAAAAAAAACTACTAAAGAAATGAAGAAAGAAGCAAACTATAAAACTAATTCCCGTGTTAGAAGGCCTAAACCTAGGGTACCCTACCTGGTGCTCCCTCTTGGGTTGGGTAATGAAGATCGTCGTGCCATTTACCCGAGATGATTAGAAAGTCATCTTTCATGCCTTTATCTAATTTGGGGAGACACGAGATAAGCCTAATTCGAAAGACCTAGACTTAAGGTAATTGCCAGAGTTTGGAAGAAGATGTCATTAGTACATCTAGAAAACGTCGTGCCAGGTGAGGCCCAACTCTATTTTCTCGCTGAGAGCGTCTACACTACCTAAGACTCTAAATAAGTTGGGCATGCATTGATGAGGGCATATCCTATGGGTGATTAAGTAGCCCCTGGTCACTCTACCCATGGGAAGCCTCATTCCTTCTTCTACAAAGGCGATCATGAGAATAACGACCTCCCCCTCCCTTCTGAGGGTGTGCCACCCACCCAAAGGGCAATATCGCAAGGAGACACCCCGAGGAATATTATACAGGGCCCTAAACCCCTCTATACCTGCAGAAGTATCTACTAAGTGAGCAAACCTACCCATCTAAGCAGGCTAAGGTTAAGGGAAAGAACTTTTTTGAAGAAAAATATAGAAAACAGAAGGCCGAGGAGACTGGCTAAGGAGAAAAGAACCTAAGAATAAGATTGGGATAAATAGGGAATTTATGAAAATAATGACTGGAGTCACCTCAAGAGCTTCTTGAAAGTTTGAAGATTTGGAAAATAGGAGGAATGAGTCCCCCAGGTGCCTTATATAAGATGTAGAGTTTGGCGGGAGTTACCCCGCCCAAATTTCGAGGACAAATACTAGCTGTAGGATCTCCATCTCACTGTAGGATGTGGGGAACAAGGCGTCGTATGGGGCATTTAATGAGATGTTATGGACTCCGAAGCGTCAGGAGTGGTTACAGAGCATATAAAGTGACATTCTCACGTGGGAAAATCAAAAAAGCATGTGGAGCCAATCACCCAAAATCAAAACCCCAATTTTCTCCTCAGACAAGAGGGAAAAACTAGATTTTTGAGGGGCTATTGTGGGATACAAAAATTTAATAAGGTAATAGTGCCACGTGTCGTATCCGAGGCCGATAAGGTTTATGCAGTTCCGAGGGGACCATACCCTCAGCCAGCAAGGCCGGGGAGGCGAGCCTTGGCCACGTCTATGGCACATTACCAGAAGAGGTCACACAGTAGAGATAGAATTTCAGAGAGGGGATCAATCCTGACATGTCTGAAGGAATGGTAGCTACCACCACATTTAATGCACTCCACCAAACCCCCTAGCTGCATTTATGTGGAGAAGACACCTAAACAGTGTTGTCTTAATTGTCGCAACTCACAGAAGATCTAGGAAGGTGTCAGATGGGACAAGCACTCGAGTAGTGGCCTACATGATCAACAAATGGAGGGTCAAGATCAGCGAAAAGAAGCTATATAATGTAAAAGATCCTCCTGAAAGAGAGGAGGTTCATGGAGAATCCCAAAGAGAGAAATATTGTAGCTAATTGTTCTTGAGATCAATCTAATAGGAGTATCTGTCCTCGGACCTTGGCGGAGGAATAATATTCTTTATTGTTCCTTGTCTTTTCCTTCTTCTTCAACTGTGCTAGGTTATTTGATTCAAGTTCCTGCCTCTACAAATTCATTGTATTAAGTCAACTCATTCTTGGCACTTACATTTTCTATACTACTATTTAAGGGGCTTCCCCTGTTTGAATTGGATTTTTTATGGCTCAAAAATACCCCTACATCCTAAGTTTAAGCACAAACAAAACTAAAAGATAATCCAGTAAAAGCACATCTCTAACCCTCACCTACAATATTGCCTATAAATTAGGACCATTTTCCTGTTGGTTTTCAAACTCAACTTTAAATGTATTTTGCCAACAATTTTAATTTTTTTTAAGAGATAAATTTACACAATTATCTTCTTTTTTTCTTTTTTTTTTGCAATTAGATAAGTTTACCTAAAAAAATAGGTTTATTAAAAAAAAAATTGGATAGGATAACTCCCATGGTCCCATCCATCTTCCATAATTCCATCCAACATGGCAAAACCTTGGTTTTCATAATATCCTTACTTCCCTTACACTCATTTAAAATATTATGAGTGTTTGGTAGAGTAGTTTGAGATGAAATTTTTGTAATTTTTTGAAATACGTGTCGGTGAAAAAGTGTGTGGAAATGTGTGTAATGTTGTTTAAAATGTAAAAATATGAGTTTAAACTTAGAGACCAAACATGCCCTAAAGAACTTGAATTAATGGGTCAAATGAGTAATTATCCAATTTAACACTACTCCTAACCGTGCATTCACTTCTCCCATTTCCCCTTTCTTAAAAAAAAAAACTCCCATTTCCCATCACTTTCTCATCCTCATTTCTCTCTTCACTTCTCATCCATAACACGCACATGGTTCATGGTTGGTACCGCTCTTTCAAAAACATTTTTTTTATAAAAATAAAAAAATGTGTAACACAAGTGAGATTCAAGTATCAATTTTTTCTATTTTCTCTACTTATTTGGTTTTCTGATTTGTCTATTTAACTCTCTTGGATTTGATTTTTCATTTCATTTATCATCAATTGAATTTGATTTAAATTGGTAGTTTTGCCCTTCAATCTCGATTATGCTCAGTGTAAAAAAAAAGTTTTTCTATTTCTTTTCTTTTGTAAATGGAAATGCAAAACCTTTGAAGCAACCCAAGTCTAATAATAAACAATACAATGAGCGTAAGATCTAAGTTTTCAATTAATTGAAATTTATTTGAATTTGTGTTTTCAAAGTTTGTAGCTTAATGGATTGGTAATTTGCTTATTTATTTTGAGTGAAAATGTTCAAATTTGTTCTCAAATGGTTTTAATTCTTGGGTTGTTTTTTACTAGAATATTTATTTATTTATTAATATCTGTTTGGTTACTGAAAATTATAGATAAGAATGGATTTTTTAAAAGTGAAAATTCTAGGTCAGTATAAACAATTGATTCAATTTAATAAAAGTTTTTTGCAGTTCTAAAAAAAAAAAAAAAATCAAACAAGGAACCAACATGAGGATTCAAGAGTTAGAATGGTACATTTACAAATTTACTCATAGTTTATAGGACTAAAATCCCTTGCACATGTTTTTCCTATTCCCCCCACCCTCCCTTTTTTGTTCAAACCTTCACAAAATACATTTGTTTCTATTTTTTTTATTGATAGTACTCCCTTATTTTATTTTTTTTGTAGAATGAGGATTGTTGGGTTAAGATAGCTTGACCCCAGTTAATTATTCAATTATCCAAGTTGATTAATTAAATTCAGTTTGCATGCAAAAATGTGAAGACACTAACAAATCACCAAAATACTAAGTACAGCAGAAAATAAATTTAACACGGTGACAAATGGGAAAAATCTCGCAAGGCAAAAAACCCACCGGGTGATTTTAAGATCACCACTCTTAAGACTTCACTAAGCAACAACAAGCGGTTACAAATATAAGAAATCTTATCAACTACCCTGGTCTATCCCGAAATATCAATCTACAGTTGAACCTTTGCTCCAATACCCAATTAGATTTGATCTTGTAGTAGCCTTCTTTCCCTTTGATGCACAAACCTCTAATTTGTGACTAACCCATTGCACGAATTCCAAGTACGTGACTAACTCCAGCAACTTGAACAGATGTTGTTTGCTGCAAAGTTCTTCACTTCATAAACAATGAAGATGTGGAAGCACTTGGTTACAAAACCCTATAGCGAACAAACACAATAGCTTCACACAGAGAAAATAAGGGTCTATTTGATAATATTGTTATAGTAACGTTGTTTAAGTGTTGTGAAAATATGTATGGGTGAAAAAGTGTTGTGGAAATACGTGTTGTGTTGTTTAAACAACGAAAAAGTGTTGTGGACATACGTGTTGTGTTTAAACAACACAACCAAATAAGCCCTAAGTCTCTTGGTCTCTGTATCCATGTGTGACGGCCTTTAAATTAAGCTTTATATATGTCTAGGGTTGTGAGAAAAGAAACCCTAAACAAATACACAAGATTGAGCCGAATTTCAAATCTGGAAAATCTGAAATCATAGTTTCAATAGATTGAGCTGCTGTTGAGCTATCTATTGAGTTTCACATTAAGTCTCGATAGTAGGTATCTGTAGAGACTTAATGAACTGCTTTTCTTCCTTTGTTTCTTGGACCAATTTTCATGTCTTTAATACTTGACTTGAACAACATGTTTCTTGAAGTACTAAACCCATCTTAAATCTACTCAATTACAAGTAAGGTGCATTTTGTCAAAGGATTAGCCAATTACAATAAAATATATCCCTAACAAGAATCATGGAAAATTAAAGGAAATTTAAAATATTTATTATTAGTTAATTGTTGAGGAAATTTAAAATATTTATTATTAAGTCTTGATAGCAGGCATCTGTCGAGACTTAATGAACAACTTTTCTTCCCTTGTTTCTTGAACTAATTTTCGTGTCTTTAATACTTGACTTGAACAACATGTTTCTTGAAGTACTAAACCCATCTTAAATCTACTCAATTACAAGTAAGGTGCATTTTGTCAAAGGATTAGCCAATTACAATAAAATATGACCCTAACAAGAATCATGGAAAATTAAAGGAAATTTAAAATATTTATTATTAGTTAATTGTTGAGGATTTTTTACCACCAACCAAAATAGTACCATTAGTAACTCAATTTTTAACTTATTTGCAAGTTGATTTTGTAGATTAAGAAGGGCGGTTTGGGTTTTGCTCCACTAATTATAAAAGACCATTAGATACACATCTCCTTTTTGGTTAATTGGGTGGTTGAAAAATGGATATAGATGCTTGAGTAGTAGTGCACATAGCAAGTCCTTCACTTATTATGTAAAGAACTTACACGGTTGAATATCAAAGATTCATATACTTTTTTTTTGTATGTTTTATTTTGTGATTCAATAGTCTTTAAATCAAAATAAATATGCTCACCTTGATTAATAATGATTACTAGCCTTTAAGCACGTACGTGCTCAAAGACTCTTCTATTTTTTTGGGTAAAAGTTAATAATTTGCATCAATTATAATTTGAAAATACTACATTTTCCAATCACAAAAAAACCTAGGAGTGCGATGAAAAAATTACTTCACCCACAAATGCATAATATGCATCACACTCCTAAGGTTTTTTTTTTTTTTTTTTTTGTGATTGGAAAATGTAATAATCCCAAATTATAATTGTTGCAAATTATTAACTTTTACCAAAAAAAATAGAACAGCCTCTAGGAGGCTAATTTAATTTAAAATTATATAACTAAAAGATAGGGTTATTTTAGAGAATTTAGAATTTATGTGAGGGTATTTCAGTACGTAAAAAGTTGAAAGGGCTTTCCCTGTTTGGACTGGATATTTTTTTTTTGTTCCAAAATATCCCTACACACTCCTAGGTTTAAGTAGAGACAAACTATTCTACCTTTTATCTTGAAAAAAAAAAATAGATACAAACTAAATGATGTCGCAGAAGCTTGAAGAAAGCACACACAATACTCTCTTGATGGAACGAAAACTAAACTATTAGCTTTTGATAGTAAATCTCAAATCCATAAGCGGTTTCCCTGAATTCACAAGGAGATAAACTCGAATCCACTCAAAAAAGAATTTGACAAAAGTTTGTGCTTATTGATGATCATCTAAAAACTGAATTGTCTTTAGAGGCTATAATGCATTTAAATAGTAAAAAGAAGACCTAAGGTGGCTAGAAACCCCAAAAATAACAAAACACTTGAATCAAGGAAATAAATCATTTAAACCTAAAATAACAAAATTACATAAAAATACTAAAGTTAAATAATTACAAAAATTAAATATTAAATCATGTCCTACGAGTGTTTTTTTTTTGTTGAGATAACCGCCCTGCGGGCATAATTCATTCAAAGGAAAAAGACTACAGATTACAAACATCATTCACAACAAAAGGAGCTATATCTCCAAGAGTAGTATCAAACCAGACCTATAGCTCACAGCCGGACTTAGAACGTCTAGCTAAATAGTGGGCAACTTGATTGCCTGATCTTTTAACATGGTTGAAAGAAATAAAGAAAAAGTCCCTAGCTAAAACTAGAATATCCTCAATGTCATGGCCATACTCGGGGTTGCTAGCATCTTCCCTACAAATCGCTTTTATAAGAACCTCTGCATCACCTTCGAAGATACAGTCCAGAGCAGAAACTTCTTTAGCAAATTCCATAGCCCTTCGACAAGCAAAGGCTTCAGCCGTAGCTGCAGAGAAAGGAAGCGGGACTCATTGAGACAAGGCAGCACTGACAGAACCTGAAGAGTTTCGGACTACAATGCCTATCCCAGCAGAATCCACCTCCTTGAACAGGGCTGCATCAAAATTAATTTTGGTGTGGGGCTGAACAGGGGGACTCCAACGAACCAATCTGTTACTGGGCATAGAAGCTCGGGCTGGAGAGATTTGGGCATGAAGAAAATCCGAGAGCAAGACCTTAGCTTTGTCTCTGATCTGATAAAGCTCAACCTTCCGCTCTCCAATCCTGGCAGCATTCCTATCTTGCCAAATCAACCAGAAAATTAAAGTTAACAAGTCTATATTAAAGACGATCCCTCATGGTGAACAACATGCCCAACAAAGCATCAAAATCATGCACATCATACCGTAATACCTTCATCAGCTAGTGTCATCCTTCCAAATTACCATCAAAGAACTACAAGACCAAAGAGCATGTGTTGTGTCCTCATTTGCACAAAGGCAACCTGTGCAGGTAGCAAAAGAAATTACCTTACGCCTCCATAGATTACATAAGGTAGGCAATGCATTATGAGAAGCTCGCCAAAGAAAGTGTTTAACTCAATGAGGGACTTGGAGCTTCCAAATACCATTCCACAAAAGGTGATTCTTGGCATGTGAGGAACAGCTAGGTAGCGAATTCCTAGCCACCCTTACTGTTAATTTGTAGGCACTACGAGTTGAATAGCTACCATTCGAGGATGGGAGCCATACCAACTTGTCAGGAATGATACGGACACTTAGAGGAATACCCAAAATAAGATTAGCCTCATGAGGGATAAATTCATGCCTTATTAGATCCTCTTTCCACGAATGGGAATCTGAATCAATGAGAGCACTCACCATTGATGAAGAAGGGAGCCCAACAGGAGGGGAGGTTGTTCTCGTGGCTGGCAGAGAGGGAATCCAATTAGCTTCTCTAATCTGGACAGATTGGCCATCACCAATTCTCCAAACAACACCCACATCAATAACATGACGAGATTGGAGAATGCTTTTCCAAGCATATGAGCCCTTATTTGAGGAATTACATTCCATGATGGAGGAGTCCAAGAAAAATTTAGCTTTGAAAACTTTATAAAATAGGGAATTCTCACAAGTCTGAAGCCACCAAACCTACTTTGCTAAGAGGGAATCATTGAAAATTGATAAATCACAAAACCCCAAACCTCCTTCATTCTTGGGACGACACAACTTCTCCCAACTTACCCAATGAATTTTCCGCTGCTCCCCTCTATACCCCCACCAAAATTTCCTAACAAGAGACTTAAGCTCTTTAATCAAACCCTTAGGGAGCTTGAAACAAGACATGGCATAGGTGGGAATTGCTTGAATCACCTCCTTAATAAGAATTTCTCGACCAGCTTGGGAGAGTAGCTTCTCCTTCCACCCTTTTAGCTTTTTCCAAACTCTTTCTTTTATAAGGCTAAACTATCTTTTCTTCTCTCTGCCCACCAGTGATGGAAGGCCCAAGTATTGCTCATAGCGGTGTGACACCGGAACTCCTAGGAAAACAGATATGGCATTCCGAAGGTTATGAAGGGTGTTTGAGCTGAAGAAAATACTGGTTTTACCTCTATTTATGCTCTGACCTGAGGCTTGCTCATACATGTACAACAAGGATTGAATTTGGACACACTCAGCTATAGTTGCTCTACAAAAAACTAAGCTATCATCTGCAAATATGAGGTGAGATACCCTAGGGCCAGCAACACATAATGATACTCCCTTAATATTTCCATTCTCTTCAGCCTTCTTAAGGAGAGCATGAAGGCCCTCAGTAACCATTAAAAATAGATAAGGCGATAGGGGATCACCTTGGAGAAGCCATCGGGAAGGAGTGATGAGACCGTGAGGCTACCCGTTGACCAAGATTGAGTATGTGATTGATCTTATGCAAGCCGAAACCAGAGCCACCCATTTTTGACAGAACCCCATTTTTAGCATTATTTTCTCCAAAAACACCCATTCCACCCGATCATACACCTTACTCATATCGAGTTTTAAGGCCATAAATCCTAACTTTCCTGTTCTTTTATTTTTCAAATAATGCAGGTTCTCATGAGCAATCAAAATATTATCAGTAATAATTCTCTCAGAGAAAAAGGCGCCCTGAGTCTCAGAAATCAGATGGGGGAGCAAAGGTTTTAAGCGGTTAGCTAGCACTTTTGCAATAATCTTATACAATACATTGCTCAAACTAATTGGTCTGAAATCAGATACCTTTCTCAAGCTATGGATTTTTGGAATTAAAGTTAAGAAAGTATGGTTAGGTTTTTCGGGGATGATACCTGAGTTAAGGACTGATAAAACAGCATCAACTACTTTACCACCCACTTTATTCCAAAATTTTTTGTAAAACAGAGGGGGAAGACCATCAGGACCAGGAGAAGTATTTGAGTCCATTTGATGAAGAGCTGCATAAATTTCAGTGACTTCAAAAGGCTTAACCAATTCAGTATTCATGGCTTCGGTAACTCTTGATTCCACACCAGATAGGACGGGGTCGAAAAGGGTGGGATTTGCCGATGAGAACAAATTGGAATAGAAGTTAAGCAATATATCACTAACCTGAGACTCTTCCTCAACCCAGGCACCAGCAGCATTCTCTATACCAGAAATATAATTTCTTTTATTCCTCTCTGAAGCTTTATAGTGGAAGTATTTAGTATTTTGGTCGCCATAGCGCAACCAATCCGATTGAGATTGTTGACTCCACATCCGTTCTTCCAAGGCCATGAGATTATGAAGTTCCTCATTCAGCAATGCAAGTCTATCATTCCCACCCCCTGCCATGGAGCGAGCTTCAGCTTTCTCCAATTGTTTTCTAACTTTAGCCAATTTCCAACAGACATTCCCAAAAACCTTTTTATTCCACGTGGTCAACTGATCCTGACAATGACCGACTTTCACCAAAACACTACTCATAAGGTCAATATCCAAATCCATGTCCCAAGCAGAATTAACCACTTCCTCGCATCTCTCATCAGTAACCCACATTGCCTCAAATCTAAATGGCCTCTGAGGCCTATAGTAACGACAATTAACATCATCAGTACATAACCAAATGGGTTTATGATCAGAGGAGAAACTTGGCAGGTGATACAAACGAGCCATTGGGAATTTCTGAAACCAATCCGAGGAGGCCAAAGCTCGGTCAAGTCTCACCCACAAAACTGGACCATCAAAGCAACGATTACTCCAAGTATAAGGCAACCCCGTAAAACCCAAATCCTTCAGAGCACAAAAATCCAAGCACCCCCTGAAGCTTCGCATTTGCCTCTGTGGCCTAATTGGACCTCCCAATTTTTCACCTAGCTGTGTAATCTTGTTGAAATCCCCAATACACACCCATGACAGATCAAGCTGAGTACTCAAATGACGGAGGAGAGTCCAAGAATCTTCCCGGTTAGCAACTTCAGGAGCTCCGTAAAACCCCGTGAAGCGCCAGGCGTCATCAATTCTTGGATTCACAACCGCATCAATATGATGAGGAGAGAACGTCCTAATATGGAGATCATTAACATTCATCCAGAGCAAAGCCAAGCCCCCACTCAGATTTCTTTGAGGGACTATAAACAAATTATCATACCCCAAACGACACCGCAATCGCTCTAAATAGCTTTTCTTCTTCTTAGTTTCCATCAAAAATAGAATTGTGGGGCCTTTTGCTTTCACCAAACCTGAAAGCTCGCAAACTCGCCGGTACTTCCCAAGCCCACGGCAGTTCCAGCTTAAGCAATTCATGGCAAACGGTGGGGCTGAAAGATAGCCACCATCGATGGAGCATCAGAGAGGGGAGAGACATTAAAGCACACGCCTCTTTTTTTCTTAATTGGGGTATCTAGAATGTCTTCTAGGAAATGCTCTCTCTTTGTAGCACTAACCGAAGTAACCGAGAGGGAAGGAGTAGTGGGCTTAATTGGTTTAGAGATTCTTTTGGGCTTTTGACTAGAAAGCGGCCCATTAGAATTTGTTAAGTCCTAGAGGGGGGGGGCTACTAATGGGACAGTTAACCTCAATTGAAGGGAGAATGGGCTCAGTTAGAAGTGGCCCAACTGACTGAGGCTTACCTATTTCGTCTTCCACCTTACCCTGAGCAGCCACCAGCTCATCAAAACAGGACTCCCTCGCTATCAAGTCGCCAAGATTCGCGCATGGACACGGATCAAATTTCATTATGTCACGATTAATCTCTTGGAGTTTTGCTAGGAAAGGATTGCCATCAGCGAAGGTACCCATGTTTTTTGGCAACTTTACCGAGTTGGAGGACTTGAGGGTAGCTTCTGCCTCACTCAACAAGGAGACACCTACTTTTGGGATAGCGTAAGTTTCGCTAGGCTGGCAGCTGGCCATTGAGGGAGAGGAGGGAGCGGGATTTAATTGAGTTTCATACGTCAAGTCTCCATCAATCCGTGTCACTGACACTACCAGCGTAGCATCCGCATTAATGGTCTCCTCCTGCCTATCCACTTCCATCACTGGATTTAACTCTGTCGACGGCAAGTGACCGGGAAACCCCTTCGTCGCCTGACCCTTTTCAGACCCACCAAAACTAGAACTAGGATTCACATCCTTCTCGTAAAAACCAGGGACAAAGACCACTGGCTTAATGTAGGATTTATATGGAGACGCTCTCATCATATGACTATATTGCTTGTCCTCCTCTGTTGGAGAGCCTTTACTCTGAATCCATAAATCACAGTCCTTATCATTGTGATCCAAACGACCACACCAGTAACATATATTGGGAAGGCGTTCGTATTTGAAACTAACCCAATGCTTCTTTCCATCTTCCAAAGTAATCAACCGACCGAGACATAGGGGGAGGGAGATATCCAAACTCACCTTAACATGTATAAATCTACCACCATCCGCCTCCACCCCTCAAGTAGATTGACAAACAACCCCAACAGTGTCACAAATGGACTCAGCCACTTCTCTAGACATGTATCCAATCGGAATATTGTGAACTTGAACCCAGAAAGTAGCTCTATCAAACTTAAGATCATTCACTGAAACATCTTGATCGTACCTCTGTAAAACCACCAAGTGTTTATCAAAACACCAAGACTCACTCTGCAGAACCCGTGCCAGGTCTCCTTCCTTCTTAAACATGAATAATACCAAGTGGTCATCGAGTTTCCTCATCTGAAAACCCTCAGAAGATCTCCAGAGCTGCTTGAAAGTTTTGGCAACCGCTTCTATATTCAGAACGTGTTTCGTAAGAAACTTAGCTGCAACTATAAATTCCTCAGATTTGTGTTGATTCTGAAGGGAGAATTTAGAACCTTCTCTCTCACTTAGAGAAAGGTTCTTCCAGGTAGTTGTTAACTCCTCCATTACTTGAGAAAAGAACAAAGAGAAAAAAACGGAAAAGAGAAAGAAGGGGAAAAGAAAGAAGAATTTCCCAAGAACCCCACGAAAGGGACAAGACAAGCTCTAAGGTAAACTAATTACCTCCAGCGAACCCAAGCACCACCAGTACAGGGGGGACAAAAAAATTCTACAGGCTAAGAACAGAGAAAGGAGAGACCTTTCTGACTTAGCGAGAGAAACCTTGAGTGGTGAAAATGTGTCCTCACATGGCCCACCATTATACTTCCACCAATCACAACTATTATACCTCCACCAATCACAATTCGCCATCGCCACATGGCGAGTTGTGGCACAAAGTTGTACTTATGTAGCATTACACTTTTGTCCCACCAAAACTGGCTCTCATGTGTCATAACTTCATGTAGATTGACGGTCAAGATCCCTCCTACCAAAAAACAGACGGTCACGATCTCCCATCCTTTCAAACCCACACGTTTCGCGCTCCATTGCTCTTCAATAAAATATTAAAAAAAAAACTCGCTCTCTCTCTTTCTCTAGTTCTTCCCAAAATTCTTGAACAATCACAGAAGCCAAAACTTCACTCCAAAATTCTTCAACAGCAGATTCTTTTAGTTCGGTTTTCATCCTCTATTGCTTTTTCTTTGTCTTTTTTTTTTTTTTGGTTGTGTGTGCGTGTGTTGTTTTTTGTTTTTGTTTTGGGGTTCGGTTTCTTCATTCTTGGTTTATATGATATAAAAAGCACTGTACTAAACCCTTTCTTGCAGGGGAATCCGGGTTAGGGTTCCAACCCGAAATGTCGACCCGAAGCCGTCGTCCGCCACCATATTCTTCTTCTTCATCGTCATCTTCGTCCAAGAAGCCATCATCGGTTTCGGAGTATCCAATAAAGAAAGTGACGAAGCCCCAATTGGCAAAGAAACGACCCGCTCTTGTTGATGTCACAAATCAAAGAAATGGCCCTCACACTACTAATTCACGCTCCTCAACCTCATCGTCCAAGCCTCTGGTATTCTTTATTTCTTTAAATTAATTCAACATATATAACCCTCTTTTATTTATTTATTTTTAAATTTGATTATTGATTATATCTTTTTTGGAGTGATTATGATATGTATTCATGTTAATTTTAGATTCTCACTTGTTGTTTCTTGAAATGAAAATATAATTTATGTTTTAGATTTTAAAATTTCTTGTATTTAAAAAATCAATTGGTGCTTCTTTCTGAATAGAGACACACAGGTTGCCCAATCATTTTTACTTATTTTATGAATTTCCGAGTTTCGACAGACTTTTTGTTTTACAGTAACAACTAAACAAGTCACAGAGATAAAGAAACACTTTCACTTGAGAAGATGTGGATAAGCCCATATTACCATTTTTGTTACTAATCATAAAATCTAGGTCAATGTCTATAGATTCATAATTATTTTGGGTTAAGTTTGTCTGTAAAACTGTTTATGGTGTACATAGACATGTCTGTCTTATATTATAGCATGGTTTGGTTCGACCAAGAAACATTCATGGTTTGTGGGGTTCAATTGGTAACCTAGTGGTAATGGCATCCTTTTTGGTGCTCCCTGTCTAGGGTTAAAAGTTCAAACTCCACCTCCCCACTCTCCCAGTATGTACATATCCAAAAAAAGAAAAAAATCATTTATGGTTTTGCATATGAACATCTTGGCAAATCAATTACATAGTTTCTATTCTTTGTACATGCCCATTTTTACGCTATACATTAATTATGTTTAAATTCATATAACTGGTTTTGGAATTTTTGTTATATGTGCAACAGTTATTGTGAATTTTGGATTCATCTTGAAATACATTCATTTATGTTTCTTGATGGTGTTAAGAATTTTTTTTAAAAAATGTAAATTAAACCTGTTTTCTTAATGAATTCAAACCAGTTCTTTATTGCATAGCTTTCTAGGTGGGCTTTTGCCACCAAAAAAAAAAAAGAAGAGAAAAATTTAGTTGGAAATTTTGATAAATGTAAAACATTTATAGGATTCTGAATAATGAGGTTATATTGGTTTTGGCAGTGACTATGTATTTTATTTTGATGATTCTGTTCTAAAGGATGGATAGTGCTTTTGACCAATATTTGGAAAGACGGAGATGTATATCAGTATATGGTGTTCATTTTCCCTTCAATCATTTTTATAGTATCTGATCTTTCATATATATTGACATGGGACATAAGTTTTAGCTTTGAACTTATTGCCACACATATTGTAGTACTTGTTTTAGATTTTCTGAAAAAGATTGATTTAAGTTATATATCTGAAGGTACCATGTGTGGCTAAAATTGCCAAGACTAAGAAGGAATTTTCTGCTTCCACTGAGAATACTGGCTTCCCTGGGAAAATAAAGCCAGAATCTTTGAGTGTGAAATCAAGTGTCTTGGTTCCAACCAAGGATAGATCTTTCACAAGAAGCGATCAACCTATGGCTACTGTTGCAGCCCTTCCTGCTCCATGCTGCATGGATGCTGTTCTTACTGCTTCGAATAGCATAATTCATGCACCCAGAGGCATGGATGTTTCTCCAAGTAGATCAGTTAGTGGTTCCATTTCTTTGGATGAGAGCATGTCTACTTGTGATTCTTTGAAGAGTCCAGTGTTTGAATATATTGATAACGAGGACACTTATGCAGTTACATCGATTGAAAGAAAGACAAGTAACAGTCTCTACATTTCAGATAATGCTGAAAAAGCAGGTTTCTTTTTCTAAAAGATTTAGATTTTGCTTGCATAATTTTCTCTCTTTCTATCATAATTTTTATATGTTGAGGGTCTTCCTCATTAATATATGCCCTGAATACTCTTGGCCAACATGGGCCATCATATCTTGTTTTATTTTCACTTATACAAAAAACAAAAAGTCTTGTTTCACTTTATTACCTGCAAAGTGCATATCTAGAGTATTTGTTGTTATGCTCTTTTAAAATTAGAATACAAAGATATATGTAAACCTGTAATTTAGAATTAGTATTTATTTAGTTTGTAATTTTGGAAATAGTTGCTGATTTTGAATATAGACTAAAATGATAATAAACATGGGGTCTAATTGTTTACACTCCTAACTTAAAATCCTAACTTATTTTCACTATCAGCATTTGAAAACTTTAATTTTTTTTAATCACAATTGTACTTCTACATAATCTTGATTTTTAGGGGATGTCTGCAAAAGAGGTATACTTCTGGAGCAGGAAACATTTGATGAAGTTGTTGATATTGATAACAATTTCTCGGACCCAAAGTTTTGTGCAACTATTGCTTGTGATATCTACAAGCACTTGCGTGCATCTGAGGTAAACATACTTTTCCACACTATATTGAATGTGTTATGTATTCCTTATTATGTCAAATTGTCAATTTTCCTGCTTACTACTAATTAAAGAACATTCATCTTTCTAACTTCTGCTTCTTGTGATTTATTCAATTTTTTGGGGTTTTAGGCTAATAGAAGACCTTCCACAGACTTCATAGAAAGGATCCAAAAAGATGTTAATGTCACCATGCGTGCGATACTGATTGATTGGCTTGTGGAGGTAATTTACGGTGGGTGATGATATTGCCAGGGTGATTTATATAATCCAAGCAATTTCCATCTTCTCCACCCCATTTTTCAGGGTTATATTTTTCAGATTTACCATTGCATTATAAAAATGCTCATTGGCAATATCATCAAACATTCTTTATAATTGTGCAGCTATTTTGGTCTTATAATTGGTTATCTTACCTTATGTTGTTATCTGTAGGTTGCTGAAGAGTATCGGCTTGTGCCTGATACACTTTTTTTGACTGTCAACTACATTGATCGTTATCTTTCTGGAAATTCGGTGAATAGGAAGCAATTGCAATTGCTTGGTGTTGCATGCATGATGATTGCAGCGTAAGCTTTTACCGTAGTCTGTAGATGTTCTTACTTATTAAACTCTCTCTCTCTCTCTCTCTCTCTCTCTATTGGTGTGCATCTGCTGATCTAAATTTTCATAATGATAAGAAGTATGATTAGTAACTTGAGGGGCAATTGTCTTGCCAGTAAGTATGAGGAGATCTGTGCACCAACTGTGGACGAGTTCTGTTACATAACTGATAACACATACTTAAAGGATGAGGTTTGTTTCTATCATCTGAGATTTTACTCTTATATGCTTCTTTGTGTTGCCTCATTTGTCCTATCTTCATAATAATTGGCCCATGTAATTTCTGCAGGTTTTGCAAATGGAATCTGCTGTTCTGAATTACTTGAAGTTTGAAATGACAGCCCCGACAGCTAAATGTTTTTTGAGGTAATAGCTACCTAATATACCAAGAGAAACTTCATTTCTGTTGCTTTGGGTTTTGACTTTTGTGATTCATGACAATTGTTCAGGCGATTTGTTTGTGTTGCTCAAGCGACCAGTGAGGTATTTTTTTCTTGGGCTAAATTGCTTTTAATACTTCAGTTTTATGTCATTTCTTCAGGACTTGCTTGGTTTAAGAACTTTTTTATTTGTCATCTCAGTGGATTTTTGGCTGTTGATTACAGTTTTATAGTAAAAAATTTTCAATTAATATTTGTGACTAACTAACTTCTGTATTTTTAAAATATATGGGATACAGAGTTCTGTTTATTTTGTAACTTTTTTGGTATTAGATTATATTAAAATATGACGGTAATGATATTTTGTTTGGTTTCATGGTGGTGGTAATCGAAATCTTGTTACTTGTGCTGATTTTACCTGCTTCTTTTATTTTTTATTTTTTAGGTTCCATCAATGCACTTGGAGTGCTTGGCCAACTACCTCGGAGAGTTGTCTCTTCTAGAATATGGCATGCTTCATTATGCCCCATCACTAGTAGCTGCTTCTGCTACTTTCTTAGCCAAATTTATACTTCTCCCTGCAAAGAAACCCTGGGTATGTTTTTTGATCCATCTCCTCTGATAATGTATTGTAATATAGTTTGATTCTGTATATATACTGGTACAGAATTCTACGCTGAGGCATTACACACTTTACCAAGCTTCTGATTTGAGTGACTGCGTCAAGGCACTACATAGCCTCTGCCATAATGGCAGTAATTCTAATCTACCTGCAATTAGGGAGAAGTACAGCCAGCATAAGGTATGAATAACCACTATCTCTCTCCGTGTGTGGATTGAAGTGTGAGATGCATTTTCACCATATATTCTAAATCAGTCCTACACAAGCCCTTTGATTACTTCTATAACTTCTCCAGTTATGATCTGGTTCCAGAAAGTTTTAACGACATGTTTTGCTATGATTGCATTTAACAGCCATGTCTTATTACATGATACACTGTGCTCAGTGATGATATATAAGAATAAAATTCACACCTAATTATTATCATGAAGTTTGCATGGGGATTATAAGCAGGATCATATGAGTGACATGAAAATATTGAAGCAGTATGAATGAAACTCTTTGAAAGTGAATTTTGTAGGGTGGGGTTAGTTGCCCATAGGTTTTTACTTATCAAAAAAGAAAAAAAATTGCCTATAGATTTTACTGGCAAGAGGTGAGTCCAAAGGGTTCTTCTCTAGAAAGGTTCCCTATGTTATCCAACCAAAAAAAAAAAAAAAGAATAATTGGAATTAAGTAGTGGTGTTGAGCATCAAAAGGAACTGAGCTATTCGACTTTTCATCATCGTGAATACGATGTTCTTCTATTTCAATAAAATTCTTACTACCTATCCAAAAAAAAAAAAAACTGAACTATTTGACTCTGTTTAACATTAAAACTTCTAATAAGAGGCATCACATCACCAAAATAATATAGACAGCAGTTTGGTGCTGAATTTTAAATACGTGCTCAGATGATTCTTAAACAAGATATTTACACTCTAAAGAGCTTAACACAACACTTATGTTGAATCATTTAACACCATGAAATTTAATAGATTTGTCAATTTCCATGAGATGTTAAAAAGCCCGATTAATGCAAGTGATCAAGCTTTCCACAAATTAGAGGGTAGTAATCTTGCAAGTTTGCATTTGGCCAGGAGCTAATGCAGTTCTATTTTGAAATTATTATTTTACATTTGCCACATAAAAAGAATCACATGACTTGCACATAGGTGCGTGGTGCACCTCAAATTAAGCAGTTTCCTGACAAAATTTGTTGCTTGAGCTATGGTAATGACTTACTGGATTACGTTGTATAAAGTATAAACTTGTGATGGCTTCCAAATGAAAATAGACTATGAACTTGGCTATAATTCACTGCGATCATATATATTTGGTATTTATATGGACTGCTCTAAACTGAATCTTTTTTTCTTTGAATTAGTACAAGTTCGTGGCAAAGAAGTACTGCCTTTCTTCAATACCTCTTGAGTTTTTCCAAGAACCGAGCGATTAGGCATGCAAAACATTGTTCCAAATTCAATGTAGCTGGTTTTTTGTTGTGAGTGATATAACTCTCGTCACCCCATATCCTCTGTGTGGAGTGTTGAAGCCAGTAGTTCTGTGCCTCCCATTGGATATTCGGGCAACCTTTTCAGTGTACTATTCTCCTAGACATAAAATCACCAAGGTTATCTCTTGTACAATTATTGCTTTTGAATTGATTTTCCAGTGTATAGTAAAGTGATAGTGTATACGGAATTATTTTTTCTTGTGCTTTTCCCTCTTTCCTTCATTGATTTGTATGCTATAAACATAAATTGACAGGTTTACTTTATGGACCCTAATTACTTTATGTTTATATGCTATAAACATAAAGTGATAGTTTAGATGTTTGGCTAAGTTCGTTCTACGGCAAATGAATCAGGTGGAATGCGTGTGGCAAAATTTTATGCTTGCTGTATGGGTTGCAACGTTCTTGAAAGACCTCAAAGGGTAGGAAATATTAAAAAAAAAAAAACACGCAAATGTCCAATAATTTCAAAATTGAATTTAAAAGATCAAAAAAAAATAGACTACTTGGAATTCTTTTTTGGGTGAAATTGAATGGAGGTATTAGAATTACGCAACGTGCACTAGGATGCATATAAAAATAATGAAATATGTATGCACTGATTACTGAGGATTATTTTGTTAGATACTCTGGTCCCGCATAACTAGAATATTTTAATCAAACAATAAATAGGTCCTTATTTGAATTAGGTTATGAACAAGGTGAAACCCTTTGGTTTTCAACTGACTGCTTCTAATTAAATGATAGAGATGCTCTATGTTCCTTTAAACGCAAAAATATTTGAATATTTTAGAATAATTGCTTAGACTTTAAGAGTAATTCCCCCCACCCCCCCCCCCCCCCCCCCCCCCCCCCCTCTTTAAATTTCAATTTATAAACAATCTATCTTGTACAGAGGAACTTCTATGTATCACTAATTACCTATGCTAGTAGCAACACTTATACATAGTGTCGGGGTCCGCTTCATTTAATGTCATGCACATGTTTTGGAGAGTTCAAATCTTCTATCTTATTTTTCTTGTTCTACTATATACTCTATAAATAAACACATGTCACATGTCCATTAATTTTATTAAATGCTAAATTTATACCTTTTGTTATTTCAATTTTCTACCTAGACTTAGCCTGAGTCTAGTGATCTAGTGCATTGATTTCCTCAAAGTATTATTTTTTTGGGAAATGTTAAATAAGCACCGTGCAGTGCTTGTTAAGGTTTCCTTAATGAGGGACTCATTTAATAAAAAAATTAAATAAATAAAAGAAAAAGACATAAAAGTAACCCCGCATTTTATTTTATTTATTTTTTCTTACTATGAAGTTCGCTCTACAACTTATAAAATCGGAAAAAAATGATATAAAGCTGCAGAAAAGACAAAAAGTTACCAAAAAAGTCAAAAAAGTTGTTAACGAGCACCTTAAGGTGCTCGTTAACACAATCCTTATTTTTTTAGAGATAATTACAAGCACATGGAGAGGTGCTAATTTAACTATAAGACCCTTGGTTTTTTACCACATTATCATTGTAATGAGTAAGTACATTGGAGCACTAGATCCAAGAATTACCTCTCCTATCCTTTGTTTTTATGAATAATTTTTTTTGATGAATTACCCCTCCCATCCTAATATGTGATTGGATTGTTCAAATTAGAAGTTAAGAGCAATTGCATCAATGGGTGTAAAATTTCTTCTATTTTGCACAAAAAAAAAAAAAATCATATTTTACACACTCACTTTTACAAAATACCCACATCAATTTAGCTATTCTAAACATTTATTCAATAAAAATATTAATTCTTTTACATTTTTATTATTATTTCCTTCACACTCCTCTCTACCCTCTCACAATTCAACACAACCCAAAATCACCAACACCTAGCCACCATCAACGATTAGACCACACCCATCATTAACCCACCTAGCCACCATCAATGAGATCTACCACTATTATCAACCCACCCAACCACCATCATCAAGCAACTAGCCTCCATCATCAACCCACCCAACCACCATCATCAAGTAACCAACCTCCAATTAAAAACCCAAATCCAAAGAAATGTCAAACTGGCCAAATCAACCCAAATACATATGGAATCCCATTCAACCCAAATACATATGAAATCCCAAAACTCACTAATCAAACAAAGAATGAAAAAAGGATCAAAACCCACTTATCAAAATCTCAAAAGCCACTGATCAAACAAAGAATCCCAAAATTCACTTATCAAACAAAGAAAAAAAGAAGAAGATGTGAAATCACCATAGAGATGGCAGGGGTGAGTGGCAATCAGTGAGAGTGGCAATCGGCAGTGGCACAGTTGTGGCGAGAGAGCTTCGAAGATTAGTGGGTTTTGGGAGATTAGTGGCTTTGGGGATCAGTGGCACAGCGAAGAGAGCTTTGAAAAACCATAACTATAGCAAGGGTGAGCGTGAGGTGATAGCGAGAGGGACCAGAGAGAAGGAGAGAGAAAAAAATACTAAAATTTTAAATACAAAACTACAGTAACTGTTTATATATATGAGTGTTTTTTTGGATATATACAAAGTTATGCATCCACTGATGTCGATGTTTTTTTTGAGTAAAATATGTAAAACTAACATCTTTTTGTATTTTGGAAGCACTGATGTGAGTGCTCTAAATAAAGTATATAAAATAAAAATGGACAATGGTCATCTTTTCCTTTAGATTATCAATTGCATTGTTTTTATATATATTTATATTTTATTATTTTGAAAATGAATTGTGGAAGTAAAATGGGGAAAAGAGACAAGAATCAATCTAGCATTTACCCAACAAATCAAACTTTTTATTTTTATAATTTGATAATTACAACAATGAGGGCGGGGGAGTTTAACAATTTTCTTTTTTTGATAGGTGGGAGTTAAACACAAATTCATCCCATATACGCTCAACATATATTTTTGGAAGGAATATATATGATATAATATTCTCTCCAAATTATGACACAAATGGTTATAATGATTGTATTGTATTTTGAGTATTTGAGTTGTTTTTGGCATAAAAGATCGACTTCCTATGTATGAGTATGACTGACTGGTTAAGATAATTCTGCATTGTCTAAGTTACTATAAAGACAGATCTAATGACCGTTTGAATTCAAATTCAAAAACTCAAAACCTAAACCTGACAGTCTTGTGAGTTTCGAAACAGTAACCTGCGACTTAGTCCTAGGTGGCATCTCCACATTAGTCAGTGATGCACAACAGAGCTTATTTCAAACACACAGAAAGCAATATGTCATACGTGGGGGCCCACTTCTGCTACGCTCCTAACGATAACCGAGTTGATCCAACGGTCAAGATCTTTTCACATTTCAAATAATCCCAATTCCCCGCCTCAAAAGTATAATTAAAAAAACCTTTATTAAAATCACACTCAAACACTCGCACTGAAACGCTCTCTCTTCCTCACTCTCTCTCTCTCTCTGCAAAACCCTCTAAAAATCCAAGAATTCTTCAAAGACTCTCTCTTCGAAGACTTGGACTTTGTTTCTCTGTGTGAAAACTGAGAAAGGGTCTTGGGTTTTTTTTTTGTTTAGCTTTGTTGCTTTCTTGTTCTTGAGCTAAAAGAACAAGGGTGAACTAGAGAGAGGAAAGAGAGGTTCTTGGAGTCAAACTGTGAACTGGGTTTGATTCAAAATGTCGACCCAGAATCGCCGTTCGTCGTTTTCTTCATCAACATCTTCGTCTTTGGCGAAGCGACAAGCCTCGTCTTCGACATTGGAGAATCCCGGAAAGGCCACCATGATTGCGCCTCACTTGGCCAAGAAGCGAGCTCCACTTAGTAACATCACCAATGTCAAGAATGTGGCTCACATTGCTTCACGGAGCTCCGTTCCCTCTTCTACTTTGGTAATTACTAGTGCAAAAATGTAGTGCAAAATAAAAATGAATTTTTTTTTTTATAAAAAATGTTTGAAACTTTTGGTTCTTGTTTTATTTGTTGCTTTATATTATTAATGGGGTTTGAGAAACGTTTCTTGTTTGTGGGATTCCCTTCATTTGTCAAATTTTTTTTTGTGGCATTTGATTTATAGCTATTTCATGTTTAATGTTACTAAGTGATTCATCTTGTGCATGTTTTCTTTGCTTTTCTTTCGGTTTATGTTTAGTAAATTTTATCATTTTCTAAGGAAATTGATGCTTATCCGTTAGGTTGTTGAGAAATTGTATATAAATATTTATTTTTAGAGCTTAATGTAACAATTTGATTCAATGGAGCTGAATACATGAAGACTTTTGTGCTAATTCTTGCTATTAGTATAAGGAAATATACTAAAATTATATAACTTAAGCCTCAGTCTTGAATTGCTTGCCCTGTGTTGTATATTTTGCACCCACGAATCATGGACATTCAAATATCTCTGGCATGTCCGTGTCAGACACAGACACACCAGAGACACTTTTGCATTCTTGTTCTTGGTGTGTCGGGAAGAAACTATAATTTTTAATTAAAAGTATTCATTTGATTTTAGATATATTTTTAAAGATTTTGATAGTCGGTACTTATTTTGAAAATTTAAAATAAACATAAATATGCCTAAAAATTAATAAAATATACCTAAAAATATTAATTAATTGTCATATCCTATTGTGTTGTGTCCTAAATTTTTCAAGAATTATTATATCGCTGTGTTGGAGTCCATGCTTCTTAGATTAAAGATCCTATTGGATTACGGTCAAGCCTATTGGACGGCAGTAATTAATTTTTTGGTAACATAGATTTCAAAATTTTAGGTTTCAGGGCATCTATTGCATTGATCATAACGTTTTAGGAATTCATTAAAGGCTCTAATTTTGCTTCTATGCTCATCATGAGCAGTTTTGATGTGTTCCACTGTGTGCAAATACCATCAAACTCAATGCACATTAGTGTACTTCAATTTTCACTTTGTTGGTGTTGTACATATGATATAGAACTTATACTACTTGCTGCACTTTCAGTTGTAAGACTAAAGATAGTATTAGGGAGATTGAGTAGCTTTCATATTTGCAGATGCCATCTGCAACTAAAACTGCCAAGGCAAAGAAGGCACCCTCTGCTAGCGCCGGTAGCACGGCGTTTTCCAGGACCAATTTCCCTGCATCCTTGAACGTTAAATCAAGTGTACTTGTTCCATGTAGCAAGGTTACATCTTTCCCTAGAAGTAATGAAACTGCCCCTAGCACAGCTGCTGTTCCTGCACCTTGCAGCATGGATGTTTCTCCAAGTAAATCAGATGGACTTTCAGTTTCTTTGGATGAGACAATGTCTACTTGTGAGTCTTACAAGAGTCCTGAAGTTGAATACATTGACAACAATGATCTTCCAGCAGTTGATTCTATCAACAGAAAGACATTAAGCAACCTCTACATTTCACACCATGACGAAAAAACAGGTATCTTTATTGTAGCAAGAAAATTCAAGCCTTCAGTTTATGTTGTATTTGTCTCTATTCTTTGATTTTTCCCTTAATTTACTAATATATTTATCATGCATCTAATTTTTATATTCATGTTCATTTAAAAAGCTCTTGCCATAAAATTGTGGTTTATATTAATTTGGTTGCAGGAAATATCTGCAATAGAGATGTCCTTGCAGAGATGGAAACAGATGATAAAATTGTTAATGTTGATAACAATTACATGGATCCGCAGCTTTGTGCAACCATTGCTTGTGATATTTACCAGCACTTGCGTGCCTCTGAGGTATATGTTAGTTTTAGTCTATCACTACTAAAAGCCTTTTAATAATAGTAAGGCATCTATAGCTAGTCTAGTCTAGTCTACATATATAGTTTATATGGGTTTCATATTTTAAATTTTGTTTCCCATTGTTTGTATTTTTCTTATCCGTTTAATTCCTGGGAATTTTAGGCAAAGAAAAGGCCTTCCACAGACTTCATGGACAAAATTCAGAAGGACATCAATGCCAGCATGCGTGCAATATTGATTGATTGGCTTGTGGAGGTAATTCATGTTTGTTGATAGTATGTATATTTTGTATTCCCTGAAGGCATGCCATAAGAGATGTGAAATTTATGAGGATAATTTCTTATTATTTTTAAATAATGGGGATTTTTTGTATTATTAAATTTGTTGTCAGCAATATCGTCACCTAATAATTGTAACTTTATCAAGGATGTACATGTAACATATATTTATCTTGTGAAATTCTGAACTTCTGTTCCAACTGCAGGTGGCTGAAGAGTACAGGCTTGTACCTGACACATTATATTTGACCGTAAACTACATAGACCGGTATCTTTCAGGGAATTTGATGAATAGGCAAAGGTTACAGTTACTTGGTGTCGCGTGCATGATGATTGCCTCGTAAGCAAACATTTACCCTAGTGAGTTATCCTTATATGTGAGATTCCTTTATTTTGTGCTCTTAGTAAAAATATTAACAAGAAAATTATTATATTTCCAGCAAATATGAGGAGATTTGCGCACCCCAGGTAGAAGAGTTCTGTTACATAACTGATAACACATATTTCAAGGAAGAGGTTGGCCCTACCCTCCTTTGGCTGAATTGCGCTTTTTCTAGATGATTCTTGCATTGTTTCTATCCTGCCTAAGCAGCATGAACATTAGCATTTCATATGCTGCAGGTTTTGCAAATGGAATCTGCAGTTTTGAACTACTTGAAGTTTGAAATGACAGCACCAACAGCTAAATGTTTCTTAAGGTAAGGGCTAGTTCATGACTATTGACTATACCTATGTTTTTCATGCATGCTGCTTCAGATGGTGACTTGTGATTAATTATGTAGGCGATTTGTTCGTGCTGCTCAAGGAATAAATGAGGTATTGTTCTTGGATTTGAGTGCTCAATATGTTTGCTTTTGCATCTTCCCTGCCATATGCAAGGTCTAAATATCATCATTTTGTTTACACTATTGGGATCGTTCGCTTGAATATAATGCACCATGATTAATTTGATTATGGTATTTTAAAATTTGTAATTCTAATATATGCGGATAAAAGATTTTAATATAATGACTAGATTAGTAGTGAAAGGTGGTTGGGAAAAAAATAGCCATCATAATGGTCACTTTATAATATATATAGTGTTGGTTATTGATTATACTTGCCATGCCCTAACACTTTGATTCTTTGCGTGTATTTATTTATTTATTTGCTGTCTTCTCAGATTCCATCATTGCAGTTGGAGTGCTTAGCCAACTACATTGCAGAACTATCTCTCTTGGAGTACAGTATGCTTTGCTATGCTCCATCACTTATAGCTGCTTCGGCAATTTTCTTGGCCAATTATTTTCTTTTCCCTTCAAAGAGACCATGGGTATGTGCATGATAAATCATTGATACATTTCTTATGATTTAGGTTTATTGTTTTTTGTAGTAAGTCTGCTTGTAATATAACTTGATTTTCAATTTGTTTTGGTACAGAATTCCACCTTGCAGCATTACACACTTTACCAGCCTTCTGATTTGTGTGACTGTGTCAAGGATCTCCATCGCCTGTGCTGCGATAGCCATAATTCTAGTTTGCCTGCTATCAGGGAGAAATACAGTCAGCATAAGGTAAGAAAAGTTCCAAGTCTTGTACTGTTTCTATCTCTGTCTCTGATAAATTATTGATCTCCCAAAAGTTCAAGTTGTTAGTAAATGGTGAACTTTAATCTCTCCCTAATAAGTCTTATGTGGAAGTTTTAACTTTTTAAAATCAAATGCTCTAATACCATTATAAAAGTACCAATTCTCCAAAAGCTTAAGCTGTTTGGAAATCAATTAACCATTATTCCAACACTCACACACATGTCCACTAATGCTCTCTCAATTTGATTATTTTCTCTTGAGAGACTGATGAAAGTAGGATCAGGGGTGTCCTTTGTTGTGAGCATGTTGTGTCAGGTGTATTATAACAATAATCAAATAATTAATAACTGAAAGTATGATCAGTTGCAATTGGATGAGCTGGTTGTGTAGTCCATAGTTTTAGATTGGTTAGAAATCAGCACCATCATTTTGCTAAAATTTGTATATTTTGGTTGATCTGCTAATGTCCTAGGTTTTAACTGAGATGTTTATTTCTTCCTCAGTACAAATATGTGGCGAAGAAGTATTGCCCCCCTACAATACCTCCAGAGTTTTTCCACAGTTTAA
Source organism: Castanea sativa (assembly GCF_040712315.1). Taxonomy (NCBI): domain Eukaryota; kingdom Viridiplantae; phylum Streptophyta; class Magnoliopsida; order Fagales; family Fagaceae; genus Castanea; species Castanea sativa. The sequence continues at coordinate 28,449,366 of NC_134024.1, read as the reverse complement.
GTCACTAGACATTTGGATTCCTGGTCCAATGCTTCAGTTGGATATAGACTTGACATCAGTTCACGGATACTAGCAGCTAGTTGGTTCCAAGCAATGGAATTTTTTTTTTTCTATTTCTTTTCTTCCGCCTCTTTGTATAACGTCTTCTTTTTCTTGATTTCATTGTTAATGTAGTACGTTAGTATTTTTGTGCATACTGTTGGGGGTTCTGCTGATTCCACTGTTTCAGTGAAATGTAAACTCCAAATGTTGTATAATAATATATGCCTTCTTTCCTTCCCAGTGCTTTCTCTGTTTATCCTAGAGTTAGATCTGCATGAAGCCAATATTTATAATGATTTTTAGCAACTTAAATAGAATTTATTGACATAGAACAGGCATCTGCTGATGATGGTATCACACTCTATCCCCTTCTTCCTTTATCAATTTTCAGAAAATTTTAAGAGAAAGAACTTACTTTCCATCTACTTTTAGTTTATTAAAGAGCCGATGAAATTTGCTCATACTTAGACTACAAATAGAACTTATCACCGCACACCCTTGTTGCGATGGTCACTTCACAAGTATAAGTGCTTGTGAAGTGTGGGGGCAAGGGGGCTGGGGTTTAAGTATTCAGGAGGAAGTTTTATACACATATATACTTAGATTAGGTTAGAGTAGAAATTTTATTTTGTATATATATATAAAAAAAAAAACTACAAATAGAACTTCAACAAGAAACAACTTTAAGGAATCCTTTCTGGTGTAAACTCTGCAGGGTTAGGAAATCATTGAGGCTTAGGAACTTTTACATACTCCTTGTGACATATAATCTAACGTTATATTTTTCTAAATTCACACTCAATATATAGATATATGAGTGATTTGAAGAGGAACATTCTCCATATATAAAATGTGGAACAAAAAAATTGATGCTTAATAACTAGCTTAATTACGATTGATTTTCTAAAAAAAAAGCTTAATTACGATTGAAACGGTCCTTAAATAGCAATATTGTGCTTGCAACCAAATGAGTATTTGTAATTCATCGGGTCCTCAAAGAATGGAAGAGGCTTGTTTAAAGGGCAGAGATCATTGGTGCCACCATTATTACACCCTCCCACTACATTATCATAAAACATTCATTATTTCCAGAGGTCTGAACCAGAGACCTCAAACATCGGAAGCTCATCCATGTAATTAAAGTTTGATGAGAAAGTTTGGTGAGTTAATCATCCATTGCATCATTATCATTCACCTAGCATCCGTCCTCGAAAGTTGAAAGGTTCTTCAAAAAGCTTCTTTGGTCTCAGCCACAGTTGATACATGCCCTTGTGATTGAGGGTGTGATCTCATCGGAGAGAACAATGTTTTTTTTGCTCGTGTTGATTACCATCATTGATAAGCTTCCTTTTCATGATGTGATCCAACAGATTTCTTCATGTAATTATCTACTGTAGTAAGTGTTCTAAGAACCTTTTCTTTTCCTTTGGAAGGAAGGCAAATCTAAGAATTTTGAAATCTAAGAGGAAAAAAAAAAAAAAAACTCTATTTGTCATGCTAGAAGTCTAGAACAAAATAAATCAAGTACGTAATCAACATAAAAATTTGTATCATAAATTATTTTTTTTATTAAAAGAATTTCAACCTAAAGTGTTTGCTTTTATGACAAAAATCTTTACCATCAAACCTACTAGTATCAAAAATAATAATTGATATGTAGTACAGTAGTAATATATTAGTAATATATTAATCATACCTTAATCTATGTATAAAAATCACATCGACTTCAATTTAAGGTTAAAAAATTCAAAGCCTTATGATTATGAAACGTACGGTTAAGGTGGTTCCTAATTACATGGGTTTTCTCATTTCTCAGGTATCCTAGACTTCTAGCCATCTAACCTTAAACAAAACTTCTTATGGGTTTCAGTGCCCTAATCAACAATAAAATGGCTCTAAGCCTCTAAGTGTGATTATCGCCATCACAACTCACTAGCTTACCTTAATTATAATTAGGAAAAATGTTAGTAGCACATCCAAATCCAAAACAAGCTTATGTGTCAGCTTGTGAATTGTATAGTAAATCTTAAAATCTACTCTCTCTTTAAAAAAAAAAATTATTATTAATGATGTGAAGAAAATCAGTAGGCTGGATGCTTCGGGCTTGAAAGGACTACTTGCTCTCTCGATGGCCTGAAAAAGAAAGAAGAGCGATCAAAGGTGGTCGGGGTCGCCGGCCAAGAACCCTCCGATGGCAAAATTAGTTTTCTCTCTATTTTTTGGAGTTCCAACTTTTTGGGAGAAGTAAAAAACATACATTTGTTTTGTTTGAAGGAATGTTTATATAGCGTCCTAAGAACAGTTATCAAACTTGTAACATTCCCTAGATTTGAGGAGGTGTGAGGGTTCAGAGATAACTTCCACAATTGTTTGGGAGTTACATATTTCTCTACTAACTGTTATTGGAAGTTATGCGTGTAATAAGAAGTTGTACTACACGCTCAGGAATTTTTCTAAGTGTCTAGGGTTTGTTCAGGGGTCCTCGTCCTGAGGACTTCTAGCTGAGCGTACCACGCATCTAAGGGAGGTCCTTCTTTTATGGACGACCCTTTCCATGGACGAGGTTCATGACGACCCTGGACGACATGGCGGGGTTCTTGTGAAACTTGACCACGCAAAACCTCATCTAAACATCCTCCTGCATGGACGAGCTTCATGGACGAGGTTCTTACAACCTTCGATTGCCTGGTCTTGCCCTGGACGACCTCCATGGACGATTATTGGAGTTTATCCCCATCAGTTGCCCCCTTGTCTATGGGTCGTCTAGGAAGCATATAAAACGATGTCATTTTTTTTTTGTGGATGCGTGTCTTTATGTTAGCTGTATGTGTGCCACGTATCGTGATTTGATTGGTGACTGGTCATGTCAGCTTGTTTTTTGAGGGACGTGCCATTTGTCACATTTTGATTGGTCGTGTCACTTCGGGTACTAGGGTTCATTGCCTATAAATAGTGGAATTCCTCCACTACCCTCCTCATTTCTGAAATTTTATTCTTTGACCTCCCTCGTCCTAGCGCCTCGTCTAGAAGTTTCTTGCGTCCATAATCTCTTCGACTAGATCCAGGTATTTTCTTCATCCTCGTCCTCAGGATTTTAGCTTTCTTTAAAAAATTTCTGAGGTAACCCTTTCTTCGTCTAGCGATAGTGTTGCCAAAGCCATAGACGAGTATCATGAACTTAGTAGTTTCAGTGGGTCTAGCGATAGTAGTAGTGATTGCAATAGCAGTAGTGAAGGAAACACTACGGACGAGTATAGGTCTGGCGTCCCTGGGGTTCCCATAGAGGTACTTCAGGAAAGCCTTAAGACGAGGGCTGAGTCCGGGTCTAGGGCTGGTATTAGTGCCCCCTCGTCTTCTGCTCAGGACGAGGAAGAGGTAGTGTATAGTTGTGTTGTTGGGGTTGCTTCTAAGACAGACTAGAAAAAGTTAGATATTCTTAAGACATGGTATCAAATTCCTGAGGACTTGAATCCCAGGGTACTTGTGCGTGGTGAGTGGTGTTGTCAACCCCATTTTGGTGTTGGTATTTATGAGGCTTACCTCATGGGGGGTTTGAGGTTGCCCATTAATGCCTTTGCCAGGGAACTGCTTTCTAGGTTGGGTTTAGGCATATGTCAGTTTAACCCTAACGCATGGAGGCTGATTGTCGCCATGCAAGTTTTATGGAGGGAAGTGTTTGAGGGGGATCGTCCTCTTACCGTGGACGAGTTCCTCTTCTGCTATAAGCCCTCCGAGATTAACCAATCCCTTGGCTTTTATCAGTTCACAGCCAGAGGGAGAGATTATAGGCTGATTAAGTCCTTAGTCACCTCAGATAGGAAATGGAAGACGGAGTTTTTCTTCGTCTCTGGCTTTTGGGTTGAACGCTCTATTGAGGTTAGCAGAGATCCATTTCCTCCTTACACAGGAGAGATAGGGAACCTTCGTCCTGAAGGTACGTCTATGGCTAAACCTTTATTTTTTGTTACTTTTGATTGTAGTAGTCTAACCACTTTCCTCTCCTTTTTTGTAGGTGCTAGACAACCTCAGTTGAGTAGGTTTTACCTTGGACAAGTCCAGAAAGCTCGTCTTCACCCTAAAAGGGACTTCCATTCTTTAGTCACTTATCAGCGTCTTGCTACTTGGGGACTTGGTCCTGAGCCTTCCCCTCAAGCCACTTCCCACGAACGTATAGTTCGGAGACGTAAGTTTTTACTTTTAAGTAATCCTTTGTCATTCCTAGAAGTAATTTTAACAATTTTTTTTCTGCAGGAATGGCTACCATGAAGGAGAATAAAGGGAAGGAGGTTATGGACGAGGATGTGGGGCCTGAGGTTTTGCCTCAACCTCTTCCTGCCCTTGGTGGGTCTCCTCGTCCTGTCCCAGAGGAGTCTTAACCTCATCCCTCCACTGGAGACAAAAGGAAAAGCTTGTCTCTCGGGGTGGACTTGGAGAACTTCCGAGCAGACGTAAGGAAAAAAGGGCTAAGCATAGGTCGTCGAAAGCTAAGAAAGCCCGAACCAAAGACGATCAAACAGACCCCGTCCTCGTCCCCCAGGATCACTCCGTCCAGATAGTAGATGTTGATTCTGAGCCCAAGAATCCTTCATCTGCGAAAATCACGTCCAAGGTCACTGCTCCTGCCTTGTCCCAACCTTCTCAACAAGTGCCTTAAAACCTTCTAGCCAATGAGAACTTGGCTTGGGAAAGATTTGAGAAGGCCGTGACGGACGAGGATGTGCTGGCATGCTATGACATGCCTTTAAAGGATTTTTAGCACTTCGCAGTTCATGACCTCTTTAAGGTATGCACTCTTTACATATGTATCCCTCGTCTTTCCAGTAATGCTTGTACATATTGTGATAATATTTTAATGTGTGCAGGCAATGTCTAAGTTTATCGCCGTGTCCAGGCAGGTGACAGAATTAGACAAGACGAGGAACTTATTGGAGAGGACGGTCCAAAAAGCGAAGGACGAGTCTAAAAGGTGGGCTGAAGTAACTGCCAAGGCTAAAGAGGATGCGAAGAAGCTAAAAAGCAATGTCGAGGAGTTGAGGACAGACGTCAAAGTTAAGGACACTCGTCTTGAATTCCTTCAGAAGAAGAATGACGAGCTAAGCACCCTTCTTGAAAAGGTCAGGGGAGACACGGTTGCAGAGTTTAAGTTGTCCAAAGAATTCACCAATCAATTGGACACCAACTATGCAGCTGGGTTCGAAGATTTCAGGATGGAAGCCATGGAGAACTTCCCTGAAATTGACTTCAGCCTCATCAAACTTAACCTGGGTGGGGCTACTTCAAGTTCCCTTCTCCAGATAAGCTCAGAGGACGTCAATATTGAGGACGATGCCTCTACGAAGCCACCTCAGGACGACCCTAACACCGACGCCCCTCCTGCTTAAAGACGAGATTTTTAACTTAGTGTTTATTTGTTTTTCTTTTTGATTTGGTCCGTTGTTTTTAGGACCTTTATTAAGATATATTTGGAAACAATTCTCTCGTCCATCGTACTTTGGATGAGTGTATTAACAATTGCCTTTGAAGGCTTGCTTCATAAGGGTTTTTAGACGATGGACGTCTCCCCTTTTTATGCTTTAATGAATGTCTATTTTCTTAATGAATGTCTCTTTTCATCCATTACTTTTATTTCATGGACGAGTTTATCCTTTATCACTGCTATTATTGAGATTTGCATACTTCTAAGTATTAAAGGGTCGTTCATATGCTTTTCTTATGGACGACGTTAGAGGTTCGTCCACAAGTTTTTTTTGTGGACGAGCCGTTTATGTGTGGACGATTCAGGATAGCAATGATGGTCTTGTTAGACCTTAACCTCGTCTATAGGCTTGACTTGGCATTTGCCTTTTGTCAAGACGCTTTTAGTGTTTGACTTGTCCTGGAGCATCTAAGCGTACTGGTCTGATGCTCGTCCATGGACTAGTACCTCACTATATGGCCTTTATGCCTTGGCTTATTTTTACTTTATCCTCGTCTTGAGGAAAGTTTATGAACGTTACATCCCTGCGTCCAGAGATTTTCATTCGTCTTAGGGTTTTGCCCCCCTTGTGGGTACGATTATGGAAATTAGATTTATGCATTAAATACATTAGAAATCCAAACTATATTATTATATGAACATTGTCCACAAATATGGCACATGCTTATAAGATAGCGCCTTATCAAAATACTTAGGAAAATACATAACCTCGTTTTTCACAAGCTGGTCTGTAGACGGTGCAAAAGTTTAAGAACTAGTGCACTTTTTATTCTTAATACACACCATAGTAGTAACAAAAACACAACAGTAAATATGAGTGAACACATAGATCATAGTTATAACTTCGTCCATGTCTGTAACCTCGTCATTGCTTTCCCTTGTCCTCGCTCATTACTGAGTACCTTCTTAGGTGCTTCACGTTCCATGGATACTCTAACTTCCGTCCGTCCAGAGCTTCCAGGTAGTAAGACCCCTGCCTTTTGCAGTTGATTACCCTGTAGGGTCCTTCCCAATTGGGTCCTAATTTTCCATGAGCTGGGTTCCTGGTTGCCAAAGACACCCTTTTAAGAATGAGGTCTCCGACGTTGAAACGCTTGGGTTTTACCATGGCATCATGCGGCCTAGCCATAAGATTCTTGTATCTTGCTGTCCTTTGCTCTGCATCCATCCTTACCTCATCAATGAGATCAAGGTCAAGGCGAAGCTGTTTCTCATTTTCTTTATCCTGATACTTCATCACTCGATGGTTAGCCATATGAACTTCAGCCGGTATGACGGCTTCACTTCCATAGGCTAGCTTGAAGGGGGTTTCTCCTGTCGGGGTTCTCACAGTTGTCCTGTAGGCCCAAAGAACACCTGGTAACTTCTGGCATATCCCATTTGCCCCCTCGAGCCAAGTCTTGATGATTTTTAGCAGGGATCGGTTCGCTACTTCGGCTTGTCCATTCGCCCGTGGATGGGAGGGTGAGGAATAGTGATTCTTGATTCCAAAATGTTTGCAAAAGCCCCTGAAGGGTGTGTTGTCAAAATGGCGTTCGTTATCTGATACTAGTACCCTGGGTACTCTGAACCTACATAGAATATTCTTCCAAATGAAATTCTTGACGTTTTGCTGAGTGATTTTTGCAAGAGGTTCGACCTCCACCCACTTGGTAAAGTAATCAATCCCTACTACCAAAAACTTTATTTGTCTAGTTCCTGTGGGGAAAGGGACCCAGGATATCCAGTCCCCATTGCGCAAAGGGCCACGGGGCCATCATTGGGGTCTGGTACTCTGACGACTGCCTAGGGACGTTGCTATAGCGCTGGCACTGGTCACATACCTTGACATAGGCCTTAGCATCTGTCTGAATTGTAGACCAGTAGTAGCCTGCACGGACAACCTTATGGACAAGCGATCTTGCTCCTGAATGATTCCCACATGCTCCTTCATGATCTTCCCTCAAAACATAGTTTGACTCATTCGGAGCCAAGCACCTTAGGTAAGGTTGGGAAAAGCCTCGCTTGTACAATACTTCGTTTATGAGGACGTATTTGGCTACCCTTACCCTCAACTTCCTAGCTTCGTCTTTGTCTTTGTCTTCTAGAAGCCTTCCATCTTTAAGATAAATCACTATCAGACTCATCCAACTTTCTCCCCCTCCTATCTGCTGTATGTCCGGAAGGTCTATGCTCGGCATGTATTGGACTTTGTCGTACCCGTCCGTAACTCCTCCTGCCGAAGCTGCTTTCGCCAAGGCATCTGCTTCCATATTTTCTTCCCTAGGGAGTTGGACAAAACTTACGTCTGAAAATTTTTGTGCAAGTCGTTTCACTTTGCTGAGGTATTTCTTCATCCGATCTTCCTTGGCATCATACATTCCATTTACTTGGTTGATGACTAGTTGAGAATCTCCTTTGACTATTATCGACTCCGCCCCTAAGGACTTAGCCAATTCCAGTCCTTTGAGTAGAGCTTTGTACTCAGCCTCGTTGTTGGTAGTTTGGTACTGTAGACGGGCAGCGTACTCCAACTTATCACCCTCTGGGGACTTGAGTATGACTTCAATCCCTCCTGCATATAGTGTGGACGATTCGTCTACATTGATAACCCACCTTTCAACTCCCTCGTCTTTGTCTAGCTCGTCTTGGCTAGGGGTGAACTCTGCAATGAAATCTGCTAATGCCTGCACTTTTATTGTGCTCCTTGGAAGGTATCTAACGTCAAACTCGCTAAGTTCCACAGCCCACTGTATTAATCGTCCAGCAGCTTCCAACTTGTTCATTGCCTTCTTTATGGGATGATCTGTTAGGACGTTGATAATATGAGCTTGAAAATAATGCCTCAGCTTCTTGGAAGCCGTAATCAAGGCAAAAGCTAGCTTCTCCATCATCACGTATCGTCCTTCCGCTCCTCTCATCACACGACTTGTCTAATAAACTGGTTTCTGGATTCTCCCTTCTTCTCTGACCAACGCTGAGCTTACTGCGTTTGGGGACACCGCCAAATACAAATACAGCTCTTTTCCAGGTACAGACGGACTCAGCAACGACGATGTCATGAGGTATGTCTTCAAGTCTTGGAAGGCCTTTTGACACTCGTCTGTCCACTTAAATGCCTTCCTGAGGACTTTAAAGAATGACAAACACTTGTCAGTAGCTTTTGACACAAACCTGTTAAGGGCGGCAACTCGTCCGGTAAGAGACTGAACTTCCTTGATATTTTTCGGTGGTTCCATATTCAGTATTGCCTGGATTTTGTCCGGATTTGCTTCAATTCCTCTGTGCGAAACTATGAACCCCAAAACTTCCCCGACAAAACTCTGAAAGCACTCTTGAAGGTTGTCCAGATGTTTTCCCTCGTTCAGGCTCTTTACCAGCATATCATCTACATAAACCTCCACATTTCGCCCGATTTGAGGACGGAACATGTGGTTAACCAGTCTTTGGTAAGTCGCCCCTGCGTTCTTCAAACCGAAGGGCATTACTTTGTAGCAAAACAACCCTTGGCTTGTAATGAATGAGGTCTTTTCTTGATCTGCCTCGTCCATCTTTATCTGGTTGTAGCCTGAGAAGGCGTCCATGAAGCTCAGCAACCTGTGACCTGCCGTTGAGTCCACCAGTTGGTCAATGCGTGGTAATGGGTAACTATCCTTGAGGCAAGTTTTGTTTAAGTCAGTAAAGTCCATGCACATCCGCCACTTTCCGTTGGCTTTCTTTACCATGACTACGTTCGCCAACCAATTTGGATAATAAACTTCTCGAATGAACTCCGCAGTAATCAACTTCTGGACTTCTTCTTTGATGGCATTGTCTCGCTTTGGAGCAAAAACCCTCTTCTTCTGACGCATTGGCTTGGAATAGGGACACACGTTTAGGCTGTGAGTAATAACACTTGGATCAATACCAGGCATGTCTTCATGACTCCATGCAAAGACATCGAGGCTTTTCTTCAAAAACTGGACCAAAGCATGCTTTGCCTCTTTTTCCATGCTCGCCCCAATTCTAGTGAACTTCTCAGGCCTGTTCTCGTCCAAAGGGACGTCTTCTAACACCTCAGTGGGTTCCGCTGCGATCCTTCTCTCGTCTATGCTCATTGCCTGTACATGCTCGTCCATCGCCAACATGGCTAGGTAGCACTCTCTGGCGGCCAACTAATCTCCTTGTACTTGGCCCACTCCGTGCTTGGTCGGGAATTTGATGGACAAGTGGTAGGTAGAGGTTATCGCCTTTCAACTATTCAGAGTCAGTCTTTCAATAATTGCATTATATGACGATGCACAATCAACAACAAGGAAATTTACCTCTTTGGTTATCTGCTGTGGATACGCTCCAACGACCACTGGTAATATGATGGTGCCCACTGGTTGCACCTTCATTCCTCCGAATCCCACCAATGGCGAATTCACTGGTCGAAGCTGATCTCATCCTAGCCTCATTTGCTGGAAGGCGGGGTAATACAAAATGTTTGCAGAACTGCCATTGTCTATCAACACCCTCATGGTAATGTAGTCAGCAATGAACAGGGTGATGACTATCGCGTCATCGTGTGGGTGGTGAAGTCGTCCTGCGTCCTCGTCTGTGAACGTAATGGCCTGCTCATCTGCTTCCCTCGTCCTGGGAGGTCGTCTAAACAGCTGGACGTTTTGCACCACATTCAGGTATGTCTTCCTTGACCTGGATGACTGCGCTGTTGAGGTTCCTCCAATAATTACTCTTATCTCCCCTAATGGGGGTCGTGATGACTCCTCCACCTTAGCCTTCAGTTTCTCATCTCTCTGGTCTCGCCCAAGGAAATTCCTCAACTTTCCTTGTCTGATAAGATTCTCTATCTGCTGCTTCAAGTCAAAGCACTCGTCTGTGTCATGCCCGTGGTCTCTGTGAAAGCGGCAATACTTGTTCCTATTGCGCTTGTTAGGATCTCCTTTCATTTTGTCTGGCCACTTCAAGGACGGATCATCCTTGATCTGCATAAGCACCTGCTCTAGTGGCATATTCAGGGGTGTGTATTGCTGATTCCTCGCAGAGGAACTTACCTTCTTACCATCCTTGTCTTTTTTCTCGTCTACCCGAGCCTTCTTTGGACGAGGACCCTGATTTGAGTAACGCTGGTGACCTGCTTCCGAGCGCTCAACTCTCTTTCTCTTCTTGGCTATGATAGCATCCTCAGCATTCATGAAATTCTGGGCTGAATGGACGAGCTTGTCCATAGTCTGTGGTTCCTGCTTGTAGAGCTTATGGATGAACAAGTCAGAGTTGACTCCATTATGAAAAGCGGCCAATAACAACTTGTCATCCATTTCATCCACTGTCAAGGCTTCTCTATTGAATCGGGTTATGAAAGACCGCAAACTTTCGTTTTCCCCCTGCTCTATAGTCAGCAAACTAGAAGAGGAACGCTTGTGGCGTTGCCCTCCAATAAAATTATTGACGAACAACTTACTCAACTCCTCGAATGAGCCCACGAAATTTGGAGGTATTTTGCTGAACCACACCCGTGCTGGTCTTTTAAGTGTGGTAGGGAAAGCTTTGCACATAATCTCGTCCGGGACCCCTTGAAGGTGCATGGTCATCTTGAAAGTAGCAATGTGATCACACGGGTCATGATTTCCATCATACGAATCCAAGGAAGGCATTTTGAATTTTGGAGGTAGGGGGTGACTGTTGATGGAAGCCATGAAAGGGAAATCCGTTCAATGAACTAAATCATCCACTGGGTTCACCCGCCTCATGTTCTCTTTTATCTCATCCATGGCTTTTTTCATCTGGTCCATCTCCCTCTCCAAGTGTGGCACTCTTCTTGAAGCAATACCCTTGGTCTGATTTTCAGACTCGACATTTTGTCCTCCACCTTCTTGACTCTGGGCTCGTCCTTCCGTGTGCCCATCATGGCGCTGCCTCCTTAGATTGATCTCCCTGTTCAACTCCTGATTCTGATGAGTTAATTCTGCCATAGCAGTAGCCATGGACTGTATATGTTGAACAGAAGGCGGTTGCATGACAGGCGTTGACTGACGATCGCGGAGGGGATTACTAGAAGCATCCCTACTCTCCTGGGCTAGTAGCCCTTGATCTTGTTCGAACCATTTAGCCTTTTGTCTGGGAAATGCTAATTGTTGAAAACAGAACAGATAATCGAACGAAAAGAACACTGACTTTCCCACAGACGGCTTCAACTGATGATGCGAAGAAAATCAGTAGGCTGGATGCTTCGGGCTTGAAAGGACTACTTGCTCTCTCGATGGCCTGAAAAAGAAAGAAGAGCGATCAAAGGTGACCGGGGTCGCTGGCCAAGAACCCTTTGATGGCAAAGTTAGTTTTCTCTCTATTTTTTGGAGTTCCAACTTTTTGGGAGAAGTAAAAAACATACCTTTGTTTTGTCTGAAGGAATGTTTATATAGGGTCCTAAGAACAGTTATCAAACTTGTAACCTCCCCTAGATTTGAGGAGGTGTGAGGGTTCAGAGATAACTTTCACAACTATTTGGGAGTTACATATTTCTCCTCTAAATGTTATTGGAAGTTATGCGTGTAATAAGGAGTTGTACTACACGCTCAGGAATTTTCCTAAGTGTCTAAGGTTCGTCCAGAGGTCCTCGTCCTGAGGACTTCCAACTTAGCGTACCACGCATTTAAGGGAGGTCTTTCCTTTATGGACGACCCTTTCCATGGACGAGGTTCATGACGACCCTGGACGACATGGCGGGGTTCTTGTGAAACTTGACCACGCAAAACCTCATGCAAACATCCTCTTGCATGGACGAGCTTCATGGATGAGGTTCTTACAGCCTTCGATTGCCTGGTCTTGCCCTGGACGACCTTCATGGACGATTATTGGAGTTTATCCCCATCAATTGTTATTATTATCATCAAATACTAATGGTAGTCCTATGTATAAGTGTTGTATGTAATTCAATGTAGTAAAAAAAAGTGTTGTAATCCAATCAATGTTGACACCCAAACATGTGAAATAAATTATGAATTTAGGGAGAAATTATTAGGTAATTGGTGCTTTTTTTTATTTTTATTTTTAAATTTTTTTTTTATTTTACATTCATGATAAATTACACTAATTAAATTTATAGAGGGATCAATTATGAATTTAAAAGGAGAGAGTATCACTTGACCGTAAATATTTAGGATAAATTTTACAAACATACCCTAAAGTTGGATTAATACCAATCAAGTCCATAATATTTAAAAACTCACTATCTTAGTCCCTATCCCCTAACGGCTTGTAACCCTGTTACATCTCTCCTCTCTCATCCCAAGTCTCTCTTCCCTTTCTCTAAAGAGAAAAAAGAAGAAGGAGGAACATGAACTTTCTTAGTAAAACAAACAGAAGAAAAAAAAATCTTAACCATCGACGCAACAATGTCCACAAACCCAGCGACCACCAATCCCCAGCAAAACCCACAAACCTAGCAAAACAATAACATTAGCAAAACCCACAAACACAACAATGGCATCAGCAAAACCCACAAACACCATCAACAAAACCTAGCATGTGCTCCAGCAGCTCGTCCTGCTCAACCATCCTCAAAAATTGCTCATTTGTCACGAAGTAGTAGTCTTTCCCTTCGGTCTCACCTGGCCGCTTGGCGCGGCTCGTGGCAATCACGACGAAGTGGAGGTTCCGGCGGAGCTCCGTCAGGCAGTTGATGATAGCGTCCTTGCCGACGGCGCTGGGGCTGCTGATAACAACTATCAGCGGTCTCGGAGTCGGGGCGATTGGGTCGAACCTGAAACGCGACCCAATAAACCCATCCACAAACCCAGAAACAAGAGACCAAAGACCACCGTTATCAACAAAAATTCACAAACATGTCAAACCCACAACATCTTCATCACATCTCTTCTTTATGGCTTTGTGATAATCCATAACCAGAACTAACAATCCAAACCAATAAACCCAGAACTAACAATCCAAACCAAAACCAACCACCATGGCGCCACCGAAAATAAGAAGAGAGAAGAGAGATCATCGAACCCACCACCAGGACGCCACCGGAAAGACGAAGGGATATATGAGATAGTCAGAGGTTATGAAATGAGATGGTCAGAGGAAGAAAGAGAAAATAGAAATTTGGAAAAGAGGCGAGAGGTTCAGAGGAATAGACAAAGAGAAGAGAAGAGAAAGAAAGTAGAAATCGGAGAGAGAGAGAGAGGTGAGAGGATCAGAGGTAGAAAGAACTCAAAGAAAAAAAAAAGGAGAGAAACTAAAAAAATAATAAGTAACGGCATTACAACCGTACCGTTTGGGGTATTGGACTGAGATGGTAAGTTTTTAAATGTTATGAACTTGATTGACATTAGCTCAAACCTAGGGTATGTATGTGAAATTTACCCAAATATTTAATAAATTTCCCAAATTTGTGTGTCTCAAGACCGATATTCTGTATTATCGAAGTAAAAAAAAAAAAAAAAAAAACCCAATGACAACTTATATTCTTTATTATTGGAGTTAAAAATAACAGACCCAATGACCGTTGAAATTCAAATATTGTGTCTAAAGATTTTAATATAACAGCTAGATTAGTGTGAATGATAATTGGAAAACGAAATAGCCATCATAATGGGCAATATATAATATATGTACAGTGTTGGTTATTGATTATACATGCCATGCCCTAAAACTCTGATTCTTTGTGTTTCTTTTTTCTTTTAAATTTTCTCTCTTCTTAGATTCCATCATTGCAGTTGGAGTGCTTGCCCAACTACGTTGCGGAATTATCTCTCTTGGAGTACAGTATGCTTTGTTATGTTCCATCCCTTATAGCTGCTTCAGCAATTTTCTTGGCCAGTTAATAACTTTTCCCTTCAAAGAGACCATGGGTATGTGCACGATAATAGATTGATATACTTCTTGCTATTGAGGTTAATGTTTTTTGTAGTAAAAAACTGTTTGTAACATGACTTGATTTTCAATTTTTTTGGGTACAGAATTCCACCTTTCAGCATTGCACACTTTACCAGACTTCTGATTTGTGTGATTGTGTCAAGGATCTCTGTCGCCTGTGTTGTGATAGCCATATATAGTTCTAGTTTACCTGCTATATATCAGGGAGAAAATACAGTCAGCACAAGGTAAGAAAAATGTCTTGTATTGCTTCTATCTCTGATAAATTACTGATTCACTCAAATGTTTAAGTTGTTTGAAAATTGTAAAATTAATAATTTAACCTTTATTCTAATAATAATAATAATAATAATCTCCCTCACCTATGAGTCTCGACTCTCCCTTAATAAGCGGCATGTGTGAATTTTTACTTTTTAATTCACCTGTTCTAATAACATGATAATATACTGTTTCTCTAAAAACTTAAGTTGTTAGAAAATAATGAATATTATTTAATTAACCGTTATTCTAACACTCTTTTACATGGATGCACACATGCCCACAAATGCACTTAAGGTCTCATTTTGATTATTTTCACTTGAGAGGGTTACTAAAGTAGGAATGGGGTGTGTAGATATTATATTTTTTTCCGCCTTTGATTTGTGTGCCGAGCCCCAAAAATTCCAAAAGTATCATCTTTTCTCTATGGGCTGCGGAATCATCTAGATTGACGTGGCGCAACCTGTTTGGTCATCGGAGCACTCAAGCTGAGTTTGGATAGGGAGTCTGCGTCTGGCGTTCACGTTTGAGATTTTTTTTTTCCCCTTCCTATGCACATGTTCCAACAGAGACAGAATGTACTATTCACCACTGTGCGTGAACAGTAACCGCACAGTGGTGCACTTTTCATGTACATTTCAGGTTTTTTAAAATTAAAAATGGGACCCACAATACTATTCATACATTTAAAAATTATTTTGCTACAGTATTTTCAGTTTTCAGCTGTATCCAAACGGACCCTCAAAGTGCCTTTTTTAGTCAAAATGACCAAAATGCCCCGAGTCAACCTTGGGTTGACCAAAAGTCAAATGGTGTCAAAATCCTCTCAAAACAAAATTTTTCATGGTTTTACATCAAACCCGAGCTACTTGGAGACTTTTGTCCACTTTGACCAAGTTTGACTCTTGGTGGGCCCTAGAAATCCTAATTTTGATCTGACTGTCAAAACGGTTAAGAACAATGCCATTGTGAAGATTATCAAATTCTATTTCCAATGACTATTCATGGGTCGAAATCGGAGTTAGAATGGTTGAGATATCGAGAAAAACGTGCAAAGCATGTCAGCACGCTTCTTGAGGCCATAACTTTTGATCCAACCGTTGGATTTCCAATTTCTTTAGTGTTAGGAAAACTAGACATCTAGAGCTTTCCAAGGACACCAAGATCAGCCCAATCTGAGCTTGGAAAAGGCTTTCAAATACGCATTCGAAGCTGGATCAAATAAAGCTAGAACTGGTGATGTCAGTAGGGGTGGCCAGTGGCCATTATAAGGCTGTCGGCGATAAGTGGTGGCCATTGTGCCGAAGGGTCAGTTTTGGCCTATAAATACTCCCAGACCCCTTATTTTGCAAAAAAGAGAGAAGATTTTGGGTAGCTGAAGCATTTTCTAGGCATTTTCTTTCTCTTTTCTCTATATTTTTCTTCCAAAAACACCTCCAAATACATCAAAACACATTTGATTCTTCTATTTTCACCCAAATTACAAGGTAGTTTTCTTGCACCCAATATTTCTCTCCTTGGTTCCCAACCTTGGATTTGAGGTTTAGGAGTGTGGATGTAGCTTTTTAGCTACAATCCACACCCCTTTCTTTACAAAGCTTCATCAAGCTTTTTTCTAGACTTTCTTGCTTAAATAACATGTTTTATTGCTTTCATAGTGTTAAGGACATATTTTATGTAATTGGTTAATCCTTTGACAAAACACACTTTACTTGTAATTGAGTAGATTTAGGATGGTTTAAATCTTTAAGCAACTTTGTGTTTAAGTCAAGAGTTAAAGCCATGCAAATCTATTCAAGAAACAAGTGAAGAATTGTTGTATTTTAAAGCTCGATAGATTAAATCTATCGAGGTTTAAAATAAGCTTTTTCCTTGAAGCTTGACAGCAGCTCGATAGATAGCCTATCTATCGAGATCTACGAAATCAGAATTTTCAAATCTGATTTTCGGCCCAAGTTGAAATATTTGGGTAGGGTTTTTTTGTAATAAGTTACTGCGTCTTTTGCGCCTTAGGGTTTTGTAACCAAGTACTTCTTGATCTTCATTGTTGATGAAGTGAAGAACTTTGTAGCTAAAATCTTTTTCAAGTTGGTGGAGTTAGTCATGTATTGGGATTTGTGTATCATTATTTAGTCCCGTACTGGGATTCGTGCAAAAGAGTGGTGTTCATATATTGAAGAGTTCAGAGGTTCTGAAGCGGTAGAAGGTTTTTACTGTAAGTTCATCTACGAGGATTGTAGAGTCTAGGAACAAAGGTTTTGTACTAAATGAAACTTCTCTTTACTATAATAAATTGCTTTTTGGGAAAGTTTCCCCCTAGATTTTTTATTGTGAAACTAGTTTGTTTTATTGGTTTTTCTGGATCATTATATCTTGTCTTATTTAATCACTCTGATACCACTTGTTAGGAAATTTAGATCCCAATTGATAGAATTAACAAGTTTTAAGCTAAAGGAAGTGCTAGTGGATTGTGATGAAGCAACAATTAAAGTGGCAAATTTCAGCAGTAAGGCTTTGAATGCTTTGTTTTGTGGAGTGACTAATGAGGAATTCAAGAAAATATCATCTACAAAAGTTGCCAAGAAAGCATGGACCATTACTGAGACCATCTATGAAGGTACCAAGGCAGTAAAGATTGTGAAGCTTCAAAAACTCACTAGTAGTTTTGAAGAAATAAGGATGGAGGAGGATGAGACATTCGATGAGTTCTATGCTTAAACTCAAGGATATTGTGAATTCTGTCTTCAATCTTGGAGAATCTATTGCAGAACCCAAAATTATTAGAAAAATCCTTAGGTCCCTACCTGAAAGATTCCATGCCAAGATCACTGTCATTGAAGAAGTGAAGGACATTAATCAAATTCCTTTGACTGAGCTTGTAGGGAACCTTGAAACCTATGAGATGAGATTAGGTTTAATGGGAAAAGGTGGAAAGAGTAAAAACTTGGCTCTTAAGGGTATAAAAGAAGAGATTGATGACTCTGAAATTGAAGATGAAAGCGAAGATGAAGATGAATATGATAATGAGGATGATGATCTAACTTTCATAGCTGATGAGATTATCAAGCTTCTTCAATATAGGAAAAAAGATAAGGAAAAATCTCCTAGGAAATCTAAATCCTCTAGGAAGGGCAAGAATGAGAAACCCCTCATCTAATACCATGAAATGTTTTGGTCATATGAGCATAGAGTGCCCAAACTATCTTATGAAGGAAAAGACCAAGAAGTCAAAAGAAAAAGGGTTGGTTGCTACTTGGAGTGATATTAAGAATGATTCTTTTGATGAGTATGTGGATGAATGTGGTCACTTTATGACTTTTTGCTGCCACAATTGATAAGGTGATTGTGGAGAGTGCTAGTGAGGATTCTTCTGATGATGAAGTACCAAAGAAGTTGACCATTTAGGAAGCCTATGATAAGCTATGTATTGAATTTATAAAATTTGAAGAGACTTCTCATCTTTGTAGAAAAGAGCTTAATGAGGTAAAAATTGAAAAAGTTGAATTGTTAGTCAAACTAGATGAGACTATAAGGTCAGTTGAGACTTTTATTGTGGAGAACACCTCATTAGAAGAGAAGGTCAAGAATTTTGAGGTTGAGCTTAGTCAAGCTAGAACTCAAATGAAGAGGATGTCTAGTGCATAGCTTGATGAGGTGTTGAGTGTTCAAAAGCCTAGTTCTGATAAGATTGGCTTAGGATATGATGTTTCCTTCAGCCCCTCCTCTTCCACGGCTTCTAGATCAAGGACTGTTTTTGTGCCCCAATTTGAGAATGGTGATAAAGGTACAAAATCCATAATTGATTTGTCTAATTCTAAATCTTTTGTTAGACCTCACTCTAGGAAGTCTAGTAGTCCTAAAATTGTTCATGTTTTTCACCATTATGGTATTTTTGGGCACATTCGTCCTAATTGCTTTAAATTGTATACTTGAAAATAAGTGTCCAAACGGTCACAGGTTTCTTCTCAAGGAACTACACCTTTTTTTTGGAGAGTTATTAAAAAGTTTGAGTTTTTCAACTCAATTTCAGGAGAGTTTAAATTCTTTTATGTCCTTTAGTAGACATACTAGGACATGTGCATTTTCATCTTCACGGCCAAAGATTCGTGCTGTGTGGGTGAAAAAGAAGCCTAAGACTTAATTGTCTTTTCGATCTGTCCTATACTTTAATTATTTCTATTTAAAGTAGGACTTTCTTTGCTTGATTTCTTATCTGTTTTTGGAATCATGCTTTCATGCATCTGCATCTTTCTTTCAGGCTTTCATATTGTTTGTCTGCTTTTGTTTGGTTGTTTAGTTTTTTTTTTTTTTTTTCAAAATAAAAAAAAAATCAGAAAAATACAAAAACAGTGTGTGTTTTGTGTACATTGGTACTTATGTACCTTGAATGACCATTGAAATAAAGTTTTCTAAACTTTATATCTTTTGTAGCTTAGATGACAGTTTTCTCAAATTGTCATAATATGAGAAACTTGTGTAATCTTGCGATGTTTTCACATACAACACGCAAAAATTCTTTGCTACTTTTGATTCATGTGCAGGTACAATGTGATTTGGCTATCACAAGGAATACATATGTTAATGTATACTCACTAAACTGTCTTGACTTATTTTTGAAATATAAAATTGGTTAGACTTGTTTAGTGTGTGTGTGTGTGTGTGTGTGTTTTGGATCTATGAATGCTCTACATTTTCTTGTTGAGAGATGTTTTTAAAAGCTTAACATGTTGATTGGATCTTTGGTTGAGTAGCTTGCTTGATTGCATTCATTTGTGTGTTTTTTCTCCTCTTTGAAAACACATTTTCTTCAAGCTCGACAGCTTCTCGACAGCTCTCAATCCATCGAGAAACTTTCTGTTTGGCCGATAGATCCTCGACAGTTTCTCAATCCATCGAGGTTGGCTTTTGCTCGATAACAACTCGACAACTTCTCGATCTATCGAGATCCTCTTGCATGCATTGTTTTTCACATGTTTTGCATCTGTCTTTTATCTTGTCATCCATAGCATGTCATCCATAGCATCTTGTTTCATTACATTCATGCATTTATATGGTTTCCTTGTGCCCCCTTGATCATCTTTATGTTTCTCAGGTGAAGTTTTATAGCTTCTTGTACCTTTTGTCAATCATGACAAAACGGGGGAGAAAATGTGGTTTCTTTTAAAGATTCTACAAGTTAGGGGGAGCTGTGTTTCATCTTGTTAGGGGGTGTTTATCTCATTGTTGTCGTATGAGTTTCTTTTAGCTTCTTGTACACCGGTCTTGTGACCATTGTGCTTATCTTTGATATATATATATATATATATATATATATATATGATGTATGTCTTCTTCACCTATCTCTACGTGTGTTGTTTCTTTTCTCTCTTTATACACATGTTTCTCATTGTATGCAATCTTTTATTTCTGTTTCACACTAAGATGTCATGATGAGTTTTGTTTGAAGTGTTTCAAAAATACAGGTTGTTAAAGTCTTCCATACCATGAACTTTCTTCTTGCAAATTTTTTTCAAGAGTTTGTGTTAGGATATATTTTATTGTATTCAACAAGTGAGTATGAGTTGAGTGATTTATGACTTCTCTCATATGTTCATTTGTTTGTTTTGGTTTTGTTACGGATTGCCAAAGGGGGAGATTGTTAATGACATATTTTATATAATTGGCTAATTCTTTGACAAAACGCACTTTACTTGTAATTGGGTAGATCTAAGATGGTTTAAATCTTCAAGCAACTTTGTGTTCAAGTCAAGAGTTAAAGCCATGCAAATCTATTTAAGAAACAAGTGAATAATTGTTGTATTTTAAAGCTTGACAGATTAAATCTATCGAGGTTTAAAAGAAACTTTTTCCTTGAAGCTCGATAGATAGCCTATCTATCGAGATCTACGAAATCAGAATTTCTGGATCTGATTTTCGGCCCAAGCTAAAATATTTGTGTAGGGTTTCTTTTCTCACAACCTTAGACATATATAAGGCTCATTTTAAAGACCGTCACAGTGTGTATGCATATAGAGAACATATGAAAAAGTGACCATGTGTATTATTCTCTCTGTAAGAAGTTACTGTGTCTTTTGTGCCTTAGGATTTTGTAATCAAGTACTTCTTGATCTTCATTGTTGATGAAGTGAAGAACTTTGAAACCAACATCTTCTTCAAGTTGGTGGAGTTAGTCACGTATTGGGATCCGTGCATCATTGGTTAGTCACGTACTGGGATTTGTGCAAAAGAGTGGCGTTCATATATTGAAGAGTTCAGAGGTTCTGAAGCAGTAGAAGATTTTTGTTGTAAGTTCATCTACGGAGATTGTAAAGTCTAGGAGTAAAGATTTTGTACTAGATCTGAAACTTCTCTTTACTATAATGAATTGCTTTTCGGGAAGGTTTCCCCCAGGTTTTTTACTGTGAAACTAGTTTGTTTCATTAGTTTTTCTAGGTTATCATATATTGTCTCATTTACTTTTTCGCTATGCATGATATTGATGTTTGTTTGTTTTAACAAGGTTTATTCATAATAAATTTAATTAACAAGTTAGGTTTATAACTTGTTACTTCTATCAATCGGGGTCTAAATTTCCCAACACATAACATGTCTATTAGCTTTTACCATGATTTATTGCTTTGATGTTGTTGGCCTAGCCTTCTTGTGCTAGATTATGTCTAAATACCTTGCTTATGCTTAGATCTACATGTTACTATACTTGTTTCCATGTTTATGGCTAGATCTATGCTTTTATGTGCCCTTTGTCATGCCTATGCTTAGTGCTTTTTGTCATGTCTATGCTTAGATCTATGCTTAGATCTATGCTTAGATCTATGCTTTTATGTGCTCTTTGCCATTCCTTTGCTTGGATCTATGTCTTTTTAGGCCCCGTATTTTGCCTATGTTTGGATCTACATGTTTGGTTGCTATGCCATGTGCTATTGTAGCCTTTTTGTCCTTAATATCTCTCTTTCTTGAGTTTTAGCCCATATTGGTGGATTGTAGATTTAGATCCCGTGGTCTAGGCCTACATTAAATGGTTTGGATCATTCCCCTATATGCATGTGTATCCTTGTTTGCTTCTATGCTTTGTGTCTATGTTTGCCTCTCTAGTTCTAGGTTTTGCCATGCTTAGTGCCCTTCGTGGGCTTGATCTTGTGTGGTTTCATCCAACCCCCATGTGGCTTTGTTTGGGTGTAACCACTTGTGAGATGCATCTTTGTGATGTCAGATGCATACCATTTCTTCGGTCTATGTGATGATATGCTTGCCTTGCTTGCTTGTGCCCTTGTTGGCTTTCTTTGTTTCTATGCATCTTTGCACGCTTGCTTACATTTCATACATAAATCTTGCTTGTGTCATCAAGCCTAGTTCCTACTATCTCCTGCTGGTTCACCCCCGTTTTCGATACATGAGACCCCAAGTCCGTTTAGGAACTTTGCTTGATGGCACACATGTGTCATCCAAACCTACATTTGTCCTCCTAGGGCATCACCTTTTGTTTGATAACATGTTTGCTTACCCCTTCGTGTGCTTAGCATGTTTGTTCGCCCCTGTTTTGCCCTTTTATGAGTATGTTCTTTGCATGCTTTCTATCTCTCTATCTTCTTTGCTTCTTTCTTGGCTTGTCTGTTGGCTTGTTTCCTTGTCTATTGCATGTACACACATGGTGCAATGGACGCTTGGAGTGAAGGCACAACCTCCTAGGCGCGAGCAAAAAGGGCAAAGCCACAATTCTAAAAAGGGCGATGTATAGTAGATTAGAGGCCTCGCCTCCCCAAGCGGTTATATCTTTCTACCCCCTTGTTTTAACCTCTTCTTTAAGGAATTTTATTAGGCTTATCCTCCATGTACCATTCTTAGGCCGCATTCCTAGGGTATGGCAATGTTTGATTTTATCTTTCCCGCACCTTGTTGGGTCATACCTTAGGGATGTAGGCATGTATCTCTTATCATTCCTGAACCTTGCTTTGGGCTGCGTTCCTTAGGTGTGACAATGTCTAATTTACTTTTCCTGTACCTTGCTGGGCTGCCAGGGGATGTCGGCATATGCTTGCTTTACTTTTTTGCTCTGCATGATAGCATTGTGCATGATGTGTGTGTGTGTGTATATGCACCAACGCGTGTGTGGGTGATTGTGCACTTTGTATGACAGACTCTTTTGGTTATGCGAGTGACCCTCGCTGACCACAAGCACTCCTGACCTTATAGTGTGGGTATGTGCTCAATGCATTTGCTGTAGGTGCATATTCATGCTATACTATGTGCACGGTCATCACAGTCTGATTGTCTCGATCCATATTAGTTGGTTGACATTGGTTTCCCTGTGTATGCAACGCTCATCAAGATACTTGATGCGTTGAAGGGCTTCAGCTCGTCTCGGTACGAGCATGTCGATACACACCATATACACAGACGTGAAACCTTGTCGGTGTGCCATAACGCACCAAAGGTGAAGCTCTGTCAGATTTTCGTCGTGAAAATGAGGCACCTTCATTGCCGTATTCTCACAAGGAAAGCTTTGTGAGAATAGTGTTTTATGTGCTATGATGCACCTGAGGCGAAGTGCCGCCAGATTTTTGCCATGAAAACAAGGTGAAATGTGACCGAATTTTTGCTATAGAAATTTTGCACCAAATCCTGAATGCACTAGGAAAACATTGATTGGGACCACACCTATTCCAAAACCAAACCTCAAAGCCCAACACGTTCAAAGCCCTAAAAGCTAATACCAATGTCCTATTTTCAATTGCTAATCTCCGAAAATTAAGGTTTTGCCAAAACAAAGGACAGTCATTGGATAGGCGTTGTTGGGTGCCTAACACCTTCCCCACACATAACTAAACTTCCAAACTCAAGAATCAAGATTTTTTGCCTCCATATTTGTAAGGTTGAATTTATTCAACCAATTTTTGGCTTTATTTCGTGCGAAATTTACTTGTAATTCAGCAATTAGATACCCTGTATTTAGGTGAGAATCATGTAAGGGTTGTGTGTGAGAGAGTGTGAAAAATTCAAGTGTGTGTGCAATTAAGAGGTTTCTTGCGAGTAATGACTCGCCAGAAGTGCCACATGTGTGAAGCATGTTGGAAGCTGAAGGGTTGTGACAGCTGGAGCACTACAGGACAAAAAGTACAGTCTAACCAGTTAGTTATTTTGCGACTAAAACTCGCGACTAGTCCCAGTTGCGAGTCAAGTTGTTAGAACCCCCTGTTATGCCGAAAAATGACTTTTCACATTCCTTCTCATACTCTACTATAAATACTCTTATACCCACGAAATGTAGAGAGTTTCAAAAGAGAATTTTGAGAGAGAAACCCTAGAGAAAACAAGATTGACTCATCCATAATCTTATATCTTTGATTCTCAAATTCCTCTACTCTCACCATTTCCATTGACATACCCTTGAGAGGACCTTTAGCCAAATTCTTATCTCACCATACCCATATCAGTGAAAATGTTATTTGGTACTTGGAAAGCAGTTCAGAGAGGACAAATTCATTTGGTTGATGCAATGAGCTTATTGCGGGATCCGGTAAGCTAGAGAAAACAAGGTTAGGCTTAACCTTATTGGAGAAAGAAGCTTGGAGGGCTTAGGTGCATTAGGTAGATTAGGCTTGGAAGGTCTATTGCTATTCATGTATCCCAACTGATTTTCTAGTGGATCATTTTACTGCTTGGAGGCCAGCGGAGAGGTTTTTCGCCGAGTACTTCACTTTCCTCTTCGATAACATGTGTCAGTGTTATCTTGTGTTTGCATCTCTCTAACCCTTGCTCTTTGCTTTTAATTACTGCTATGTTGTGATTAAATTATAGCTTAGAGTAGTTTGTTTATTTGGGTATAGCTTATATTTATCATTCCGCATATACATTAGTTGGATATAAGCTTGTGTTGGTAATTTTGAAATTGGAGGTCTAAACATTTACTAGAGAAGACAAGGTTAGGCTTAACCCTGTTGGAGCAAGAAGCTTGGAGGGCTTAGGTGCATCGGGTAGATTAGGCTTGAAGGGTCTATTGCTATTCATGTATCCCAACTGATTTTCTAGTGGATCATTTTATCGCTAGGAGGGCGGCAGAGAGGTTTTTCGCTGAGTATTTCGGTTTTCTCTTCGATAACACGTGCCAGTGTTATCTTGTGTTTGCATCTCTCTAACCCTTACTCTTTGTTTTTAATTACTGCTATATTGTGATTAAATTATGGCCTAGAGTAGTTTGTTTATTTGGGTATAGCTTATATTTATCATTCTGCACATACATTGTTTGAATATAAGCTTGTGTTGGTAATTTTGAAATTGGAGGTCTAAACATTCACTAGTGTTTTACACATTAGGTGAACTTTCAACATATTAGATTAAGAAAAATGGCATTTTTTTTTAGCCTAAGAACGGTAATAAAATCAAATAGAGCCAGGTGACCAATCACACCTTAGAAAAACTCAATAATTGGTGACGACTTCACTTACCTTTGGTAATCACTTAAAATTGACCTAGATTCCAATCAAGTTCCAGGGGTAAAACGACCCTCCTTCACACGAAAAAGAAAGCACACGAGCTCCCCGAGCCTGCCAACAGGCTCACGCGAGTGTCGACGAGATGGGTGCTTGAAGGGCATGTTGCGAGGCGAGGCATCGACAGGGTGTCCTTTGTTGCAAGCCTGTTGTGTCAGGTTTATTATGACAATAATCAAATTAACAAATCAAATAATTCATAGACGCAATGGGACTGGTCAGTTGCAATTGAATGAGCTGGTTATGTAGTCCATAGTTTAGATGGGTTAGAAATCAGAACCATCGTTTTGCTGTATTTTTTGGTTGATCTGCTAATGTCCGAAGTTTTAACTGAGATACTCATTTCTTCCTCAGTACAAATATGTGGCGAAGAAGTATTGCCCCCCTACGATACCTCCTGAGTTTTTCGACAATTTAAGTCACTAGTCATTTGGATTACTGGTCCAATGCTTCTGTTGTATATAGACTTTAGTTCACGGATACTAGCAGCTAGTTGGTTGCAAGCAATGGATTATTATTATTTTTTCCTTTTCCACTACCGTTTTGTATAATGTTTTCTTTTTCTTAGTTTTATTGTTAATGTAGTACGTTTGTAGTTTTGTGCATACTATTGGTTTCGGCTGATTCCACTGTTTCAGTGAAATGGAAAACTTTTAATGTTGTATGACATGCCTTCTTTCTTTCCCAGTGCTTTCTCAGTTTATCCCAGAGTTGGACTCATTTTATTAACCTCACCCCCCTCCCCCTTTTCGTTTGGGTTTAATTTTCGTTAAGACTTTTAACAAACATGTCTTAACAGAGTTTAATGACATTGGACAAGCATCTGCTGATGATTTTTTACTTGTAGTTTATTAAAGAGCCGACGAAATTTGCTTGGTGATACTTAGACTACGAACCTCAAGAAGAAACAACTTAAGGAATCCTTTGTGGTGTAAACCCTAGGCCTCTTCTCTAGATATATAGAAGATCTAGATGTGAAGAATAAAATGTATTGAGAGATTCCATGTAGAAGACATTGATCTAGATGTGAAGAACAGAAAATGTGCTATACCAAGGAGTAAAAAAAGCATATAGACAAAGTAATTATTATGTGAAATTTTGTCATGCCATTGATTATTATTATTGTTATTTTTAGGGGGGTAGAGCCTTCTTGTATTGGAGGAAAGTTACTCAAATGAGCATTTGTGTGTACATTTAGTCATTTATGCTCTAAACATTTATTTTGATGAATAGATAAAGGAATCATTTTTGAAACGGATAAACTAAGCTTAGTTGAGAAACTTGAGGGGGACAATTGTGAGCTTAGAGAAGGGTCAAACACTTAAGAATATAAGATAAATTGCTCCACCATAACCACTTGTAGGCTTACCTCTAGAAAGTGTATTAGGCATATAAGGAAATTGGTGGTCTGTAACTTTTGGTGATGATAGTAGCTAGGTCCAACATATGTGGAAGAGAAACCGTGACCTTGCAGGGCTTGCCATGAAGATGTCCTATTTGTTGAAGGTCTTTATATGAATTTGTTGAACATTTGTAAAATCTGTGACAAGGATCTTGTTGTTCAGTTCTTCGAAAAGGAGTGTCCACCCACCATCCTGTCGTTTAGGGGTCTGCTCTAATACCCATTTTTGTCATGCCCCAACTTCTCTAGGGATTACTTTGAGCTTCTTGGCTGAGTTGGCATGATATTGTTCATTTTGGATATCCCGCATGGTGTTAAAAGACCTCATACCAGTTAGTGCCCAATGCCTCCATATAAGGCACAAGACCTCTCTCAACCTAGGCGACGTAGGACTTAATTAAGATATGGTTTCCCCTCATTTCGCCCCACCTAAGAGGTCTTTTGGACTTTTTGGTCCTAACAAGTGCTTCATTCTTA
The DNA here is from genome assembly GCF_040712315.1 of Castanea sativa. NCBI lineage: Eukaryota > Viridiplantae > Streptophyta > Magnoliopsida > Fagales > Fagaceae > Castanea > Castanea sativa. Next base: position 28,422,386 of record NC_134024.1, on the reverse strand, counting down.
AGGACAATGAGAACTTTGGAGAAAGATTGATGCCAAGAGTGATAAGGATTTCTTCTCGGATATTTGTCCACTAGTTGTTCTTAAATGGTATTAAATAATAGAACAAGTGTTGGAAACAATCAACGTTGTTATTGATGAATCAAGTGAGCTTCCCTTAAAAGATGAGCTTGAGTTAGACTACTAAGGACTATCTCAATTAGAGGATGAGATTCCATATCTAAAAGAGAAAAAGGATAAAAAGACTCATCCCTGACTCACTTGCTAGTCCGGCACCCCATACCGAACCTCCTTCCCAACTTCAAGAGAACAGGAATGATCCAGTCACTTCTCCCTTATATTCCTCCTATGGCTAGAGAGCCCCCCTCACGAGTAAAGTTAAATCATTCACCCATGGTTGTTAGTATTGTATTGTGTACAAAATATTTTGTAATGTAACGACGTATTGGAACTGCTCATAAATCATAAGATATATGCACGTATTGGATAAATTGCATTGTATTGTACAATACATACATGTGTGTTAAAAAAAAAGAGTTTTTTTTTTTTTTTTTGGGTTTAAACTTACACATGTGTTTAAAGTCCAACAAGTTAGAATTTTTTTAATGCAAAATTATTGGGCTACTTGATCGAGGCCAATAAAATAACATGTTCAAGAGTATTTTTTTAATTTATTTTTCAATTTTTCTTTCTCCTAAAAAAATTGGACTACGCACTTGACACGATATTTTCATAAAAAATTTCTACACTATGAATAAGCTATTAATCGGACAAAATGAATTTTTTTGATACTATTGCTAGAAGTATAAGAAACTCGAATGCCAAGATTAAAAAATAAATAAAAAATTATTAAAATAAAAGAACAAGAAGTGGTAGTAAATGTAAATGATCACAAAGAAAATGTTAGTGAAGCAATAATTTTTCAAGGTGAAGAACACGGTGATAACATTGACTAAGATGAAGTTAATTATCATAGGTGATAAAAATGATAAAAATAAAAAAAATCATATTTTGGCTCATATGTCATATATTATCACTTTTGTATCTAATCAATTTGAATGTTTATGATATAAAAATATGTTTTATTTTTATTTTTATTTTTATGGATATCTAAACAGACGTTATTTTGATTTATTTAGTTAGTTTTTTTGAATATTATTACATAAGTGATAATTAAATTACTTATTAGTTGAATATATTTCAAATGTGTAATGAATATACTTTTTTTCTATATCTATATCTATATCTATATTTTTTTTATAGGCGTTTATGTATCTTATGATACACGATACAAAAGAAAAAATCGATTCAAGTTTTGACAACTATGAGTTGAAATATGCCATTACTAGTAAATTTTTGTTATTCTCTTTGTATTTGTTTTAGTTGTGTGTGTGTGTATTTTTTTATATTATAAACTAACTTGTAATCCCGTGTATATGCATGGATACACTTAAAGATATATAATAAGATGCATAATATAATTCATATATATATAATTCAAATACTATTGATATTCATTTTTATATTTTGTTAACCCTTCAAAAATTTTTGTAAGGATGTTATTATGTATAGTAAAGTGTCCATATTTATTTATTATTGTGAAGCACTTTTTTTACGATTCATTTATTCTAGACTCTTTAGTTTTTGTACTTAATAGCTCATTTAGATGAATATTTATGATCAAGTCCTACATTTGATTCTAAAATTAAGAAATAAACTCTTTAAGAATAAATAATTTAGAACACATAGTGTAAAATTGGAACTCTAATTTGAGTTTTTCTCAGCTTCACATATTATTATATATATGGTTTTATAAATTTTTTAATCACAATTTACCCTATTCTTAGGGCTCATTGTCAAAGCTTATTTCCAATTTATATAATTTTTTAAAATTTTAGTTTTCCTAGATAGAGTTTGTATTTTTTCCTTTTTTATTTTATTTTATAGAAACTTATTGTATTTTAAAGTTCAACAAACTAATGAAAATAAATCAACACTTGATTGTAATTTGAGTCTAAATTTTTGGCAATGATTGGTTTGTTTAACTGTATGTAACAAATTAAATTGTAGTTATCTTTGAGAATACAAAGCAGGCATTACCAATGAAAACTAGTAAGGAAGAAAATATATTCTTGAGAGTCCTTGAAGTCACCATTTACAACTACCAATTTCTAAACCTTTGTTTCTTCAAAAAAAAAAAAAAAAAAAAAAAAAAACGGAAGAAACTTTTTTCTTCTTTTGGAACATTTCTCTTTATGAACATCCTAGCTTGAATTTGATCTTAGTTCTTTTTGTTTTCATCTTAAATTGGAAGCCCAAATAATCTCTCAAACCCTAAAACTCTTGAAAAGTGTAGATCAATCCTTAACCCCAATCTATTCCAAGTGTAATAAGATTTTCATGGACCATTATAGCCTAGAGTCTCATGTAGAATGTAATGCCTTAGATGAATTTCAATGGTTTAATGATTGAAGGCTTCATCTTTAAATTATTAGGTGAAGTTTTTTTTTTCTTTAGACAAAATTTCAGGTGAAGTTGGTCAGGAAAGATGATGAAAACAAAAATTATTTTGTATTATCACATTTGAGTTTAATTAATTTGAATGTTATGTTACAAACACATGTTATTTTGATTTATTTAGTTAACTTTATTAAATATTATTACATAAGTGATAATTAAATTTGTCATTAGTTGATGATCACAAAAAAATGTCAACGAAGAATTAATTTTGCAAGATTATGAATATGGTGATAACATTGACATAGATGAAGTTGATTACGAAAGATGATATATAAAAAAAATCATTATTTTGGCTCAAATGTCATAAATTATCACCTTTGAGTTTAATCAATGAATGTTTGTCATAAACATATGTTATTTTGATTTATTTAGTTATTTTTGTTAAATAGTATTACATAAGTGATATTTAATTATGTCATTGGTTTAATAAATTCCAACTTTATAATGTACATACTTTATATATATATATATATGTGTGTGTGTGTGTGTGTGTACATATATTTTATAGGTGCTTGTATATTTTACAATACATGATACAGAAAGTTAAAAAAATCGAATTATAATGTGATTTACGTTTTGACAACTATGCATTTGCCTAAAAATATTGTGGGTAGTTTGAATGAATTGAACTTGAGAAGAAAGACCATTAACGAAAGTTTCCAACATGTGACATACTCATTCTACCTAAGAAGGTAGAAGAAGCACTTCATGATGTAAGTTGGTTTAATTGTAAGAAAAATTTAGAGAGTAGTGGAAGAAAGCAAACATACATTCAGCTATAGTTGTTCAAGTGTATTAGACATAATTGACTAAAGATAATATATAGATAAAATGTTTGTTCTAGTCTATGGTTTTTACCACACACATATCCTTTTGATGGAGACACAAACTATATATATATATATATAGAGGCTAAATTAGGGAATCTTTTAGTTTAAGATTTGTTCCATAATTCTCCTTCCATCAAGGAGTTTAACCAATTGTAATTCCATGGTGTTTACTCACCATGGGGGTTATATATACCAATTGAGAATTAATTATACAATGTTACACTAGCATGTAACTTTCACAAATAAAAACTTAAGAAAAGTTTTTCCTATTCAAATGTGGGTCACATAAGATTTCTTAAAGAAAATATAATCTTATATTAATCATGGTTTTGAAATCTAGACCGGATCGTACGGTCGAACCGAATTAACCAGAAACCGATCATCAATCTGGTTTTTAAAACTAACAAAACCAGAAATTCAAAATTTGCAGCGAACCGCTTGAAGCGAGGTCAGATCGCCCAGTTTACAAAACTAGACACGGTTTTACCAGTTGGAGAACAGCTTTTTTTTTAAAAAAAATTTCCTGAAAATAGGCGGTGGTGGTCCATCTGTTGTCACTGCTGGAAGCCTAGGCTTGATATCTCGTTCCACCAAGAGCTCCACCATCATTAGATCTTGTTCTATTGTCTCTGGATCTTACTGTTGAGTGTTTGGTGATTTGGTCAGAGGGAGGATGGATCTATTTTGGTGAAGATAGATTAGAGGAATAGAGGATGAGATAGGGAGAGTGAGAGAAGAAAAGAAAGAAGATGAAGACATTTAAGAGAGGGAGGCGGGATTTGACGCTTTATTGGGGAGAGGATGACATGACATGTGAGACAGTTGCTTGGGGAAGTGTAGTTTTGTAATTAAGGCGAAAACACCATTTTGGTCCCTACATTTTGAGGTCACGGTTAATTTGGTCCCTACATTTTGATAGCAGTTAATTTGGTCCCTGTTATTTTCAATTTGCAGTCAATTTGATCCATACCGTTAATTCACTAACAGAAAATGCCTACGTGGCAAAAGGTTTGTCTAGTTGGCATGTTTAGTGTTAAAATATTAAATCAGACACATTAGCAATTACATGAAAAAAAAAGCCACATCAGCTTTAATATTTTTTTAACCAATTTTTTTCCTTTTCTTTATTTCTTCTTTGAATATTCTTACAATTTTTTAACCAAATTCATTTTAATTCATTTCTTTCCATTTCTTAGTAACCAAACACTAATCTATAGTCCAACAATCACAGATCATATTCTTTCTAACCTTCAATTTGGCTTTCCTTCATAGAAAATTTTATGCCATCAATAAAGAAAGATCAAATTAACTCCATAAGTTTCAACCAAAATCCCCAAATTCAGACTAAACCCCATACCCAGATTCACTGCAACACAACTGTTCAGCACCATAGATCCATCATAGAGCAAGGAGATCGGCAATGTTACATGTATTTCAATACAAGATCGGCAATGGTGTCTTAACCCTTGAGGCATTTTGCGGTGGTGGCACGGCTGCTAGTGGGGCGGATTTGTGGCCACGGATTGGGTACCATGGTGGTTTTGTGATACTTGAATGTTGGGTTGTGTTGAATCTGAGTTTGGAGATGCTAGGTTTTCACACCCATCTTCTTCAAAAACTTGAAATTTTCAAAATTGACACCTAGACTTTTCCACCATAGAACCTGACAGAAACATTTGGAAGAGCACCACAAAAAAAAAAAAAAAAACACAACCACAACACAAATCCATTAGAAGTAATTAATCTTACTTCTTAAACGACAATAACCTTGAGAATCTTGCACTGGGTTTCTATGAAAATGGGTGCTCTTGGTTCTACCAAAAGAAATACTAGAAAATGTTCTCTTTTTAGTGGAATCCCAGATTTCAAAGAATCCATTTAGAGTCCCGTCAAAATAAAGAAAAACAAATCAGAGTTAAGACATAGATTTTCTCGGTATATTTCTCAATAACAAAAGTCAATAGGTGAAGGGTCAGAGAAAGAGATGGATTGAGTTCATAATAGGGATGATGATGACCTATATTTGGTCGTAGTCATAGATTAGATTTTTACAATACTTAATATATGTTACTGAGACTTGCATATGTAAGTCGGAGAAATGTTTTTTTTTTTGAAATCAAATGTATGTTTGTGGTCTAGTTTTTTTATTTAGGAAAGGAAAAAAATTGGTACAAAAAAAAATATTTTTAAAGAAGATATGGCTTTTTTTTTCCATGTAATTGTTGATGTGGCAACTAAAAATTAGACACATAAGCATTTGATTTAATATTTTAACATTAAACATGCTAACTGGTCAAATCGTTTGCCACGTATGCATTTTCTATTAGTGAATTAATGGTAGAGATCAAATTGACTGCAAATTGAAAATAATAGGGATCAAATTGACTGATATCAAAATGTAGGGACTAAATTGAAAGTGACCCTAAAATGTAGGGACCAAAATGATATTTTCACCTTTAATTAAATAAGATGATATTTTCACCTTTAATTGACTGCTATAGATTTTTTTTTTCTTCTCTTTATTACCATTTGAAACTCTAGGTGAGTAGGTTCAAATTACAACTTTTACAAGTCCAGGGTCTAGAGGTATAGTATTTTGTATTTAAAATAATTATTTAAGATGAGACAAGACATTTGTGGTTGTGATTTTTTTTATTTTCGTTTGAAAGTTTAAATAGGATACAGTAATCCAAACATTTAAGATTGAAGTTACTTTTTGAATTATATTGGTATACTAAAAAATTGTTATGTGGCACAAATTTGGTAAAGTATTTGAAATAGAAGAATATTTAATTATCTTTGTATAAATTTGTAAAATAATATCACCTTATCTTTAATTAAGATATACTTGAACCTTTATAAATATTACATTTGCCAAGATTGTTAATTCATATATATATTTTTAATATTAATTAATTAATTAATTAATTATGACATCATAACGGTTCGACCTCGGTCAAACCTTAAAAACTTTAAACCTCTTCTTTTTACGGTTCATTAAATGGTCCGGGTTTTAAAACCATGATATTAATGCCATATTGTAGAGCTATATGACCAGTTTAAGAGGAGTAAAGTTTGGAAAATTGTACCTAGGCCTAGTGACGCTAACATCATTGGTGCCAAATGAATATTTAAGAATAACTATAATATATTCTAATGCCTAGTTTATTTGAGCCAATTCATAATAGAAAAATTGTCAAATGATGATATTAAAGAAAAAAATTTGATTACTATTTTTGTTTTTTAGAGAAGAAAACTGGTGACTATTTAAAACATATTAATACTAGTTTTGATTTTTGATAGAACATATATATATATATATATATTTTTTTTTACTTATATGAGCATTTAATCATATATATATTCAAACTAAAATTGTAAACAAAAATAGGTACAACCACCATCAAAAGAGAACGCTAAGAATTTATGTGGTTTTGACCTTAACTCTATGTCCATGGGTGACAATGAGATGAAATTTTATTCAGGAATATGAAGATTAGGTGGTATAGTGGTACTCTCACAAAACCTAAGCTCAAGCTCCCCCCCCCCCCCCCCAAAAAAACCCTAAACTCAAGGGTGACTTGATGTATTTGGAGGCCTAAGGTGAAATTTGAAATTAAGACATTATATATATATATATATATATATATATTTAAATATGACTTTAAAAATAATATTTATTTAAACTCTATTATCTTGTTTTAGATGTAAAATTAATACTAATTAATATGAACAATGTAGAATTTTTTTTATAGAAAGTTTATAGACAAAAAATTTAACAAAATTTTTCACACTTGTTGATGTGGGAGAACAATAGTGATAAGTAAAATAGTGATGTTGGTGATGGACTTAGGTGAGAACTAGTTAAAGTTTACCAACTCAACTATTGCGAAAAATGTTGTGAAATTTTTTGTGTTTTGCTTTTTCCAACAAATTCCAAGTGCTAATTTGTTACTGGTTCTAATTTGAACTCATCATTGAAATTATTTTTTTGCTATCAATAACAACTTGTAGGGCTGTCCACGAGTCAGTCCGAGTTGAGTTTATGCCCAACCCGGAACCGACCCGATAGAATCGGGTTTTGGGAAAACTCACCAGTCGTCGACCGCTGGAGTAAATGTGTCGAGCGGATTAGATCTTCAATGGGTGGCGGACGGGTTGGTTGGCGTCAAAGATCTGAGAAAACGGCAAGAAAATGTGAGAAAAACCTAGATTCGGCGAAAATCTCATCGAAATCTATGAGATTTCGCTAGATCCGGCGGTAATCTCATCGGATTCGATGAAATTTCGCTAGATCTGGTCAAAATCTCGTCGGATCTACGTGAAATAGCGCCTAAATCCAGGTTTTTTAGCCGAGATTTGGGTTTTTTATCGCTGGAATCTGGAATTTTCTCGCTGGAATCTAGGTTTCTCGTTAGAATTCGGGTTTTTTGCCGGATTATGGGTTTTCGCAGGTCGGTTCGGGTTTTTCAGGTCTTTGGGGGAGAGAAACCAAAACCGACCCGCCGGAGTCGGTTTCTGGTGGAGAAAATTCGTTGCCGACTACTGGAGTAGGTCAGGTCGGGCGGTTTCGAATCGGTTCTGGTCGGGTCTCCAGGTGGGTCGGGTCACCAAATATATTTGGACAGCCCTAACAACCTGTAATAATTTGTTCCTTAGGATTTGTTGTAAAAGTGTTGTGAAAAATATTATAAACGCAACTTTCTTATCTCTTTTTTATTTTTTTTCTTGTTTTTCATTTGATAAAAAATTTATTTTATTTATTGGCTAATAATTTGGCTTAATTGAATTAAAATTTGGGACATTTTTTATACTTTTATTTTATTTTATAATTTGGGATATTTTTTATACTTGGGCCTTAAACAACTGCATCAATTGTTTATACGGTGTGTATTAATCAAGCAAGAGAATACTACTTTTGTGTAAGCAAAGTAAAAATTGCTGCTGCAAGATATGCTATACCAGTGGCGTGGATCAAACCAAGGGAGGGATGGTTTAAATTAAACTCTGATGGTGCTTCTTTGGGTAATCCAGGTAAGGCAGGGGGAGGAGGGATAATTAGAGATAGGCAAGGCGTTTGGGCCAAGGGCTATGCAAGATCCATCGGGTTTACCTCAACCATTATTGCTGAGCTGTGGGCTTTAAAAGATGGATTGAAACTTGCGGATCAGCTAGGAATAAGGCAAATGGAAATAGAGTTAGATGCTAAGGTGATTGTGGGGCTGCTGAACTCAAAAAAGAATTCTAACTCTGCTTATGGTCCTCTGCTTGCTGATTGCAGGTTTCTCATGGACAAATTTCCTCAAGCAAAGGTATCCCACGTGTTTAGAGAAGCCAACAAATGCGCGGATTGGCTAGCTAAATGGGGTAGTGCAATGAAAGAAGACTTTGTTGTTTTTGATTTTCCTATTGCTGTTGAACTTGAAACATTAGTTGCTAAGGATATTAATGGCTTGTATTATGCTAGGCTTGCTACTGCCAGTATGGCATCTGTATCTGTTTAGCTTTTGTTGAATGGATGAAGGCCTTTTAACCCAAAAAAAAAAAAAATTGTTTATACACTTTAGCTGGCACACCTAAACTTAAAGTCTACAAATACTCTCTCTCTCTCCAATAATAAAAGAGTAGAGAAGCTTCTCAAAATAAATAAATAAATAAATGAGTAGAGAAATTTCTTGACTCTAATCTTGTTTGCTGCACAGCACAGCTTTTGACAAAGTCTCAACACATGTTAGAATTCTCGAAGTCAACTTGATCAAAAAGAGCTATACTAGAATTTTTATACAAAAAACGAACTAAAATTCGACTAAAAAATTGTTGTTGTCGTGCACGGAAACAATTTTAATGGTAACATAATTCAAGTCCCATGGGATAGAGACAGTGATTCGAGTTTAGTTTGGTCCGACCCCCTAAAAAGAAAATTCTGTTAACTGGAAGAAACTACTTTTTCTTCGCATTACTTCTCTAAGATTTCTCTGTTGGATTACATGTTTTCTTAACATGTATATTAATTTTCATATCAATCGAATGTTATTTATTATTTGATATCGCAGAAACTTGAAGAAAGTACACACGATACTTTCTTTGATGGATGGAAAATTAATGGTTAGTTTCTAAGTAGTAAACCTAGAATTCACGAGGGGTTCCCTCATGAATCCACAAGAAAATAAACTAGGATCCATAAGTTTGAGAGAAGCTCTGCAATTTTATTAATAATAATCTATTTTGCTTGTGACGATTATAAAACATATAAATACTAAGAAAGTAAAACCCTAAGACGATTAGAAAACTTCTGAAACCTTAATTCGCACTAATTACGAGATTATGTGGCAAAATACTGAATTTTACCAAAAGTGATAATATTGAGTTAAATGCAAAATCATAAATTATTGACCTTAAGGGTTGTCACCAAACAAGCTGGGACCTTATTATGACTTTTGAGCAAAAAGTTATTAAGTAAATAAAAATGACTATAAACGGTAAAATCGTAGTTTTCGAGGGCTAAACAGAGAAATTTGCCATTTTCAGAGAGTACCTCGTGGCAAAACAATGACTATTGCTTAGAAGGTCGTTTTGTCTCAACCTGCCAAATTTCATGCAATTTTGACTCTGTCGCCCGTGATTTCTACTAGTGCCTTTTTGCCTTGCATGATGATTTCAAGTGCGTGTGAGAGTCTAGAAAGGTCATGGTGGTCTGTTCTACATCAATATTCGATCTATAAACTCATCTTTATGCATTATTTTAATTTATAAAAACTTGAATTTAAATAATTGATTGATGACATCCCTATTGATCTTTGATCATTTTTATAAATTTCAAAAATAGAGAATATGCAAAGAGAATAAAATTAACGGTAAATTTGTTAAAATTCGCATTTAATTAAAAATTTTTGAGTGATGTTATATTGCTTAAAGTTACACTAGGTGTAACTTTAAGTAATGTTACACCACTCAATATTTTTTAATTGGATGCAAATTTTGACAAATTTACCATTAGATTACATTATCTTTCTATATTCTCCATACTATCAAAATTTAAAGATGATCAAAGATCAATAGCTATGTTATCAATTAATTATTTAAATTTAAATTTTTGTAATTTAAAATAATGTATAAAAATAAGTTTATATATCAAATGGTAAATAACATCCAATTGACTTGGAAATTGGCATATATGTTAAGAACATATAACTCAACGGAGAGATTCTCAATATATGAATTCTATAAAAAGTTATTGGGTGGTATAACATAACTTAGAGTTACATCTGATGTAACTTTGTTTAGAGTTACACTAGGTGTAATTTGAATCCAACCCATATTAAAAATACTTCAACTAAAATTGTAAATAAAAATATATACAACCACCAACAAAAGAGAACGCTAAGGATTCATGTGGTTTCAACCTTAAGATTATGTCCATGGGTGACAATGAGTTCCTTATTTGAACAATATGGAAATTAGGTAGTATAGTGGTTCTCTCTCTCTCTCTCTCTCTCTCTCTCTCTCTCTCTCTCTAACAATAAAAGAGTTGAGAAATTTCTTGGAAGAACTCTTGTTTGCTGCACAGCACACTTTTTGACAAAGTCTCAACATACATATGTTAGATTTCTCGAAGTCAAATTGATCAAAAAGAGCTAACAAAACTTTTATACAAAAAAAACAAATCAAAATTCGGCTAAAGAATGGTTGTTGCCGTGCACGGGTACAATTTTAATGGTAACATAATTCAAGTTCCATGGGATAGAGACAGTGATTCGAGTTTGGTCCGACCCACTAAAAAGAAAATTCTGTTAACTGAAAGAAACTACTATTTTTTTTTTTCACATTGCATATGACTGTTGGACATTTGCTATTTCTTTTTGGTTGCCACCTTACCCTTTATGCCTGCACACAAGATTGTAGCAAATTCTGTAATATTAAGGTTGCATTTGGCATTTATGAAAAAATGAAACTTTTTATTATTATTTAGTTTATTTTTGATATTATTTATATATTTTATTACACTTTCTGATATTATCATAAGTATCACTGTACTATTTCAACTAGTTTTTAACTATATTTTTACATTGCTTTGAACAAGTGTAAGTCTCATTTACAAGTTTAAGTCTCACTGATCTGATTTTACTAAATATTTTAATGTTATTTGTCCCTGTCAATCTCAACCCGTGAGCTAGTTCTCTACAATTATCACTATGAAACAACATATCTATCAAAGTGATAAGAGACTGCTTGATTATGATAAGAACAATACATAATCACCATATAAAAAGGGGAATTTTTTTTGATACAGTCGAAAGAACATGGCCTTTTACAATAATTAGTGCTTAATGACTTTCTTAATTATGATTGAATTACAATCCTTAAGATAGAAATCTGCCTGCAGCCCAGTGAATCATTGTGATTCATCAGTTCACTATACATCATTAAACAATGGAAGAGGCTTATCCAAAGAAGAGTAAAGATCATTGATGGCACCATAATTAGTACACCCTCCCTCTACATTATCATGAGACATGCATAATTTCCAGAAGTCTGAACCAGAAACATCAGCCATCAAAAGCTCATCCATGTAATTAAAGCTTGATAAGAAGTTTGGTGAGTAATCGTCTTCGGAAAAAATTGACTTGAATTCCTCATTGGATTTCGATTCATTTGCAATATTATCACTCACCAAGCATCTGTCCTTGAAAGGTTCTTCAAGAGCATTACTACCAGAAGTTTCTTTGGTCTTGACCACATTTGACACACTTGTGTTTGAGTTTGTGATCTCATCATCAGAAGGAACAATGGTTTTTTGCTTGCGTTGCTTACCATCGATCAGCTTCTTTTTCATGACAGTGTTCCAATAGTTCTTGATTTCATTGTCTGTTCGGCCTGGCAACCTCCCAGCTATAAGTGACCATCTATAAAAATATGAAGTAAAACAATCAATACTCAAAACAATAGCAGCACTGCTACGAGCCGTATAGCTCAACTGACAGTCTAATACCTTATACCTCCTAGTTGTAATTATCGAATCATAAAAAAGCAATAGTGATACAATAAAGCAATTGCTTTCTTCAATAGAAAAATAAAATTTAAACTAAGAAAGAATGATTGGGAAATACCTATTGCCTAAGAGCTTGTGAAGCCTAATAATGAGGTCCTCTTCAGCGGGTGAAATGTTACCCCTCTTGATATCAGGCCTCAGATAATTCAACCATCGTAGCCTGCAACTCTTTCCACACCTCTGAAGACCTGCGTTCAGCAAAATATTATTAACTTACCAAGCACATTTCATATATATATATATGCTTCCACGCAAATCCATTAGGATAGTAAGACTTTCATTGAGTAATAAATCAAAAACCCCAAGAGGGCATTTCAGTTTCATGATGAGTTTTTCTCATACCTGCTTTCTTTGCAACATTGCTCCATTTTCTTTCTCCATGGATTGCAACATAATCTGTGAGAATTTTGTCCTCTTGAGCAGTCCAAGCTCCCTTATTCATTTCCTCCTTAGAGCAGCAAGGAAGCCTACCCATCTTCACTTTAGAATCCCTCTCTCTCTCTCTCTCTCTCTCTCAAACACACACTATAGAATGGAAAGTTAGCTGGATCCTATAGTGTTTGAAAAATGATTGATATTTATAAAGTTTCCTTTTTAAGAGTAAAATAATTTAAAAAACGTGCATCAAGCTGGTATTATATTATATTAGAAAATAGCAAGTGGCTCATATCATCATGTGACCGCTGGGGGCTGCGGAATTCTGATCTTTCATTGAACAAACTTTCTGTTTTCAAAAAAACAATGTACGTGGCCAATTATAGTGTCTGTAGATTTATTAACTAAGTTCTAAATTATTGTACAAAATTGTCTCATTGGTTAGGTATGTAGAGGCATTTCGTTTGTGTTCGGCTCAGAGTCAAGAGAACTATATGTTGAATGCTACCTGCTCTCTAGTGCACGTTAAAAAACAAAAAAAGCAATAATACATCATCACCTGGAAAGTAAAAGACGGTCCTGATAAAAGAAATATTCTACTTAACCCACGTGGTTCTGTCTACCAAAATATCAATGACAATGAAAGTATGAAAATAACTCTATCTAGATCAATACATCATGAAATTGAGAGTGACAAACACTTGATGATAAATCTATGTACGTAGCGGATGAAAATTAAGATAACAAACATATATACGATCCTAAAATCTTTAGGAGTTAGGATCTTGGCAAGAATATCCATCAAATTTGTGGTTTTACAATAGGATTTTTCTTGTAATATTGTTTGGTGTGTGTAAGAGGAGAGGGCTACACATAATAATAAAAAATAAAAAAAAAGGAAAGAAAAAAAAACCCAAATAATACTCAATTGGACACATTAGGGAATTTTTTTTTTTTTTTTTTTGTCAATCTAGAACAAAGTGAAATAAGTAATTAAAATTTAGCTATAAATTTGGTTATAGCCAATAACTACAACTCCCACTAATTTTTTTTTTTTTTTAATATGACTACATATTTTTGAAAATCTAACAGTTATATTACATTTTTTTTTTTAATGTTTATAACACAAATGTTAAATTTCATGTCAATCAAATGTTGTTTACTATTCGATCAATAAACTTATTTTTTATGCATAATTTTAAATTATAAAAACTTGAAATTTAAACATTTGGTTGATGACATAGTTATTAATTTTTAATTCTTTAAAAGATTTACAAGTATGAAGGATATAAGAAAAATGACAATTATGCAACTTGGGTTGCAGGAATTTTTATACAACCCCCACATGTGCTATTTAAATAAGTCATATGATTTATTAAAAATAGGACAAAGTTTAGTTACAAAATTGGTTGTAATCTAAGACTATAACCTTACTCAATATCATTAAAATTACTACATATTTTGAAAATTTAACCGTTGAATAGCATGGTCTTTACGTTCTTAATACACATGTCAAATTTTGTGCTAATCGGATATTATTTACTATATGATTTATAAGCGTAATTATATTTTATACATAATTTTAAACTATAAAAACTTACAATTTAAACAATTCATTGATGATATAGTTATTGATCTATAATTTTATAGAAATTTCGTAAGTATGAAGGATATAAAATGTAAATGTAATTCAATGGTGGTAGATTTGTAAAAATTCACTTCCAGTAAATAGATACGGAGTAAGGTCGTAGTCTTAGTTGTAACCAATTTTGTAACTAAATTTTGTCATTAAAAATATTATGCAACTATAAGTACATGTAGTTGGTTAAAAAAAGAAAAGAAAAGTGGATTGCATAAGAATTCTTGCAGCTTAGGTTATATAAAAATCTTGCTCTAAAAAGAAAGAAATAAAATTTATCTGTGGATTTGTTAAAATTTATTTAATAAAAAAGATATTAAGTGAAGTTAGTTATGAGATATAATCAAATTCATATCTTAATTCTTAATCTATACTGACATGCCCGGGGGAATGAATGGGAGACTTCAGTTGGGTTAAAAAAATTCAAAGCCTTATTTCATCAAAAAATTCAAAGCCTTTAGAAACGTACATTTAAGGCGGCGCCTAATTCAGGGTTTCCCACTCCTCATTTCTCACGTATCCTTGACTTCCACCCCAACCAACCCTCATAAAGCTGCAATTAAAAAAATAAAAATAAAGAACAAAACTTATAAAACTGGTTATGGGTTTCAGTGCCCTGAAAAAAAGAAAAAAGAAAAAGGAATATCTTTAGCATGATTATCATCATCACAACTCACAAGCTAGTTTACGATCAAGAGTATATCCTCTGTGGGGGCAAGTTGTGCATTATTATTGCTCTCTTTAAATGGATATTTTATAAAGCAAGTACAGTACTGCTCAAATTTCTATAGAAATAATTGGAATCAAAATCTTCTGCACCACGTATATATTCCATATGCCTACATTGATGCTGAGTTTCTGACAGGTATTATTTTTATTATAATAAATTGAATAATTTAACTAATGCCATATTTGCTAACTAAACTAAAGACACAATAATTAAATAGTTTAATTTATTATTATTTTTTGGTTGAATAAACAAAACAGCAAGTGTTCAGTTTTACAATATGGAAATAAAGTGGCAGTCAATTTTCAGTCATTCATTCTGGAAGATAATTGAGTCGGCAGCAAATTCTCGATCTAATTAGTCATTAATGTAAAAATAATTGAATTTCCATTTAATTATTTTAGACTGGTTACGTGATAGATTATAACCACAACAAATTTCAATGATTTATGCAACATAAGACTTACGAGAGTAAGAGAATATAGAGAGCTATGGTCCATATGGAGGAAAAAAGGGGGAGAGAGAATGGCATACCATGCTCGACTATAGAATGTTATCTTGTGGTTGGCTGTGATCTCTTCAGCAAGGTCTCTTATCCATTGGGTTTCACTATATAATGAGGAATATATTTTAATCAATGATGTTCATTTCATAATGATTACTCATATCATTATACTAAGACATTAATGGAATTTCAATGGTGTATTTTTAGGGTTCAAACTTTAAATCTCTTACACAATAGACTTTACAATACCAGTTAAATTAATTAAAACCTACAATTAACATTAATTCCAATTAATTCTGATGATGCCGAAAAATCACCAGTAAGTTGCAAGCACTCCTCTCACCAAAGCAACACCTGCAAAAGAGGAAAAAAGAGGACCTAAAAGAGAGCACCGGTGTGGTGCCGGCCAAAAACCCTCCGAAGGTCAAGTTAGAGTCTTATTCTTCAACCCTAGAGTGCCAGAGTTGAGATAATTGTACGTACCTCGATACTAGGGTTTCTGGGGTATTTATATTGGCGTAGAATCTTCTTTCCTTTTAGGATTCTACTTCCTTCTTGAGCCCTTTTCCATATAGGAGTCTTCTTATTATGATCAAACGTGTAACGCAAGAACTCCAGGTGTACACGCTTTGTGTGGAGATAAAGCAAAGCCAAGTCAAACACATCATGTGGCAAACAACTAAGGATTTACAATTAATCAATTACCGGACGGGTACTCAATGATCGGCACCGTCTTATATGCATACCCACGGTATTAATCCGTCTACTCCCATTCTGTCCACCTAGGACGGAGGAAAGATCCGTCTTATGTTTTTCATCCTCTTCAAATTCATATATTTTTCAAAACATAAAAAATCAAAGGTATGTTGTTTGAGAAGAATCCAATTTTTATTAAGTTTGGTCTCTTATTGAAAAGAATAAAATTAAGATAGACGATCGGATTTTACAGAAACTACCATGGATGACTCACTAGGTTGACGGACAAAGAGGAGGCAATATGTCGACGCGTGTAGTAGGTGGGTGGATTACCCGTGTTGGATGGATAAGGAAGTAGACGGATACAAAGTGGACGGTGGCAAAGCCACGTGATGCCCACATGGTTTAATTGGTCCTCAAGGAACTTCAAATGGAAATAACTTGTGCTTTACGATTAACCCTAGTCAACAGAATCTCTATATGGAAAGGAACCTGTAAAATACGTGCATCTATAAGGATCTTCTTTACAAGGAAATATTCCTCTTTGCCAAAAAACTAAGGTCGATTCTACACTACTATAAACACCCAAAACCCTAAGAGACCAAGGTATACATAATTCATTCCAGCTCTGGCACTCTAGAGTTGTGAAAATTTTTCGTCTTGACCTTAGGAGTTTATTTAGCTGATACCACACCGGTACTCTTTGTAGGATTTTCTTCTTCTCTTTGTGTCATGCAGGTCTTGCCTAGGGTACATGAGGACTGTGTGATTTACTAACAATTTTCGGCATCATTAGTTGGCGTCATTTGTGAGAAACTAGGTAAGCCATATTACAGCTTCCCTAACAAAAATTTGCATGGTGCTTACTTGCTCGTTGGCAACCACCACCAACAACCAAGGAGACGAGCCACGTACCACGGCCCTTGAGAGACAGGTTCAGACTCTCGCCGCGATTGTTGAACACCTCACCAAGAAAAACCATGACTTAGAAGAGAAGCTATGCCGAAGGGACGCAGAGACCTGAAATCAAGAAGAGAAGCAGGAGGGTGATAGCCTTTAGCACGCTAATGGTAGGCAGAATAGGGAAGGGCCAGAAGATAGCAATGTCGTGAGTAGACCGACAGCTACAGATATCGCCTTGCCGAACCTGGTTGCAGATATGTAGATGATGAGGGAACAAATGGACCTGATGATCAATGCCCTCAGAGAACGGGTATCAAGTGATCTCGACGAACTGGTGCACTGGACAGATTCACCCTTCACTGCACCCGTTACTTCGTTCCCTCTCCCATCAAAGTTCCGTATGCTGCAAGTAGAAGCCTATGACGGGTCAAGGGATCCTTTGGACCACCTGGAGACGTTCAAGACCCTCATGCACCTGCAAGGCGTAGCAGACGAGATCATGTATCGAGCTTTTCCCACTACATTGAGGGGTCCTACAAGAGTATGGTTTAGCAGGTTGACGCCAAACTCTATCAGTACCTTCAAAGAGTTCAGTGCCCAGTTTGCCTTGCACTTTATTGGGGGACACAGGTACAAGAAGTCAACGGCATGCCTGATGAATATCAAGCAACGGGAGGATGAGACACTAAGATCTTACATCACCTGCTTCAACAAAGAGGTCCTCTCAATTGATGAAGCTGACGACAAGATACTCGTAGTTGCGTTCACCAACGGGCTACGGAAGGGGAAGTTTTTGTTTTCCTTATACAAGAACGACCCAAAAACCATGTCAGATGTACTTTACAAGGCTACCAAATACATGAACGCGGAAGACGCCTTGCTTGCACAAGAGGAAAAGCCTAGGAAGAGAGAAAGACAGGAAGAAACACGACAAGAAAAAGGACGGAAGGCCACAAGGACAGGAGACGAACGAGAGGAAAAACGCTCTAAACCCCCCATTGGAAGATTCACAAATTTCACCCCACTGAACGTCCCAATCGATCAGGTACTGATGCAGATCAAGGACGAAGGATCCTTGACATTCCCTGGCAAGCTGAAGGGTGACCCTAACAAAAGGTTTAGAGACAAGTACTACCGTTTCCATTGAGATCATGGCCATGATACGTCCGATTGCTACCATTTGAAGCAGCAGATAGAAGCCCTGATTAGAAAAGGAAAATTACAGAGGTTCATCAGCAAAGAGAAGACGGACCAACCACAAGAACAAGGCCCTCGGAGGGAAAACGAGCGTCCCAAACCACCTGTAGGAGACATAAGGATGATTGTAGGGGGCACCACAACTTCCTGTTTGACTAGGAAGGCGCGCAAGACCTACCTCAAGATGGTTCAGAACGACTAGCTGACAGGGTTTGGTCCCGAAGATGGCGCGTATCGACAACCCTGTAATCGGATTCACAGAGGAGGACACTTCGCGTTTCCATCATCCACACGAGGTACTAGTGGATAACAAGTGCTCTGCCTATATACTCTACTACCCAGCCTTTTAGCAGATAAGGATTGGGAAAGAACGGTTGATCCCAACTAACGCACCACTTGTTGGATTCGGAGGAACAAGAGTGTACCCACTCAGCGCAGTCACTCTGTCCATAACCATCGGCGATTATCCTCAACAGATCACCAAGGATGTCACATTCTTGGTTGTGGGCTGTTTATCTGCTTACAACGCCATCTTGGGCCGCCCTACCTTTAATTCGTGGAAGGCCGTAACCTCCACTTACCACCTAATGATCAAATTCCCCACTGAATACGGGGTAGGAGAAGTACAGGGAGATCAAGTAGCGGCGCGCGAGTGCTACATCGCCATGCTAGAGATGGACAACCATCTGCCAATGATGTGCATTAAAGAACAATGAATGGCAGTAGAACCAGTAGAAGGGTTGGAAGAGGTACACCTTGATGACTCTAAGCCCAAGCGAACGACAAAAATAGGTACTCTTGCTAGCTTGCAGTCCGTCAGGCCTTAATATAATTTCTAAGAGAGAACCAAGACATCTTCGCCTGGAGCCATGAAGACATGCCCGGATTCGATCCTTCGGTCATGGTGCACAAGCTGAATGTACCACCTTTTTCTCCCCCATTCACCAGTAGAAGCGAGTATTTGCTCAAGAAAGGGACCATGCCATAGCAGAAGAGGTTCGCAAGTTACAAGAAGTAAAGTTTATATGAAAAGTATACTACCATAACTGGTTGGTTAATATGGTGGTGGTAAAAAAGGCCAACAGAAAGTAGAGGATGTGTGTGGATTTCACAGACTTGAACAAAATATGCCCAAGGACTGCTACCCATTTCCCCTAATTGACATCTTGGTAGATACAACGGCAAAACACCAGTTGCTGAGTTTCATGAATGCATTTTCTGGTTACAACCAGGTCAAGCTGGATGAAGCCGACCAGGAGAAGACTTATTTCGTCATAAGCCAGGGTCTTTTCTGCTATAGAATGATGCCGTTCGGCCTCAACAACAGGGGCGCGACATTTTTGAGGCTCATAAACAAAATGTTCGCACATCAGATTGGAAGAAAAGTCCAAGTCTACGTTGATGATATGCTGGTAAAAAGTCGGAGGGATGATGATCTCAGAGAAACCTTCGACACCCTTCGCTTTTGCAACATGAAGCTCAACCTAAGCAAGTGTGCATTCGGGGTGACAGCTGAAAAATTCCTAGGGTTTATGGTGTCTCAGAGGGGTATCGAAGTCAACCCAGACAAGATTCAGGCCATAATAGAGATGGCCCCTCCAAGGAATGTGAAAGAAGTACAAAGCCTCAACGGTAAGGTAGCCGCGTTGAATAGGTTCGTGTCAAGGGCAACGGACAAGTGCCTACCTTTCTTCTGCACGCTAAAAAATTCTTTTGAGTGGACGACTGAGTTCCAACAAGCATTCAAGGATCTGAAGGCCTACCTCTCTTCCCCACCATTGCTTAGTCCTTTCAAATTAGGTGAAAAACTGTACCTTTACTTGGCCGTATCCCTAGCCGCTGTTAGTGCAGCCTTGGTCAGAGAGGAAGACAAGGTACAGAAGCCCGTATACTACACTAGCCGGGGGCTCCGAGGCGTAGAAGAGAGATACCCCTATAAAGAAGCTCGCCTTCACGTTGGTGATTGTAGTGCGTAAGCGCAAACCATACTTTCAAGCCCACACTGTTGTTGTCTTGATAGATAAATCCTTGTAGAGAGCAATGAGCAGCCCGGAGGTAGCTAGATTGATGGCGCTATGTGCGATTGAGTTGAGTGAATTCGACATACAATATTGCCCACAGACGACTGTTAAAAGTCAAGTCATCGCTGACTTCATCGTAGAATTCACCAGTCCGGAAGACCAGGGGGTAGAAGCGCAGTGGCAATGGAGCATCCACACGAACGGATCGTCCAACAAACGGGCGGGCGAAGCTGGCATAGTGCTTCATTCTCTAGAAGGCGACAGGATCGAGTGCATAATCTGACTTAACTTTCCTACGACCAATAACGAGGTAAAGTATGAAGCCTTAATAATAGGGATAGACCTAGCTAGAGCAGCAAGAGCTATGAATGTGGTCATGTACTACGAATCTTAGGTAGTCACAAGCCAAGTAATCGGCGATTATGAATGCAAAGGAGAACAGATGAAGAAGTACTTGGAGAAACTGAGGTATCAGATGAACGACCTTTAAGCGAAGTTCGTTCAAATCCCACGAGAGGAGAATAAGCAAGCCGACCGCCTCGCTAGGGTTGCATCAGTAGAACACATGCTTATTACTAGCCAGGTATTGTCCTTTGTTCAAAACTCACCATTAATAGACAGCATAAGTGTACAGGAGATAGGCTCCATAAGTGACTAGACCATGCCTATAACCTCCTACTTAAGAGACAGTGTGTTACTGGATGGGAAGGAAGCTGCCAGGAAGATGAAGGTACAGGTGGCACGGTTCGTACTGATAAAAGACATCTTATATAAACGGGGTTTCTCCCGTCTGTACCTAAGATGTCTCGACTATGAAGAAGCAAATTATGTCATGAGAGAAGTCCACGAAAGAGTGTGAGGGAACCATTTAGAATCACTATCCTTAGTTCACAAGTTATGATAAGTGTTAGAGCTCATTAGGCAAGCAACGGAGGAGCTCACCCCAATGACGACCCCATGGCCTTTCGCTCAATAGGGGTTAGATATCATAGGACCGTTCCTAACAGCAGTCAGGCAGCTGAAATTCCTAGTAGTCGTTATAGACTACTTCACCAAATGGGTGGAGGCCAAAGCCCTGGCCACGGCCACGGAGAAGAATGTACGAGACTTTGTATGGAAGAATATTATCTACAGGTACAGTATACCTAGGGTACTGGTCTCAAACAACTGGAAAAAAATCGACAATGATTATCAAGAATCACTACTCTTCTTTTGCCCACCCACAAGCCAACGGACAGGTCGAGGTGACGAACCGATCCTTGCTTAAAATTATTAAGACTCGGCTCGAGGGGGTAAAGGGGATATGGTCGGAGGAATTACAAAGTGTTTTGTGGGCTTACAGGATGACAGCAAGGACGCCAACGAACTGGAAAATTTACCCGTGTGATGCTAAAGAGACCTGTCTCCCCTATCACTTTTGTTGCGTAATTGCTTAAGTCCTTGTAGTCATTAGCTTTGATGATGGATGACAGCTACTCGAGGGCATATTTGGGGTCCTTGTGGAGGAGGATGGGTGGCTTTTGAGTGACGAGGACATGACCCGTCATCAAACTCTTGCCCTTCCCTAGACTGGGCAAAGTAGCCATCTTCTTTGTTTCAGCTCTCACTTCGGCGGTGGACTTTGCCACCTTGGGCTTTTTAGGGGGACGGCCAGACTTTTTTAATGGTCTTTTCTTTGACGGAGGAACTTAGGTAGTAGCCTTAAGAGGCAAGGTGCCCTCCTGTTTCTTCTTCGCAGCAGCCTGTTGCTTTTTGTAAGCTCTCCTCCTGCCTTCCTTCATTTCTATATCAATGTGGATGGAAAGAAAAGAGTTAGGCAAATTACAATTAGAAAGAAAATACTATAAAGAGAAACGAACTTACGTCTACAGGCCTGGTTGTTGTAGCGACGGGTAGCTTCACTAGGTTCGGGAGCGTTGCAATACCAATGGATTGTCTCCAAGGTGACGAGTTTAGCCCACGTCCTCTTCTTCAACTTAATTGCAAAAATTTTCTCCAAGAAGCTCCACTGCTCCAAGGTCACTTCTGGACAGTCTCGAGTTGCAAAGAAAGGGACTGCTAGACTAGAGACGGTAAATAAAAGATAAAATTTAAAGAGGACGGATTCTTACCAAACAGAGGCATTATGCCCCAAGTTTTGTCTATGGGCATGAACTCCTGTTCATTAGGGTGATACATCCAGTCGTCATCCCGCATAAAGAAATAATGACTCTTCCTGATGAGAATTAACAAGCATTCAAGGATCCATTGCATGTTCCAGTTGGGCCTATTACAAGAGCAAGATCCAAGAAGATCCAAGAAGCACTTAATGGGCTGATTCAAGAGATTTGGGCTGATTCAAGAGATTTGGGCTGATTCAAGAGATTTGAGCTGATTCTAACACAGGACATTCCAAGCTTGGTCCAAAGGAAGATGAAAGTGTAATAAATTTAATTCAAGCTACTTAGGGCTGATCTGGCTTAATTGGGAGTGATTTATGGCATGAATTAGTGGCTGATTGACTTTCCAGCTCTATATCAGTTAAGGCAGATTTTTTCCTATTTTGGATCTGCTAATTTCAGACCAAATCAACTTTTATTTAGGGTTTTATTATTTAGTACTTTTTTTAGGTATTTTTCTTATTTTTAGGTGCATTTAATGCTTTTAGGTCAAATTTGATTCCTGATATGGTAAGGTATCAATTAGGAGTTATTTTAGAATATATTTTCTTGTCTGTCAAGTTTTATGGAGCCCTTAAATAGGCCCTAAAGTCTGTAAACGTTTTTCAGAAAATTATTGAATAAAAATCAGAAAAGGTGAGGCTTTGCTCTCTTTTGGTTCTTCAAGAACTGTGAACTTATCAAGGATCCTTCCTTGTGGCGTTCAAACTTTATACATTTGGTTCGTGATTCTTTATAATCATTGGGTCAAGAAGAGAATTGGCAGATGGGTCCCTTTCATCATGAGATGTGTCGAGGTCATCATGACCAGACGGGTACACCTTATCGTAGCCCGCTCCTTCGCGGACCCACGATTGATCACTCGACGCCTGACTAGATATCAGTCACCTACACGTGATGGGTAAAACCCTAAGACTCTATAGGTTTATGAAGACGACAGACTAACAATATTTAAACTAACGAATGAAATTAAAAATAAGTGAGAGGCAACAGATGCTTACCTGTTAACAATTCGAAGAAGAAACGGACACAGCATAGTAGGCGGATGCAACTAGGGAACAGTCACCAAGAAGCGATGGAAAAGGCAAAACTGAAATGAAAATCAGACAGTGTCACTCTGGCTTTGAAAATTTATGGAAAGTAAAATTGAGAAGGGCAAACACACAAATATATCTAGAGGGAATGGAATGGAAGATGAAGGGACGCGTCGGTACGAGCAATAAACCACTAAGAACATGCCACGCGCCTCTATTGCATTAATGGTACCTGGCTAGCTTGTCAAATCAGGACACATTTCCTAAAAAGGTTGTGCTAAAACCGTCACTCTACGGGTTCGTTTAGGAAACATGACGATGGACCCATAGAGTGAGAGGCAGTTGAAGAGGATAAAATTAAGATAGATGGTTAGATTTTACAGAAACTACCATGGATGATTACACTGGGTTGACGAACAAAGGAAGGAGACAATACGTCAACGAGTGTAGTATGTCGATGAATTACCCGTGTTGGACGGACAAGGAAGTAGACAGATACAAAGTGGACGGTGGCAAAGCCACGTGACGTCCACATGGTTTAATTGGTCATCAAGGAACTTCAAATGGAAATGACTTATACTCCACGATTAACCCTAGTCAACAGAATCTTTATATGGAAAAGATCTCATAAAATACGTGCATTTATGAGGATCTTCTCTACAAGAAAATATTCCTCTTTGCTAAGAAACTAATGTCGATTCTACACTACTATAAAAACTCAAAACCTTCAAAGACTAAGATACGCATAATTCACCCCAGTTTTAACACTCTAGAGTTGTGAAAATTTTCTAACTTGACCTTCGAAAGGTATTTGGCCGGTACCACACCGGTACTCTTCGTAGGGTTTTTTTCTTCTCTTTGTGTTGTGCAGGTCTTGCCGAGGGCACGTGAGGACTGTATGATTTGCTGACGATTTTTGGTATTATAACTTATTAATGATTTATAGGTAACTCGAAATGAAAGTTCGATTCGATGTGAGATCTGACTTTGTGGATCAAGGTTAAAGGTTTATAAACGCTTTACTTAAGAGGACTTTTTGTCACAATTCGAGATGAATACTAAAATGACTACAATTCTTAATAAATTAATCATTGAATTTTGAGGCCAAGTCATTTCTAGTGTCATTGATTCGAAGTAAACCAACTTGAAGTGGATTGGTTTGAAGTAAACGGATCAAAACCTAAGACAACTCACTGACACTAAACTAATTGAAAGCAAGCGTAGCTCAGATCAAACACCGCTAACAATTAAATACTCGAATCAAACTTGATTAAAGATAATTACAAAGTCCAAAGTGGGCACTAACACGCATAAACTATTTGTTGCTACATAGCACTAGAAGATTTCCTAAGAAACTAATTACAAATGATCTTTAGTAAGTTCTTTGCTGTGTTTTGGGCGCATTCTTCTGCGAAATGAGGCTCAATAAATACTTAAGGCTTTTGTGATTACCATCAGTTATGCTTTTGTGTGTCACTATCACTAATGTTTGTTCCTGTAACTGCCTCAAGGTAACTGTCCTTAACTGCACTGTGAGGCAAATGTCCCACCCTTTCCTTAACCACTTCAAATTATACAAAGATTAACACCGCTTGTTAGCATCTGAGGGCATTATTCATAGTTTTTATTTATTTTACTTGGATTTCCATGTTATTTACACTTTTTTTTTGTACATCTCCTATTGCATCACATGTCCTATTTAAGATTAGGGCAATGTTTAGCTACAACCTTACTCAATATCTTTTTATTAGAAGTGAATTTTGACAAATCTACTATTGGATTACATCTTCTTTTTAAAGATCAATAGTTATGTTATCAAAATTATTTAAATTGAAAATTTTTGTAACTTAAAATTATGCGTAAAATATAAATTTCTAGATCATATAGTAAATAATATCTGATTGATATAAAATTTGACATGTGTATTAAAAGCGTAAAGAACATGCAATTCAACAGTTAGATTTTCAAAACATGTAGTAATGTTTATTTTATTGAATAAGGTTATAGTTTCAAGCTGTAACTAGTTTTGTAGCTAAACTTTGTCTTTAAAATTATATTTGACTCTAACATATATATTTTTTATTTTTTCAAAAAGAGGAGCAAGTCAAAATTTGACTATAATGAATTGGAATAATCAATCGGAAGCCTGAGGGGGTTTCTTGTTCCTGTTTACTATTGGAACAATATTTTCCAACTGAAACAGAACATAATCCACAGAAATTGTTAGTAACTGATCTTATTTTCCTTCCTCCTACCTAATGTTATCGCTTTTTTATTATTTAATATTTTAGTTTAATTAGTTGTTTCATGGTTTAGAGTACCATATATTCTTTCATTACCTATATATATATATATATATATATATATATATCTGTTCTTGGAGAAAAAAAACTTTCTCCTCTTTATCTTTATGTTTGAGATAGTTCACAATTCCTCCCTTATCTTTGAAAATAACCAGTTGCCTCCTCCATGTTTGATAAATGAGCAAATTCCCCTAATTTATTACTTTTTTTAGTTAAATCCAGGTTTTTGAAGAAATTATTAGTCATACATCATAAGAAAGAAAAAAAAAGTTAAGGATATCATTTTTTTTTCTTGGATTGCATTTGTAATTGTTGTGATTCCATTGGATTTAACTGAAAAGGTAATGAATTTGGGGTATTTACCACCTAAATTCGTTACATAAAGGAGGAAATTAATTGGTTTCAAAGAAAAAGAAGAAATGGTGAATTTATCAAAGATATTCTTACCGCCACTGTGGAGTAAAGACAGTTGCTGTGGTGTAGTGGTTATCACGTTAGTCTTACACACTAAAGGTCCCCAGTTCGATCCTGGGCAGCAACATTTTACTTATGTTTTTATTTTATGGAGGATTTGTCATTTGTAACTTCAAAAGACACCCACGGCCCACGGGGTTACTTCAACGACACTATTTTATTTTGTTTTTGACAAAACAACAACGAGATTTCATGATGCACAGATAGATGTTGCAACCTGAGCTTTTTTTTTTTTTTTAATCGTGTGCTTGCAATGCAGCCAACAGACATTTTGAAATATGTTATTCATGCTGATGCTGCATTCATAAAACAACAAATGAAAATATAGAAAATTGAAGAGAAGAATTTCGAGTGAGCTCTGGATTCCTCTGCCCCTTGCCCCTTCAAGTTCCTCATTCCTATAGATTATAGTTTCTAATCCATTACTAAATGACATTTGTAGGATCAATCCCACGGGAGTGGTTAAGAGCTAGAATCTTTTTTTCCAAAATTCCAAGTGTTGTTGATTGTATATTATTAATTAAAAACTATGACTGTTCAGATCTCAAATCTTGCTTTACATAACACATGCATGACAAAAATTGATGTCTTTTATATCTTAATCAACATGGGTCCAAGCAAGGACAATTTATATAGCAAATATTGGACCCCAGTTTGTTTTCCTTTGGAAGAGTTGAACTTCATTTTTCACTGTGGCTCCTTCAATTAAAGTTATAAATTACAAAAGCACAATACAAAATTAGCTTTCTTTTTTTGAGAAAGCAATACAAAATTAGCTTAATGCCTTTAATGCCTCCTTGTTTTCGTGGTCATTATTTTCATATCATCATTAATATTTTGTACAAAAAGCACCAAAGGAGCACATCAGCACACCTACTGCCATTGGTGAATTTAATCACTAATTACTAGTACTACTATAGTCACACAAACACAATACATAGTACTCTAGCTTATAAAATATATTTATTAACATAAACCACAAAAACATTTATGCACGACATTGAGGCTTGGTTGAGACATCATCACGATTTTGATTAGGCGTCTGATTGAGCCAGTGACAATCCTCAAACGAGCACTGTGGCCCACCCTTTAACCATTCCACATCAAGTGGCTTAATATACCTATGACCCCACGTAGGAGTCCCATCCTCGAACGAATTATGTGTCAATCTCTTCAAATCAGAGCCGTCCAATTTCATTGTGAAGATCTCACCGTACGGCTGGTAGTGATGTGGGTTTGAGATTGGCTCAGCTGATACGCCAGCATAGTCTGAAGTAAACAGTATACTTTTCCCATCCGGACTAAAAGTCGGGTGGTTCGCCCGCCCACCCGACCCGCTTTGAAACAATTTCCTCAACCCGGTCCTATTCGGGTGGATCAAATATAGCTCGAAACTCCCGCTTCCCGGGTTTTCCCGATCCGATGCGAAAGCAATCCAATCACCATCCGGTGACCAACTACACATCGTGTCACTCCATGGACCCTCGGTTAACCTATGGAGCCCACCCCTCTCCCCATCAACAGCGTCCATAATATAAAGGTTCTTGTAACCCGATCGACCCGAACGAAACACGACCCATTTACCATCGGGTGAAGGGAAAGGAAAGGCATTGTTTTCCCCATTGGTAGTTAACTTTTTGAACTCTGGTTGGCCGTTAAGATCATCATCATCAACATTAATGGAAATTACATCAACCTCAGTGGTGGGCTCAGCAAATGTAGGGCCTGTGCTGGTGTATATAACCCCTTTGCGCACCTGGTCCCACACGGTCGAGAATGCTGAATCGGGATAAACTTGACGCCGGTTCGAACCGTCCCGGTTCACGACATATACGCCCGGAAATTCCACGTAAGCGATACGGTCACCTGCGGGTGAGAAAGAAGGGAAGGAACCGTCCACTCTAAAGAGTGACACGTCATCCACTGGGCTTTGGAGATTCTCAAGCAACAGCTGTGTGTTTTTTCTTCCATTCGATTCGCCTCTACACCTGTGGTACCCGACTCGGTTCGAATCGGATGAGAAGAACGGGTTGAAGTGGTGGGTCTGGGGTGACACGAGCCGAGTTAGCTCCTTGAACTCGTTCTTAACCAGGTCCAAAAGCTCTATGTGGCGGAATTTCGAGGTGGGTCTTCTCGTAGCCACAGCGATGAAGTTCTTGTTCCCTGGTGACGCGGCTGGTGTGAACGCGTGGAGACCCGGTGAGGTGACTCGCTCAACCACAACCGACTCAGTAGAAACCGGTCCCTCACTGGGCAAAATCGCCCTGTAAATACTCCACCAATTATCACTACCTCTCCTGTGAAAATACAGAGTCAACTCGTCAACCCAGCACGGCCACCCGCCGTGTTCAACAACCTTGACTCGCTGAGTCCCATCCCGAGTCAAGAAAACATAGATATCCGTACTGAGTTCCTCCACATCACCGTTCCAACCTTTCTCTCCATAAGAAGCCACGGCGGTCCAAACCCCAGACGGAGACACCGCAGGACTAAAATCGGCGATTCCAAGAGGCGTCAATCTCCGAGTCAACCCGGTTCTCAAATCGGTCGAGTACACCGCGGCCCAACTCGTCCTCGGCTCACCCGTGTCCTCGTGAGTGGACACGTAGACCAAATAGTTCCCACTCAAACTGGGCTTATCTTTCATCGAAATCTGATTGTTGCTTTGCATCGAACTCAACAAAGGGAGTTGAAAGCGTACGAGGTTGTCTTCTTCTTCTTCTTCTTCTTCTACCTCTTCAAGTGCCGACCGGGATCTGGTGCTTCGCGGAGTGTTGCGAAAAACGGCGTCGTAGTAGATGTTCCACGTGCCGTTTCGCTCCGTGACGTAGATGAGTTCGGTTGGAATCGGTTCGGGTCGGGTCAGGATGAGGGATTGGTTGGTTAAGAGAGAGAAGAGAGAGGAGGAAGGGAAGTGGCCGTTGAAATTGAGAGACCGACCATCGGTGATTCTGATTTCGGTGGCGATTGAAGGTGGGTCCCATGTTGGGAGCGCGAAGACATCAAAGGCGTTGGCTGATCTTCCGCCCAGCGTAGCGAAGAGTATGGTGGTGGTGCTGCTTGAAGATTCATGGTCCGCCGCTGCACACAACACTAAAAAATTGAGCAAGAGGGACAGAGACAGAGGGATTATGGGTTTCATTCTGACTGACTGTGGAGTGTGTGTGTGTGAAGTTGTGGAGTGTGAAGATGAGGTTGATGATATCTTTGAGGTGGGTTTTTGGTGGTGTAAGAGATGACGTGGTGTGAAAGGATTGGGTCCCACTTGGTTGAGGATATGACACGTGGTGTTACTGCTAGCCACGAAAATTTGAGGATTTTTTTTTTGGGTGAGACTGGAGATCGGCTTGATCCAATGCGGTCAATTTTTATCAAGATTGCGTTGTTGGATTTGGGGTAATCAATTCCTTTGTTGTTGTGTCTGTTAATATATGTATAGACCTTTTCTGCTTGTTTTGGAATTTTTGGCCTGTCTTTCTACATTTATTCCCCGTACATAATTAGCCATCCAACAGTGTTTTTGCCGTTTTTTTCTTTGGCTAAAGAATAGCGTTGTAATGTAATTGACAAGAGAAAGTACACACTATTTATAGCTTGGGATAAGGTTGATTTCCAAGTCTTTTTATCTTCTTGACTTCTTCAACCCGGCCTTAAAATATCATAACATTTTCATAATGTGCTGAGCTGTTAACTCAATTTCAGTTTTTTTTTTTATTTAAATGATACACCAAAATTCAACACAACTTAAAGGAAAGATGTTACGAAAATGCATTGTTATTGATTCCGTTCCGTTCCGGCCGGAACGGCCGGAATTTTTCGTTCCGGTATGCAAACCGGTACCGAGATACTTAACGTTCCACCTCGGGCCAAATTTCGGGCCATTCCGGCCAATTCCGGCCAATTCCGGCCGAGATGTGAATTCCGGCCGGTACTTGATTTGGCCTATGGAAAAAAAAAAAAAATTTATTATTTGATGGCTAATATTATGTTATAAATTTTGTTGGCTTATTAGTTATTAATTATTATGGGCTTATGTAATGAGTAATGACTTGTTATAAATCTTCTTATTATTTGATGTTGTATTGAAGTTTAAGACATAAGAGTTAAGACTAAATGTTTTGTATTATTTGATATTTAGTTATTGTCTTCTAAATCTTTTTATTCTGTGATGTTAAATAGATGTTATATTGATGTTTAAGACTTAAGAGTTAAGACTAAATGATTTGTATTATTTGAAATTTAGTTATTTATTTATTAGAATTGACAATTTTATGTTTTATAAGAATATATATAATTTAATTTTTAGGAACCCGAAACACCTTAAAACGGTACGCCGAAATCGGCCGGTACCGAAATATTCCATTCCACTAGACAAACCGAAACGGGGTCCGAAACGGTATTAATAACAATGCGAAAATGTTCAGATTTTATTGTGTTCGTAAACTTTTTTTTTTTTTTGGGCAGGATATCTGTGCAAATAAGAAAAGGAATGGACAGTTTAAAAGAGAATTTAGGTTCAAGTACCTGCTCTGCACTTTTTGTTAAAAAAAGAAAAAACCTGTATTGCTCATTTACTGATGACATTGCAGGTAGTTATACTAGAAAGTATTTACAAAGGAAAAAAAATCGATAGGGGAACACTATAAAGAGTAACAAATCCATCTTGGGGTTGAGCAAAAATCATAGGCCAGAAGCAATAGGTGGTTCGCTAGAAACCAAACACAAATGGTGAATCCCATACAGTGCACATGAGTAATGGACTGAAGCTTTACTATATGCCTGTTTTTTTTTTTCCAGCATATGCCCTTTGGGAAGAAGTAATGAATTGCATTATGGAATTTGAAACTTCATGCGAGGCTGAAGTTATTATTGGAGAAGAAGCAATGCATTGCATTATGGAAACTGAACATTCATGCAAGGATGAAGTTGCTGATATGGAAACTGATTTAGGGCATATTGCTAGTTGAGAAAATGCTCAGGCAAAGATTTCCAATTCAGAAATGATTACATCCTAACCGAAAATGTTTTGTTTAGTTGAGAAAATGCTCAGGCAAAGATTTCCAATTTAAAGCATATGCCTTTTAATTTTAGAATGTTTGCTCTTTGCAAATCATCCTGCAATCATTGCATATTTCTCTAGTGTCCCATAACTAAGCAAGTGTGGTTAATGTCATCTTGACCTCTTCAAATGCAGAAATTCAGAAAACATTAATATAGAATGCATTGGGTGAAACCAACAATCGATCCTAACTAGTTAATTACTGGGATTGCATAGGATAGAAACTTGAGATTTCACTTTATGTGCAGCCCTAGAGATCAAACAAAGAACAAAGAACAAAGAAAGAAGCATTTGTGTGAAGATAAAATTATCAACCCATTTAAATTATCAGAAATGTTAATAGAACTTACATGGAATGTCGATTGGCTTGGAAAGAAATCAAGATGAATATGAATCAGTTTTGGTAAGGATTCCCTCCACTTGTTGGTTGTTTTAAACTAAATTTTGATGCAAAGAGACTAAGTAACTTAGTGATACTAGCTATGATTTACAGAAACAAGAAGGGTAACTTAGTATATAAGCATGAGTTCATGAAGATGTTAGAGGGCTACTAATTTGGGTGGAAGCTATGACAACTTTATTAGTGTAAAATGTGCTCATCAACTGCAATATTAAAGATCATTTTGTAACACTACAACAAACATGGACCATGGTGATGAAATCTAGCGAGGAAAAAAAAAATCATCATCAAATTTGATAAAATATTTAAATTTGGTGACGAAATCAATATTTTGTCATTAAAGATATTCAAATTGGTGGCAAAATATTTTTTTCGTCACTATAGGTCATGAAAAATATGGCGCTATCGAAATTTTTAAGGCTCGAGATGCACTGGTGTCTATGGTGATGAAATATTTTGTCTCCAAAAGCGAGATCTAAGGTGGTGAAAGGTTCGCGTCACCAATACTTACTAGATGTGATGAAATTATAATCTCGTCACCCAATATGTAAGATTAGGGTTTCATTGGTGAGGAAATAATTTCTCATTACCCAATATGTAAAAAATAAGAGTGCATGTTGCTAATTTGGGAGCTAGAGTACAAAATTGTTTTTCTTTATTTTTCCTTTAATATTTTTTTGCGTAAACCCTATGTTGAGGTCTAAAAAATCATGACACAAGGCCCAAAAAAAATAGCACATTGGGCCAACCCATGAAAAGTAAAATTGAAAAAAAGGGGTTGGGCTCACAAAAAAGAAAAGGATGGTAGGCCTAATAAATTTGAGGCCCGAGATCCATGAAGGGGCAAGTTTTAGAATCCATGAAACAAAGGGAAGAAAGAAAAGGGCCTAGCCTGCCAAGAATCAGAGGACCAAAGAAAGTCCAATAGAAAGAACTGGGTCGGGATCTTGGAGATTGCCAAGGGCCCGGGATCCTTGGGATGTGCAACACAGCTTAAGAGGGATTGAGATAGTCAAAAGGGGAACCAAAAGGCACAAGAAACGTATGACAAATATGTCCTTCTCAAGCACTCAGTGATGCAGCGCAGAATCAGAGGGCTTGGAGAGCAACAACTCATGAGCAAAATGTCGGTACCTCGGGGAACCCAGAAAGAAGAACCATAAGGGGAAGTAGCTAGGAAAACCTTCGACTTGGTAGGGAAGGATCCGGCTCACTAGGAAAAAATGATAAAAGGAGAGGCGGCCAAAAGGCTAAGTCTGGAAAAAAGGAAGATAGAGAAGCCTTGGAGGAAGAGAAATTGAAGGTCAACTCCCCCGAAGACACCTTAGAATGGAAGGTCAGTAAGGGGCTTTTGGAGAAAAAACACCAAAAGAAGAGAACTATGAGAAACAAGGAATGGGTCGGCTACCAAAGCTACTGGCACGCTGCGGGCTTTGTTACCCAGGAAAGCAAAGAGAGGGAACCAGTGTTACCCTAGAGCCCTAAGGTGACGCTATAAAAGGAGGAAGCAGCAACAGTGGAGGGCATTATTGAGCAATAGTGAAATCATAATAGAATCATTGAGAAAACTCTGTCAAAACTCAAAGAAAATAGGGAAATATCTCCCGGTATCCTAGAAACAGCCACTATAGTACATACTTGGATTTAAAAGGATTCAAACTTTGCAAGTCTTAGAGGCTTAGATAGCCATCTAAGTCTATAATTTTTGAGCTTATTTGGACCTTGTATCACGTCTTAGTGAGCACATTGTAATCATAATTAAGAAAACTAATGGAGTATTTCTTATTGATTTGAGGATCCCTAACAATTATTTTGCGTGTTTCTTTATTACATTGTCTTCCTTTGTTGTTTTCTTGTCATTCAATACATATATTCTCACTTGCTAGTGTATACGTATTGTGTGAACCTTGCCCTGTGCACCACTTAGTTTGTAAACAGCCCATTAGTTGCGGTAAACCAAGCCCAGTCCATTCAAACTACAACAAGAGGGCCCCGAGGTCCTTGTTTAAGCTTGGGCCTAGACACCGTCAAAAAAAGTGACCCTCACACCCTAAATACCCAAATACCCAATAACTCTCTCTCTCTCACCTTAACCTCATTCTCACGCCTCTCACTCTCAAATTGGTAAGATCTCTCTCTCTTTCTCTCTCTCTCTCTCCATGTTTTCCCTTTGTTGTGACTGTCTTCATTATTCTTTATTATTTAGAAATAGCTACAAATATCCATTTATTGCTGCAATAATCATTGATTGACAGCTTCAGTTAAAAACGTGTCTTGTATTTTAGCACTTTGTATTAGGGCACTAGCATCAGCTGTGCTATTGTAAATGCCATTTTAACACATAAAATCTTACTTTATCTATTTGACCACATAATTTAACAATATATCATACATCATGTGTTCTATTTTAACATTTCCACACATTAAAATAATATAAACATCCAATTAAAAATCATTTAATTTCTTTAAACCCAAAAATTTTGCAACATGAGATGAGAGAGACACAATCCCACCGGAGCGAATAAAAAGATTATTATTATTATTATTTTTTGCAATATGCTACAGTGCGGTTCCATTAATAAAATGACACTGTAGCAATGGCATTGTAGCATGTCATAAAAAAATTTAAGATTTGAAACATCTCATAAAGCATAGAATTTGGTGTTTGGTGTGTCAAATGCTAAAAATTTGGCATTTGGCATTCCTAATGCCAATGCTCTTTGAGTTCCTCCTTGTTAAAAGAAGACTCTATATATATATTTGTAAAGGGTTGGCGTTTTCTTAGGTTGATGCTTTAAATGCCTTAAATTCCCTTAAAAACCCCAGTAAACCTCCATCGTGGACTGTAAGTTCTATAATAGAATATGAAAAAACTTAATGTCTATATTTGTTTACATGAGTTTAGAACCGTACATAGGGTGTGCCTTTATATAGAGTAGGACAAGTCATACAAGAGTATAATCAAGGCGGCTTGATGCATTTGAAGGCCTAAGACGAAAAATGAAATTGAGACAATTTATATATTTAAATATGATTTAAAAATTTTAAATATTACTTAAACACGATTATCTTGTTATAAATGCAAAATTATTATTAACTAGTGTGCGGGCCAAAAATATGAAGTTAACATTTTTGGACTACAATCTATATGTTTCGTGGACTTTGAGTTTCCTACTATGGGTGATCCTTCGCTTTGAGACCCATGCAATCACTTAGGACTCTGCGAGGTCCTCTATTTCTCTAAGTCTCTTTTCCTATTCTCGTGGTAGTCTCTCTCTTCTCACTGTGTTTCTTTTTAAAATGGCCAACCCCTCTTCCTCATTCTTTTCTCCTTTTTATAGGCTGAGACCAGTGGAGAAGTTATGATTATCCTTGAATATTAATGGAGATGGGGGTCCAATTCTATCGCTCCAAAGTGGTCTTAGTGGAGGTTCCATTGGGGACGGTGGCAATGGCATTGGAACTGGTTCTTGCATCCAAATGGTTGTTCGGCGAAAATACTCCCTAAGGCAATATTAAACTGTTGGGACCTGGTACCCCAGAGAAGTAACATCGGGAAGGGTGTTTGCCGGGTGCTGAGGTATGCTCAGACCGGGGATGTCAGGTGTTATAACTCAAGATGGGGGCCCATTGCCGAGCGGGCCTGAGGCCCCGTCTCATACGTTATCACAAGGATGAGATTTAAAGCCCAATGGGCCCAGCGCCTCTCCTTGTACAATAACTCCCTCTTGATTCGTGCTAGATCACCGAGAACGAATCAAGGATAATCTAACCGGCGTTGATGGTCCCTTGAGAATCCTGAGCATCATTCGCTGTGCGGACAAGGCGATTATCAAAGCATTCTTGAAGGTAGCGCTGGGCCAGGCTATCACTTTAGTAATTATAACCTGATGGTTCGTGAACCGTGCCCGCACGTGTGGGGCGAGTTACAAAAAAAGGGTTAGGAGGGATTTTTCCCGCCTCTTGCCTCATTAAATGCATTAATCACTATATATAGCTTCTCCTGACTTCCCATCTCACTTTTTACATCCTCTCTTCTTCAGTTCCCTCACTGCCAAGCACATTTCTCTCTTGTACATATTCTCCAACCTAGAACATCATTCCCTAGAGCCCACAATGAGTTCATCTTTCTTTCTTTTTATTCTATCTTCTTTCTTTTGGTCTACCCTTAATCTTTGAGTTTAGGAATGGGCTATTCTCACCTCCTCTCTTCTAAAGTGTCCTTGGCTAGTTTTAGAGCAACTTTTAATGTTCCTAGAGATGTTGATATTGCCTACTGCCATGAGGGCGATATTGACCTCCACAAGCGTTCCGATTCAAATATAGTATTTTTCTCTTTAATGACTATTCTTGAGGGTGGGGTTAGGTTCCCCATGGACCCTCTTATTATAAGTACTCTTAGATTTTACGGCTTGTGTCTTGACTAACTCTCCCCCAATTTTTACTGAGTCGTGGGTTGTGTTAGTAGGTTAAACCAAATATTTGGTCTGCAACTAAACCACCATGATATTAATTTCATGTACAGTTTGTGCGGAAAATTTAATACCGATTACTACCTAAAAACTAGGGATATACGGGTACGGTTAATATCCTGCCTTCCCGATTCCAATAGATACTCGGTGGGGGAATTCGTTTGGGTGAGCGGCACCTGGCTTGCCGATGAGCTCCCTTGCCTGTTTTTGCCATGTAGCATTGGTCGGTACAGAGAACCTTTGTTCACTTTAAGTTTAAATCATTTACTTAGCTATTTACGTGTATGCTAACCGGTCTGTTTGTTGATTTATTACAGAAGGAGGAAGATTCCTTCCGGATCTTAGAGTCATGCACATTAGAGATCTTAACTTTGTACTTAGGTCAGAGATTTTTATACACAATGATGGACAACTCAGAGCATCCCATTTGATACTTAATGTCAACCCGGTGTATACTACCTGGCAGTCATTCAGCCAGGCGTTGTTGGTAGACAGCTCACTTCTCTTGTATATAGACGTTTGGCACGCAAACTTCCTCCCGCCTACACTTACCACCGATGAAGCTCGGGACCTTGGCCCCCATTACACTACCGCGAAGGATCTTGCACTAGTGAAAGACGAATCTGCCGAATGTGTATCTCTTAGCCGCAAAGACCACGTAGCTATTGAATAGTCTGAAGCTCAAGTCCGAGCAACAGAGCCAGAAGTAATCGAAGTTGACCTAGATGCAAAGATGGTTACAAGGCGAAAAATGACAGTTGACTGGTTCTTGTCCTGCACTCGTCCCATGGCCCAACCTCAGCCTCAAGACAAGGACTGCACCCCTCCTCCCCCCGTTGGCCGCAGTAAAAAGAGACAGCATGTTACCGATCAACTGCCTAAGGACTTAGGTGGTGTTCTAACGAAGACCCCTCCTCGGGCGGGATCACGATCTGGAGGGTGCTTCTCGACCGACTCCCTAAGATAGCCAGGTTGGCACTGGCGTAGCATCTTCATCCCGAATTGAGGTGGGTTGGTAGCCTACCTTCAAATTTGGTGATGGGATTTTGCCAGCATCTGCCAGCTTGAGGACCTGGGCCCAGGTCATGGGGAGCGGGTGGCCTAGAGCCTGGTGCACGGCCTTCTATTGCTTGAAGATGTTCACTTCTTTTCGGAGGAGGATGAGGAGTCGTTGACCAAACGGTTAAAATGGCACACTATAGCGGTAACTTTCTCACCTTTGCATTTATTTTGATGTGTGTGTACTCCTTTAGCTTTCATACTAATCATTATTACAACATCAGGCCGCACAGCTTTCCCACGTTCTTGATGAGAGGCTAAAAGAGCTTGCTGAGGATGCCGAACGGGAGAAGGCCCTCAAGGATGTTGCAGCTGCCACGGCAAATGAGAAGGGTTAGGCTGTTGAGGCTGCCGAAGAGAGGGTTCAGACCTCCGAGAAGGCCCAGGAGTTGGCAGAAAAGAAGTTAGCCGAGCTGGAGGCCAAGCTTAGGGGTGTGGAACTTAAACAGGCGGAGGCAGCAAGTTTAGACCTGACCAATGCTAACAAGATAGTTGACCTGACGGCAGCCCTCGAAGCTTGTGAGGACAAGTGGTACAACAAAGGTTTTACAGATGACGAAAACTCTGTGGAGCCCGTCATTCAAGAATCCCGGTCTCACGGGTTCAGAGAGGGGTGGCTAGTAGCCCTTCAAGTAATGGGGGTGGCCGAAGATTCTCCACTGAGGAATCCGAAGCAAATCCTATACTCGGCCCCTCCCCACCCCGTTCAGAGTCAGGCTGTTGCTGTTGACGAAGAGGATACTCCTAGCATGAGGGAGCTGGTGCGAGCAATTGATACTCACGTGGAGAGTATTAATCTCGAAGTTACCGACAACCTCAACGTTGCCAAAAATGCGCCAGTCCAGCAACCACCAGCCAATCAGCCAACCAAGGGTATATCAAAACAACAGGTCGATGATGTAGTTCATGTCCCGCCCACCGATCCTACAGTTCTTTTTTTTTTTCTTTTTTTTTTTACTTTTCGCTCGTGTTTTAGTTTATGCTTTTATTTGTTTTGATTGCCTAGGGTCACCGGGTTGTGGTGACAGAACAATGATGTGATTTTCTTTTCTGTTCACTTTTATCAATCATCTAGACGCGGTTGACAAACACTTGGTTTAATCTTATTTACGAATGTTTATCAAATTTTTACTAAGTTATTCTTCTTGCCGTGTTCAACTTGCTTGTTTTTGTTTTTGTATTTATACATGATTCTAGTGTCCGGGTAGCCTATCAATCGTTTTTCACAAGGAGAGATTATATTCGTGCATGTATAGTGACCATGGTCGGTATGGTGGGGTTGCTTATCTTTAGAAAGAATTGGCTCCTTGACAATAAATACCGAATTCAACGTATTCGACTTATCTAGGAAGGTTTAACGTTGGTAAGTATCCCTGTCCAAGAGATCGGATTCAACAGCCGGACTAATGCATTTGGTGATCAGGACAGAACCGGGAATGATTCCTATTGGATAAAATTCATCCCGCTTTGGGGATGAAGATCAGAACTGGGAAAGGTTTCTACCCTTGATAATTTGCCGTAAGGTTTCCACTTGCTCGGTGATTGGGATCAAACCCAGAAGTAGGTTTTTGTCCTTAGGATAGTTTGACGCAAGGTATCCACCTGCTCAGTGATTAGGATCGAACTGAGAAGCAAGTTTTTGCCCCTAGGATAATTCGACGTAAGATTTCCACCTGCTCGGTGATTGGGATCGAACCGAGAAGCAGGTTTTTGTCCTTAGGATAGTTTGACGCATGGTTTCCACTTGCTTGGTGATCAGGATCGAACTTGAAAGCAGGTTTCTGTCCTTAGGATAATTGGATCTAAGGTTTCCACCTGCTCGGTGATTCGGATCGAACCGAAAAGCAGGCTTCTGTCCTTAGGATAATTCAATGTAAGGTTTCCACTTGCTCGGTGATTGGGATCAAACCGAAAAGCAGGCTTCTGTCCTTAGGATAATTTGATGTAAGGTTTCCACCTGCTTGGTGATTGAGATCGAACCGAAAAACAAGCTTCTGTCCTTAGGATAATTCGATGTAAGGTTTCCACCTGCTCGGTGATTGGGATCGAACCAAAAAGCAGGCTTTTGTCCTTAGTATAATTATCATTAGTTTTCCGTGCATTTGTTAGACAAGAAAATGAATTAACTGACGACGGGGTCGTAGGTACAAACACACCAGCATGGATAAACATCACATTCATATTAATAATATGCACATACAATGTTATGTTCAGGCTGCGCCCTCATGTACTGGTGATTAATAATAAAATTTCTTCAAATTGTGAGCATTCCATGGCTGAGGAAGTGGCCTTTCATCTAAGTCTTCCAAATAGTATGCTTCCGTGCCAGCAATGGCAGTCACTCTGTATGGCCCTTCCAGGTCAAGGCTAACTTCCCTGCATTAACTTCTCGGGTCTTCCCCACTACCCTTCGAAGCACTAGATCTCCAGCGGTAAACTCCCTTATCCTCACGCTTCTGTTGTACCTTCAGGCAAGCTTCTACTGATATTCCGTTTGCCGAATGGTTACCGTCTCGCGGTGCTCTTCCAACAAGTTTAGCTTTCTGAACATCAATTCTGCATTCTTGGCTAGAGTGAATCCTAAAACTTAGGCGTTGCATATATAGGTTTATCTCAGCTGGTATTACTGCTTTCGCTCCAAATGTCAGAGAAAACGGATTCTCTCCTGTGGACCTCATCGGGGTCGTTCGGTATGCCCACAGAACACTAGGCAATTCCTCGACCCACTTTCCCTCTCTAACCTTTTCTTCAGATCATCCACGATGGCTTTGTTGGTGGCCTCAGCTTAACCTTTTCTTCGGAATACCGGTTTCTGATGTCAACATTGCCATAAAATTTGTGGAAAGCTTTGTTGTCGAATTGCAATCTATTGTTTGACACAAGGGACTCTGGTACCCCAAATCTCGTTACAATGTTCCTCCATACAAATTTCTTGATGTCCACATCCTGGATGTTTGCCAGTGCATCCGCTTCTGCCCATTTTGTAAAGTAATCCACGGCCACTAATATGAATCTTCGGTTGCCTATTGCTTGAGGCATAGCACTAATTATGTCTAGCCCTCGTTGGGCAAAGGGCCACGGGCTACTAACATGGTTCAAATTCCCAGCAGGTTGGTGGATCATCGGGGCGTGCTTTTGGCATCGCTCACACTTCCGTGCATACTCGATGGCATCTTTTCAAATTTACGGCCACAAAAATCCCTAAGTCATCGCTCGGTGGGCCAATGAACGTCTCCTAATGTGATTGCCACACACCCCCTCATGTAGCCCTTCAAATGACCTTCGGTATAGCTTCCGATCGGCAGATAACCAATATCGAGCAACGGCCCGGTGCACTCTGGCCGCTTCCATTTCGTCACTCGGTATTCGGTCCTCAGCTAAAAAGTCAACAATAGGATCCATCCAGCATTGCCAGGCAGTGGTAATCTGTGAAACTCTTGTCCCCGTCTTAATACTTGGTTTGGCCACCAATTCCACTCTGATTAATCGGGGCACCCCATCGGCTACCGATGATGCTAATGTGGCCAATGAGTCGGAGTGCCGGTTCTGCCCTCTAGCCACTTGGTCCACTCTCACACTCGAAAAGTGGCCTATAGTCTGCTTTACCAATCGTAAATATTCAATCATTCGGGGATCTTTGGTCTCGAAGTTCCCTCGTACCTGATTAACCACCAATCGGGAATCTGAGTATACCTTCACCTCCTTAGCACCCAAATCTGAGACAACTCTTAATCCAGCCTGCAAGGCTTCATACTTGGCTTCGTTATTAGAAGCTCTAAAGCCCAACCTAAAAGAGTGCTCCAACTTTATTCCTTTTGGGGTGATAACTACGATTCCAGCCCCAACCCCTAATGCGTTAGACGCACTATCCACAAATACCTTCCACGGGAGGACTTCTATGTGGCAGACCATTTCCAATCCCCCCTTCGGGGAAAATTCTACGATGAAATCGGTGAGAACCTGACCCTTTACTGAGCTTCTAGGTTTATATCTAATGTCAAAAGAGCCTAGCTGAGTCTTCCACTAGGCTATTCTCCCCGTAAAATCAGATCTTCTCAACAATGACTGTAGAGGATACTCGGTCAGCACATAGACGGTGTGAGCTTAGAAATAAGGGGCAATTTTTGTGTAGAGTGCACGAGTGCTAATACCAACTTCTTTAGCGGTAAATACCTCATCTAAGCATCGATCAAGGATTTGCTGATATAGTATATAGGTAGTTGCACACCTTGATCTCTCAGCAACACAGCACTTGCAATATGCTCAGACACTGAAAGGTACATGTATAAATCTTCTTCGGGCTCTGGGGCTATCAACATTGGTGCTTGTCCTTGGTACTCCTTTAGGTCCTGAAAAGCCTTTTCACATTCCTCATCCCACCGGAATCCCTTCCATTTCCTTAAAAGCTGATAAAATGGCCGGCATCGATCAGTGAATTTGGAAATAAACCGGTTAAGGGCAACTACCATGCTGGTCAGTTTCTGAACTTCTTTTGGACTGCTTGGCAATTTGAGGCGTTTCACGACTTCAATTTGATCGGGGTTAACTTCT
The DNA here is from genome assembly GCF_040712315.1 of Castanea sativa. Taxonomy (NCBI): domain Eukaryota; kingdom Viridiplantae; phylum Streptophyta; class Magnoliopsida; order Fagales; family Fagaceae; genus Castanea; species Castanea sativa. Next base: position 28,380,416 of record NC_134024.1, on the reverse strand, counting down.
ATTCCCTGTTTAGTGATCAAATAACCCAGGAACTTGCCGGCTCCCACTCTGAAAGTGCACTTATTAGCGTTGAGACGTAGCTGGTGTCGTCAGAGTATTTCAAATACTTCTTCTAGGTCGTCAATATGTTGCGTCTCTCTCTTGCTTTTTATCACCATGTCATCAATATACACCTCGACCGTATACCTAATCTTATCCCTAAACATCCTCGTCATCATTCATTGGTATGTGGCTCCAGCATTCTTAAGTCTGAATGGCATCACGGTGTAATGGTAGTTGGCATCAGGGAAAATGAATGTTGTCTTCTCCTGATCCTCGTCAGCGAGGGAAGTTTGGTGATATCCTTGAAAAACGTCTAGAAAGCTCATCCTCGGGTGCCCGTAAGTGGCATCTACAAGTTGATCAATCTTTGGCATGGGAAATGGATTTTTCAGACATGCTCGGTTCAAGTCAGTAAAATCAGCACAAACCTTCCACTTGCCATTCTTCTTCTTCACTACCACAGTGTTCGGAAGCCATTTTGGAAAGAACATTTCCTTTATAGTCCCGGCTTCCTTTAACTTCCCGACCTCTTGTCTGACGGCTTCAACATGCTCCTTGGCTGATCTCTTGGGTCTTTGCTTCTTAGGAGGGTACAAAGGGTCTACGTTGAGTTTGTGAACTATAAACTTAGGGTCAACCCTGGGCACCTCATATGGGTTCCAAGTGAATACGTCTACGTTCTGTACAAGAAACAACAGTAACTCTACCCTTTCTTCGTCCCTCAAACTTGCTCTTGTTAGAAAACTCCTTTCACAATCTGGCAGTATCTTCGCTTTCACTAAGTCCTCGGCACAACTAGCCCCCATTTCCTCTTAGGGTTCCTGTGATTGCTATAAGGGATCCTCCTCGATTGATTCTTTTTGCTTGATTTCCTGACTAACTGCGGCTACCAAGCATTGCCTGGCCACTTACTGATCACCCCGCACTATAGCGATACCCTGCTCGGTGCGGAATTTGACCTTCACGTGCAGGGTGGACGGTACCCGCTCCCATTGTGTGAATCCATGGCCTGTAGAGGATCGCCGTATACGAAGAATATGACGTGACCACAATAAAGGCTACCACCACTTCTTTATCTTTCATATTTATAGGAAGGGAAATCTGCCCTTCTGGGATCACCATCTAGCCGTCGAACCCCACTAGGAGTGTATCATACTTGGAGAGATCTTCCTTCTTTAGTCCAAGCCCCCTGAACAGGTCGGGATACATCACGTCGGCACCACTCCCCCGGTTTATCATCACTCTTTTTACCGTGAAACCACTTATCCAAGCCGTAACCACAAAAGCATCATCATGTGGTTGAATCGTGCCCTTTAGATCATCATCATCAAAGGCTAAACTCTCCCGAGTGTATGTCGACCTCTTTTCGGGGGGTCGCTCATCCGTGTAGCTTCCCACGAGCGCTACCGCCAACACATTCCTCGTACTGGGTGCCAACATGCCCCTCGGGGCTGCATGAATGACTTCTATCACTCCTAGCGGAGGGGGAAGAGGATTCCCCCGTGGCCGAGCATTATGCCCAGTCTCTTGGTTCTTAGGGCCCACCATGAACTCTTTCAAATATCCTGCCTTTACTAACTGCCCTAAATGATCCTTTAACACCCTGCATTGCTCGGTGGTGTGCCCTTTATCTTTAAGGTATGTTAAATACAGGTTATGATTTTTTCTCGACGGGTTGCTCCCTATCTTGTTTGGCCACCAGAAGTATGGCTCATGTTTGATTCGATCCACGATCTTGTGCACCAGCTCCTTGAATGCCACATTCACTTCTCCTACCCAAGCTTCTGGTTCTTGAATCCTCAAATCCTTCCTGGGCCTCGGCTGAAAATTGCCTTGTCGAGGATTGCTTACAACCGGGTCCTTACCTTTATTTTGGAGTTGGTCATCTTCTAAACGCTTATATTCCTCGACAGGCCTCATCAGTTGCCTCATATCCTCGGGAGGCCTCCTTGTTAGTGACTCTCAAAGCTCGGAATCCTCGGGCAATCCTAACCAGAAGGTGGTTGCCGCAATTCTCTCGTTGTCCTCACCGATTTCATTGTAAAGCTCCCAGTATTAGCTAGTGTAGTTACGAAGGGTTTCTCCAGCCCCCATTTTCATTGATAACAGTGCGTCTACTGGCTGTGGTACTCGGCTGCAAGTTATGAACCGGACACTGAACTCTTGGATCAGCTTGGCGAAACTGTGAATTAAGTCATTCCTTAATCCATTGAACCACCTTAATGTAGTGGGCCCGAGACTCGAAGGAAACACCTTGCACATCAACGCATCATTATGGGCGTGTAACGGCATCATTTGTATATAATGGCTTACGTGCTCTACTGGGTTCGTCTTCCTATTGTAAGAGTTAAACGATGGCCGCGTAAATTTTTTTGGCATAGGGGCTCGCTCAATGTCCCCGGAGAATGGTGATCGAGTAGCTCGGCGTAGGGCTCGACTCATAGCATCCATGGCGGCATTCCTAGGCCCTCGCTCTTCGGGGGAAGTTAAACCCATATCTGCACATTCTCGTGACCATGAGCGATCTTGGTGACAATGGGGACCACACTGACGAGACCCAGTTTCGTATCGACCTTCCATGCTTGTCGACTCTTCCTCGCACTCCCCACGACCTTTCCTCTGATGCCTCCCTCTTGCTTCCAACTCCAAATCTCTCACCAACCTTCGTAACCACTTAAGTTCCTAGCCCTGCTCATCGACAAGTCGACGCTCCGAAGCACCCGACATTGTCCGGTGAGTTTGATACGACCTGTCCCCAAGGCCGAATTGCTCTTCTTCTCGCTCATACTCCCTATCTTCGCGTCTCTTTTGCCTTTTTTCTCGCCAGGTAGATCCCTGGGAAGACCTCCTAGAGCCACTTTCAGCGTAGCTCCTTGACTGGCCTTTGGACATTTTCTCGCTTTGATCTCAGTAGAACCATAGCTTTGTAGGAGTTTCCCACAAATAGCGCCAATTGTGTGGGCCAAAAATATGCAGTTAACGTTTTTGGGCTCACAATCTATTTGTTTCGTGGGTTTTGAGTTTCCTACTATGGATGATCCTTCGCTTTGAGACCAATGCAATCACTTAGGACTTTGCGAGGTCCTCTATTTCTCTAAGTTTCTCTTCCTCTTCTCATGGTAGTCTCTCTCTTCTCTCTATGTTTCTTTCTGAAATTGCCAACCCTTCTTCCTCATTCTTTTCTCCTTTTTATAGGCAGAGACCAGTGGAGATGTTATGATTATCCTTGACTATTAAAGGAGATGGGGGTACAATTCTATCGCTCCAAAGTGGTCTTAGTGGAGGTTCCGTTGGTGCCTGTGGCAATGGCATTGGAACTGGTTTCTGCCTCCAAATGGTTGTTCGGCGGCGATACTCGCCAAGACAATATTGAACTGATGGGACCTAGTACCCCCGAGAAGTAGCATCTTCAGGAGGGGGGTTTGCTGGGTGCTGAGGTATGCTTAGGCCGGGGATGTCAGGTGTTGTAACTCAAGATGGGGGCCCATTGCCAAGCAGGCCTGAGGCCCCGTCTCGTACGTTATCACAAGGCTGGGGTTTAAGGCCCAATGGGCCCGGGCCTCTCCCCATACAATTAGTATATAACCTGTGCTTATGCACATGAATGATGAATTGTAGTGGTGCTATTGATATTAGTTTGGATTATTAAACATATAAGACATAGTTCAACTAGGATATTTAGAGGTACTAAAATAGTTTTTACTTACAATTTTCATGATATTGGTTACGCTAAATTTTTTATTACATTGCTATTACGTATATAATTTTGAAAATTATTATTGGATATATATACTAGATCAATTCACAATTATTGTCTATGAAATTTTACTAAATAAAACACAAAATAATATGATAAGTTGGTCAAATAGTATCTCCTATATTGAATGTGAATAGGTGCATGAGATTGTTCAGCTCAGTTATAATTTTTTATGTTCAATATCTTCGAATACAAAATATATGAATAAAAATAGTATAAAAAATATGCTTATTAGTTCAGAGAAAAAATAACAACAAAAATTTAAATAATTTAATTTGTATGGAAAACTAATAAAAGCAAAATCCAATTTTGATTTCTAATTGAATTCTCTCTCTCTCTCTCTCTCTCTCTCTCTCTCTCTCTCTATATATATATATATATATATATATATATATATATATATATATATATTACCTAGTTAGTAATGGACCGTACATAGTAATGGTATATTATATAAATGACATATATTTGAATTGTTTCTAGTTATACAAAAAAAAAAAAAGCTCATAAATATAAAATCATTCAAACTCTTCTTTCCTCTAATTATATATATATATATAGAGTTAAATAAACGATTTAGTTTTTTTATGGTTTATTTATATTGGATTTCTCGTTTTTTTACACTAAATTAATTCATTTGGTACAAAAATTAAAAAACTTAGATTAGATGAGAACATGTGGCACAAAATTAAACTCTAATTGAAATCCAATTTTCCCACTAAATTAACTCACTTGGTACAAAAATTCAAAAACTTAGATTAGATGAGACACGTGATGCAAAATTAGACTCTAATTGAATTTTAATTTGAAATCTAATTGGATTTTCTCTCAGCTTTACCTATTGATATATATATATATATATATATATATATATATATATATATATATATATATATATATATATATATCTATATGTGTGTGTGTGTGTGTGTGTGTGTGTGTGTGTGTGTAGGGGGGGATAAGAGAACCGAATAAGGGTATTGGGCCATGGGCCATGCCCGAGGATGCCAAGGAGCTCGAGGACAACCAAGCATTAATAAGGGCTAGTAGGTTAGTGGGCTGAGGACAAGGGCCGATAACAACAAATAGGTAATGTTGCCCGAGGAGCCAAACTTCCTTGAAAAGTAGAACAGGAGTTTGGAGCCCGACCATCCAACAAATATTCGGCAAGAGGCAACCATGCTTGGGAGGATAAGCTTCAAAGAGATAAGTCAACAGAAAACTAAAAAATATTTGGGAGGAAGGCTGCTACCACCACATTGAATGCTCTACACCTAACCAACTGGCCACATTTATGTGGAGGTGATGCCTAAACAGTGATTTTTAGCCTTACAGCTACACATAGAGATTTCAGGAAGATTCTGATGGGATAAAATCAAGGAGATCATTTACTTGATCAACAAGTGGAAGGTTAAGATGGGAAGAAGAAGAATGAGTATATAAGGGAAGGGATTCCTTGACATTGAGGGGGAGTTGAAAAAATGAAGATGGAAGAAAAGAACTCTATAAAACTAGGAACTCTGTGTATTCGTGTAAGTCTAAGATATCTATAAGAACATACGTTCCTCGGATTTGATCGATGAGTGTTTTTCTCTTCAAATTATACTTCTCAATCATTACAACACTAAACCAATTCACTGTGATTCATACTTGATTCATTAAGTCTTCATCTGTTAAACTCATTCTCTAAAATCTATTGTTGTGGGCCTATTGGGCCACTGCTCATATCTGTTGGGTTGAAGGTCAATTTTAGCCCTTACAATATATATATATATATATGGATCCTTGACAAAACCCAGCTTCAGAGATTTCTAAAATTTCTTAATTACATATCAAATTTCTATCAAAATCTTAGGCAGCAATGCAAACCATTTTTTGATAGACTTTGATCCAATCCACCTCCTTGGACCCAGTTCATACATTAGTCATCCAAGAAATCAAAAAATATGTCAAGACTTTCCCTTGTTTAGGAATTCCCTCAGTAAATTCTTCCATGATTGTCCAGACAAATGCCTCTAACATTGGTTATGGTGGCATCCTCCCTCACATGATTCATATAAAAGATCCATTGGCCCTTGCAATGGAAATTTTGCCACCAAATTGGCATTTCCTTTACCACAAGCTCATCATCACCAGGTTTGTCAGTTGCAAAGAATGGGGCCAACACCCCTCTTTGCTCAGAACAATAGAAGGCTCAAAAATCCAATATAGTTATTATGACTATATTGACGCCTTTGAAAAGATTTTATTTTATCAGAATAAGAACTTTGATCATTCATGGTTCTTAATGTTTGACAAAAATTTCAATAGCCAAATATCGACATGGTACCTTAAGTGGCGAGAAATGTTTGGATCAATCCCTTGGATCTTCCTAGAACCTCTCCAAGATGCCCTCAAGTATTTTAGTTCAAGATTACAAGTCAACCATCACAATTCCTAGTTTCCAGCAATTTTGCATATGACCATCAGTATGTGGTCCTATGCAATTAGCAACAATCTGCTAAACAAAGAATTCTCAGTAAAATGGTGGGCTAGCCTCAAAATTGATCCAGTCATCAATCAAATAAATAAGGATTTCCCTCCCCTAGTCCCCAGAGATATTGCCCAGAAGACAAGGTCTCAATCTAGCCTAGAATCCATCTCAGTCGCTAGAAAATTTAGCAGAAAATTAAAAGATCTTGCTGATCAATTGCTCCTTTAGGCTTCATAGTTAAAAGAGGAAGAAAAGAGTTCTCCTACCTCTTCTGAAGCATCTACCAGTCACCAACCATTTGACCCCTTCTAGAATTCTCAAGACCCCTACGAGGGCCATAATTTGGATAGTTTTTAGACTATTCTTGTAGCACCAGTCATTACTCAGAATAGTTCCAAACAGTTCCAAATTCGATCACTATGCAGAACAGTACCAGCAGACAAGTTACTATTCATGAACAGTACCAGCTGACACAAAGAGACAAAACATGAACGGTGTCACAGCTACGCTGCTCTTTTGAGGTTCCCGTCTACTGTTGGTGAAAAAGGTTTTCACCATCTGAAAAAGCAAATTACCCCCTCAGAAATTCAGGAATCTTAAAAGGATCCTAAGCTCCCTCAGAGGTTCCTAAGCTCCACCCAGTCTATTTAAAGAAGCTCAGGATATATATATATATAGATTAACATGAACCATATAGATTTTTATTTTTATTTTTTATTGAAAGCCTATATAGATACAAAAAAATTGACAAAAGTTTTTACACCTGTTAATGTGGTAGATTGATAGTAGTAAGTAAAAAAATGATGTTAGTGGTGGATCTAGATGAGAACTAGTAAAAATTTGCTAAATCAACTATAGTGAAAAATGTTATGAATTTTTTTTTTTCTGTGTATTGCTTTTTTTTTTTTTTAGAAGTACTATATTCACAATATTTTTCACAACAAATACTAGGTGTTAAGTTGTTACTAGTTTTAATTTGAATCCACCACTAAAATCATTTTTTTGTCATCAATAATAGTCAATAAAAATTTGTTACTTAGAATTTATTGTAAAAGTATTGTGAGAAATGTTGTGCACATAACATTTTTTGTTTTTCATACAATAAAAAAGATATTATTTTATTTATTAGCTAATATTTGGGTTTAATTAAATTAAAATTGAGGCCCTTTTTACATTTTTCTACTTGAGGCCTTATGCAACCTCATCAATTACTTATAGTGTTGAGCCGGGGGGAAAATGGGCTTTTGCCATTTTCGTGAAAACAAATCAGCGTGTTGCCTCCTTTTCCAAACTAATTAGAGAAATGCCTCTCTTTTGAAACTTGATTTTCTCAAAATCGAGTTTCAAAAAAAAAAAAAAATTATGGAGCCCTATAGAGGTGTTTTAAGGAGCCTATAGTAACGTTTTCAAGACCTATAGTGGCGTTTTGGAACTCGAGTTCCATGCAAGTTTTTTTTTTTTTTTTTCCTTATAACTCGATTTCATGGAGATCGAGTTTCAAAACGCCACTATAGGCTCCTTAAAACACTGCTATAGGACTTGATTTTGAGAAAATCAAGTTTCAAAAGATGGGCATTTCCCTAATTAGTTTGAAAAAAGGAGCAACATGGTGATTTTTTTTTTGCGAAAAGGGCAAAAGCCCATTTTCGCCGTTGAGCCGGCATTGAGTATATGATAGTATAATAATACAATGTAACAAAGCATGCATACTAATACACTGAACATAAACAAGCTATGGTTTGGACGGTTGGACCTATGTTTTACCGTTCTCTATTAAACTAATGTTGCGTTGTGGTAGGCCAACTTAAATTTGGATGCAAGATTCCTAAAAAGTTCCGGTGGAGAAGGTTTGGTAAAGATATTAGCCAATCGATCATGGAAAGAAAATGAATATGGCTCATAAGGTGCTTTAGACAATGTGGTGATAAACGAAGTGACAATTAATTTAAAAATATTGCTGGTACATCTATGAAAAACATCATTGTATGCAATTTATATTGCCCTCTAATTGTCATAGGCATGCTACAGGAGATAGGAGCATAAGACAGATATTAAATAAGTCATCATAGCTGCCAAAGTTATGAGTTGGTGTTAGTAAGTGCTCTATACTCAGTTTTTATGTTGGAACAAGCAATCATAATTTGCCTTTTGCCAATAAATTAGGTTGTGTTTGGATGGCAACATTTGAATTTGGATTTGAAATCTATTTATTTAAAATGTCTTGATTTGAAATCCCTTGATTTTAAAATTCTTTGAAGAGATTTGAAATTCATCAATTGAAGAGATGCCATGGACAGAGGAGCTAAGTAACTACCCTACAACGAATCAACAATTTACAAATATTTATCAAATCAATTACTTATTACTTCACAATTCATAGATAGTTCATAGAAGCATTTCATCAAACACATAATTTGCATTACAAACTTACAAAAGAAAATAGAAATAGAAAATAAAGACAAACCCAAAACAAATCATTAAAAATATTATGAAACAAAATGCACAAACAAATGAACAAAACCCACAAACAATCAAATGAAACCCAAGCAAACCCACCAAAAAATCAAATGAAACCCACAACCCCGAGCCTATATGGATTCATATTTAGTAGAAATAGAGAAATAGAGAGATTAAAAAGGAAGAGAAGAGTTGAGAGTGACGAACTTGTGTTGCCGCGAAAAAGAGAGGGAAGAAAGAGCTTGTGGCGCCGAGGAAGAAAGAGGTAGAGAAACGCGAGAATAGTGAAGAGCGTGTAGTGGGGGATTTTCAAATTCCATGGTTTGTGAGGGGATTTGAAATCAATAGATTTGGACCCTAAAATCCATGATGGATTTGGGTCAAATTCAAATTCTTCTCATTTTAAGTTAACCGAACAAAACATTTAGATTTAGCCCTCCTCAAATCCAAATCCAAATCCAAAATTGGAGCCCATTGACCAAGGTATTTGAATATCAAAAAATGCAAATGATATCAACATAGTGAGAAGATTGTGGAGCTGTCATGAATTGACTAACAATGTGCATTGCATTGAAGTCGTTTAGTTGTGTGATAGTGAAAAACACTAGTACAGGTAGAACAAGCAAAACTTAGACCCATTTAGATTGAGGTTTATAAATATATATGGACTCAAGCATAACACAAATCTCTAAGAAAAATTTGAGAAATATTTAAATTTTAGTGGTGGTCCTTGATCAACGACTAAGAGAGCGTTTGGATGCAGCGTTTTACTCAGCGTTTGGATGTTTGCATTTGGATGGCTGTGGGACCCGTGTCTATAGGGGCACGAAAGAAACGCAGGAAAACGCTGGATGAAAAACTATTACACGCACCGTTTCATTAAAAAATAACGCGTCTGCAGCTACAGTATTCATGGACTGAAATCCCAGGAAATGCGTTGCACACACTGTACTGAACAAAAACCCAAATCTCAAACCCACGAAAGAAAGCTCAACCCCAAAACAGTGCGTTTGGATCCAACGGCTATTTTCTCATTGTATCGTGATTCCTCTCAACCACTTTGGCAGTGATGCCTTCAATCTCCTTCAATGCTTCATCCTTTTCGTCTTCAATGAAGTGCACCTACCCACCAACCAATAACCCATAAAAACTGAGGAAACAGAGCAAACCCATTAGAAGGAACAAACAAAGCCCTCCTCTGTTCTTCCTTCGCTCCAACTTAGCTTCGCTTCGCTTGGGACGTCGTTGCCGCCACTGTGGGTCTCTTTATTCACGGGTAAGTTCTGTCTAACTTCTCATACTTTCTGATCTGTTGGTGTGTTCTTATATTGTACAAATGAGGCTTCAATTTTGTGGTTTTGTGTTCTACATTTGGCTGTGCTTTGTGTGTTTTCCATGCCACTAGTATGTGGGTTTAATTTTGTGTGTTTTGTGTTCTACGCTTGGCTGTGCTCTTCGTCGTCTAATTTTGTGTGTTTCTCTTCTTGACAATAGTATTTTTTTTTGGCTTTTCCTAAAATCATTGGTATTTTGTAGTTCAATTAGTAATATTTCACAACTTAATTTGAATTAGGGTTTCTCTTGTCTGAACCAGGATCAGGGATTCCCGAACATTATCCCCATTGCTTATCAACCTTTAACAATTGAATGTGTTTTCAGAGAGTCTAGTGTATTTCCCTTGTCTAACTTTAGTACTCCCCTGATTCTTCCCACATTGGTAAAGTTGGTAGGTTAGGGAGCAACATTTTTTATATATATTTTTAATTTATTGGAAGACAAGCTTCCAGTTTGAGATAGAGGGGTTGAGAAGTTGTTCTCAGTATCCTGCCAAAGATTTTATTGGCTTTTGTGTTCATGCCTGGCTGTAGAAACAACTTGTACATTGGTGAGAACTTTGGGGGTTATTTTCCCCTCAGGAAGTGGTAATGGTATTTTATTTTTGTTTATACACCATATGTTGTCTGGTAACATTGGAACCTAAAATCTACTGTGATTATGTTCCTTTCAACACCAGTTCAAAGGTGCAAAAATGGGTAAGGGGAAATCGAAGGACGGTGGTAATGAGGTCAGAATTGGGTGGAAAGATAGTAAGGAAGTAAAAGATTTTTGTGATTTGAGTGCTGCTCAAGTCCTAGATGGCAAGAGGCATCAAGGATATTTGAGAAGGGAAGGGGTTGATGCAGTGATTGAGCAGTTGACTGAAATTGGAAAAGTAGTGACTCACGTACAGTTCAAAAACAAATGGGATCATTTGAGAAGACTGTGGAAGAATTGGAGGGAGTGTTTTGACCGTGACTCTGGGTTGGGTGTTGATCCTGTAACTGGGGACCTTGAGGCCAGTGATGAGTGGTGGACCTGAAAGCTTCAGGTTAGTTCACTTTACATAATTTGAGAAAACCCAACTGTCAACAACTATATTGTGTTCTAACTACCGATTGTCCACATGTAGGCATGTCCCAAGGCATTAAACTATAAAAACAAACCTTTGCCAAATGTTCAGTCTATGGAAATCATGTTTGAAGGCACTTGTGCAATAGGGAAAAATGCATTCTGCCCGAGTGGTGAAATGCCAAAGGCATGCACTGAAGGGTCTGGGGACTCCAATAACAGCATAGAATTTGTCGACCCCCAATGTGAACCCTCTGCCAATGTTGACCCAATGGAGGTTGAAGGCCCATCATCGTCGAGGGCAACATCGGCAGTCAATAAGGGGAAAGGCTTGGCAAACGGTGTCCACCTTTTTAGGGGAATTTGCAAGAAACCAAGAAAAATGCTCAGTTGTGCAAGAGTTGTTCGACTATTTAAAGAGCATCTCAAATATTATTGTTGAAAGTAGAAGTGTAAGTACTCGTACACCATTTGCTTCCGCAGCCGCTAATGAGATGCAAGCAATTATGGACATGGTGTTGAGTCTTCCTGGGGTGCAAGCCGGTGATTGCCTTTATATGTTCAACACCTGTTTGTTCGTTAATAACCTAGACGGTAGGAACATGTTTGTAGCTAATAGAGAGAAGAAGGAGGTCCAGCTGAAGTGGCTAGAGATGCAGTACACCATGAACCCTCAGTTGCATTTTGCTTTATAGGAAAGGGGCTTGTCTACAACCCTAATTCCCAAAACCTTGGTGTTTTACATGTTGCACTCTTTAGACAATTAAGCAGTAATTATTTCTTGTTGTACCTGTTGCAGTCTTTTTTATTTTTTATTTTTTTTATTTTTTATTTTTTTTATTTTTAATGGGCACAAACTATATGGCCACCATGTGTATGTAAGACTCTTATTACTACCTAATCTTATGTATGATTACCTGTTCCTTTTTGTTCTGCTACTGTCTATAACGGGCATCTATAATTAATTCTTCATTTTCCAACTTGCTGGGTGAAGTGAAACTGCTTTTGGAAGGCATTTCACAATCTATACAAATCTGTACACTTGTTGGGTTGTCTAATGACAAATCTATACAAACTGCTTACCTCTATTTTTAATGTGTAACGCTACAGATACTGAATGTGGTTGCATTTTGTCATCTTCAGGGCGTGGTGCATCAAGATCTTACACCAAAGGTGAAATGCTTATCATGTTTTCCTTTTCATACAATTATATCATGATATGTCCACTACAAGGTTGAGTTTCTTAATAATGGCTAAGTGTAGGAATTGCATGTGTGGATGGAGTTACTGATAAGCAGAGTTTCCTAGACCTGGTGGGTCAAAGCTGTTCTATTCTAATCTTATTGATTGGTGCATTTTGAAACTTTTTTTTTTGTTGAAAACAATGTTGTTTCTTTTGATTCAGTTGGGTTTTTTTTTGGAATATTCATCTCGTTTGAGTGATTAAAAAGAGGTTGATTTTTAAAAAATTGGTGTTATGCATATGGGATCAATGTATTCTGAGCTGTAAATATCTTATGTGAATGATAAACGGTTCATTTTTCTCTTGTAAGGCTCTGTTCATTATGGTGGAACATGTTTGCACTAGAAAACTAGTATATTGTAGGTGTAAAAGACTCTTATTGTTTTAGAGTGTAGCTGAGATTATATGATTTCTATAAATTGGTGACTTATATCATCCATTGAAAAACCCACAATCTTTGAAGGTTTTATCTATTGAAAATGGGAAGTATGCATGAAATTTCCTATGTGATTAGTGAGTTGTTATCTGACTGATTCTCCTTCATCAAGGGAACACTGTGCACTGAGTCATGATATCACCATCCATACGCTACCTTAATTCCACACACATGTGAGTGAGTTTTGTTCACTGTGTTGGGAGACATATTAGCATATACAGATGGACTCAATGGTGGAAAATTGACTTGTGGTGGCCCAATTGATTAAGGATTTGTGCTTAAAGTACAACCAGTTTTGAACATGTTCTTTAAAAGTACATAAAAATTGTAAGAAACCTCAACCCAATGGAGATTTGAGTGTACTATGCCTATGAGAGAGTTCTGGGTTTGAACATTATATCACTATGGGACTCCCAAATCTAATCATATTAGCGTAAAAATCATTAGCATGATCCTACTGCCTTTATGCATTGCTCTATGACACTCCTAAGGGGTAGGGAGGGGGGCTTATTTAGGTCTTAAACTTAAACTTTTGTTGTGTGATTAGTATTAATTGTTCCAAAAATAGGTGGCATTTGGGTGATATAGGATATAATAAAAAATAAAAAATAAAGACTTTAGGGTATAAATACTTTTTGTCTTTGTTCATTGTCCTTCTGAAGTGTAAATATGCACATATATATCAAAAGCCACGTTGGAAATCCACTAGTGAAGTTCAATAAATAACATTATCACTCTAGCTTTTTCCTTGAAGTTTTAGCTCTGATTTCTATCACAATCATGCATTGAAAATCAGAAAATGCCTTCTGTTGGCTTAACAGGTTCCTACTTTCAAAGGTTGGTCTTACTGTGTTGACCTGTATCCTCAAAGCATGGGCTCAAACTGCCCCAAGAACTTGTGTGTGTGTGTGTTTTTTTTTTTTGATAACATGATAAGTGTTGTGTGTGAATGCTTTTCAGTGAGACTGTGGGATACAGTTTGGTCTTTTTAGTGGGATTCAGCTTGCATTATAATACTTCATTGTATTTTATTTTCAAATTTTATAATAATGATCTGCTATTCTGTCTATTTGAGAACCATGGCTGAAGGAATTAAATTATTGACTTGGCATTTTTTGGCTGAATTTAAATTATTGTCATAGTGAAATGTGTAATTATTTTATAGAGTTAAAAGAAAATTTCACTTAAATTATTGGATGTTTTATTTGACACCATTCAGTTTACTAAATTTGATGTTTTATTTCACTTAAATTTCACATGCTTTTTGGCTTTTGCAATCATGAGACTCGTCAAAATGAATCTTCATAATAAAACGGAAATCTAATCTTTGAGTAATTATTTAATAATGTATAAAATTGCTTAAAAATTCAATTATAAATTATTTTACTACCTTAAAAGAATATATGACACCACTTTGTTAAGTGCAAATACTGATTCCAACAGCAAAGCCAGACAAGTGGCCTATCTGCAAAATGTTTTCAATTTAACTAATGGAAATTATAAACTCTTCATTAATGCTATTAAAGGTATCTTGGACCCTCTTGGGTCCAGGTGCTTCTAAAGCAAGCAAAATCCTAGTCCTAATTTTAGTACAAGCTGAACCAACACACAGTAAAGGTTCAAACTTCTTACAGATTGAGCTTCGTATGTCAATGATGCAGCTAGGAACATGATTATAAAACTTGCAATCAGCTCCACCCAAAACACAAAATTGCAACCTTGTATTGGCTTGGTGGTCATAATTTCTGGTTTTAAACCATAAACTGACTATCCAACATATGTTGCCAATACAGAACCCAATATTTGTGCTATTATATAGAGTGGAACCTGTTACACAATCACGCAAAAAGGGACAACTTCAATTTTAGTACCTACACTGCTACACATTGTACATATCCAAAAACCAAAATTATATACCTTAGACCATGGAAAATTACCAAAGCTTGCAAAAGCAATTTTGATAGCAGGATTAACATGCGCACAAGAGCTTCTAGTACCTGCTGAATTGATTAGCATATTGAGCATATGATTACCTTTGAATTTGAAAACTGGAACTTATTTAATGCATTTTCTTGCTATACACAAGGGATCCAGATTTGAATATTGTTAATTTACAGTTTAGTGGTGATATTTTTGTATGAACATTGATAGGGGGTATTTAGCTATGAATAGTTACAGTGCTCATTACATAGGAGTTTTTGTCAATCTTGGCCTGATTATAAGGCATTTTTCTCTGCCAATTAAAACAAAATTAGGTAAAAGTTGACTGTACTAGTTCCCAATTAACAGAAGGATGGATTTGCTAAACGACTCATCCGATTCCGAGCACCAGTGAGTTTCAATACTTTCATGGAAATATGTGAATATACCAGTTGTTACATGCAATTAAATTCAAATGCATATGCAGGGACGCAAACTTCGATATAAGCGACGACATTATCCTCGCAACATATATAGCTGGGTGTGTAAGTGTCTACGTTTACGTGGACACCTATATGAGCAAAGTACCAATGCATACGAATATACAGACAGGGTATGAATGGGTACTGTATACATTAAATGGAAATGAGAACAAATGTCGCAATGCGTTTAGATTGTCAAGCCATGTGTTTCGGCAATTGTGTAATACATTGCGCACTCAGTATGGATATCAAGGTACTTAAAGAGTTTGCTTGGAGGAGTCAGTGGCGATGACATTGGTGATACTTGGTAATAACATGGGTAACAAAATGGTGCAGGATAGATTTCAGCATTCGGGGGAGACAGTGCATCAACACGTGGCCACGGTAGTGACATTGTTAGCCATCGTTATGGCAGCAGACATTATCAAGCTTGCTGATCCTACATTCGAGGACGTGCCATCACATATTCGCAGTCATATTGGCCACATTTCAAGGTACTTTGTGAATTTGGCATTTTGACTTGATTTTTTCGAATTATATTTATGCTCATACCACGTATTTCATTTCACATGGTTAGGGTTGCATTGGTGTGATTGATGGGGTTCACGTCCCCATGGTCTTACCAGTTGAGGAGCAACACCCATATAGAGGAAGGAAAGGGATCACAACAGTGAACTGCATGTGCGCAAGTGATTTCGATATGAAATTCACATTTGCGTGTGTTGGATGGGAAGGGTCAGCGCATGACACAAGGATCTTTTTAAATTGCCACAATAATGAGAGGGACAACTTCCCAAAACCTCCAGAAGGTTTGTAAAGATGAAGTTTAATTAGAGTATATCAATATGTATTATGTAATGAAAATGCTAATGTAATAAACGTGTTCGTTTGCAGGAAGTACTATCTTGTTGATTTAAGGTACCCTATGAAGAGAGGGTTCCTTGCATCATATAAGGGGGAGAGGTACCACATCCCTGATTTTCAGCAAGGTGCAGCACTGCATCATCCAGAGGAGAAATTTAATTATCTCCATTCCTCACTTTGTACGGTCATAGAACGAACTTTTGAAGTGTGGAAGAATAGATGGAAAATTTTGAAAAGCATGCCAGCCTTTCATATACGCACTCAAAATCACATCATTGTTGCTACAATGGTTCTTCACAATTTTATTAGAGCACATGAACCCAATGACGGTGAACGTGGGAATCCTGCACGGGGCACATATGGAGGTAATGAGGGAGGTCATTACGATGGAGTGTCACATGTGGTCTCTTACTTGGACTCTGCTGAGATGAGAGAGGTTCGGAACAACATCACTACATCGATATGTAGGGATCATTAACAACTGTCACAAACTTCAATGTAACCTCATTTTGTTTTATGGTGATTTTTTGTTGGTAAAGTGAAACTGATGGCTCAAAAAACTTGATTGTAATACCATATCATTTATGAATTTGGTGTATATCGTCACATGTAGAACTCATTAGTAGTACACTAGTAGATTCTAAGCTCATACCGCATTTCGGAATAAAGTCCAATCTTATCTGAACAAATTACAAACTCAATGGTCTTTCAGATTGGCAAAAGTAATTTGCCAGGAATTTAAAACGAAAATGAAGAAAACAAAATCAAATGAAGTTTGTTTTAAAGTAATTTGCTGGCAAAGTGTACACACATAAATAAATATTATATATATATATATATATATATATATATATATATATATATATATATCAAACTATATAGAACAACAAAACTTACAATCTCCTTGAACGAGGAAATATAGACATTGTCTCCATCAAACGTCTCCACATCTGTTTTAAATTCTTACTTGCAATAGTACAACTACATACATATCAAAAATTGTAACTTGCACTAGTACGATTAACATACAAAACAAATGTAATAATAATAAGGCGTGTGTCTATAGAAATCATGCGTTCAGTATTGGCTCTTTCAACCTTTCGTTTTGCAACTCGCTCCCTTTCCAATGCTGCGTCTATCAAGGCGTGTGCTTGCTTCAACTCTTCATTGGAAACTTCAACCACATACTCCAATCGCTTGAATTTGGCTATAACTATAGGTGTTATTGCTGCGTCATGCGTACAACAAATGCTGGTGTCTAACCACTTGAAGAACTTGCATGCACGGTCGTCATCCTGCACAATACAATACAACACATAAACAGTCTAACAACGAGTTGGTTCGTTAACACACAACAATAGTATGTATACATGCAATACTTGGATATGGTACTTACTGGTGACCAATAGCGACAAGTATAAAACCTCCTACCAAATGTATGAAGTTTTAGGGACGTCCTAATGATGCAGTCTCAACATCACAAACATGGCCATCAGAACTGGAGAGATAATTACTTGTTCCCAACATTCGTAGGAACTGGCAGTAGATTTTAACATGTTTGGACCCACAAATGACCAAACCACAAAAGCTATAAATTAGATATTGTTGAAATAGAAGAATTCTCAGGACCTAAAGCATCAGTTAGACAATAGTAGATTTTATGTGAAGTGTAATGACAAATAATTGAACCAGTGTTGAAATTGTTGTTTAGCAGTGGACTAACATTTTTATCATTATGAACGATGCATATGGCAAAAAAAAAAAAAAAAACTAGTTTGTTTAGATGTCTATCGAAACACCAAAATGCAGTCTTTACCATTTGCTGTTAGTACATTTGCTGTTAGTAAACTGAATGAGAACTCACTTTACCATTCATCAATGAAAAGAGTATATGCTCACATCCTTATCTATACCATGTGTAATATATCCAGAAGTGATTTGATGAAACATCTTTAATTGAAATGGGTGGAACAAGCAGCAAAAGTTGCTTCAACCCACCAAAACAACAACCGTTACCAACCAAACTAGATACAACTCCTAATCTTTAAAAACAGTTAGAGAAACTCTCCAATTAGAACAAAGAACCAGTTCGGACAATTTCCTAGGTTGTTTATTCTTTGGATGAATAAAGAAAACATACGCATATAGTTTACTCTTTCAAAATTTATAGGCAAATGTCAAAAAATAGAATTTTGTAGCTAAATCAAAACCATTAATACATGCCATACTTATCACACTAATTACAATTACATACAATTTAAGTAAAACATCACCTGTTTACTTATCATGTAGCTAACAGGTTCACATGCTTGATACAGTTTGAATTAAAACATTATTACAGCTGCACAGTGACGAGGGTACCCTATGCAGGGGAGAATCAACCACTGTTGATATGGCTGATAAACTAAAAATACCAAGTACAGTGCTTGATCTGGCACTTGGCAATCCTTTTAGACCACAAATTCACATTTAAAGATCCAAAAAAAAATCACAATTCCTAAAAAAAAAAAAAAAAAAACCAAACTCCTACAAACAAAACAGCCAAAACAAGAAAAACCCAAATAACAATAAACAAAATAGAAACAAAAAGCAAAATGCCACAACCACACAGCAAGTCGAACCATCAGCACACATACCTCTTCATTTGAATGGGGGAGGGGAATGGGTCTTGCCACAACAAAAACCTATGACTTAACAAAATCCCAAATCTAAACTTGTTAGAAATGGGTCTTTCTCAATTTAAAAGCTCAAAACTTTATAAAAAAAAAATGAAATTCAGCCCTTAACAAGAGCTGAAATTCCAAGCCATTAACCTTGCACTGTATGTGGGTCAAATGAAGTAAATTCCAGCAAATGAAAAGAAACCCATTAACAAGAACAGCATTTTGGATAACATAGGATAGGAAATAGTGAAAAAAAGTACAGAACACTCACCTTAGGGAAGTGGGTTTCGATATTTTTTTGCTGAAAGGGGTTTTTGAGCTCAGGCTAATTTAGCTTCTGGGTTTCAACGAGTACAGTCATGGGTGGGAGAGGAGTGAAATTGGGGAAGAAGGAGAAATGGGTTTATGGAAGGACTGGGTTGTCTTCGCCGGCGTCGGACTAGGTCACGTTCCTCGTGGATATCTCTTCTGGGCTCTTCGCCGATGTCGGCAGTCTTCCTCGGGGATTTCTCAGGTGGGCGTGGAAGTCTCTTCTCCAAGGCATGAGAACTATTATCTGTGGGTGAGGAGCGAATACTCTAGAAGAAAAAGAAATAAAGGGATTTTCAGCTCCCCTACAGTAAAAAAAAACGTGCTTTAAAAAATTTCAGCTCCGCTACAGTACCCGCGTTTTGCTACAGTAATTTTCAGGTTTCAGTTTTCAGTTGCATCCAAACGGACCCTAAGGCATGCGACACCGACATCTCTGTTGAAGAAGAAAGGAAGTTTGATCTATTGAAAATATTATTGTGATTGACAAGGAAAGAGCAAACTGAGATTCTTATGGTAATTAAAAGAAAATTTTATTTTGTTGTTAAAGTAAAGGGGTAAATTTTAGATTTGTGGGTTTTCACTTTAGACAGTGCCCAGGCCCAATATTCTGGAGGGATCCTGGGCCTCCAAAGGATGGTGTTGATAGTTAGTGGATTGAGCTTGACTTATTGTAGTTTTGTTGGGCTGTTTTACGAGTCAATCTGTGCACAAGATATGAACTCTACAACATAAATATACATAAACATATATATATATATATATATATATATATATATATATATATATATATATATATATATGTGGCAAAACTTAGGTACAATATCTTATATGCAGTTCATTAGGTACCCCTTTTAAAATTTAGCCTTGTGTCTTATCCAACTCAGCAAACATGACGTTACACCCTTGTTTAACGTGGACAACAAAATAAAATCCACCAGATTTGTTGACAGGATTACCCAAGAAAAAAATGGCCACCTTAACTCGGCGTTGTTGTCGACATTGGCATCCAGTGGAGTAACTTGTTGAACACAAACTTTAACAAAATAAACAGCCACCATAATCCATAGTTCCAGACTTGCCACTCCCAACCCAAGGGCATATTTAGTAAATAATGTTTCCCATGGCCATCAATTCAAATTCAGATTGTTTGCAAACCAACTAATGCTATAGATATTAGATAAAACAAAATAGCCAAACAGATCAGTCATCGGTATTATTGTCTTCTTCAAGATTTTTTCTCCCTGCTGTTAGTTTTTATTTTATTTTTGTTTGTGTTAATATATATATATATATATAATATATATATATATATATATATATAAAACTCCTCAAAAAATTGAGTTTCTTTGGTGCTACAGTGGTCGCTCTAAAATCAGCGTCGTTTTTTTCTACAAAAGCTCACTTGGAATTCCAAATCTTAGGGCTTTATCAGATCCAGTTCGGAGAGAGACACTAATGCTGCTCATGTGTTGATGTGAGGCAGTGGGTTCATTTTGTATCAATGTCCAGTGGTTCTTCAATCACGTGAAGCTAATCCGTGGAGGGTTGCCTTGTGGCAGTTCAGTTTTGCTGAGCTAGAGAGGTTGGGTTCTGGGGTTTTTCTCATGGGTTTTCTAATGCAACTAAGAGGAAAAAAGAGTAAAAATAGAAAAGCAAAGAGATGTTAACGCCGTCAGTTGAATTATTTAAATAGACAGGTGGCTAAATTTTAAAAGGGGTACCTAAGGAACTACATCTAAGGTACTGTATTTAAGTTTTGTCTATATATATATATATATATATATATTTATTGGTTTAGTGAATAACTAAGGAATAGAAAATAAACTAAAAGAGTGCAAGTAAAATAACGTCAGGGTTCCTCAAAATAGAGTGAGATTATGTTTCATTATATTAAGTATTTGAATACATTGGGTCCTACTTTGCTGGGATATATCACAAGGCTCAATAAAGTTTAAAAATCACAGACTTAGATAGCTCTCTTTAGACTTCCAAGACTTGTGAAGTTTGAATCCCTTTGAATCCAAATGTATCCTTAAGTATTTTTCTCTAGGATCCTTTATAGTACTTCACTCTATTTCAAGCCCACGACTCTCTTTCTAGTATCTTTTCTAGTATGATGAATGTTTCTTGCTAAATGCCCTTCTTGGCTGGTGCTTTGCCTCTTTTATAGTGCTACTTGGATGCTCCTTAACACCAACCATCATTCTCTTTTGTGTGCTAGGTACTAAAACCAATGCCATATTTGAAAGTTTTGGTGGCTGGTCTCTTATCCCTTTTATTCTTTCATTATTCTGGGTTTTGACAATCTAAAACTCCCTTTCTGACCTCCTTTTATGGGAGGTCTCTTTTGAATAAGTCCAAATGCTTTTTCAAGGTCAAGGTTTCTTATTCTTTCCCCCAAGGCCTTAAAAAAGACATCTCAAAGCTCTGAGACTCTGATGTTGACCTCTCATGACTTGTTTCTTTTCACAAAGTGGGGCAGATCCCTTTTTGATAATAATGTAGCAGGAAAGGCTTTTGGTTACCTTCCTTCTTGGTTCTCCTTCTCTTCTTTGCTAGTTCTTAGGTTTCTGCATCAGGTGCTGGTCCTAAAATCACCAGCTGTCCCCATCATTCTTTCCTTGGTCGTGGACATTTGATTTCGACGGGACACCCTTCATCTTTTGTGCCCACCTTTTATCTTGAGCATGTCATTCTGAGTTGTCCGCATTCGGGATCCCTCCCTGGGGTTGACAGATCATGTGCCATTCCAGCCCAACTCCAACCTCCCTTTAGGCTTTCTTGGATGTCACCTCTTGCTTAAGTCTCTGGCCCATGCTTCCCTTCATACCTCATTTCTTTCTAAGGTCCAGAACTTATTCTTTTCTCTCCATGGGTCGGGCTCTTCCCTTCTTCTTTCTAAGGACTAAGCCTTTCTTTCTTTCTTTTTTCCTACCTTCATGGGCTGAGCCTCTCCTATTTTTAAGGGCATGACTCCTTATTACCTTTTGAACCTCAACAGGACTTTAAGAGAAAGTTAAGGGTAATTGAGTGATAATGTGTAGAATACCTAACGGTCATATCTAAAACATACTAAACTTCTTTATTGTGTTTATGCAAGATACTTTTCCTCAAAAAATGCATTTCCGTTAACTTGCCAAATGCCAAAAGAAGGTAAAATCATTCCGCGCACCTACTCCTCTTTCAAATAGGATCTTAATAATTTTTTTCTAATTGAAATTTATTTGGAAATAAGATCTAGAGAATTTAAATTTGATTTGATATTAATTATATTTCCTTCATTAAAAAAAATAATTTAATAAGTATAATAGTGAAGAATAAATTTGAATCTTTGATATCTTCGTTGGAAATACTAAAAAGTCTTAGTTGAGTTACACGTTTATTTTATTTTAGATCATATGTGTCATACTTGTAAATACCTTTTTTTTATTAAAATAATAAGATCAATGATTTTTTTTTTTTAAAAGACGAGAGTTTAGTGATGTTGAATAGTCATGGTTATAACTTATAAGTGAAATGAGATGGAGGATTGATAATTCTCAGTTTAGTATTTTGTTAATCATCTACCATATGAAAATATATAAAAAAAAAAAAAACCTATAATCAATAATTTGAAAAGTCAAAGTTAAGCCTATGGATCAGTGTACATAAGTCTCA
This sequence comes from Castanea sativa, assembly GCF_040712315.1. NCBI lineage: Eukaryota > Viridiplantae > Streptophyta > Magnoliopsida > Fagales > Fagaceae > Castanea > Castanea sativa. Next base: position 28,357,722 of record NC_134024.1, on the reverse strand, counting down.
TAGATGGAAAGAAAGTTGCAAAAAATTTTACCCATTAAAAACGACTTTAAATCACATTTTCAGTTATAAAAACTTTAAGTGTGTAACAAATGGTGTATAGAATTTTTTTCCTTCCAGAAAATTACATTCCTAGCTTGAGATATATATATATACATTTTTTTTTTTTTTTAAGAAACTTCATCCCTAGCTTAATATGTTCTCCACTATGCATCCTTGTCTACAGGGTACATACATTTTAATAAATAAAAAGGCAAAAAAAAAAAGACAAAGAAAATCATCTGAAATTTGACCCTATCTTATTAACAACAAAAATCTATGATCAGCTCGATAAAACTGGTAGCATTTGACTTGTACAAAGTAGCTGGTGTACAAAAATATGCACAAATGGAGTCACAGTGTCACAGACCATAGTCCATTACAGTAACACTACCAGCAGCGGCTTCCTGGAAGGCCACGAGTCTATCTGTCTCCCAATAAGGAAACTTAGTCATCAAGAAAAGAAACGTCAAATGGTTCACATAATATATCACTCACTGTCTCTGTGTGTCTCTCTCTCTTTTTCTCTCGCTCTCTCTATGTTCTGTAGAGCTGAGGAGGCCTCGCATGGCTATGTTCGATTAGCTCGCTCTCATCTCACTAAGCTAAAATTTCATCAACCAAGAAAGACCCATTTTTATTTTTATAGAACTTTTATACCAGTAATTGTTGTGCCTATTCTCTCCATTTCCTCATGCTCCTCTGCTTCTCTCCCTAACTTTTCAATCCAAGCGAACCCCATTTCTTACTTCGTCTTTGATTTCCAAAAACCCAACATTCAAGCACCTCATCAAAGAATTCAAACTGTGTAAACTTTGATCACTCTTCAATTCACTCATTGCAAAAGAAATCAACATCTTGTTAACCACTAGCTTCACAGAATCCGAATTCTAACCCTTTGAAGCTTAAAACCTCATTTCAATCTTTCCTGTCGTTGTTGTTGTATTTGTTCTTTGAATTCTTGTTCTGGGTCTTGACCATATTCTGTGTTTGTTCCCTCAATTTGCTGCAATGAGTTTCATGAAGCCCTCCGCATTGTACATGTTTCTTATCACCTACGTTTCGTTCCGGTGGATGCCTTGTCAGAGTTGGGGGTTTCTCCGGTGGCCAGGGCTTGATGGGTTCTTGAGGCTTTTGGTGGTTGTACTTTTATGGTCTATGTTTTCAGAGATTCGGTACATTACCTCAAATTCCATGCATCCAACTCTTCGTGAACATGATCGGGTGATCATCGAAAAGGTAAAGGTTTCTACTTTTTTAATTTGCTTCTGAGCTCATTTACTCTTATGACTGTTACAATGTTTTTAGAGCTGTCTTAGTTCAACGTGAATGGAAGAAAATTGCTATGAGACTTGAGCTATGCGCTTTATAGCTCAAGTGAATGGAAGAAAATTATGGTTTGCATTGTCTTGTAGAATATTTATTAATGCGGAGTGGCTAGAAAGATCACAGTTTTAGAATCTTGAGAATGAATTTGCAAATTTATATCTCAATGTTGTAGCTTAATTTCACTTTAACCATCACATTAAGGAAGCAGTAATGAGACTAACTTTCCAACTTTAGGAATACAAGAAATAATTACTTCATTTGTCTAACTGGTAATGTTCAATGAATGAAAATGAAAACGAAGAATATTTCAGAGGTGAGTTGAAAAATGTTGAGGATTAGGGTTAAGAGAGAGAGAGAGAGAGAGAGAGAGAGAGAGAGAGAGAGTTGAAAAAGAAGGTTTAGAAATTAATCAGTCAGTGCTTCACCTTAGCACATATTTATATTAGAGTGATATGTGAAGATAACAAGAATACCCCTAAGCTAATATAAATAACAAGCTAATTTAAAAATATCAACAGTAACTCTAACAATTAGAATGTTGTAATGTTGAATTCACTAATTGTTCTTTGTGCATTTTCATTCAAAAATCACCATTTGCATGCTTCTTTCTGTGTAACGGAATGTATAATCCTTTAAGTGATTACACACACTAGGCTACTTGCAAATCTTGATTGATGTTGAATCAATATTATGTATTTCTTTGCTATGCTTCCTTTTCGTAGGCAGTCTCTATGAATGTAGCACTGCTTTTGTGATTAATATGATCTGCACCGTCATCATAGTCATATAACACCATTATCTATATAGCCACTAGCATCTTGGAATTAAGACGGATGTCTCATTGACAACCTAGTGGAAAATTAACCATAACTACTTGATGTACTTGTCCTCTGCAAGATTGTGGTGATCAGCACATAGTTCATCATCAGTATTAGGTTATTCATCTCTGTAGGGCCATATTGAAATCTAAACTTCCTTCTTTGACAATTTTAGTTTACTTCACCAAACTTGAAGGACAGCACGCTTTCTTGGTAATTTAAATTAACCTTTGTTGCCCTTGTCTGGTGTTCCTCACCAGATTCAGTTGAGGGCTACCCTGGGTTCAGTTGGATACCTTGACTTTTAGCACGTTAATATGTTTTTTTCCTATCTGGAAATTTTCTTTTAGGTCCAACTTTTACAGTGACTGGAAGCAGATATAGACAGATTACCTATGTAACCTCAAATCAGAGTACCTGGAAATTTTGAGATCATATTGTTTCAGTAACTTTTAAAGGTTCTCACTTGTTGCTTCAGGGTATACTGCAAGTCTAGTGCCCCAAAGGAGTTAAGGTTCTTCTTTATTTTTTATTGATACCTGGTCTACCTAGATATTTTCAAGCTGCTATTGAATTATCTGACATGCTGGTTGAAGTAACAGGGAAAAACTTGTAATGAGTCCATAAATTCTATTAATGACATGCTTGCTTGCCCTGCAATCTAGATGGAACCACTTTCTTGAGTACAAATGGGGCCACCTTATAGGACTTTATGATCATTCTCTAATGTCCTCATGGAAAATCCCAGTTGCCTGTAGGACAAAAGTTTGAACTCTGGATATTTCTGCATTTGATATGAAAAAATGAATTTTGCGTTGCTTCACTTCTGAAATCACCCTTGGGATGCATTACACATAGGCTGTAGATTGAAGTCAACAAGATCTGGATGCTATCAGACTTTGTTTTTGGCGTTGCTAAAATTTTCTGTAATCTAATTCTGTGATTATCATACACCTTGTACCTTTCTTTATTGGAAGTGAATAACCAATAGTGTGAACTGAATGAATTTGAGGTAGCTAGTTACTAGCCATTTTCCCATGTGAGCAATCGCCCTGACATGCAAGGAATTTCCTCTCTTATTGGTGGGTGGAATAAAATTCTTGTAGCTTAAACTCTGACCCTCAGATTGCCAATTATTTAGTTACTTATCCCTAAAGCAGCCATGAAAATATTCCCCAACAAATTGAACTTTTGCTTCTTACTTGTCAGCATGCTCTAAATGCAGCTTCAGGGGAACTTTGTTTACATGATATTTTTGGTGGGTACCAATGTTTATCTTTTTCTTTATTAGTTCTTTGTAAGCACTATTTGTGGAAAGTGGGGTCAATACATGAAGTTCCGAGTCCATCTATTAGACTAGAAGATTCAGCTCCAATTTCAAGAAAAATGAAAAAGAAAACCAAGGTGAAAATGAAATAGCTGTATCTATGTATAGTTTTAATGTTCATGTCATAGACAAATAGAGGCTGACCATATGATATCTCTGTGTCTGTTAAATTCAGAATGAGGATAAGATTATCATCATACGTGGGATATAGAGAATCCCAGTCTGGATCTTTTAATTTGATATATGTTCTTTGCATGTCAGTGCATATATCCAAAAATTGCTTGATGGGGTTAGTCTTTATAAGAACACAAATGTGGGTTGGTGTTCTTAAGGAGATTCAAGTGGAGTATTGATGTGGAAATATGGAAAATTAGGAATTGTATGGCCTTGAGGTTTTGGGTAGGGTTTGGAATTAAGAGGCAATTGATGTTTGATGTGAGCTGGTGCTAGGTTGAAGACTAGGGTTAGAGTTTAGGACTCTTGGAGTTTCAGTTAGGTCATTGATGTGATACATGTACTTGAAGCATATCTAACTCACTCTAGTATATCTGCTTGTAACTAACCAACCTTAACATGTGCAACTCTTGTAATCTCATCCAACTGAGCTCCAAGCTGCCACCTCAGGGTTGAATCACTTGCATGGGAGTGAGAGAAGGCTGCCACAGAGATTTGGGAACAATTTGCCAACGAAGTGGCGATTGGCACTTTAAGCTGTTAGGGAAGTGCCGATTGGGCTCCTTGGAGTGCAGATCATCCTTTAAATTCTCCAAGTCTGCTTATGTTTGACTTCCAATCAAGGCCCTAACAAGTCTGGTCAATTAGGGTAAGAGATTTGCAAATTTTGTAATAGTTCTCTATGGTGTAGTCTGGTCACTTATGGTAGGAGATTAAAAATTTTGTATAGCTCTGTTTTCTTTGCTATTTCCTTTTGATTTAGGAGTGTCTAAGTCAAGCAGTTGATGGTTTTGTTATATGAATCCAAAGGATGAGATTATCATAATACATGGGATACAGGACATCTTTCGCAGCCTTTAAATTGATCATTTGGTTTGTTCTATGCACTTTGCATGTTAGTTCGTGTGGTAGTTTGGTCACTTAGCATAGGAGATTACAAAATATGTAATAGATCTCTTTGGGGTGGTCTGGTCAATTATAGTAAGATACTGAAGTATCTGTAATATCTTTCTTTTCTTTGTTATTAGTTTGGGAATTCATCTATCATCACTTGTACTATATCCCAAAATGACTAATCAAGTTACAATTAAGGTTCCTTGCAATCGTTTATATAGTCCAAATTTACTTTGTACATATCTGATGTGGGACTCAACATAAGACCACGCCACACATGCTCATACAATCCAATTCAATCCAATCCGAGTATCAGTGTTGGTCAAGTATTGAGTGAAATTGTTATATGAATCCATATTATGGCCAGCAGATTTAAAGAAGAGTTCTGGATCCAAGTAGAGTTCATTTATGGTTTTATGACTTGGTAGAGTTCTGGTGATTTTCCACTTGGGGTGATGTTGAAAGCAGCTTCCATCTATAAAGTTTTGTCTTGGTTTTGTGTGTGGAGCTTTGGATGATATGTTGGCAATATATTTTTTATCTTTGAGAAAAATGAAATCTTCCAAAGATCTTGTTTTTGAACTCCAGATCCAGTTGACTATTTGATAATTTATTATTTATTTCAAATAGCCAGTGGAGATGTTGCCTGTGGATTGGCACATCTTGGGCAGCCTTTCCATCAATTAGTTTTCTTACCTTTTCTCATTCTTGGCTTTGAGTAAGTAGAAGCACTATTTGGAGGCAAAGGACCGTGAGAATCAAGATATACTTATTAGTCATACATTACAGTTGTTCTTAAAAGAGATTTTGTTGCATGGAATTTTGGTCATCTGTGATCAAGTACCAGCAGGGATTCCCTTTTGAGGACGTTATTCATGATTAATATCTGGCTCTATATGCATTCAGTAATTGTTCTTTTTTCCTGTGTCCTGACAATATATCTTGCACATTTTTTGTTTCCATCAATGCCAATAATAGTTATCAGAGATGTTTATCTGCTGTACAATAAGAAAAAAAATTGTCGCTGGAATGATCAGAAGTTAAATGCTTGCAGCTCTTACCTAAATAGAAGTCGGAAATCAGTAGGTGATGGTGATGGGTTCCCATGAAGATATACTTGCATGTATGATAACTAATTTAAAAATAAATAAAAAAATCAATGTGAGACTGTTTTAAAAAATTCACCTGCATTCTGTTATCTTCTAAGTGAAATTCAATAAGCCTTTATGGCGGCTGTTTGGAACAAATTTTGTGGACCTTAAAGCATTAAGGGATGCCATCGATCATACTCCTAGTCCTCAACTCCTGATTAAAGCAAGCAGTGAGAATCAACATTTTGAAAGAGATTACAACCTGCTGGGTAAACAATTTCAGAATATTTAAGCTAAGCAAGGTGAAAGAAAAGCGTGGAAATGAGGAAAAAAATATCTCCTGAATGAATCTTTTCTTTTTTCATTTAATTGGTTCTTATATGGTGTGATGGATTTCCAAGATAAATTTCAGTAATTGGGGAGAAATGATGAGGACAAGAATGCTTGAACTGTAAAAATTACTTTGCTGTGTATGACCAAAATTTACTAAACCAAATGCAAAGTTATGGCAGCTGATTTTAGATTCATGTTAGTGATCAACCGGAAATTTAAGGGCTGACAACATATGAATTAGAAACACCACTTTGTGCTGTGATAGAAGCAAAATTTTGAAGTTTCACAGAATCACATGCCTATTCAATCGATATATAAAAAAATATTCATTCTTCTTTAAGGAGCATTAGAATATTGGCCTATTCCCATATCTTGTGCTCTGAATTTTGAAATTCTATTAAAAAATTGGAGTCAACAGAACCAAGCAGATTTGTTTTTTGGGGGTGGGGGAACCTAGCACCCTTTCACTATATTTTATGATCATGAAGAATAGAAATGATTATATGGGTGATTATTTTCAGTTTTTTCCATCACTGTAATTGTTCTCACTTCTAACTTTGACCACCGTTATGGTCACTTGGTAACATCTTCAGGCCTCATATTACATTAGAAGTCCTGCTGTACATGATATTGTGACGTTCAAAGATCCAACACAGGTTTGTAAATATGGTACAATAATTTTTACATAACACCTGCTTTCTGGTTATTTTTAGGTAAACCTCTGATACTTTCTTGGTTTCTGTAGCAACTTGGTGACAAGGAGGATATTGTTTTCATAAAGAGAATTGTTGCAAAAGCAGGAGATTTAGTTCAGGTAGAACAGCTTCATAGACCCCTCTTCATGTATATTATGCCTGAATTGTTGCAAAAGCAAGTCATTCCATGTTTATCCTTAAGTGGTTATGCTTTAATCTAGGTTTGGTTAGTTAGTTAATCCTGGAAATGTCTTTGGTGACTCTTTGCACTTTGAGATGTCGTTCATTGCTGACTGGACAATTAGATGGTCATTATATCATGTATATCTTTTATTTAAAATTCAATATTTTGAATTGATCCAAAGGAAGCAGTACTTATGTCTGGGTTTATAATACCTTGCAGGTCAATGGTGGATGTCTCTATGTCAATGGAATTGCTCAAAATGAAGATTTCATAGCAGGGTGCCCAAGATATGAATCAAATTTAACTGTATGCTCCCTATCTATTATTACTGTGTTTCTTTTTTACTTGCAGTCTTTCCAGCATTTTGCCATGTGGGCAGGTCCAAGGGAGTAGCTAATTATCAACAATGAGGGCCAAGTAGCTGATTAAAAGAAAATTTAGTAATACTATAATGTACATTTTTTTTTTACATTAATACAGATAGTTAGTGAAATTACCTGGATAGTCTTTTTCTGGAAAAATAAAGATAAAGTAGATTATGAGTTTTTTTTTTTTTGATGAAGAAATAAATCTATATGTTGATTATATGGTTGCCTCAAATAAAAAATCTAACACAATGTCAAATAACTCAGCTAGTAAAGTCTTTTGTCATCAAAGATTGAATCCTGCCTACACTAGGGAAGGGGATTTTAAGGGAAAGGGGAGGACCACCTCTTTTATGTAGCCTAGGTCAATGGACAAGAAAAAAGAAAAAGAAAATATTTTGCAGCTGTAATGCAAATATATGATATGACTATGGTGCCTCCTTATGGTGGAATGCATGTATGATAAAAAGGGCATCTAAAGGAGTTTTCAAAAGGGTTGGGGAGCCTGTAGGTCTGTGCATGAACCAATCATGGTCTTGAACAGCATTAGATAAGGTAATGAAGCTACAGGCAATGTGTGCACTGTGTCATTAGATAAGGTAAACAAAGTTAGCATAGCATGACAAAGCCTTGCAGGAAACCATGTTGACATCTGCTTATTTGGGTTCTTCATGGGCTTCAGATGGTGCAAATTATGTTTGGCCCTGTCTTTAGTGTTCTTATCTTCACTTGGGCCTGCAATCCACATCAGTTACTTCATACCTACCTTACTTATTATTGGTTTTGCAGTATGTGCCTAAAGGTCATGTTTATGTCTTGGGTGACAACAGAAACAAGAGCTATGATTCCCATGATTGGTTAGTTTACAAGTGCCATCCTTCAATTTATTTTCCTATTATTCTATTGGCAGTGTGTTTGGGGGTTTGGGTATGGTAGGTGTAGGTGCTGATATTTCATAGGATGTATTGGAGCATTCTAATTTGAACTCCCTTTAGAGAGAGGGACATTTCACCTCAACTCTCAAAAGGACAATGTCCTTTTCCATGGGAGTTCCTCTTGGATGCTGATTTGGAAGCACTGCACTCCTTTTTTCCCCCCTTCCTTATTATATTTGGATATATTGATTTGAACTTTACCCTTCATTCCTTTTTAATTTTTTAATCCATTCAAGTAATTGATGAACAGGGGGCCCCTTCCGGTCAAAAACATTGTTGGAAGATATGTCATGTGTTGTTACAGACCTTCAGAGAGTTGATGATGGAAAACAGTCTGCAGCCATTTAAACTCTAACAAGCTTTGGCAGATTAGATGAGGACATTGTTAGAAGTCTGTGTGCTTTTACATTGATGGAGTTACTGATTATTTGCCTCCACTGGCTAATTTTATGGTTCTGGAATTGTTCACTTAAAACTTGCATGATTTTAAACTGCTGAATGTGGATGCGCTTTACCCTTGAACAATGTACGACAAATGGGGTTTAAAAAAACACTTCTTTGAACACATCAACAAGATACATGACACAGAAAAATTACCAAGCTCTTTGTATATTCGAAATTTCTGTAGTTGTGGTAGTTTATTTAAATTGTTTTGTTGTGGTTCGGTTTGAGAGTACTATTTGTGCTCTCCTGTTTGTGTCTTTGGCCTCATTTACACCAGATATCTGGATTGGTGAGGCTTGTTGTTGTTGGGATCGTTACAAAATTTAGCAACTTGACAAGCTAACCAACTGGATGGTTTTGGATGGTTTTAACGTGTTTGAAGTGCTACTTGAATATAGTACATTGGTCATTGGTGTCATCTCATCAGTTAGGTGCATAAGCATTCTCCTACTTTTTGATGGGTGAACCCACAAATTGTGTGGATTCTTCTACCTAGGTGACATGAAATATCGAAAAGGACATGCACCTAACTCTGCAGTCCTTTTAACTCTCCCACTACCAAGCCTGCTTAAATCCAAAAAGGACTAGGTAAAGCATAGCTACAATGCATACAAAAAATCTTGAATAGTGTAAGTTGAACTTGATTAATTAGCTTTTCCTTTTGTTGTGTTTAACAAAACAAATGGAGATAAGTCTAATAAAAATTGGACTATTTCTTGAACATGCCACATTATATAGCAATTTGTATACCTCTAAATTTGTAATATTTAATCTTAACAATGAAGCATCAACCATTAAGACCAATAATATAGATTTTCTGAATTGTGCTTAACCATGTGGACACAATTTCTACTCAAGTATGTCATCACTTAGTAATAATCTTGCATTAGGCATCAATGGGACTGACCTGTTCAATCATGCGGTAGGGTATACAATTGATTTGAGCAATTTAATTCTTGCCAACCTTTTGTAGGTTACCTAAAGTTGTGAGATCTTTGGTTAACGGAAGGGGAAGAACTATCTCCCATATGACCACGAATTAAAAAATAACAAATATATATTATAAAATCATATTATATAATAAAAATTATTAGACTCTAGAAATCTTGGTTATGTCAAGTATCTATCTAATCTATCTGACAAGTAGACTTTCTATTAGAAGAATTAATTAATTACATAATTCTTCTAAAGTTTGGAACGGAATTTTTTATTGGGAAAATATTGCTTATAGGCAAGTATTTTAGGACCATATTGTATGTGCTATGTTATTTGGGAGAATGAGGAAAGAAAAATATTTCAACATAACATAAAAATGCGGAAATAAAAATATTATGAGAAAAGTGCAACGTTATATGGCATTTTCAATGCCGCCTCAAAGTATAGTGAAATTTTAAATTTAAAAAAAAAAAAACGTTGTTGTTTTCTCACTATGCAGTGATAAATATCTTAAACTATTATTATACACAGAATCTGGGCGTTGCTTATATCACCGAAGTTCTCAAAGAACATCTGCATTAAAGAGAAAACGAAAACACATTCTAAGCTAAAAATTTTGAGTGTCCTGAACATGTCAGTGTTCATAACACAGTACTTTAAAGTGAAACTTGATAATCAAAATTAAAATAAAAAAAAAATTCAAATTACTATTTCGATTAGAACCAAGGTACATATGTTTTATTATTTTAAACTATTATATAATATAGTATAGCATATAGTTTTTAATTTTACTTTTAAAAAACAGACTTAAACAATATGCAATTGTTATATAACTTAAAATAAGATTTGCTTGTTTATTTTTATTATTAGATTTTAATTTTATTATTAAACATTTTCTACTGTTTAGATTTAATTCTTAATTAAGTTGTGCATCACATATGCATTACTCGTGTTTAATAATACAATAGGCTATGTAATATTGTTTTCCTATTTGTTATATAGAAGTCTTATCTATTGAAGTAGACCACGGGAATTCAAACATGAGATTCTTCATAAAAATCAAACACCTGAGCTTTGTCCTGACCCTTGTCTTTTCATTTTAAAAGCCACACTTTCTCTCACCGTGTTTCAACTTTCAAACGTTGAAATTGGGTGTGAAAAATTTGAAAATGGGAGGCAAGGCATAATGGTTAAACAAACCTGATATACCTCACACATACACTAATTAAAACATGTGAGACAGACATGCATACAGTAGTCATGACTCAAGAGTCACGAGTCCATGACATGATTGAGAAATTTTCTAAGTCCTAACTCCTACCTTCCACTTTCTTCTGCTCGAACCAACCAGGCCGATTCGCCGCGTGAACACAAGAAGAGTAGTCAACCCAGAATCTTCTCCTCATCTCCACGTAAAAGCGACAAACACTAAATCCCGATAAAAAATATCAAGATAGCAAATTGTAAATGATAAATAATATATGAAGTGATGTCCGTGATATATGAGTCTATATGAAAATTAATAAAAATTTTATATTCTTACTACTTGTGAGGACTAAAAGGACCTAAGTCGGCCCATAAGTCGAGAGTCCGAGGATTCGTCCGAGGACGAATCTCTCCTTAGACAGACCCGCGATGACCCTAGGATTCGCCAAAAAGATCAAGGCAGTGTTCTGGACGAACTGTTGGTTAAAATGGGGATCTAAATACCCTTTAGACACCACGGGGTGAAAGAAATATCTTAGAAAAATGCTGCTACCTTCACATTAAAGACCATGCACCTACCTCACTAGCCGCATTAATGGGAAAATGACCCATGAATAGTAAAAGTCAGCCTTCTTGCTATCATTTGAAGACTTCCAGAGGATGGTGGATGGGACAGGTGTCTAATAGGGTAATTTGCGTTACACGTGGATAAAGAGGGAAGAAGAAGAAGTATAAAAGGAGGAGGGCTAGACAAATACAGAGGAGGGGAACTTTTTGAAAGAAAAAGAAAAGAAAAAGAAATAATATATAAATAGTCCTCGATTTACGTCCGAGGAGGTTCTTTTTGCCTTATTTGTCCCTTATTTGTAAATACTGTAACATTCCAGCCTGTTCATCAAGTTTCGAACATCACTAAACTAGAACTTGAACCCACACTCTACAAAATTTATTGTTTAAGGCTCATTGGGCCTGAGCCCACGTGTGTTTTTGGGTCCAGGTGCAATTGTGCACTTACACTACTAGTTGCTAACTTGTGCTATGCACCGAAACCTACTTATTTGTGAGGTAAACTAAAATAATTTTATAAAATCTTGAATTGATTAAAAAACTACACTATTACATAATTTGCTCTTGTATGACTTTAATTTGTGTTACAAGTTAATGAAGAGTCATTGCTTGAACGTGCAATAGCTTACCAAAAATTTGTCAGAAAATTTCAGATACTGCAAAAAATAACTTAAAAATTCAGATATTAAAACTTCTGAAAAACCAAAAAATATTAAAGAATCAAATAATTCACGGCTTAGAAATTATTGAAATAAAACAAAATAATGACTAAAAAATAAAAAAATATAAGAAAAAAATTGGGTTACATTCAAAAGAATAATCAATGGTTATAAGTTTACATCTTATCATAAAATATTACATTAGTGACGTAGAGAAATGATAATAATAATAATAATAATAATAATAATAATAATAATAATAATAATAATAATAATAATAATAATGTTTGAGTTTGGGTTTAAGTTGGACTTGTTAGAAAGATTGAGTTTCACTCTTTGTTAAGTTTGGATTAAACAAAAATAATTTTTTATTTATTTTAAAAATGATGAGTTTGAGTTTAAATTTCACTTGTTAGAAAGATAGAGTTTCACTCATTGTTAAGTTTAGACTAAACAAAAATAATATTATTTAAATATTGTGCCGATATGAAAAATTATAGGAGTTTTAGAGGCTTCGGTTATATATATATACTAGTATTATGCCCGTGCGATGCACGGTTTAATCAAGAATCATGTATAAACTAAATAAAATAGGAAAACATTTTCGAATTTAAGTAAAATTAAGTAATAAAATAGATAGAACAATTTATCATCAAATTTATTAATAATTGATTCTCAAACCATAACCAAATGAATTAGATAAAACTTAATAAATATAGGTTAAACAAAAGACAAAAAATACAAAAAACCTATTCAATTTGATGAAAGAATTTAGAGTAAACAAATATATAAAAAATTAGTGTAAACGAATACATACCTATAAAGTTGTAGGTAGAAGAAGAGAAGAATAGAAGAAAAAAAATCATATAGTAAGTATTTATTATGAATTATTTTATATATATACACTCTACATTGAAGAAGTTGATATGAACAAAAAGTCTAATGCCAGTCTAATTTTGTGGAAGTATGAATTATAGGAAAAGAAGATAAGAACAAAATATTATATCTTTTTTTTTTTGAAAATCTAAAAAATATGAACTAATAATGCTAAAAATTTTAAGTTGATTTTAACGTATATATAATGTTAAGTTGATTTTAACGTGCATATATACGATATAATTTATATTTTTTTTAGATTACCATATAATTTATGTTTTTTTTTAAAAAAATATAAAAAATATTAATAACGCTTCTGTTTTTGGATGTGTAGTAATATAATTTATGTAAAAAAAAAAAAAAGAACAATAAGAACAATTATAATTTTGTGTCTATCCATGAGGTGTTTTAAAGAAAAATAAATTAAAGGTTGATATTAGTATTTGTATACGTGTACTATGATTTTTTTGTTTTGTTTTTAAATTAATGTTGATATGAACAATTAGTGTGAAACCAAAATTCTAATCCCCTAGAATGCTAGAACTCATAAATCATAAATGAAGTAGATCTCCTATTGCTAATTAAATAAATCACTTAGAAATTATAGATAAATTAATAATAAAAGGATTAGATGAAGAATTTAGATTGTATTCAAATTGAAATTTTTATCAACTTAGAAATTATAGGAGAAGATAAGAACAAAAAAAATTATACATATTTTTAAAAATCTAACAAAATTTCTGCAATTTGGTGAAATTACATGGCACAACTACGGTTTCTAAGCTCAACTTTTATTATAAATTATATGATATAGATTATGAAAACCGAACTAATCTCAAGAGTATTGTAAGTTTGTAACTCAATTGATTGACTCCTCAAATCATTCCATTCCCAACTATTGAATTATATACATAAAAAAAAGGCTTAAATGCAAAAACACTCCATGGAGTTTCAATTCTTCCTTACAACTCTATAAGGTTTTTATATCCATCAAATTACTTTTGGAACCAGTTTTTGTTAGTTCTTGCGGACGGAAGCATCAAGTGTGTAATGTTGTGAATCAATTTATGAGTCTTTTTATGTTACATGTATAGAGATGACAATTGAAACTAGCTCCCTGCGGGTGTCCGCCTCACTCACCCTTAATGAATGGGTTTTACTTGCTCCACATAGCAAATGGGGTGGGTACAAGGGTTAACATTTTCATCCATACCCGCCTTGTTCATATTTAAAAGTTAAACAATTAAAAAATATGTATTTTATAGGCTTTGAGCAAGTTTTGTAATGTTAGAATTTGTTTTTTTTTATAAATGTTTTATGAGCTATAATTTAATGTATTTAAATTATATATATATAGATATAAAGCTTGAGTGTGGCGAGATGAGTACCCATGGGTATTTGCTAGAATGGGACGTTAAAAAAAAAACCCACTTCATTAACATCCATGATTACGTGATGGTCATGTGATTTTTTCATATATATAAGGTGTTGGTGAAAACACAATAATAATAGAAACTAGCCTTTAAGCACACGCTCACGCACGTGCTCATAGGCTTTTTTATTTTTTTGTAAGAGTTAATTTAGAGCATTTATTATAATTTGAAATTAATACATATTTCAATCACAAAAATACCTAGGGGTGTAATAAGTGTTTTACGTTTTGGATGAAATAATTTACTCATCACACCCCTGGGGCTAGTTTAGTTAACATTTTTTTTATGAGAGAGATAAATAGTTAGGCTCTTGAAATCAAATAAGTAGTTTATATGACTTGTAGATGCAAATATGCAATAGTTAATGGCATCCAATGAACATGATTGGTTGTAGTTTATCTATTATTGCTTTATGTTTATAGGAATTTGGATTGACTTAATCATATTTATTTTGTATTGAAATTCAGCATTGCACAGAAGCTATATTTTCTAGATTGTTGATAATTTAAAATTTAGCAACTATCAAATTTTTTTTACGGTAAAAAACTCAATTTTTTTTTTAAGAAAAGGCTCTAGACATGTATCCACGTTTTTTTTCTTTTTAGTGGTGTTGTTCTTTTAACCCTATTTTTTTTAGTAGTTTTTCGCAGAGCCATCCACTATGTGTGGGCAATACGTAGTCATCATATTTGATGTTATAACTGCTTTAGTTTTTTTTGGAAGTTGTTATCCGATACTCTTTGATATGAACGTGGTCTTTTTTTTTTTTTTGATAGGATCTGAATGTGGATTTGAGGCAATTTCTTTTTTCAATGGTGGGAATGTTACTGTTAGGTTCTAAGACTTTAGATTTAAATGTATTAGAACTTCAATTTGTAATGTTGGCAAACCATGATCAAAATGTTTAGTCTTATTTTATACTTGCTTAAAGTATGTTTAAGTTGTAAAGTTAGAATCGAGTGTACTGCAGGATTTACTGTGTAAATCTGTCTAGTTTGATCGATCGAAAATTAGACTCAATCAATCGAAGCTCGTGCAGATTCTTTTTCTGTAGAATTTTCCAACTTAGCCCAAGCCCGTTTTACGTATAGGGTTTTATGTTTTGCCCTAGGTATAAAAGGGAAAACCCTAGCCACGTTTTAGGGATGCTCTTTATGTTGTGTGTGTGAATCTTTTATGAGATCTAGAGGTGTTTGCCTTCACATACACTTAGGGTTATCAAGATCTAGATTGATGTCAAGAGCTTGGTGATCAATTCAGTTGTAGATTCAAAAGCTTAAAGATATACAAGTGGAAGTGCTTGTGCTTGCTGAGAATCCAAGAAGGAAGTAGTTCGTGGACTCGGAGCTGTCACGTGGTCGTGGTAGTAAGTTTCCTACTCTAGGTGGCAATAGGATGTTAGTGGTCTAAGTCGCTATTGTGTAAACTTCAATTCTTTCATAGTGGATTCAGTTTTACCTTGAAGATAGCTAGGTTAAATCCTTCCTAGGTTTTTAACCGGTTTGATTTTCTTAGGTTATCATATTGTTGTGTTCTTTATTTTCCGTACTTTACAATGATATGATTTATATGTGTTAACCTAGATCTGTATAATTTACCTAAGTTAATCACTTGGCTAAATAGCTAAGTTAAACTGGTTGTGTGTAAGGGGTCTAAAACTTTACAAGTGGTATCAGAACAGGTTAGCTCTTGTGTTTAGATCATTTGATCTAAGAGTTGATCCTTGACCCATGTTGTCATGAAACACGGTCACTCTCTTGTGATCTCACCTCACTTTGATGGGAATAATTATACTTATTGGAAAGTAATGATGAAAGCATTCCTGAAATCTATTGATGAGAGAGTTTGGAACTCTGTTGAATATGGATGGGAGAAGTCCACTATTCCAGTGAGTGAGTGGCAAACTTCTCCGAAAGAAGCGGCCACTTTTAATAGCAAAGTTATGAATGCTATTTTTAATGTTGTTTCTATGGAGGAATTCAAGAGAATCTCTAATGTTGAGGTTGCTCACACTGCATGAAATATTCTCCAAACTGTGCATGAAGGCATGAAGACAGTTAAGATCAATAAGCTGCAGTAGTTGACAACTAGATTTGAAAGCATTAGGATGTTTGATAATGAAATTTTTGATGAATTCTATGCTAAGTTTAATGATATTGTTAGTTCTGCTTATAATTTGGGTGAAATCTATGATCAACCTAAAATTGTTAGGAAGATACTTAGATCTTTAACTGAAAATTTTAGATCCAAAGTAACTGCTATCATTGAAATCAAGGATGTAGACTCCATCCCTGTTGATGAACTTGTAGGATCTCTTCAGTCCTATGAGTTGGACCTACTTAAGACTAGCAAATTCAAATCAATGGCTCTTAAGTTATTTGATGATGTTGATATGAGTGGATTTGATGATGAGCTCTCTGCAACAGAGATTGCTTATCTTGCCAAGAACTTTAGAAACTTTCTTAGAAACAATAACAGAAGGGCAATGGGTAAAAACAATGCTGAACCTAGAAATTTTAGGAGGAATGAATCCACTAAGGTAAATAATAATGAGAAACCTAAAGAAAAAGTAGGTCAACCTTCTAATAATTTTATGGGTCAACAATGTTTTGGTTGTCAAGGGTATGATCATGTGAAATCTGAATGTCCAACATTCTTGAGGTCTAAGGGTAAGGCTATGGTTGTAATCCTTAGTGATGATGAAGTTTCTAACAATAAGTCTGGTAGTGATGAGGATGGAAACTTTATTACTTTCACTGTTATTACTGTAATTGATGAAAGTTTTGCTGTTGAGGAGAACCCTTCTGATGGGGAACTCTCTGAGGATGCAGATTTACAAGAAGCCTACAAGAAGCCTACAATAAGCTTTGCAAAGTTGCTGCAAAGGATGCTATGAGTGTTGATCTAGGCTTAAAGAAAATTGCATCTCTTGAACTTGATAAGAAAAATTTGCTTGTAAAATTGTTTGATGCTAATGAATTGATGAATAATGTGAAGACTGAGAACATACTTTTACTTGTTAAAGTTAAGAATTTGGAACATGAATTATCTGTTACTAGAGAACAAACTAATAGGTCTGCTAGTTCCAAACTTGATCATATGCTGAGTGTTCAAAAGTCTCCTTCACACAAAACTGGCTTAGGTTTTGTAGAAAGCATCTCTGTTTCTAAAACACATTCCACAAACTTTGTTCCTTCTTCTGAGCCCCCTAAAAGTGAGGTTGTCAAACCTGTAGAAGTTACACCTCCTAGGAAGATTAGAGTTGATCTTCAAGAGTCTAAACCTAAGACTTCTAATCCTTCTAAGGGCAAGTTGCATGATAGACCTGCATGGGTTTGTCATTTTTGTAGAAAGTCAGAGCACATTCATCCAAACTGTTTCAAATTGCAAGCTACTAAGCGAGCAAATAAACCAAAAGTACTTGTGCCCCAAGCATAAGATCCTATAGTACTTATTGGTGAGTCAGTAAATGCTTTAAACCTTTATTCCAATGTTGGAGTTGCTTAAAATTCTAATTTGAATAATAACTCTAATCCTAGTGTTGCATCTAAAGAGCTTTGGATGCAAAAAACTCGATTTAATTGAGTCTTTCTGACATGGTCCTTGTGCTTCATCACTCATTTCTTTGTGACCATTTTTCTTTGTTGTTTTTGTTTTCTTTGCTTTTCTAGGATTTGCATTGCATAACATTCATGCATTTCATTCTAGGTTGTTTTTGTTTTTGCAATTTTTTCTTGGATTTGAAATCAATGTTGACCATATTATCTTTACATAACATATTTATGTACCTTGTTTAGCTTAGATGAGTTTATTTTATTGCACTTTACTAGTTTGAGTTTTGTAGTGCATGTTGTGTGGGAAGACGTTTATAGTTTTTGATCACATGATCTTGATCTTGAAATCACATGCCTTTGATTGTCGGACTTGATCTTAATGAGAAAGGCATAAATAACCATCTCACCATTGTTTACTAGCCAATCATGAACACCTTAATGCATATCGTAAGATTTTGTGCTCGAGAAAGTGTAGCACATGCACAAAAAACTTACATGATTGCGAGCTTTTATTCTAGGAGATGTAGGAGTTATATGATGTAACTCTTTAAGGGATGGTCTCTTTTAAATGTTTGTGATGGGTTTTGTAGAAATTGTGCTTGAATTTTATTCACATATCACCTCACATGTATCTCAAGCTTTTACTAGTTGCACACATTACACAAGTTACTTTTTATTAAACTTTGTACATGTTATTGTGTGTAATCTTGGTTTGGCCAACCAAGTTTGAAAATTCCTTAAGTTTTATGCAAAACATGTTTGCTGTTTGGGATTTTAAGGATCATTGATGGAAACTCTAAATTTTGGGAAAACTGGGATCAAAACAAGTGTTTTTGAAAAGCATTTCATCTCATACTCATGCATTTTATCCATAAAATTCAATGCTTTGAGGAGTTTCTGCATAAAATTGTTTTGATTTTCAATAATTTGTTTTTTCCAGAATTTCGATTGATCGAACCTGTTTCTCAACCGATTGAAATTGCGATTAAAATTTTGGTCAGCCTTTGTCTGTTTCGATTAGTGCTCGATTGGTGTTGGATCAATCGAAGAATTTTTGATCGATTGAAACTAATATTCGATCAATCGAAAGTCGTATAGAGAGTTTTTTTTTTTTAAACCTTTGTTTCTCAAGTGTTCAAACACTTTTCAAACTTTTTAAACCTTTTTCTCTCTCTTTTCGATCAGTCAAGGCTTCCAATAAAGATTTTTGTCGTTTTCCTCCGATCTTTTTGCAAGGTTTTTCTCTTCCAAGGCCGATAAGACTATATTACCCAACCTATTTCATTTGTTTTCGCTTTTCATGCATTGTTTTGGAAATTTCGAACCTAAGGAATTTTGGGATTTTTGTTGAATCAAGCCTTTTCTTTTGAAATTGATCATTGGGTTTTTGTTGTGGGATGCTATGAACATGATTCTTATGAATTAATTTGATCAATTTGGTGGTTTGTAAAAAATTGAAAATTCTAGGGCTTGAAACTACCCGATTTGGGGATTTTGTTCAATTGGATTTAATTGGATTAAATTGGCTTGTTGGATTGATTAATTTGACCATTATAATGTATTATCTATCTTGTTTAATGATCAATTGGTCAATTTCTTGAAAATTGTACAAGTGGTTTTTCAAAATTTTGGGTTTTTGATATAAACTCTATGCTTAAGCCAATTTTGTGTTTTTAAAGTTAAATTGAACTTTTTCTCACTACATTAGATCATGCATCATTTGATTATACTGCTCATGCATCATATAGATTTTTTTTATTGGTTTGTGCTAACTTGCAGTCTGCCTCTGGTCTTTTGTTTTGTTTTTTTTTTTTTTCTTTTGGTTCTGTCTGTGTGTCTTGTCCTATCCTTAGCACCATGCCTAGGAAACTAGAGCCAATAGGAAAGCCTTTACACCTTCCTTTGAGAGTGATAGGTTTCTTAGTGAGAAGAACCAGGAAACGTATGAGACTTTGAATCTTTTTAGGAACGTCTGGGCTGAGAGAAAGGTTATTCTAAATGAGGTTGATCCTGAAATTAGGAGAAATTTTGAGCGTAGGGGTTGGTTACCATTGTTGGATATTTCTCATCCCTCTCCGGTTACCTTGATCAGAGAGTTCTACTCGAATCTCTCAGTCCACTCTTATGATTCCAACACTCTTGTGAGAAGTTGGATACGAGGTGACGAGTACACCATTACTCCTTCAGTAGTGGCTGCTGCTTTTGGGGTGCCAGTGGTTCAGCATCCTGTGTATCCTTACGATGAGTCTCCTCCTCTTGATGATATCATGTCATACATCACTGGTACTTCTATCCCGTGGGGTTCTGATCCTCGGATCACGTTTGCTGAGTTGACTGAGATTTATTATCTTTTCTTCAGGATTGCTTGTCATTCTTTGTGGCATATCTCTCATTTGCACACCATTCCTATCTAGAGATGTGCATTTTTGTATGCTCTTGTTACCGATGCACCTATGAGTATTCCTCATCTTTTCATTCGTTCTTTGATTGAGGTTCATCGGAGTAGTTCTGTTTCTCATACTCTTTTCTTCCTTGTTTTTATTCATCGGATTCTTTTACATTTAGGTCTAGAGAACTTTCTCGCTTCTGTGCCTGTTCATATAGTTGCTCCTATAGGTGCCACCTTTCTTAGGCAGAGGGCTACTCAGATAAGAGCAAGCTCTAAACGTCCTAGAGTTGAGTCTTCTAGTGTCCCACCTCCTCCTCCTCCCTCATTTACAAGTGATACTTCTACTGAGGCGTCTGTTGATCCGACTGCTGTTGATGTTCCTCCACCTTCTACTTTGGATGATTCAGACATTCTTTGTATGTTGGAGACTGTCATGACCATTCAGGCGGCTCATGGTCAGCTTTTGGTGAACATTCTTGATGAGCTTCGTGCTTTGCAAGCGGATTTGGAGAGTATTAGACCGCCACCTCCTTTTGATGATGAGTGAGTACCCTTTGTTAATTCGTCACAAAAAGGGGGAGTACATATGTTGTAGAGAGGAGTTTTAAGGGGAGTTTTTGATTTTTTTTTTGGAGCTATGGAGTTTTTAGATTGTATCTAGGTGCTTCATTCTGTATTTAAATTTTTGGCTCATGATGTATTGTGTATAGGTTATCCATGGGGGGAGATATTTTGCTGATATATGTTTCTTGTTTCACATTGTTCATTGAGTTATATTTATGAGGCTATTCATGATATATGTCTTTATCTTGTGTTATGTGAAATCAAGAAGTTAATTAGTGATTACTTCTATTTTTCACACATGTGTTTATGTGTTTATTAAGTGTTACAGGAATATATAGGTTGATTCAGTCGTATTGCTGTCTACACTTGCAACTGATGAATAGTAGTTAGGTTGAATTTATATTGGGCTGTTTTTATTTGTAACTTTGAGCAATTTGTTAAGTTTGTGTTTTGTCACGGATTGCCAAAGGGGGAGTTTGTTAGGTTCTAAGACTTTATGTTTAAATGTATTAGAATTTCAATTTGTAATGTTGGCAAACCATGATCAAAATTTTTAGTCTTATTTTAGACTTGCTCAAAGTATGTTTAAGTTTTAAAGTTGGAATTGAGTGTACTGCAGGATTTATTGTGTAAATCTTTCTGGCTTGATCGATCGAAAATTAGACTCGATCGATCGAAACTCTTGCAGATTATTTTTCTGTAGAATTTTCCAACTCAGCCCAAGTCTGTTTTACGTATAGGGTTTTATGTTTTGCCCTAGGAATAAAAGGGAAAACCTTAGCCACGTTTTAGGGATGCTCTTTATGTTGTGTGTGTGAATCTTTTGTGAGATCTAGAGGTGTTTGCCTTCACGTACACTTAAGGTTATCAAGATCTAGATTGATGTTAAGAGCTTGGTGATCAATTCAGTTGTAGATTTAAGTGCTTAAAGATATACAAGCGGGAGCGCTTGTGCTTGCTGGGAATCCAAGAAAGAAGTAGTCTGTGGACTCGGAGCTGTCACGTGGTTGTGGTAGTAAGTAGCTGCATCTACGGTTTGTTGTTGTTGTTGTTCTTTTTTGGCAGTTATCATTTTTTGTTTAATCCTAAAATGTAGTTTTTTTAATCCTATAAATTAGCCACTTACTACACATCCCTAAAAGAAGTAAATAAAAGCTTAAATTTAAAATTTTGCAACTACCTTTTTCTTTACGGTAAAAGGCTAATAGTTTAATCCAAAATTTTAGTTTTTTAATCCTAAAAGTTAGCCACTTACTACACATCCATAACAAAAGTTAATAAGAGCTTAAAATTTAAAATTGAATTTCACATAGAATTATACAACTGATAAATATAGTTTTTGTTACACAAGAAATTTTTTTACAACAATTTCTTAGATAACAACCACTTCATGTGAGGTTTAAATCATACAATAATTCTTGTAAAATCTCTCACCTGAACTTATCTAATATTTCATTCTAATGCCTCTTCAATGCAATCCAATAAATTTATGCATATGACAACCTGAGAGAGATAAAAGAGTTAGGGTTAAATTTAAGGATATGGATGGAGAAGTTATAGAAGGAGTCCCCCCATCCCCCCCCCCCCTGCGGCAAAAATAAAGAAGAGATTTGGAAAAAAAGAAAAAAAAAAAGAAAAGGAAAACGTGAGAATTTTTTTTAGAGAAGAAAATGTGTTTTTTTTTTGGTGGTGTTGTTCTTTTTTAGCAGTTATCATTTTTTGTTTAATACATTCATAAAAGAAGTAAATAAAAGCTTAAATTTAAAATTTTGCAATTACTTCTTCTTCTTTTTTTTTTTTTTTTTTAAATTTTTTATAGTAAAAGGCTAACAGTTTAATCCAAAATTTAAGGATATGGATGGAGAAGTTATAGTAGTGGTTTTATAGTAGGAGTTTCTTTTTTTTTTCCCCCAAAATAAAGAAGAGATATGAAAGGAAAAAAGAAGAAGAAGAAAACGTGAGAATTTTTTTTTAAAGAATATGTGAGTAAGGAAAGTGATTTTTTTTTAAAAGGGATTAAAAAACCAAAAAAAGAGAAACCAATTACATTTTTAATTTTATGAAACAAAATGAAATGTAGGATTCAGATCCTCTAGAGTTCTTAGGGTACTCTACCAGTAGAGTTCATTAAATCCTAACCACTCTTTAATGATTTAATGGTTTAGATTCTGCCATGTCAGCATTTCATTAATAATATTCTTAAAATAATAAAATAATGTTGTAAACAAAACAATTAAGATGATTGTTAATGAAATGCTGACATGGCAGAATCTAGACCATTAAATCATTAAAGAGTGGTTAGGATTTAATGAACTCTACTTGGTAGAGTACCCTAGGAACTCTAGAGGATCTGAATCCTCAAATGTAACATAAATTTTATGAAACTAAAGAAACAAAATGAAATGTAACATAAATTTTATGAAACAAAAGAAAATGTAATGTAAATAAAATGTAACGTAAACAAAAGAAATTAATTAAGTAGCATAATTTCCTCAAAAATAAAATGTAACGTAAATTTCTGTAAAAAAAAAAAAACACCAAACCAACCCAAGTAGTGTAATCCATTTAGAAAAAAGAAAAAGAAAACAAAAAAGTATAAAAAAACCAAAAAAAGAGTTTGTGTTTGATTGCATGCCAAAATAAAAAGAAATAGCCTATACCAATATCCTTTCTCAAGTAGCCCGTTTAAGCACAAACTCTCCTTTTTGAAATTTCTAAATTAGTCACGGGTAATAAGTAATTGTCAAACACCAATGAATACTTGGCAGCCATGGTAGGTAAGAACTCAAAAAAAGTCAATGATAAACAAAAGAAAAGAAAAGAAAGAGGAACTTGCAAAAGATAGAACCTGAAAAGTCATTGGAACCTTTTGACAAAGTCCGTTTAAATTGTTTAGAAACCAAATCTGAAAGTAGAAGAAGATGAAAGAAGAGGATGTAGAGCTAAACTGAATTTCTTCCATCTGAAGAAGAATGAGAGACACTGGTAAAGTGTAAGTGAGTTTGTGAATCTTAAAGTGTATGTGTTTTAATTTACATATTTATCTCCGTTAGTTAAATTTGAGGATGTTTAAAAAAAATTTTGATTTGAAGATAATGTGAGGATCATTTATTTTTTAAAGAAAAAAAAAATAACAACAAACGTATAGTTGCTTTGAAAAAGTGGGTTAGTGGGAGAGTGATCTTATTTTGTAGGAAATGTTTTAAGTGAGAGTTAGTGTTATATTTTTACTGAATTTTGTCCCTACTTAAATGTAGGCAGTAAGGGTATTTTGGAACCA
The DNA here is from genome assembly GCF_040712315.1 of Castanea sativa. Taxonomy (NCBI): domain Eukaryota; kingdom Viridiplantae; phylum Streptophyta; class Magnoliopsida; order Fagales; family Fagaceae; genus Castanea; species Castanea sativa. Next base: position 28,333,633 of record NC_134024.1, on the reverse strand, counting down.
AAAAAAAAAAAAGAACAAAGTTTCTCTCCAAACTAGTTTGGAGAGAAACTCTTCAAACTTCTCATATATTTCTTTTTTGGGTGTGAATTTTAAAAATCTAACCGTTGAATTTTATGTTTCTTATGTTCTTAACATACGTATCAAATTTTGTTCAAATTGGATATTATTTATTATTTGATCAATTAACTTATTTTTTATATACAACTTTAGATCACAAAAACTTGAAATTATAACATTTATTTGATGACATAGCAATTGATCTTGGATCTTCTTGAAATTTTGTAAGTATTAAGAATTTAATAAGAACATGCAATCTAACGGTTAGATTTTCAAAATTCATACTCAATATAAAGATATATGATGAGTTTGTAGGGTTTCTCTCCAAACTAGTTTGGAGAGAAACTTTATTAAAAAAAAAAATCCAGTCCAAATAGGAAAACCCCTTAAATAGTAGTATAGATAACACAAAGAGAAACTGAATAATACTTTTGAATATTATTAATTTGAGATTAGAAAATACACAATACTATTTGGACTGAGGTGTGACACTCGCTCTCTTTAATATACAATAGCCCAACAAATGTCATATGATTAGAACAACTTCTGCACAAAGTCTTCAAGCCCAAAACTCCATAAGAAAGTACACCCTTCATTGTCAAGAACCTCTCTATTTTTTAGTGTATAAGAATGTCTGTAATTGTTGGATTTTTTTTTTGGTGTGTGGGTGTAACGCTGTTACATGTATTGGGTCTAAATGAGTCTATTTATAGGCTTAATAGGTCTCACAAAATTATTACCTAAATTAACCTGATTAATTAGATTCATAATTCCAATGTAGTAGGTGTTACAAGATTAATTGTTTTGTTGGACATAAATCTAATGGGCTGGAATTACACAATTAAAGAAATCAGATAAGGAGTTTCTGAAGAAATAAATAGGCCCAACAACTAATCCATTAAGCAAGTGAATGACTCTTCATTTTCCATAATAAAAATGTCATTTACTCACCAATGGTAATGAAAAATATTCTAAATGTATATAGCTTAATATCTAAAGCAATACATATCAGCCTATTAATCATCACAATTAAAAAGAATAAAACAGTCTCTCTTCTTTTTAATGCGGTATTAAACATTTTTACTAACTTTTTATCTTCCACATTAACTATCATATTATTACATTTATATTATCATATAAACTCAACTTAATTAAATAATATTAAAATGTTCTAACAACAAAAGGTAATACCATAGACTCTTAAGGAAGAACCGAAACTTGAGAGGATGTTTTTGTAACTAGCCTAAACTCAAGGGTGTTTCTACATTTTGGCCTTATATATATATATATATATATATATATATATATATATATATATATATATATATATAAAATTAGCGTGCCCTTGATACTTGATGACAAGAGGGGTAATCATATGTAAAATAGTCAAGACTCAAGACAAACACATAATAGACCCATTTTGTCAACTATTCTATGATCAGCATTTTGTCAAACTATTCTTTTCAATAGAGTGGGTGGAGTATTATATAATTGAAATAAAAACGACCCCGCAACCAACAAAAACAAAAAAATACAAACAACAAGTTGCCACCACCAATTATCAATCAGAGAGAGAGAGAGAGAGAGAATGTGACCATGTGAGATAAGAAAGAATTAGAGATAAATAGATGGATACTTTGCTCTATATATGAAGTCCCATTCCTTTCTTTAAATGCATGAGATGCGGAAAAAAGGCACCACAATAATAATAATAGACGAGACACTAAGACAGCCAAAGTTGACCGTCGTATCATTTAGCTTTTTCGTATGGTCCTACTCCTACTCCTACTCCTACTCCTATTTGTGGGCCCTTCCATATGAAACGTTGACTGTCTATTTACCGACAATGAGGTCTAAATATTAGGGCGGCTCAGATCGCGACCTCCACTACCTACAATTTCCTTATATTCTTTGCTCCACACTCCAGAATTTTGTTTTAATTTTTGAAATTGCGTGTCTTTGCTGTTTTTAGGTTTTCCTGTACTATAATAATTGGTAAAATAATGTGGAAATCTTGTAATACAGTAACTCTTTCTTCGGTTCGGTGCCACCCTAATCATAATTCAGAGAATTGTGATTTGTGAGACCTTTACAAACTAAAATTGGAAATTTACAAACTCAAACCTGTTGATACTTATATAGTATAAAGTTCTTCCATTTCCAACAACAAAAAAAAAAAAAAAAAAAAAATTCTTCCATGAAATTTATGTATTTAATTTCTTTCAATAAATTCAATAATTACAACTAAAAAAAAGATAATTCAAATTCTAGACGTTTTCATTAAAAATATTAAAAAGCTCTTGGTATATATATCTAACTTGATTGAATTTAATTCTTTTAAAGTTTGCTTAAATTATTGCTCTGAAAAACTGTACTTAAAGTTTTATCTTTTTGATAATTCATTGGTTAACTTTAGTATAAAGTTTGCAGTTTTAAATTCATTGAATTTAAGAGATTTAGAATATTCTGAAATCATAAAAGACGTGTTGATTCTGTTAGTGAATTGGTTTCAGACATGATGATAACTTCTTCTTCTTCTTCTCTTTAAATAATGTTGTATATCAATTCAGCTTTGAACATAGCATTCCCAATTATAAATTAAATGTAGCAATAGTTGACTATGTTTCTTGTTTTGGTAGCAATAATAGAGCTTGTTTCCTGTTATGGTGAACATTTTTAATAGACCTCTATTTTGAATTTTGGAATAAATAAATAAAATGAAGGGTGACTCATCTTTTTGTTATGCATTAAACTAGTCATCATGAATTTTTAAATTGGTTTTCACCAGGTCTATATGAACACCTGTTGTGTTGTTCCTGCCCTAACCATACCTAATTCTGTCTGAAACTACTAGTCCTTTAGAGAAATATAGTAAAGTTTCAATTTCTACGTTGAAAAAAGGATAAAAGTCCAACTTCTGGTGTATTTAACCCCATGCGTACTTTTTGGGCCAAAATGACAAAATACTCCTTTCGCTCAAAAGTTTCAACAAAATCCTATTTTGAAATCATTTAAGGATATACTCCTATTTTAAAATTTGATTTTTTAAGAATCGAGTTCCGATGAAAAATTCGATTTAACCAAAATCGAGTTACTTGCAAAAACCTACATGGAACTCGAGTTCTATGTAAGTTTTTGCAAGTTTTTACCTATAACTCGACTCTCAAAAAATCGAGTTTTTCATTGAAACTCGATTTTTAGAAAATTGAGTTTAAACAGAGGTATATCCCTAAATAATTTTAGAACATGAGTATTTTGCTACTTATTTTGGACGAAATGGGTATTTTGCCATTTTGGCCCTACTTTTTGTCTTAAAAAAAAAAAAAAAAAACCCAAGCCTACTCCTTTTAGCACTTAACCCAACTTGAGGGACTCTCATTTCATAAACAGTGTCTTAATTTCTTACCAAACATATATTAAATCTAGCATACACATGCATTTAATTGTTAAATAATCATTAACTTAAAGCCATGGTTTGACATCATTATATTCTTAAAACAGACTCGATCGAGATGAGATGAGATTTGGTAGCTCAATTCTTTAAATTTACAAATTAATTTGAATAACTTGGTTAATTGGGATGCTATTTGAGTAGGATCCAAATATTTATGAAAGAGATTATGTATCAATATCTGGGTTATTGATGATAAATATTTATTATTGATTGTTTAATAAAAAATAATTCCCTAAATTCCCACACCTATAGTTCATTCTCATATGTTTGATAATTTTAATAAATTTACTCTTAAGCATTTATAGAGGCACTTCCTGCATTTATGTGTTTTTCCTTTTAATTATTATCCCCTTTTTCCCCCCAAGTTTTAAGTTTGGATTAATTTTTCCTCACAAAGACATTATGGACCATTATTATGAGTATTTTTAATCTTTCGGGCTGCTTTAAATGGTTCTACATTATAATTTTTTTTAGAGAGTTTCAACCTATAGCATCCATTTCTGATGATAGGTCTTTATTATCAGACTAATATACCAACCAGTTTTTGGTATAGGCGAAGATTGACCCCCCAGATCTCTTATTCAATCATTGGAGATTTTACCAGTTGAGCTAACTGGAACCTACTTCTACATTACAATTTGTTTAGCAATAGGGAAATATGTTGAAGTTTAAGGAAAGAAAAAAAAAATTCCAGGTAATAAATATTGTAAACACCAATATGTATATAGTATATCCTTAAAATATAAAGTTACCATGTATTTTATTTTGTAATACTTATCTCTCTCGTGAATGATAAAATCAAGAAGACTTGACAAAAAATAAATCTAAATCATTGCACAACAAAACAAGAGAAGTTACCAACTTGGTTTGGTATGACATATGACCCTTGCAAATGGTATATGGACAGCTCATGCCTCAAAACAAATTATCTATCTATAATATGGGGGACACTTAATGCATCAATACCTATCTATTTTAATTTATGATCCGTTTATATCTTTTTATTCTCTTTTCTCATGATTTCCATGACACCTATGTACTTATGTAACTATTCATCAAAGATACCTATTGTACTAGTTGTTTTCTTTTAGCCATTCCTATCTTTTTGTATTTTGTCTTCGTGCATCATCTCTTATATATATATATATATATATATATATATATATATAAGAGATGCGATTCATTTGTAAAATAAAGCAACATTATAAATATATATATATATATATATATATAGCTTTCTTCTTGAGTACAGTCTATCTCATGGTGCTTGTGTTATTGGTTTTGTTAGGTAACCAATTTGCATTCATTTTAAGCTTCCTCGGTTCACCAATAATTGAGCTTTTTAAAAATTTTATTTTTAGAATCAATAATTGAGATTTGAGATACCAGGTTTAAGTAATTAGTAAGTGACAAACTCAGCAGAAAAAATCATACTATATATTAATAGATAAAAAATTAGTAAGGTCTAACATGATGCGCAGGAAGAAGATTGTTTAAAAGAAAAAAAGAAACCTTAAAAGTCAACATAATTATAATTTACAGATAGGAATTCCAAACGTCTTGGTTTCTTGAAATGAGATAAAAATTGTTTTGTATGCAAAGATTAATATACCTTGAGTAAGGATTAAATATATGATTTTTGTTTGATAAAAGGAATTAAATATATAATGGATGAAGTTTTGCTACAAATTTAGTTGTTCATTTAAAAAAAAAATTAACATTGCTATATAATTTGAAAATCTAATCATTGGATTGCATGTTCTTTATACTCTTAACACACATGTCAATTTTGTGTTAATCGGATGTTATTTACTGTATGATTCATAAACTTATTTTTTATACATAATTTTAAATTATAAAAATTTGCAATTTAAACAATTGATTGATGATATAGTTATTTTTATCTTTGATCTCCTGAAAATTTTTCAAGCAAGGAGGATATTATAACAAGATAATGTAATCTAATGATAAATTTGTCTAAATTCATATTCAATAAAAAGATATTTAGTAAAATTTTAGTTATAACTAAGTTTGTAGCCAAACTTTGTCTATTGGAATCCTATGTATATCTGAGCCATTTTATATTGAATAATTAAGTGTGGTCTATAAAATTAAAATTTGAACCTGCGTTTATGGGATATCAAAATACCCATGGAGGGATTAGGATTAATTAGACTATAGAATAGATATCATTATAATCGTCCTTGACCTCACTGTGAGACATTGGTTGTATGCAACCGATGTAATATAAGATAATTCTAATGATGAATTTTTCAACCGATGTAAAGTGATATTTCATACAGCAGTTAAATAATTAGACCTGCTTGATCTTAGTAGTAACCTTTTTTGTCATGGCTTGAGCGGCATGCCACACCTCTTCTGCTTTTTTTTTTGCTAAACCACCTTTTCTGCCTTTGTTATTGCTATTTGCTGCCTCCAGGCTCTAACTACACAAGCCTCTTTGTCTGCGTTCTCTATTCTCCATGCCATGCTAGCTAGTGTTACCTTAAAAACCTCCAAAATATTAGAGGTCAGAGTATAATGATATAGTGCTCCATTCATATATGAAAGATTAATCCCACCATATAAATTTAATTAAACGACCTATATATCATTCAATAAATTTAACTTATTGAATAATCATTTCACTCAATCATGCCTGCCAGTTTTACAGCTGAGGTTCTTCAAGAATGGTGGCTGGCATGGGGGCCGTACAGTAATTAAAGGACTCTCTCCTCTTAGGAAGAGTAATGCTGGAATCTGGATACGCTTTAGGAATATTACTCCGTGGTGTGGAGGACGTATATTAAGGACGATTAGGGTTAAAAGTGCGATTTATTTATTTTTTTTAATAGAAAAGTGCGAATAAGTTGAACCTGTTTAATTATAATTGGCATATATCACTGACGATCTTGCTAGTTTAATTGATGGTGTCAAGAGTTTAGCAAAAAAAAAAATTGATGGTGTCAAGAAAAAGACTAAAAACCAATATTCGTTCCGACAACCAGGTCATCATTGATATAACAGTTACCCAATCAAGTTTGGTTTTTTCATATTATACAATCTCATATGCCAGGTCATCATTGATCTTATTCACTGTATTAATGGTTTTGTAGTTCAATGATAACATAGACATTATCGGCCTTTTTATTTCCCATTATTTTAACCATCAAATTAAGAGATTAAGACTTTCTCCAAAAAAAAAAAAAAAAAAAATTAAGAGATTAAGAAGAAAAAAAGAAGTCACTGTAGTTATTCATAGTAGAGTAATGCATTCAATCACGGTAAATAATGAGATACTTCAAGAGTTTTGAATACTCTCAATTTATTAACTTTTTTTTATATAAGATAAAATTTTATTTTAATCTAATCTATGTGTATATGTGTGTAAAACTCTCTCTTAGAGGCTTGAACTTTAACCATTGTCCTCTCATACTCCACGAGCACTTATACTTAAAAAATGAACATCGCGCCAAAGGTACGTGATAGTAAAAATAAAAATAAAAACTTGATAAAAGTATTCTAACATATTTTAATTAATATGTTGAACATACATGTCACGACCAATTGAAATAAATTCAATGGTTATGTAAGCATTTTTATATTAAATAGTTATAATTTGAACTCACTACTGAAATTATTATTTTTTATCTACCAATAACAGCCAATAATAATCTATCACTTAGGATTTGTTATGAAAATTTTGTGGACATAACATTTTTTTTAATTTGATAAAAAATATTATTTTATTTATTTGCTAATTTTGGGCTTATTTAATACTATTACAATGGAAAGATAATTCTATTGGTTAAAATTTGGGGGCCTTTTTTGCTTATACTGTTGGTTAAAAATAACCCTATTTAATTGGTCCTTTTGCCTTTTGGTTAAAAAAAATTATTTTATTCATTCTCCTATATTGTTGAGCCCTCTATTGGTATCTCTCTCCATGGCTTTATCTGGTTAACTATTACTATTAGTCCTTAATTATTATTATTATTTTTTGCTTTTATTTCTAATACTAAAACGGTGAGTATGCTAAAAGATATGAAGAATAGAGAAAGGTGTAGTTTAAGGTCGGACAACTAATAAGAAATAAGTTAATGTGAACTTTCAGGTAACAATAAAAAAAAAATAAAAAAACATAATGAAAGAGGAAAAAAAGACTAAATGCAAAATTAGAGCGTCACATGGCGGAACCGTATACACTCCCGTACGAGATCTCTACTTCCTCTTCTCCAAAAAAAAAAAAAAAATTCCAATCGGTCAACTAATTTCTCAATTTTCTCTCTCTACACTCTCTGTGTCTAACCTACTCTCTCCCTCGATCATTCTCGTTCTCTTTCTCTGTACGAATTGTCACTCAGTCTTTTTCAATTTTCAAATTGTTTCTTGGTTTTTATATATATATTTTTTCACCCATTGGGCTTCAAACGATGTAACGATCAGGATTTTGCCCTATAAAAATGTATTCGTGGCATAAGTTTAGGTAGAGACTTTTCCTACATGGAAGAACGTCCTTATTTGTGAGACCTAACTTTCTCTCAGTTTCTGTTTTTATATATGATATTAGATATTGATTTTGTAGTGTTTGAAAATTTGTTGGCCTTTTAGTATCCTCTATGCAAAAGATCTTTTATTTAATTTCTTAACTTTTGGGGTTAATTTTTAATTTCCGATATAGAATTTTATGCATGAGAATATATTTACAAAATAAATTCCTTTTGATAACTAAACTTTCGTCGGAGCAAGTTATATATTTTGGAAACGTACCTTTATGACAAAATACTAGTTTTAAAATGTGTGTTTTGAAAACACGATTTTTAATATTTTTACGGCAAAGTGCTGTCTCACATCACATGTTATCTGATCTTTAAACCAATTGTTTTCTATCCAGATATTCCCTCCATAAAGCCTAGAGCATCCTTTTCACCCAAAATATGATAAATGCCCTAGCCAGGTAAGCATACGTGTTACGTACGGTGTTAGCTGCTGAAACTTCTTTCCTTTCAGCTTCATCAGAACATCTAATCTAAGAATCCCAATTTTCCTGATAAGGCACCTACTCAAGATTGTTCCCAAACTATTTTGCAAGAGTACGCTGATCATAATAAGTTAAATGATCCTTCGCTTTCAACTTATTCCTATAGAGAAAAGGACATTAAATCTCCATTATAAACCCATGCTGCAAGTCTATCCTTAGCAATTTGTACTGCATTGTCAGCAAACTAATAAAAGCATACTTTGCAATGTTATGTGAAAACCAAACTAGATTCTAACAAGTAGTTTGAGGCTTGCAAACCCTCTTAACATGCATGGTTCATCGAGTGTGAGACTAAGACATGAGAATTTTAATTTTTTAAATTTGAGGTAGGGAAAAGATAGAGTTTAATCTACTATTGTAATATCATGATCAAAATACCCCCTACCCAAAAAATTTAAGATGTTAGAAAAATAGTAAATTTAATCACTTAACTATTATTCTAATATATACTTATTGTACTTGGCTAGGGTTGTGTAAGCAAGCCAAGCTAAACCAAATAGTATGAGTTTAATTAGGATTTTAATTAATTTAATTTAGAACATGAGTTGAGCTTGAGTCACTAGCAAAACTAAATTATATGTATAAGTTTGGTTTATATTCTTACCGAACAATCTCAACCTTGTTTATAATCTACTTGATTAAATTTGTTAAATATTCATAAATCTAGTCTAATAAATAATAAATAAATAATAGTTGAAATTATATTATTTGAGTTAGTTAGATTGAATGACTTTCATTTATGAACTTTTAAAAATTACATTCACCTTCCTTGTATGGTTAAAATTTATATATAGTTTTTACTACAAAATTGACTACTTTAATTACCAATAAATTACAAATAATAATTTGATATTTTATGAACTTATTTAAAAATGTATACAATGTGATATCAAAACAATATAAGTGTACTTTTATACATATATACATATAGTACTGTATATGCTTAAATTGAACCTCAAACTTAATTACGAGTCAGTTTATGAATATATTATTATATTTGAGTTTGGTTCATTTAACAATCGAGCCTAAACTTGGGCATGTGCTTGATTTTAAAGAAAGGCCTAGCTTCCTCTCTTAGGGGCAGAATTCCCAAGTTTTGTTTTAGCCTCTTGCGCCTTTGGTCTACAACTTGAGTTTCTTGATTAATAGCTGGTTTTATTTCTAAATGGTAGTTTTATATATAATATGATCTTTGGTGTCTGTGTGTACTTACTGCTCAGCAAACTGTTGTACGTACTTGTATTTTGGTCTATGAACTTTATCATTATTTTTAAAAATGATTTTTAAAACACAGTTTATGCATGTAGTAAAATCTATTAAAAAGTGTTGTTGCAAATGAAAATAATAATGCGAAGAACAGTTTAGCTTTACAAATGGGTGTTTAAAAAAAAAAAAAAAAAAAAAAAAAAACCTCCAATGAGTATTGCAATTTGAAAACATGCTTTTAAGTTGCCCATAAGAAAGGAATTTGCTTAATGCGTATAATATCCAATCTATGATGAGTCGTAGTTTTCCCTTTTCGACTTTTCGTGCACGAAACCTTGAAAAAGATACTCTTTTCTTCTACTTCTTCTCTTCCTCCCTCATATTCTTCATCACCAATATAATGACCGATTTTTCCTTTCACACTACAAAAACACGCATACATACATACATACATACATATATATATATATATTAGCAGGTGCCATTCTGGGTTCTTCAAGGCTTTATTCATTTTCATGGCCAAGACATCATCCATATTATTTGAAGGAGCAGTTCCATTTTAGTCTTGTTTGGCGAAATTTAGTGAATTAAAGTCAAAAGAAGACAGCAATTTGTACATGCATGAACACAAATGTAGCCATATAAGATAAATAATACAACCATATAATAATGCGTATATTCTCATCCACCACTATGATTTTTATCACACAATTTATCCATTATTGCATATCAACCATATTATATAAACATATTGTATGACAAAATATCACAGGTATATCACGTATTATATAGATTGTTGTGTTGCATCATGTTCGAAACTTTGTATATCTTGGTGTCTTTAGAACATTTGTTAAAATACAATTTTTAAGAAAATTTTGATATCACTTTCAAAAGAAATATAAAAAAGCTATATCAATTTTTTTTCCTTTTTTTTAATATTTTCTAAACTAATGCATTTAAAGCATTTGCTAAATTTTTTTTCCTTAAATTATAAGGCTCTTAGCTAATTGAGTGATTTAATTTCATTGAAACATCAAATTGAGAGATATATGCCAAAAAGAACAAGTGGATATCTACATTATCTTTCTTTTTTTTTTCTTTTTTTTTTTAAATTTTAAAAAGCATAAGAATATAGCTAGATATATATAATTGTGAAATAAAGCCTAGAATTGATGCTCGTAAGCTTAATCTATCTATTAGTAAGTTAAAAAGTGGATGGTCCTTGAAATTTGATGAATTTTAAGAGCTCAGTTGATCAGTACTGATTCGCCTAAGAGGGCAATCAAAGCATTATTGACTAATTGGAAATACTTTTTATAAATTTTTTAAGAAAAATTTCTTTGAGCAATATTATGGATACAAGTTTACAACTTTTTTTTTTTTTTAATACAAAGTAGAAATTTTACTTTAGCCTAATCTATGTGTATGTGTGTGTGAAACTCCTTTCTGGATACTTGAATCCCGACCTTTGCCCTCCACATCTCACAAATACTCATATTTGTGGGGTGACTATCGTACCAAGGACGTGCGGTGGTACAACTTGTTAAGATGATAAGTTACAATTAAAGCAATATTTGTTCATATGGACTTATTAATGACATCAATTTTATTAGGTACAAATCACAATAGTAGACATGAAAAACAATTGTGAAAACTTTTATATCTTGAAACTTATTGATTCGCATTGATTCTCTCCACGTCGATATAAAACAGTCCCAACATTTTGGCACCTAAATACACAGCCAAAAACAAGACAATCATTATTATTCTTCAATAAAATTTTGATACAATGTATGTTAGTCCCAAAAAGAAAATGAATGGCCGAACATCATTGCAACTTGAATGATGGATATATGTACATAAGACAATGTGGGGTTGTAGGACAGGGAGGATTAAATATCTATAGTTGAGAGGCAGTAGTTTAAGGCTTCAAAGGTATTGCTGGAATTTTATTATTCAATATCACTTTCGAAACCAAGTCCAAAAAGACATACATATAAAGGCAGCCACCTAACACCCTTTCAAAACACATGAAAGAGTGTAAACAGTACTCTTCCAAAGATTCTCAATGGCTTTGTGAGGATTTATCAATTTAAAAACTTTTTCTACATTCTAAGTGCTTGTCTAGTCTCTCATGGACTCACTTTTGAGGCTCTCCATTATAACTTCAACATTTCATTCGTGGGTGCAATATAAACGATCTAAAAGAGAGTGGGATAAGCACTTATTCTAATGGTGCTTTTGGGGATAGAGAAAGAGGGTCACTCTCTAATCTCTTAAAAAATTAAAGTATTCAAACATTACAGCTATTGGTAAGATACCTTTTGACTGATCTCAGGTTGGTCTGATTTTCTCTTTCAAAACCAATATCTTAACCGAAGTTCGTGCACCAGTATCACACCATTCTACAGCTTCATTTTGATATTTTTAGTTTTTTTTAGTTTTTTTGGGTCTATAAGTTGGTTAATTTTCTTGGTTGATGTTATGAATCTCTGTCATCAACTTTCATAATTCATTGTACACTTGGACTGACCCAGCAAGTTAAGGGATAGAACAATAAGAAAAGATACTACCAAAAAAAAAAAAAAAGAGAGAGAACTTGCGTGACAGGGTTACACTGAAAAAACATTCGAGCAACCTCTAATTATGCAACCTTGTTTTCGTGATTTTCAATTTTTCTTTTAGAAAATGCAGAATCTACTGCAAATATTACTTTTGTGCTAGAATGAGGATTTTGCTTCAAACATTATAAATCAACGTTCAAGTCGAGGGTTTTATGGTTGATTACGATCCGGCTTCAGTGCAGTTAACGTACGTACTTCTAATTCCAATTAACTCCTACTTGCTTCTCACAAGAAAAGTTTATAAATACTATTTTTTTTTTTAACTTGATTTTGTTTTATAAAAAATTATTTTTAATCTTACTTATTTTTCCCCTAACATCAATTAGGCAATACTCAAGATTTTTCAGTCATTTCTTTAAAACAATTGGAAATTATGATTTTTTCGTTAAGTGTCATTTTATTGAGAGAGAGAGAGAGAGAGAGAGAGAGAGAGAGAGAGTCATACATCTCCATGCCCTATTAATTTCAAACCCATATTTGTTCATGCATCTTCTAGATATGGTGTCATTTCAAATTTGAAATATATTTCTATTTCATGAAATTTATCAGCAGGGTCTTCTTCTTCCTCTTATTAAGAGATAGAGAGACAGAGAGAAACATGAGTCTTCTAGATATGGTGTATGATCTCTACCTGGCTATCTTGTATATCAGTCTTGCCGAAGTGTCTTGCACCCTCAAGCTCTTAAGATTTCTTAGACCTTCTTTTCCTCTAAAAAAATCAAGGCCACTTGTTATCAATAATAATATTTTTATATATCAATGTTAACCACATTTATTTTTTCCATCTATTATGTAATGGTAAAGACTATTTTGACACAATACATAAATAATCAAATAAATTAAAGACTAAAACAACATAATTAAAGCATTAGAGACCATTTTGATATATAGAACAAATATTAGGGATTAAAATGAAAATTAAAACATGAAAAAAAAAGGAGAGAAAGGGCCATTATTGAATAAAAGGGAATAATTATCATGGGAGTTAAACCAGCAAAACAACAGTATAAATAAAAATAAAAATAAAACAAACACAAATTCTGATAAAAAAAACTTTCTTTCTTTCTTTCTCATATATTCTGAAATTGATCAATAATCCCTTGGATGCCACATCCTTATCATTATCATTAATTGTGGCATATATTAAAGTTCACTGTTCACATCCTTATCATTATCTTGATATGTCTATTATTCTTAATAATATCCTTTATCCTTAAGTTAATTATACTATCAAGGACACAATTAAGCCAATAAAAATTCCTAATATTTTTCATTGGTACTCTGTCCTAGTTCCCAAAGATAGTTTCAAAGGCACTTGCCAAGCAACTAATATATATTAATTTTGAAAAAGGTGAAAAATATGATACTCCACTCTTAGCATGAATGCTTGTGTATATATATATATATATTTTAGAATACTAAGTATATATATATATACACACACATACGTGTATTTCTTAATCTCAAAAAGAAAAAAGAAAAAAAAAGTAATAAGTCTATCATGCAGAATCTTAACTTTGGACAAACAAGTTGATTGGTATATGTTTTCTCAAATATCAACCACACAAGATTGAGTTAAGCATAATAAGTCTAAGACGTTTCTTGACTAGGATATAAAAATAGTGAGATGCTTCCAAGAACAACCAGACAGATAACTCATTTGTTCTAAGTGAATAATAATATACTCAATATTGTCGCTACTACACGTACGTGTAGAAAAAAAAATTGTGTGAACACCAATTATTAGGTTGAGCATAAATTATGGATCGAAATTTGGGGTATATCATATTAATAATTTAGAAAGTGAGTTGTTAAAGCAATGGTACGTAGTACACGTACTGAATCTACTGATATAGAACATATATAAAACAGGTCAGTACAATACTTTTATAATTCAAATTATTTTTATATAGGAACAGAGCTACGATTGGATGTTAGTGGGATAAATTTATATATGCATGAAAGTACTCATATATACATGCAAGTATATAAATAAATAAATAAATTATTTATGTGAATTATGAGCGATATTTTTCTTTAAAAAAAATGGCAATATATTTATTTTATTCTATTTATCTATTACAGGTCTTTAAACATGCATTAGTCAGATAGTGAAATCTAGTTTTCAATTCGAAATTTATTTAAATTTTTTCTTTTTAAATTTATTTAAATTCATAATCTGAAAATCAAATATAAGTATCAAATTATATGTACAATATTTTGTTCTTAAAAACAATTAATATCGGTCTTGTTGACAAGTAAAAAATTTACACTCAAACATATTGGCACAAGAATTTATTAAAAAACACATGGTCCATGAGGTGGAATTAAACAACACGATAACTAGCTTCCAACTTTCAAAGTCCCGAAAATTTAATTTTTTATCTCAAATAGTAAATAGTGTCATGCCAAACATTTGAATATGAAAAAAAATAAATCAAACGCAAACGTGTCACAGGCATAGTTATTTGAATAAAAAAAATACAAATATTGAAATTCAAATTTGTGGTACTTTCCTAGCCATAAACTCATAGTCACAAATATTGTTAATTGTAAGACAATTAATAAGAAATTAATTCCAAAATCTAGAAAGAGATATTGGACAAACCTTTGGGTGGATTTAAATTTTTGGGACCAAGTATTAATTTTTTTAGATTCAAACCTTTAAAATTTATATTATTTTAAAAATTTTAAAATTTCAATGGGCCATGTCCCCGTTAGAGCATTCACATCCGGTATTTTTAGACTATTTTATTTTACCATCCCAAAAAGCTACTTTATCAATTATCTCATATCATTTTACAATATGTCCAACATCTTAACTTTTATTTTCCTATTCTATTCATTAAAATAATATATATTTACACATTAAAATAATATAATGTTGCTACAATACCATCATATATTCTAAAAAAGTAGCTACAGTACCATTAAAATAATAATTTGTGATATAGAAAAGTTGCTACAGTGCCATCGCAATAGCAATGGCACTGTAGCACTATGCCAAAAACATTAGGCATATCCCATGTTTACTAGTTCGGCTATGAGCTGCTTTTGGGCTGAATTGTAAATTAGAGCTTACATTTGGCATATCCAAGTGCCAGTGTAAATGCTTTTAGTGTTCAGTTGGGTCTGTCCCTGGTGAGACTTCGTTTTTTTTTTTTTTGGAGAGAAAGGTAAGCGGTCCCTGGTGAGATTTAATCACATATTATCTTCGCAATATGTATTTCATATAGTTTAAGCCTTTAAGGTATCACATATCTTCTTTCTCCAACAAACAAAAAAAAAGTATCACATATCGTCCAAAAAAAAAAATCACAATAATCTATTTTAAATGCATATATATTATAAGATTCTCATAAAATAAAATCATATTTTAAAATTAGTTACATAAAATATAGCTAAATTAATGTATTATTGTTAATTACTTATCAATCAAAGTATCCCTTTATGGATGGCAAGTATGCGTGATTTAATGATTGAGGTTCCTTAAAGGGAAGGCTATTTTGAATTACTGATCCTAAATAAAGGAACCCCGAATTGAAGTTGGCGTCCAGATGTTTATTTTCAGTCCGTAGCTAATCACTTTTTCCTAATGTATCCTACCACTTAGTGAGTGAAGTGGTCAAAGCATAAATCTCAATCATTATGGTAATTTCTACTCTCTATTTCTCTAATGAGAACTAAATGTTAAGGAAGTGGTCAAGAGCACCCATGGCTATGGTTATATCAAGGTAAATTCAAAATCAATTAGGCAAGATATAATGATTTCTGATTTTTTTTTTTTTTTTTTTGTTTAATAGAGTTTTAACTTGTGGTATCTGTTTCTGATGATTATACTATTTATTATCAGACCAAAATAATAATCAGTTTTTGGAATAAATCAAAAACATTTACTATTTTTTCTTATTTAAATTTTTTTTTTCTTATAATGAAACTAGGGTTCAAATATTCTTTCCACCATTGTTATAACTATCGAAATATTATTTAGAAAAAAAAAACTCTTCCAAATTAAGTAAAGAGACAAGAAATATATATATATATATATATATATATATATATATATATATATATATATATATATATATATATATATATATATCAAAAACTAAATCTAAAAAATTGGATTTAGAAGTGGTCTCACATTTATAAAATGTTTAAACGTTTCTTATTGATGTTACATCTATGGTAAAATAGAAATCCCCAATTTGTTTGTAGCTGATTCATGTATGTTAGACTCTTTTGGATATACATTACTGCCAATTTTTTTAAGATTTTTTCTTCTCTTTTCATGTGTGTGTTAAAAATATTTAATATTCTTAAAAAAAAAATTCGCGTATGTTGATTAAATAAATCATTTCCCACTTTACTTAATTTAATTAATTTAATCTCCCAGTGGGACAACAATGAGCAACTACTTGAATTTAGTTATTTTAATTTCCTAATGGGGCAATAGTGAGACATCCATCTATTCTGGAACGTGGGTTTACCAATAACTTGAAATCCGACCAAAGAAAAATGCCACTCAAATTACCTCCTATGCGAATAGATTTTATGAGTGGCATTTAATGGTTATTGTTTATAGAAATTGTTTTAAAAAATGGCAAAAACATCATTTTGGTCCTTATATTTTGGTGTAACAGTTAATTTGGTCCATACATTTTCGTAGCAATTAATTTGGTCATTATTATTTTTAACTTGCAATCAATTTGGTCTCTGCCATTAATTTCACTAACAAAAAATGCATACATGGCAAACTTTTTGCTTTGTTAACGCACACGTGGCTAAAATAATAATGTAAAATTTAATAATTAAATATTAAAAAAATCTACGTATGCATTTTAATAAAAAAGAAAATTCCACGTCAAACAAAAAATTCTAATTAAATTAATTGAAAGAAACAAATATCAAAAATGATTTTTTTTTTAAATCCACAATTTCTTTTATTTTCTTTTTCTATTCTTCTTGCGCTTTCTTACCTCCCAAACACAAAGCAATTTGAAAATCCCAACATTATGAAATCCTTTACCAAATTAAACACACAAATAGAACCTAGCAAACACCAATCACGTTAGGAATGTTATAAGCATATGTATAATAATTGTTGTATTGAGATTTAGTTAGTTAGTTACAATTCCAAGCATGTTAATCACATTTAGCACATGTTAGAATTATTAATGCACATGGGGAATAATAGAACCAATAGGATGAGGCCATGTGGGCCAATGAGATTAGAGCTAGTCTCCTATAAATGCATGATTGTAATTCAACATTAGATATCAATTGAATAATAAACCAACTTCTTAGTGCATTAGTACTTCTCTCTCTCTCTCCCTTAATCTCTCTTTCTCTATGGAGGGTGACTACCTCGAATTAAGTCAATTTCCCTACAATTCCCATCCATCCCCCTATAATTTCTATCCATCCCCATTAGGAATCATCGAATTCCTAACATTTGGTATTAGAGCCATCGATCTTGAGACGGGTGAATATGACCGACGAGAAATCTTGAAAATGATGAATGAAGTTTTAGAGAATGTTAAAGCCTTGACAGAATCTAATGAGGTTATTTCAAAGAAATTCAAGGCCTTGGCTGAATCTAACAAAGCCATGAATGAAGAGCTCTCAAGATTGTAAGAAGATCTTGAGGACATGACGAAAGAGGACTTACAATCTCTTGATTCAATGGAATTCGAAGAAAAAATCAAGTTCCAAGAATCTACAACTATTGTTGCAAGCTAGGATGTTAATTTTTGTGTCAAATGGGATGATGATATACATGAAGACGCAGCCCTTGAAGTTCTATCCAAAGAACCAACAAAGAAGAAGATGATGATTGTCCAAGAACCAATTCTTGATGCACCAATGGAGGCTTCCATTCAAGAGTTTATGATTCAAGAATTGGCAATCCAAGTGTCGGTGATCCAAGAATTTAAGATAAAAGCGCCAACAATTTTAATGGTTCTAGAATCAAATGAGGTCTTAAGGATACAAGAACATTTTGAGGTTCAAAGAACCAATGAGACCTTGAAGATTGAAGAACCATTGAAGGCTCAAGAATTTGACCAAATTTTGAAGATCTACGAAGAAGAAACCTTCATGTGCACGAGACCGCTTGTCAAAATGTTACTACGGTATTGGTCCATTGGAAGATCTCCTTTGATGAAGATGCTATTTCACAACACCTTTTGGGCAAGGTGTTTTCAAGGGAAGGGAAATGTTAGGAATGCTATAAGCATATGGATAATAATTGTTGTATTGAGATTTAGTTAGTTAGTTAGTTACAATTTCAAGCATGTTAATCACATTTAGCGCATGTTAGAATTATTAATGCACATGGGAAAAAATAGAACCAATAGAATGAGGCCATGTGGGCCAATGAGATTGAGCTAGTCTCCTATAAATGCATGATTGTAATTCAACATTAAATGTCAATTGAAGAATAAACCAACTTCTTAGTGTAGTAGTGCTTCTCTCTCTCTCCTTTAATCTCTCTCTTTCTCTATAGAGGGTGACTACCTCGAATTAAGTCAATTTCCCTACAATTCCCATCAATCCCCCTGCAATTCATACCCATCCCCATTAGGAACCACCGGATTCCTAACATTTCCTAATGGGGATGGGTATGAATTGTAGAGGAATTGATGAGAATTGTAGGGAAATTGACTTAATTCGAGGTAGTCACCCTCCATAGAGAAAGAGAGAGATTAAAGGAGAGAGAGAGAGAAACACTACTACACTAAGAAGTTGGTTTATTCTTCAATTGACATTTAATGTTGAATTACAATCATGCATTTATAGGAGACTAGCTCAATCTCATTGGCCCACATGGCCTCATTCTATTGGTTCTATTTTTCCCCATGTGCATTAATAATTCTAATATGTGCTAAATGTGATTAACATGCTTGAAATTGTAACTAACTAACTAACTAACTAAATCTCAATACAACAATTATTATCCATATGCTTATAGCATTCCTAACAAATCATGAACAAACACTGAAAGATCTCAACCTGCCCAAACCATATCAATCCTTTCACCTCTCTAATGACTCCACTTCGCTAATACGTACAAGATATTATTATCCTTACCTATGGCTATGGTGGCTAGCAAGTGAATGAGAACAAAAGAAACACAAAAATAAGCAATGGATGAGTGTGGATTTGATTAAGGAAATCCTAAACTTTGTGGACAAATTTGGGATAATTTTTAGATGATTTTATTCAAGAGTGCTCTACTGGTTTTATATGAGAACTTACAACAAAATCTTTAGAAGAATAAGGACTCTAATAAAAAAAATAAAGGACTCACAACAACTACTTCTACTTAGCAAAAGACACAAAACCGCCTGATAATGTTAACATTGAAATAACAATTGGAATTGAACTCAAACTCTAAACTAATTGAAGATGATATGATGATATCCCACAAGACCCACATCTAAGTCCTAATCCTTTGTCGTTTCGACACCCACCCGCGTTCCTCAATTGATCTAAGCAGGCCCACCACCATCAAGCCCAACACCACTGCCTTGACCCATTGAGATTGAGATTCCCCATCAAGCCCAAGCTCCACTGTGACCACTATGATCTAAGAGAGGGAGAGAGAGAGAGAAAGAGAAAGAGAAAGAAAGCTAGACTGTGAGAGAAGGGTCTGAGTGTGTTTGTTGGGAAATATATGAAAAGAGAAAGAATAGAAAAGAAAATTTGAGTGTTGATAATTGTGTGATTAGTGTTTGGTTTCAGATTGCTATGTTTACTGGGTGTTGTGTTTGGTAACTAAGAAAATGCAAAACAAAACTAAATAAAAGAAATTAAAGATTTTTTTCAATTCATTTACTTTATTTGTTTTCTTTCAATTAATTAACTCAAATTTTTTTTGGCTTACGTGGATTTTTATTTTTCATTAAAATGCTTATGTGGCTTTTTTAATGTTTGATTATTTGATTTTATATTATTATTTTAGTTATGTATGCGCTAACAATGCAAACCATTTGCTATGTATACATTTTTTGTTAGTGAGTTAATAGTAGGGACCAAATTGATTGCAAGTAGAAAATAACCAGAACCAAATTGACTGCTACCAAAATATAAGGACTAAACGGACTGTGACACCAAAATGTAAGGACCAAAATGGTGTTTTCGTCTAAAAAAATCTCTAAAAGGACTGTTTTTCAAGATTGGAAATATAAAAAATAAAAAATGTGTTTTTTTTTATAGAGAATTTCAACCTATATATAATGTTTGCTTGTGATGATATCTCTTTATCATGAGATCAAGACATCAATTGGTTTTTTATTCAATAATTGAATAAAAAAAAATGGGCCCCTTTAACTCAATGGTAGAGTAATGCCATGGTAAGGCGTAAGTCATCGGTTCAAATCCGATAAGGGGCTTTGGCTTTTTTCATAAAATCCCAGTCAAAGTATTCTTATTTCAAGGGGGAATAGAGATATTGGTGATATTTCTACTAATACTAAAAAAGTAACAAACCTGATCATTAAATTTCATAATTTAATGATTTTATTTAATGATAATAAGTTATTATTTGGAAAGATTTGTACAAGTTATACCTTCTTTCGTCACTACTTTGTGGAAAATCGTTATGTATGAATATGTTAGATACCTATAACTCAATTGGTGAAATAGTATCTCTCTCCAAAAAAACATGTTTTTTTTTTACCGCCACGCAAAGAAAATATTTTGTTGCGAATGAATAAGATATTGAGGAATTGTCCATACGTAAAATCATAATTATTGACACGGGCCTTTTCCACATAAAAAGGGAGTCTTTTGTTACAATTGAAGCAGAAGTGATGTGGATTATTCAAGAATCGAAGTCGATTTGCTTATAAAAAGAAGATATCAATGAACTTCTATGAAATGGTTTCGCGGGTCCGCTCCGCAAAGCTGAGCTTTTCGGTTCGCTCCCCTATGTGGTCGGCCTTCTTACCAGTCTGCCTCCTTTCTCTTGATGGAATATAACAATGCCCGAGCTTCGGCTTTGCTTGCGTTCTTCACCGACGCTCGCCGGATGTATCACTCATCCTGCTCCTAAGGTAAGGAGTCTTCTGTGTGTTATAATCTTTATGGGAATGAATCGCATATGTTGGTTGAGAATTGCTACGGGAATTCATTCATAGTGACTTTGCCAGGTTCTAGGGGGGCTAATCTTCTTTTTTGTTGCTCAGGAATTCATTGATAGTCTTGCACCTTATCTTTAACCAAATGACAGTCTACTTCGATGTGCTTAGTCCTTTCATGAAATACAGGATTCTCACCTATATAAATTGTTGCCTGATTATCACAGAAAAGCAAACCAGGCTGAGGATGATAAACTTCTAAACCTTTCAATAGAGTTAGTGATACGAACCTCAATCGACACGCTTTGAGACCCAACAAATAATATTGGAATATTTGCTTTGGAAAGTTAAAATTCAGATTTTGATAGAACCCTGACCCAATGTTTATAACTGAAACGCGAACCAAAAGTATAAGTAAAAGACCTTGACCTAATGATTATAAATGAGTCACGAACCGAAAGTATAAAGTTTGAACGCCACAAGGAAGAATTCTTAATAAGTTCACATTTCCTGAAGAACCAAAAGAAGAGCAAAGCCTCACATTTTCTGATTTTTATTCAATAATATATGTGAAAAACGTTTACAGACTTAAGGGCTTATTTAAGAACTCCATAAAACTTGACAGACAAGAAAATATATTCTAAAATAACTCCTAATTGATACCTTACCATATCAGGAATCAAATTTGACCTAAAAAGCATTAAATGCACCTAAAAACAAGGAAATAAATCACCTAAACCTAAAATAACGTTTTTACATAAAAATACCAAAAATAATAAATTACAATAATTAAATAGTAAATTGTGTCCTACATCAGTTAGCAACCAAGTCATCTCACAAATGGTTAAGGACATGGCTCTATACTCAGCTTCAGCTGAGGATCTAGAAACTATATATTGCTTCTTGGACTTCCATGAAACAAATGAATCACCCAAGAACACACAAAATTTTGTAATGGATCTTCTAGTGTCTACACAAGATGCCTAATCTACATCTGTATAAGCTTTTAGATGCAAATCTGACTTAGATGATAGGAGAATGCCTTGACCAGGACACCCTTTAATGTATTGCAATACCTTGTAGGTTGCATCTAAATGAGGTTTTCTTGGCTTTGGCATGAATTGGCTTAGTTTGTGGACTAGATATGGGATGTCTGGTTTAGTAATAGTCCGATATAGTAATCTTCCGATATAGTAATCTTCCAACTAGCCTCCTATAAACTCCAAGATCAGGCAATAATTCTCCTTGATACTTGCTTAGTTTCAGGTTTTGTTCCATTGGAACTTTACTAGGCTTTCAACCTATCATGCCAGCATCTTTAAGTACTTCTAATGTATACTTTTTTTGGCACAACGAAATCCCCTTTTCTGAACTAGCCACTTCAAAACCAAGGAAGTATTTTAGACTGCCAAGACCTTTCAACTTAAATTCATGATTCAAGGAAATCTTAAGGTCTTCAACTACTTGAACATCATTACTTGCAATCAAAATGTCATCAACATAAACTAGCAGTGCTATAAAAGACTGATTGAACTTCTTAGTGAATAAAGAATAATCAGATTTGGACTGCTTGAACCCATACTAAGATAGTTGTTGAAAACTTAGAGTACCACTTCCTTGAGGCTTGCTTAAGGCCATACAAAGACTTGTTGAGCTTGCAAACCAGGTGCTCCCCCTTGCTGTGAAAACCTTGAGGCAATTGCATATACACCTCTTCATGAAGATCACCATTGAGGAAGGCATTGTTTACATCAAGCTAAACCAAATGCCAACATCTCACAGTAGAAATAGAAAGCAAAGTCTTGACAGTGGTCACCTTGGCAACAAGAGAGAAAGTGTTAGTGAAATCTAGGCCTGCTTACTATGTGAAACCCTTGGCAACAAGCCTAGCTTTTTATCTGTCCAAAAAGCCATCAGCATTGTATTTTACCCTATAGACCCATTTGCAACCAATAGCCTTTTTATGAAAAGGTAATGGGGTAAGAGTCCAGGTCTGAATTGCTTCCAAAGTTGCAATTTCAGATGTCATAGCATCTTTCCATTTAGGATCCTTCACTGTCTCATGGTAAGACTTTGGCTTAGGAATGGTAGAAATAAGAGAGCAAAAATGGGCATAAGTGAAAGACAGTTTAAATGAATAAGATAATGGGATAAGGGATATTGGGTACTTAAAGAACCAGACCTGTTGGCATGAAAGGAAGAAGCAGGCTTATCACACACAATGGAGTTGCACTTGTAATCTTGCAAGTAGGAATGTGGTTTAGACACACTAGAAGACTTTCTCAAAGGAGGATCAGATTGAACAGAATTGGAAGGAGGAATATCTGTAGAATTTGCAGAATCTACAACAAGCATGTCTGATATATGTGGGGAAGAATTAGAAGAATCAATAAAGGAATAGACAAATTAGAATCAGAAGAAGCATTAGGATTGAGAACCTGAGGTGGTGAATTAGAAGCATAAGGAGGTTTTGGAAAAGAAGGAAAATGAAGCAAGGGATCAGGTGGCTGAGCTATAGGAGGGAAAAGATGAGATAAAGGGATATTAGAGTGAGG
The DNA here is from genome assembly GCF_040712315.1 of Castanea sativa. Classification (NCBI taxonomy): domain Eukaryota; kingdom Viridiplantae; phylum Streptophyta; class Magnoliopsida; order Fagales; family Fagaceae; genus Castanea; species Castanea sativa. The sequence goes on along the minus strand of NC_134024.1, from coordinate 28,309,613 downwards.
AGAGAAAGAATGAGAAGGTGAAATAAAAGGAAATACAGTTTCATGAAAATGGACATCCCTAGATACAAAAATTTTCTTGGTAGCTAAATCAAGTAATCTGTAACCTTTAACACCAAAAGGGTAACCAAGAAAAATACAGGAAATGGAACTATGATCAAACTTGGACCTGTTATGAGCCAAGGTTGATGCAAAACAGAGGCAGCCAAAGACTTTCAAATGAACATAAGAAGGAGATTTGCCATAAAGCCTCTTAAATGGAGTTTTATGCTTTTAAACCTTGGAAGGCAGCCTATTAATAATGTGAACAACAGTTAACACACATTCACCCCAATAAGAAATAGGTACATTAGACTGAAATTTTGATACTCTTGCAATACTTAAAATGTGTTGGTGTTTCCTCTCCACAACTGAGTTTTGTTGTGGAGTGACAACACATGTATGTTGATGAATAATGCCATATTTAGCATAGAAATCCTTTAAGAAAAATTCAGGAGCATTATTAGTTCTAATGACCTTGATATTAGTGTGAAACTGTGTGTATATCATGTTATAAAAGGAAATCAGCAAAGCTCTAGTTTCAGATTTTGATTTCATGAGATATACCCATGTGGATCTTGTGGCATCATCCACATTGGTAAGAAAGTATCTGAAACCATCATGAGTAAGCTTAGCAAATGATCCCCAAACATAACAATGGATAAGATCAAATGCATTATCTGATAAATGATTAAAAGAAGGAAAAAAGGAGTCTTTTTGTTTTGCAATTGGACAAAGAACACACTCTTTATTGCTGTGAAAAGTACTTACATCAAGAAGGTAATGGTGTAAAACATGGAGTTTATTGTCTGATACATGTCCTAATTTGAGATGCCAAAGATATGGCTTAGTAACACTAGGAGTATCTGACATATAATTAACAAATGACCTAAAAACAGACCTAAGAATTGAGGAAGCTTCTAAAACAGACTTGCAAAAAGCTGTAGTGTGCAGCAAGTACAAATTGTTATGTAATTCACCCACTCCAATCGTTCTCCAACAAGAAAGGTCTTATATGAAACATAAATTGGAGAGAAATACAAGACAACATGATAATGATCTTGTTAATTGGCTGACTGAAATTAGGTTGAAAGTGAAAGAAGGAACACATAATACATTTTCAAGAATCAATGTTGATGTAACTTGAATTGTACCTATGTGTAACAACAAACTTTTCACCATTAGGCACTTGAAAAAAAGTAGAAATGGAACTAGTAATGTGTGTGAACAAGGTTAAAGAATGGACTATGTGATCAGTTGCCCCAGTATCAAGAACCCAAACATCATTTCCATAAGCTGTTTTATTGGCAGGATTAACAGCAAAAACTGAATGGTGCATGCCTAAAGAAACAAAATATGACCAAAGATCATAAGTATTACCTGAAAGGGCAGGATTGGCTGAGTGCAAAAGATTAGTAGAACCACCAGATGTGGAAGCATGAGAGCTCAGCATTGAAAGTAGCTATTGAAACTGCTCTGAAGTGAAAGGGAATGAATTAATCTGTTGTGCATCAGATTTGCCTTGATTGGCCATAGCTACTCTTCCTTTCTGCTTATAACCAGGAGGAAAACCAACAAGTATGTAGCATTCCTCCATAACATGACCAACTTTTCCACAGTGACTGCACACAGGTCTTCCTTTTGCATTGTTCCCTTTGACATTCTTGTTATTGTTGCCTGGAAATGAAGTGCCCTGGTTGAATCCTTGGTTCTTGATAGCAAGTGTAGTTAATTCAATTGAAGGAGCAACATTAAGGCCCAAACACCTTTGCCTTTCCTCTTGAATCACTAAGGAAAATGCCTTATTAATAGAGGGACTAGGCTCCATCATGAGAATCTGTGTTTTGACTTGAGAATAAGATTCATTCAATCCATTGAGGAATTGCATGAGAGAATCTTGATGCTTAAAAGCTGTGATTTTGTCATTCACATCACAGGTACATTTACCACATGAACAACATGGTAAATGTCTAAAATTCAATAACTGATCCCCAGCAACTTGAAGATCAGTGAAGAAGCTTGTTATTGTAGAATCACCTTGCATCATAGTTGAGACTTGCTTCTAAAGTTGAGAGATTCTTGGTCCATTGGCTTGAGAAAAATGTTTCTTGAGTGTATTCCACACCTAAAGGCTGTGTCTCTGTAAATAACACTAGCAGTGAGATGAGGTGAAATTGAATTCAAGATCCAAGAAGAGATCATTGAATTGCATTTGGATCAAGCTTGTATCTCGAGTGGTGTGACTGCCATTGAAGCATTGAAAAAACTATCAACAAAGCCAAGCTTGCTTTTAACATCCAAAGCCATCCTCATAGCTTTGGCCCAAGTAGGGTAATTATCCTCAGTTAATGGTTGAGTAACCAGAATTGCACTATGTGTTTTACCATGATGCAAGAAAAATGGACTTCATGGATCTTCCATTGGAGAAAGTTCTCGCTGAGAAGAGGAAGATGAATCAATCTGAGTATTCGACGCCATTGATAAAGGCTCGAGCTCTGATACCATGTAAGAAAACAAAGATGAAGGAAGAAGAAGAAGTACAAACACACACACACACACACACACACACACACACAGAGATTGAGAGAGAAAATGAAGAACTTTTCTAATTGATTATCAAAAGTGAATTAATCTATAGAATTAAGGCTTTATACAATCAGAGTTAAGCCAAAAACTAAAACCCAGAAAACGGAGCATAACTAACTATACCAACTTATACAGAAAACGGTTAATACACATGAAACAAGTAGTCACAACACGTGTGGTACAAATGAAATAATTAACACCTAAACTACTTGTAGTTTAACTAATTGATTATAGCCTCATGTAGTTTTAGTTTGCCTTGTGTCGTTTATCCTTCTTTCCTTTTGTTTTACAACTCTAATCTTTACAAATCTAATACTCTCTAATAACCACATTAGGAATATCTTAAGGACAAATATGAAGACAATATCTCAAAGACTGGTGATTAGCTGTTGAAGTTTCAGAGATCCAAAGAACATCCATTGTGTGCAATGATTCCATGAAGAAATTTTGGAGGAGGTCATTAAGTTATAAACACTGTTCATGAATGGTAATTTGTATTCAAACGGTCCAAGGGTGCTTGGGCCTTGGAGTGATGTGAGATCATACTGTAATTACTACTGTACATAGTAACTTAGGCTGCATTTGTTTTGGCTGAAAAGCTTTTCAGGAAATTGTTTTACACCATGTTGTGTGTTTGGTAGGCACAGAAAATTTGGTCAAATTGAAATTATTTTACACTTTGACCGTAAAATAACCCTTCTCTAGTGTAAAATCATTCTCGTTCTTATTTTATCTTCAAATCCATTTTCTAGACTGAAAACAGAGAGAGAGAAAGCACGAAAAGAGAGAGAGAGAGAGAGAGAGAGAGAGAGAGAGAGAGAGAGAGAAAGAGCACGGAGAGAGAGTAAAGAGAGTGAGATTGAGCTTGCGCCGTCGAGCTCAGACCACCGCCCCAAGCCCAGACGTGCCGTCGAGCTCGTGCCGGCGAGATCAAGCCGCAAGATCGCTGGCGGGATCGCATGTCACCGATCTTCAACTGTATGTCACTGATCTACAACCCACCACCCACCCTCGTCGTCGCTACTGCCTCTAGATCGAACCACCGATCTCGTCGCCCAAAGCCTCAAGCTCGAACTGCCTTTACCGATCTGGGCACCACCGTCCTCCATCCACCTTGATCTCTCTCTTTCCTGATCTATCTCGCTTTCCCTCAATCTCTCAATCTTTCTCTCTTTGATCTCTGATTTTGTTGTTGTTGTTGTGGTGGTGTGGGTGGTGATGTTTTGGTGGTTTTTGATCTCTGATTTTTTTTTTGTTGTTGTGGTGGTGTGGGTGGTGGTGTTTTGGTGGTTTTTGTGTTGTGTGGTGTTGGTGTGTGGGTGGTGATGGATTTTCTGTGGGTGTCGGTGTGTGGGTGCTGGTGGATTTTCTGATATAAAATTTGTTTGGAAGCTGAGAAAATGACTGAGAAAATGTGAGAAACTAATAGAAAATTTGCATTTTCAGAATGTTACCAAATACTTGAAATTATTTTCTAATATAATTTTTAAAATACAACCAAATACTAGAAATTATTTTCCTTTCCTGAAAATATTTTCACCTGAAATTATTTTACACCCGAAAAATACTTTACACTAAAACAAACGCAGCCTTAAATAGAAATCTATTTTCATTGTAAAAACATCAATTCTAATTGTGGATTGTTCCTTAGGGTAGGTGGTTAACCCTTGCAGTGGTTTTTCTCTTGAATTTTTGTCCTTGAATTTTTCACTTCGTTGCCATCTTGTTGTGCATTTTATTCTATTGTGTTATTGTGATTTGTGACTTGTTTACTTTGTGGAAATTAATTGTAACCCATTCATTGCACATCATAACTAGTTAATTAATCAAATTCGGAATAACTTTTTCTTAATTTACCCCCTATTTTCACCTACAACTATTAAAAAAATACTTAAAAAATTTGAGGGACAAAAATAAAATTTTAAAGTTTGGGAAACTGAGAAAGAAGTTCACGCAGGTTTTAGAGATAAAAAAGAATATTTTTAGCCAAAAAATAAGAAAAAAAAATCTTACACTTATTTAAAACTAAATAAAAGTATATATAAGAAATTCGACTACAACGATTATTTCCTAAAAGCATAATGAAATAAATTTCCTAAATTAGCTTCTGCAAGTTTATTCAAGTTCCCAATTAGTATTTTTGGCATCCAAAGACGTGCCAAATTAATGTTTAGGTATTAGAATAATTTTTGGGCACACCTTTATACTAAAACTTTTAAAGTAGCTTATCAAAAAAAAAAAAAAAATTAAATTAGTTTATAAAGATAAAATTTTCCTTCAAACCAAATTTGAGGGATCTCCTCTAATCAATTAAGTGGTAGTTTATAAGACCTAACATATATTTTTATCATATGACATAATGTTATTTAATCAAGTCACATGATTATTGAATAAATCAGGCAATTAAAATTTGTCCAGGTACTCATTCAAGTCACATTTTTATCATATTACATGACATATAATAAATTGAAAGAACTCAAACTTATTTTTGGAGGAAAATTCTGTCATTTATTTAAAATTCATGTTAATTAGATTGTGCCGTACAAAAATATGATTCTATATTATACAAAAGTTTTGTAGTTGATAAAAGTATTAACTCTGAATAAGTTGCGAAAAAAATATTATACGAATTCATTCATATTATATATATATATACACACACACACACACACCTTTTTTTTTTTTTTTTTTAAATTATCAAGAGTCTGGACTGTTTGTGGAATGTATTGAAAAGCTAGGGATTGGATTTATCATACTGACAAACATGAAACCCTTTTCAAGAAGGTTTTCTTTTTCTTTTTTTTCTTTTTTTTTGGATAATGTAGAAGATCCAAATTTGCATGTGATGAACTACTATAGCACTGTCATACTTAATTATGGGTGTATGCTTTAATCATAATCTTTGAGTGTGAAAATTTCTAGCTTTTTAAAGGGGACAAAACCTTTTAATTAGCAGTTTGGCACTTTAATTAAGTGCACTTATATCAGCTCGCATAAAATGACATATATAAAGGTCAAATTTTACTCAACCAATCTAAAAAATTACTTCCATCAACTTATGTATCAATTGCGCAAAATGTATATTTACTGTAGTATTTGTGTAAATATACACAAGCATTGTTGTTGAGCATTTCATTTTCTGATTATTTGTTTATATTTTTTGAGGATGAAAAAAAAAGAGTGAATGATGATTATAGCATATGAAAAAAGAAAAATAATATAAAAAATAATATTTTAATGAAATAGATGTTAGAATAAATAATTTGATGCGAGTGTTTCGAAATAGTGGTTCAAATAAAACAGAAAAAAGTAGATTATTATACTAAAATAAACCTAATTTTTTGCATAAATTAATGTAAATGGCCTAATGTTTAATCTTATAAAAAGAGCCCAGAAACTTCAGACAAAGATAGTATAGTGGTTCAGAGACAAAAAAAAGAAAAAAGAAATAGTATTTCACAATGAGAGGTCTATTGCCAAAGGAGAAAAGGTTGTCGAATTCCGCGGAAAAACTTTCTAAGATACTCATTATCAAAGATTGATCAGTGCCTTTGGCTAATAACCTTTCTTCCCTCAGTCATTGGGAACAAAAAATGAGAATAAGATTCCACTTGTCCACCTACAGTGGCTATAATTTCTGCAAATAGTGATGGAAAGCAAAGGAATAGTACATTAGTACTAAACCCTCCCTCATAAAACGAAAGAAAAAAAAAATTTAGATTTTATATATATATATATATATATATCAATTTTACTATCGTGTGCTCTAAAAATAGTATACTATTTTTAGAAAAAAAATTTATAATTTTTTTAATTTTTCATAAAATGTTTCTAAAAATAGATGGCCTAAAGGTATACATTAACCGAAATATATAAATATAAATTAATACGGTCATACAAAAAGAAACATTTGACTGTTTTTTATTTTTTATTACTTTTTATTTTTAATTTCCTCATAATGGCTAGCTTTATATATATATATATATGCTAATAGGATTAAATAATGAAGGAACCATATTCTCTATCAGTAAGGATGGATGAGAAGCTACACACGTGATAATATAATTGACATATTCAGAAGTGGGGTTTTTTAAGTGATAGATTTTTGTATGATTTTTGTCCATGTAAGTCCTACGTTCAACTCTATATAAAGGACTCGGTTAGATTGAAGAGAAGCACAGCTGAATAACCTTCTGCCTATTCTCTCTATAAGAGAAGTTCTTGCAGGTTTTATTCATTTGATTAAGGAAAGAAGCATAGGGAAAGAAGGGTGAAAATGAAGAAGGTAATAAAAGAACCTCGATTTATTTCTTAATTATTTTTTGTATATTGTTGGCATGTGATTGCATTTTAAGTGTCCTTATAATTCTGTGAAATTTTTGTAATTATCAATTCAAACTTAATTTAGCGGTATAACCCTACTTAGTTTTTTTTTTTTTTTTTTGATAGGATAAAACCCTAGTTAGTTTATCCAACAAATATAAAATTACTAAAAGTGGAAACTCCTTGCTCACATCTATAGTAACTTTTATCCTAGGCTTACCATTGGTTGATTTAAATACACTTTAGCTTCAATTAGACTTTGAGTGACAAGTTTATACAAATAGGGTTTGGTCTAATTAGCAAAGGGTCGTCTATGATATATATATGTTGAAACATGAAGATTTGAATGCCTAGAGAAGATAACTTCATTATTCTATTGTGAAGGAACAAAAAAGAAAAGAAGATATTCATTGAAAGCATAAAGTAAAACATCTTCCCAACCCTCAGATCAGGAAAAAAAAAAAACAAGCAAAAACAAGTTTAGATCATATATACGTACTACAAAACCAAGTACGGGAAAGATGGTTAAGGAATCTCACTTTAAAGTTTAAACGCAACGTTCTCTATTTGTATTCCACTGAATATAATAGCTCATGCATTTCTAGTATGCGAGAGAAGCTAAAGGTCTAGCTAAATAGGGAATTATTATTAATTGAAAAGAATTTAGGTGCAAACAAAAACTCTAACTTAATTAAACCTAGATCCTTTTTGTTTTGTTTTTTTTTGTTCCCTTCTAAATAACCTAGAGCGTTGCTTCCTCAATCAATCCAAATTTAAAGCTTTTCATAAATAACTACTAGCTTTATTTTTCTTTTTCTTTTTCTTTTTTGAGAAGATAAATAGCTACTAGCTTTGTCAAGAACCCCAGGAATGTAGTGGTTACATAAAAAGTTAAAATTGAATTACAGAATTTGAAAGGGTTTGCTTAACAAGTATCGGATTCATGGCAAACTTTTTAACCTCCACAAATTTGTTACACTCATGCAAAAAAAAAAAAGGGTTACTTTTGATTAAATTTATACAAAGTAATAAATTACTTTTCCTCCCTTTTTTGGTTGGTCCAACCATAAAAGAAAAAGTTGAAAGATTAGGAATAGGACATTAGAATTTGAAAACTATAACTCTTTTTTACAAAATAAGGCTCGCTTATTATCAGGCTAAATACAGCAAATAATGGGATCCCAAAGGAGTGCTTTGTTTGATCCCCGTTCTTGGCTTTTTTTTTTTTTTTTTTTTTTTTTTTTTTAATAAAGTGCATTGACTTATGTCAGTATGTGGTCAAGGAATTTAGAAAAACAAAAAACAAAAAACAAAAAAGAATTAAAAAAAAAAAGTGAATCTTTTTACAAGTTCTAAGTTCTACTTCTAACTACTTGCGGTTATAATAAGGATCAATACTTGTATTTTACTATTCAAAGCCAAAGTAGTGCTTAGTTGGGGGGCAGTTATGATTTATGAAAGGGTATACAAAATGATGAAAGAAATTAGGTAAGTTTGGGGTTTATATCCAATTTACATTTATCGGCCGAAATAGCCGAATCAGCCAGAAAAGGTCGGTACATGCCGAAACAGGCCGGAATAAAATCTGGTACGGTATGAAGGGTTAACTGTACCGTTTTGGTAATCGGTACGCTATTTTTCGACCATACCAGCCGATACGGTATGCTATTTTTTGGCCGTACCGGCCGGTACGGTACGAGATCCACTTCGTTAGTTTATACACGTATGTAAAGAATCATAAATTAGAGCTCCCATTACAAAATCCAAAAATATAAATAAAAAGTTAATAGTATCAAAACTAAATACAAATCCTCTATTTTACTCTCTATATTTAAAATATATATATAATTAAATATAAATATTTTGTCTCGCTTTTTATATTTTTTTTATACCGACATTGGTAAAAATAAAAAGTAAAAAAGAAATAGAATTGAAACCGGTTTGAGTCAAGGTGGTGCGTGTCAAGCAACACGGAAAGAATGCGTTGGTCGTTGACATCTGCGAACTCGTGGAGTCTTTTACACCACGTGGTGGTCTGCGCTATTTTCCTAGTTCTAGCCTTTCATATAAAGTAACACACTCCTAGCCGCTCTAGCTTATATAAATACCCCACTGCCAAAGCTCTCAATCCCACACCAAATTGAATTCAGTGTAAGAGAATAGTCTCTCTGAGACATACATACTCAACTCTCTCTCTCTCTCTCTCTCTCTGAATTTTGTAGCACACCCCAGCCGAAGCCTCTGAAGTCTGAATCACTTTGGGGTTGGGAGGGGTGTCAATTTCGGTGTCTGTATTTTGTAGCAGCTGAGAGTTAAACGTACCCAAAAAAAAGAAAAAAGAAAAAGGATCTCTCTCTCTCTCTCTCTCTCTCTCTGAATACTTTGTTTTTACATATTATAAAGTGCTCCTCAAACTTTAGAGGCACTAAAGAAAAAGACGTTAAGGGGCTTCTTTTGTAACTCATACAAAAGACTTGCTTTGTTTTGTTGCTCCCTTTTCATAACAAAAAAGATGGTTGATAACACTGCCACAAAGAATCAGCTTCCTCATCATCAAGTTTTCGACATAGATGTTATCCCACACAGCGGCTCCAAGTGCATAGACGACGATGGCCGCCTCAAGCGAACTGGTAAAATCCCATATCATATAACTCTTTCTTAAAGTTTTCTTATTGCCCATTTGGTAAAGCAGTTTGAAACCGCACTTTTTAAGCTCATTTTGTCTAGATACAACCTCCTAATATTTTTCAAAACAACAATTAAAGAAGTTTTTTTTCATAAATATATGCTAACCAAAAGTAGTTTGGTGCTTAATGTGTTTGATAGTACTTATTATATCTGTTTTTGTTTTTGAACCAGGGACGGTTTGGACAGCAAGTGCTCACATAATAACAGCTGTGATTGGATCTGGGGTTTTGTCCTTGGCTTGGGCCACAGCTCAGCTAGGATGGGTGGCTGGTCCTACTGTGATGTTCTTGTTCTCTTTTGTGACATACTATACTTCCACACTCCTCTCTGCTTGTTATCGTTCAGGGGACCCAGTCAATGGCAAAAGAAACTACACTTATATGGACGCAGTTCGATCCAACCTTGGTATATAATTTTTACCATATTTTGATTTTCCACTCAAATTATATAATAAAACAAGTGGTTACTTTTATTTTATTTTATTGAAGTTCTAATTTTTATCTATGTTTTTTGATTTTTAGGTGGATCAAAGGTCAAAATATGTGGACTAGTTCAGTACCTGAACCTCTTTGGTGTTGCCATTGGCTACACAATAGCATCTTCTATAAGCATGGTGTAAGTTTTTTTTTTTTTTTTTAATTATTATATATAGGTACGTAGCTAGGATTTTGGTTTTTTAATTGTTATTTGGAGACTAATGGGTCATTTGGTTTTTGATTAAACAGGGCAATCAAAAGGTCTAATTGCTTCCACAGCAGTGATGACAAAGATCCATGCCATGTCAATAGCAACCCATATATGATTGCATTTGGCATTGTTCAAATCATATTCTCTCAAATTCCTGACTTTGATCAACTATGGTGGCTCTCCATTGTTGCTGCTGTGATGTCCTTCACTTACTCAACAATTGGGCTTGCCCTTGGCATCGCCAAAGTAGTAGGTCAGTATTATGTCTACTTTTGTTCATTTTTCTGAATCAATCTTACCTTGATTTTGAGAATTAAGTTAACCAAAAAAAAAAAAAAAAAGATTTGGATTCTAATACTTTTTGCTTGATCAATTACCAGAAAATGGAAAGATCAGCGGAAGTCTGACTGGAATAAGTATTGGCGCTGTGAGTCAAACCCAAAAAATATGGTTAAGCTTCCAAGCACTTGGGGACATAGCTTTTGCATACTCTTACTCCCTTATCCTTATTGAAATTCAGGTATATATATAAATATCTATTTCCCAAATTTAACTTTTTTTTTTTTTTCTTTTTCTGCTCTTTCCAAATTGAACTAACAAATATAGTATAAAACAGGACACAATTAAATCCCCACCAGCAGAGTCCAAAACAATGAAGAAGGCAACTCTAGTCAGTGTTGGAGTCACAACCCTTTTCTACATGCTTTGTGGTTGCATGGGTTATGCTGCTTTTGGAGACAATTCCCCTGGAAACCTTCTCACTGGTTTTGGCTTCTATAATCCATTTTGGCTACTTGACATAGCAAATGCTGCCATAGTAATCCACCTTGTTGGTGCATACCAAGTTTATTGCCAACCCCTTTTCGCCTTCATTGAGAAAGAAGCAGCAAACAGATTTCCAGATAGTGATTTCATCACCAAAGATATCAAAATCCAAATCCCTGGCTATGGCCACTACAAACTTAACCGCTTCAGATTGGTATGGAGGTCAATTTTTGTGGTCGCAACCACTGTGATATCAATGCTTCTTCCTTTCTTTAATGACGTGGTTGGACTTCTTGGAGCTTTGGGATTTTGGCCTCTCACAGTCTACTTCCCTGTGGAGATGTACATAGCGCAAAAGAAGATACCAAAGTGGAGCACAAGATGGCTTTGCCTTCAAATTCTTAGTGTTGCTTGCCTTATCATTTCCATAGCTGCAGCTGCTGGATCAATTGCTGGAGTTGTTATTGATCTCAAGTCTTATAAGCCCTTCGCAACCAGCTATTAGGTTGTAGTTCAATGCTAGCTACCAATCATTGACCAAAAATTCTAAACAAGGAAAAGAATTGGTCTTTAGGATTTCAATTCCTCTTCATGTTCATGTTCATGTTCATAACAAGCTTCTTTAATGAGTGAAGTTAATTTTCATGGTTGTTGCTCAATAGACTTCTGTTAGTTTTTACTTCATCAAGAAAGGAAAGGGAAAAGGATCTTGGATGTATTTATGTGGAATGATAGCACTAATTTCTATCGCAATACTGAATACATGACTCTATTTTCGACCACGAGATGAACAACTTAAACAAACTTGGGTTCTAATCCATCACTCCCACTTATTGTAAGAATTTTTTTTTATATGAAGATAATTACTTAGTTCTTATCACGAAGTGAATCACCAACAATTTCTAATACCTATATTTCTACAAAGCAAAGAAAGTGACGTAGGACAACTCAAAACAAAATTAAAACAAAAATAAAATAAATAGATATGACCTAAGAGTCAACACTTAGGCCTTATTTGGAGTCAGCATCAAGCGAGGAAACCACTAGGAGTCAGCACTTAGAATAGACCTAGAGTCAGCACCAGATCAAAAGAGACCAAACGAACATTTTTTTTATTCATCAAGATATCAACTATCTCTAGTACAATAAATTGCTTATAAATGATTACTAAACCCTAGTTCTAATTGGCTAGGAAATCATAATTGCCTTATTACGAAAATAATCTTGCTTCCAAATTAAAATATTAATAGCCTAATAAACTACTAGGACCTAAAGTATAAAAATACAATTAACTTGCAAACATAAATAATACTAAATAAAAATCTTCTTGCGTCTCCTGCATCATTCTCCTCTAGTTGGAGAAAACTCGACATTGAGTTTTAAAGCATTGAAGGATTAGGATGCTAACAAGTAACGCTTGCTTCAAGTTTAGAATCACCTTAGGAAACACAGGGAAAAGAAAAACCTTGAATTCCACCATGTCAAACTCTTCTGGAATAACAAAATCAATGTGTGAAATCAACATAATCTTATCTTGCACCATTGGAAGTACTATGTTATCCATTTTCTCCATTTTAGCAAACTGTTTGTCTTCATGCATCATGAAAGGCTGATCAAAAGCAAATTTGTTAGCTTCCAATATCACATCATGTACACCCTCTAACTTAATACTCTCTTTAGAAACCATCCCTTCACCTTGCTGCTCTTCAATAGATTCATTTCCTTGCACGCATGTTAAAGCAATACTTGTCAAGGCATGTACGTCTGTGTTAACATTAGGCTTTGGTGTTGCTTGAGGATTCTCCACGACCAAGATATCATCATCAATGTTGTCTTCTATGGGGGCGGCAGCAATAAGTTCATTGTAATCAATTATCCTTGGTTTCCCAATTGAATCGGTTTGAGTCTTCATTTGCTTCATGTGAGCAATCTTGTCTTGAACATCTTTCATGAGCTTTACAGATAATTCCTTTAATTCCTTGGTAGATAAATCATTGGTAGATAAATCCTTGATAGATTGTTCAAAAGTGCGCTGAGGACATGACATGGAATGAGAATTCATCATATTTGCTTCAACTTGAAAAGTATCACACTGAGATTGAGGTAGATACTTAGCTCGAAAGTATGGTGACAAATACTCATCACAAAACTTTTCTTTCATATCTTCCCGCACACTAATGACAGGTTCATAGTTTAGATAGCAGAAATATTCAAACTTCTCCCAAAACATATGTGCTCCACCTCTTAACTTTAACTTTGCATACCTAACATTTTTGTTATTTGCCCAATTTGCTTGCTCAAAGAATTGCTCCATCCCATTCATCCAGTAGATAAAATCCCATGGATTAGTTTTACAACCATCAAAATAAAGTGCTTCAGATATTACCATAGCTCACTGGGCAAAAAGATTTTGTCAACTTGACTTGCTAAGTATGGCCCACTAAAGAAGGGATTGTCATGGATTAACCAAATAAAGCTTCACGGTTTGAAGTTTGAACACCAATAGAAAAACCAATGCATCCATGTGGATTGGACTAAAGGCCTAGACTTGGTTTTTTTTTCTTCGGTATGAACGTAGAGAAACTAAAGAAGAATCTTAAATGAAAAGTTGAGTTAAGAGAACCTAACCCTAGTGATGGCGGCTAAGTGTACTGGGCCTTACGTGGAGTTGGTTGTTCACAGACTTGGAACTTCTCTAGTGCACGGGCCAAAGGACTTGACCCCCTTTTTGTTTTTGTTTTTGTTTTTTAATGACTAAACAGCCAGATATACTGTGGTGTGGATTGGTAACAATAAAACGAAGCTTCAGTCCCAGTGAGTGCAGTGGTTTGACAGCGGCGCCGGGCGAGATGGAGAGCTTATGAGATTGGATAGATGCAAGTTTGGCGTTGTAGTAGAACCAGCGGCGTGCGAGGCTGAGGCTTCCGATGGTGTTGTGGTTGTGGTGGCTGGCCCTTCTGGCAGCTTGTGATGGCGGTGGGTAGCGGCTTTGGAACGACTGGGTGAGATTGGTATTAACGAATTCTTGCAGTACTGTTCTGGTGGAGTGGGTTATGGGTTTTCTGGATCTGGTTTCCTTTATACTAGTTGGCTTTTGTGTGGGTATTGTGGTTTGATGGGATGAGAAACACGACAATAAATTTTTTTTTAATGTTTTTGTTTTTTGGTGACATTTTCTAGTTCTTTCCTGCGGTGATGCTTCAACAGATCGGTGTTTGCTCTGATACCTAAATTAATGCAGGACAACCAAAACAAAATTGAAACAAAAATAAAATAAAGAGATATGACCTAGGAGTCAACACCTAGGCCTTACTTTGAGTTAGCACTAAGCGAGAAAACTACTAGAAGTTAGCACATAGGATAAACCTGGAGTCAGCACCTAAGGTAGACCTAGAGTCAGCACCAGACCAAAAGAGACCAAACAGCCATTTTTATTTTATTAATCAAGATATCAACTATCTCTTCAAGGAGTACAATAAGTTGCTTATAAAGGATTACTAAACCCTAGTTCTAATTGGTTAGGAAACCCTAATTACCTTGTTACGAAAATAAGCTTACTTTCAAATTAAAATATTAATAGCCTAATAAACTACTAGGACCTAAAACATAAAAATACAATTGACTTGCAAACATAAATAATACTAAATAAAAATCTTCTTACGTCTCCTGCATCAAAAAGTCTAAACCATTCATATATGTAGATTGCTTCCATGAAACGAATGGTCCAGTTCCTTTCATTACAATGAGTGTAGGTAGCAAGATTATAATGAATATGATGCTCTATTCCAGCTACTAATATTACAGTTACTTCCAATAACATTAGAGGCTGCTGTGAGTGCTTTGAGCGTGTAGAACTCCAGAATTATCCATAGAATATTTATCCCATCTTGTGGGCTGTAAGTGTTTTGAGCGTGTATGAGCTTTTGGGTTATTTGATGGCATCTCTGTTTCATTGGGACATATGCATCTCTTGTATATGCCCCCCCCCCCCCCCCTTTTTTTTTGAGAAAGACTGTATATGCCCTTTTAGGAGAGCTCAGTACCCATTGTTTTAATTTATTATTTTGTTTGACATGCTTGCGTGCAACATCTTAATGAACCTCTAAAATGTAAAATGCATCTCAATATAAAATGATGTTGCAGACATGTTACATTTAAGGAAACCGTGTCTTTTGGGAAAAATTATGGAATACTCCGGGAGTACCATAAATGTATATTTTCTCCTCCCACATAAACTGTGGATTCCATCATGAATTTAACTGGTGGAACCTACAATTATGTGAGAGGATGAAGTATGTATTTATGGTATTAAAAGAGTATTCTATAATTACCCGACCTTAGGGCATTAGTTAATATACTATTTTAGAAAGGTTTTGATACAATTTTTTATGAGAATGGAAAATACTTAGGTAGTCCCGAAGCATAGTGAGATAATGTTTCCTCCTCTCACATTCATGGTGGACCCCACTATGAATTTAATGCGTGAACTCTATCAATATATAGGAGGAAGCACCATTTAGCGTGTTACAGGAGTACCTAAAAATTACTCCAAATAAATAAATAAAAAGAACTGTTAAAAAATTAGTTGCTCAATTGTTTTTTCCTAATAAAAAGTTTCTAAATATATTTCTTGCATTAATATCCTTAATACACACCTTAACTTTTTTGTACATATAATATTACCTCCTTTACTATAGCCAATTAATGACAGAACAAGTTTTAATTTGCTTTAGGATTTGTTTGGAAAAGAGGGAGAAACCAAAGTAGACAGTATATCTCTTATGCCGGTTAATGAAGTGAGCTCATGAGATATTTATTTGAGCAAAAGGGATCCAAATCTAAAGTTAGGGACTACCAAGTAGCAACCCCAATGCTCAAAATGAGTATTGTAGTGTATCTTTTTCTTTTTCTTTTATTTTTTTGTAATAAAATTTACTTACAAAAAAAATCTGCCTCTAGCATGTTGTGTTGTAATAAATCCAGCTGTTTATCAAGGTATTTGAATGTGCACAAAAAAGGTCCCATCCGCAATGGCCAGCATAAATATATATACAAATAGCATAATTGGTATCTTCATAAACACCATTGAAAGTGCACATTTATATTCACCACTGACAAATAAAGGACCATGCACAATCAAGACCACACAATGCAAACTATCGAAAGGTATAAAGTGATGGATCATGAGCCAATAGACAAGTGATCTAATGGTGGGGGGATGGGCTAGCTTAGCTAGCTAGATATAGCTTGATACCGTAAGTATAACCATGATAAAGCTTTATGGAGGATCCAAGAATATATGATAGAACTTATGAGTATAACAGAAAGAATGGTCAGCTTCGGCATCTAATAACCATCCAAGTGAAAAGTCCCACCACCACCACCATTTTACTAATGGTGGTGAAGAAATACAACTTGAAACGAAATTCTTCCATGGACAATAATGCATATCTAGAGCATGCTCGATCTCCATTTTGGGTTCCAAATTTTCCATGGGAGACTTGAAATGCATAGTATACACTGGGATGTACAAACACTTCATTTAAGGTGTCGTACCCATATTATACACATGTCATACCGATATCATAAAATATGTTTCATATTATAATTTTTCAAAAATTACTTGTATCATTGTGTTTTAGTCGTACCCATATCTGTGCATCATAGAATATACAAGTAATCTAGAGAAAGAAAAAAGGTTTGGAAAAAGTAAAAGAGCCATTCATATGAGTGATGAATCTCCAAACATGTACAGACTACAGAAATACTCACTCAACCTCAAATTCATAATCGTGGTTACAAGCTGAAGTGCCTGGTCCATGATGTTATAAAGAAAATTTATATAATATATGGTTTTATTGTGATGCCATTATGTGGAAGATATGGAGATTCTAGAGAACATGGTTTAGCCGTCTAGCATTTTTTTAATCCTCTCTTTCTTTGTTAACAATACATAACCTTCCATTAATGGTGATATATAATTTCTAGTTTTATAAATTTTTTTTGTCTTTATTATTTGCATATATGATATAGCATCCTCTAGCTCTTTTAATTGCTTTGTAATTATATTTAATTTATTGTTGATCCCATTATAATATACATGGCCTCTCTTGTCTTTTGTCTAAAATCTTCATAATTCAAATATAATCCCTCCCAAAGTTATTCAACATTGGTAGGATATGTAATTAACAACATAGTCAATTCACAATTAAAAATTTTATAAATTTATAATTGAGTAGGAGGCGTTGGTCTATCACCATTCATTTGTTTACATTATGCACACTTTTTTTTTCCTCGTTTACAATAAGTGAGGGTGGGAATTATGAGCACTGCCTGTATAAAGAATCAAATAATATTATTGAACCATAAAACTTCTTATTGTTTACATATAAATAATGTTATTGAAACATAGGATTCTTAGTGTTTACATGTAACTATGAATTTCAAACTTTAAGAATGGATTGTTGGCGCGTGTTCCAAGCACTTAGTCTTTTCTTTTGAGCCCCACATTCATTAAGAGTATATTCTTATTATATGAGTTTATATACTATTATGGATTTTTCTTAGTATCTTTATATCTGGGACCTAACGTGGGATTGAACCTTATGTATCTCATAAGTCTTGAGTGTAGGAGTTTGGCTTTGTTTTGCTTTGGCAAGTTTATTTTTCTTCCTCTTTCAAATTTTTTGCTATTGGACTTAGCATTCTAGGGTTTGTATAGCCGTTTGTGAGTGTAGGGTTTTTGGCCTATATATATTGTTTGTAGCATTAGTGAATCTTTCCATATAATAACAGTTTTTTAGCATTAGTGGCTGGGCCAATAGAATATAAGCGAATCTTTCCATGTAATAATTTCTGAAACACCCCAACTGAATTAGTAGGTCCAAGAACTCTTTCTAGTGTACCACTTCTGGACTGAATTGTCCTGTTTAGGACACACTTTGTCCTTTGTCAAAATTAACCCTAACGATCCCTCCCATAGTGGAGATACTGTTTAGTAAGCGCACCCAAGCACAAAGTGCTCTTGATTATCTAAAAACTTTCTTTAAGCAATTGTTATTGCACGTTTCTCATGCACTGCAAAGGACATAATCATATGGATGTGTATGATATTGTGACAAGGGCACTTTCCCCATAAAAAAATTAGAAAGCAAGGGAAAGATGGACATTATGGTTAGTAGTTATCCTCATCAAATTTGATCCTTGAGATCATCAAGTATAGCTTTTCTTGTAATGATACATAGCGTATCTAAGAGCTATCCATTTTACCCAATGACAAGAAAAGAAAAGAAAAGAAAAGTAGTATGATTACATGTAATATGAAAAATGGGCACATGTTTTTGGACCTAATAGAAAAGTAATTTGACTTGTTTTGGGGCTGCAACTTTGGAAGAAGAGGTAGTGGGGGAAGGCGGCCAAACCCGCTGCTATCGGAGGCTTATGGAGCAAAGTGGTGGGCCTTCAATCGCAATCGTAGGATGAGCAAAAGATTTTTTTGGTATTACTTTTCTTAAGGTCCAATGGTAGAAAAATCTCAAACACTTTAGTGGGTTGTTGGTGGAGTGGGCTTTTTGGAAACTAACTCTCTCTCTCACTTCTTTTAACGAATTAATTAAAGATGAATAAAAGTGTTATATTCTACTTAGCTATCTTTTATACCATGATTACTACTTTATTAGTAGTGGAGAGGTAAAGAAGAATCTCCAAGATTCAAGGTAAGAGCATTCTCATCAACCGTTTCATAAAAAAATGTCATTTTGACACACTAAAAGTCTACTTTATTATTTTCCACATCATTTTACAACATCTCATTTATCAGATAGTTTATCTTTCAATTCTATACAATAAAATAATATTTACTACACATTAAAATAATATATTTACTTAAAACCCAGCAATATACAAGCACACAGCCTAGTGGCAGTCACCACCAAGAGGAAAAAAAAAAACTCAAAATCTTCCACAAAACCCTACCATAAGAAAAAAAAAAAAAAAGGGAAATCAGAATAAATCGCTCCACGGCGATAGCCTCAGCAGTGAGGTTGAACTCCACGGCTAGGCCGAACTCCACGGCGGCGGGCTGTGAGAGTGATAGGGAGGCCGAAAAAAAAAAAAGACAGAGAGGGAAAGTGACAAGAAAAAAAAAAAGAAAAAAGAAAAAAGAAAAAAAAAGATAGAGAAGGCGCAAAGAGAAAGTGACAAAAAAAAAAAAGGAGGGAGGGGTGGGGGTTCTAGAGAAAGAAAGAAGAAGAAGAAGAAAAAAAGGAAGAGAGATGAAACTAAGAAGATGAAGTGAGGCAGAGAAAGAAAGAAGAAAAAGAACAAGAGAGAAGAAAGAGTCATAAATGATGAGAGAGAAAATGGAATAAAAATTTATTTTTAATTTTAGCATAGTTGTCCGTACCATTCCATCTTTGGAATAGTACTGTTCATATATGTTAAAAATTATGAGATTTGGAATATCTTATGAGAGGGATTTTTTGGTGTTTGGTGTGTCAAATGTCAAATATTTGATTTGACAAAACTGATAAGAATGCTCTAGGGCTAGCTAAGATTCTTTCACCATTTTCTTTGAAAAATGTTTTGTCTATAATATTTTTTAACACTTATTTCTAGTGTTAAATTATTATTGGTATGTAAAAAAGTAATTTCAGTGATAATTTTAAATTATAACCAATAAAAACTTACCACTTAAAATTTATTGTAAGAATATTGTAAAGGTAAAATATCTCATTTTTAGGAACTATTGCTAGCACAAAGATAAGAGGAACTCATGATGATTTTGTAGATTCAAGCTTGGCCTTTCTTTAAATAAATTTCAACTAAAAAGGGGAAAAACAGTTCGGGTTTTAATAAAATCAAGAGAAAATAACTCGAGTATTTGCTTGAATCAATAGATGGTTCATTGTAAATCATTTTGCCACCTCACTTGGATCATGTGACCTCATGGTGATGAAATATAGTGACGCATATGGATGCGTACGCATTGTTGTTTACATAAAAAGGTAATGCAAATGATTTATAAAGTTTATTACCATTTTATAGTTTTGTGTATGATAATAACAAACTTTTCAATAGATCCCATAACGAAGTAACTAAATTTTATGTTAATCATCAAGCTATTATGAATAAAATATACACTACAAAAAACGGGGTCTATAGCCGCGTTTCAAAAACGCGGCTATAGACACCGAAAACGCGGCTATAGACCTAAAGCCGCGTTTTCTATGGCCGCGTTTACAACCCCGGCCTAAGTGGCGCAGCAACAGACCCTGCGGGTCTATAGCCGCGTTTTTAAAAACGCGGCTACAGACCAGACCTGAAGCTGCGTTTTTGAACCACGGCTATAGGCTTCAGGTCTATAGCCGCGTTTTCTAAAAACGCGGCTACAGACCAGACCTGAGCTGCGTTTAAACCGCGGCTATAGGTCTTTTTAAAAACAAAAAAAAAATTTACTCGGTTTTTTTTTTCCCCAAAAAATTCAAAAATTCAGCTTTTTTTTAAAAAACAAAAATAATTTTCTGGGTTTTTTTTCCCCAAAAAATTCAAAATTCAAGCAAAAAGAATTTTTAAATTAAACACAAACCCAAAAAATTCAAAATCAAACACAAACCCAAAAAATTTAAAATCAAACACACCCAGAAAATTGAAAATCAAACACAATATACTGACAGTACAAATGCAACGTGCTCCAAATTTAAACAAAACCAACTCAAATTTAACACTAAATCCATTCAAAGAACACAAAAGCTCAAGAACACAAACCTATTTAAACATAAGCACAATATCAGCAACACAATAGCAAAAATAACTTCTAGAAAAAGTATAATACCCATATAAAAATTAGAGAATTTTTACCTCAAATAGTAGAGATGAGTGAGCCTTTAGCTTTTCTTATGAAGCTTTCCAGTGACCCTTGCTTGAAAAATGAAGTACATGGTGGTGTGGAGTATACCGGTGAGAGGAGTGTGCATTGTGTTGAAAGAAAAAAAGAAGGAACGAGAGAAAAAAAAAGAAAAGAAGAAGCATCAGCAAAGAAACAAAGAAAAAAAAAGAGCTCTGTTGGAGTGAAGAAGGAAAAAAAAAAAAAAAAGAGAAAGAAGGGAGTTCGGCGTCACTTGCAGAGAAGAAAGAAAGAAAGAACCCAGGAAAGCAGACACTGACCAAAGAAAGAAAAGATAAGAGTGGGGGTAGGTGGGAAAGTGGGTTCTGGGCTTTTTTATTGGTGTTACCTATAGCCGCGTTTTTGAAAACGCGGCTATAGCCCCTCCCTTATACTAAAAAAATTTATTCGGATGCACAGGTCATCCTTTTAAAAAATATATATATTATTTGACTGGACCTATAGCCGCGTTTCTGAAAACGCGGCTATAGCCCCTCCCTTATAAAAAAATAATAATTTATTCAGATGCACAGGTAATCTTTTTAAAATATATATATTATTTGACTGGACCTATAGCCGCGTTTTTGAAAACGCGGCTATAGCCCCCCCCTCATATTAAAAAAAAAAAAATTTATTTGGATATACAAGTCATCTTTTTAAAATATATATATTATTTGATTGGACCTATAGCCGCGTTTTTTTGAAACGCGGCTATAACCCTCCCTTATAAAAAAAAAATTTGTTCTGCTATACATAGCACCCGATTAAAAAATAGTTTTGTCTGGACCTATAGCCGCGTTTTGATAAACGCGGCTATAGTCCGGACGTGAAACGCAGCTCAAGGCACTAGAAACGCGGCTTTAGACCTAACCTATGGCCGCGTTTAACAAAACGCAGCTATAGGTTGGGTCTGAAGCCGCGTTTCTAGAAAACGGGGCTATAGGTTTGGTCTATAGCTGCGTTTCTTTTAAACGCGGCTATAGGTTAGTTATAGCCGCTTTTTTTATAAACGCGGCTAAAAAACGCGGCTATAGGTTAGTTATAGCCGCTTTTTTTATAAACGCGGCTAAAAAACGCGGCTATAGCGCGCGTTTTTTGTAGTGATATGATATTAAACAGACTCCATGACACTTTTCCAAGAGCATCCTTTTTGAAATACTAGGGAATCAACAAAGCCCAACTAATAGGTTCCTTATTTTTTTGTTCCTTATTATGCATGCCGGAATCATGTAATAATTTTGATATGATAACTTAGAAGCCTAGTCAATTATTTAGTTTTAATTAATTTCTAGTTAAACAGTACACCTTATTTTATTTATATATTTATTTTTATAGAAAATTTGCATTTATCACCATGACAAGACAATCATGAAATTCTTTTAGGTTGCATTTGGGAACTTGAATATTTTAAAATTTAAGCATTTTAATAGTTTAAAATCATTGGTGGATTTGTCAAATCCAAATCCTTGATCTTTTTTAAACTTCACAAACAAGATATTTAGATTTTAATCACTCAAATCTAAATCCAAATGACCAAATCATGTCATCCAAACACATAATTAGTGAATATGTGAGATTTGTATCCAAATCCTTTAATTTATTTATTTTTTATTTTTTATAAAAAAAAAAGCGAAGTAAGCTTAGCTAATGGAAACCACAAAATTAAACTTTAAATCAAGTTTGCTGGATAAGCCTTAACCTTCTTTTGAGATTGCCATTACATTTCACATGGAGCAGTACGATGGCCGCAGCCGAACGGTCCAACTAACAGCCATTAGGCCTCGTTAGAACTTAGAACTTAGAAGCCCATAGCTTGCCCATAACATTTGTGTTTGGCTTAACGCTAACGTTTTGCTTATTATGCATGCTGTTAGAGTAAATTTTCTATGGTTTGTCCATAACATTTGTGAAGACCATGATGAATTTAAAATCTTGCCAGGAATTTTGTGATGGAGACAGTAGAAACATTGACAATAACAATTAAAACTAAAAATTTTCCCATGAAGTCTTGAGTCTGATATCCTCAATATTCCTCATGAGAAACATCAAACATGGAAACAAAGTGTGAGAGAACACTGATTTTTATTTTTGGAGTTTTCATAGTAAGATATGCATATGCTTAAGACAATTTTCTATAACTAATGATTAGGGCTGGAATTATACATTTTGAAGTCTAATGTGATAAATTATAATGGCTTTCTTAATATTGAAATAATAATTAAATAGTATTTAATTTAACTTTTATATGTTTTTAGTTTAAAATTAAACCGGCTTTCTTGTATTTTTAAGATGCAAAATTGTTAATCTAATTTTTGTATCTAAGTTTTATTCATAGCTCCTTTATATCTTAGGAAAATTAATGAACAAAGTTTAGCTATAAAATTGGTTGTTGCTAGCCAAAAGCTACAACCTTATTGAATATATTTCTATTGGAAGTGAATTTTAACAAATCCACCATTGGATTGCATTTTCTTCTTATATCTTTCGTGCTTGCAAAATTTCTAGAAAATTAAAGATCACTAACTATGTCATCAATAAATTTTTTAAATTGCAAGTTTTTGTATTTTAAAATTATGCATAAAATATAAAATTATAGATCATATAGTAAATAATATTCAATTAACACAAAATTTGATATGTATATTAAAAGTATAAAAAATATGCAATTCAACAGTAAGATTTTTAAAATATGTAGTGATGTGAATAATATTGAGTAAGGTTGTAATCTTACGCTATAACCAATCTTGTAGCTAAACTTTGCCCAAAATTAATTATCGATAATTATTCAGCACATTCATAACAAATATATAATGAATTTTTTTTTACCATATCAATCATCATTCTATAATTTTGGAATCTTTTTATACAATTTTGGAACCTTATGTTCATTTAATAGGGACCTTCAAAATTCTTACAGGAAAAATTTGGAACAAGTGAGAGCCTAGCCTGGGCCTTTTAGCTGTTGAGCTAGGGCTATTAATGTGTTTTCTATTAGCCTATACAAGGAAATTATAAAAATAAAGAAAAAGTATATTATACACAGTGCAATTATAAAAATAAGGAAAAAGTATGTTACACACACTGCATGTATCATGAACTGAAAATGTGAGTTAAACTCTTAAACATCCCCTAAAAATAATTCAAATGGTAAATGCATTATTCATTCATAGAGCAAAACTTATGTACAATACCTTTAGTATTGTTCATTATACTCATCTCTTAAGATTCTATCATGTGACGACTTAATTTAAAAAACACACTTTCATCCATGAGAAAAAAGCCACATGGTAAAATTTTAAAGAAAAGAACATAAGGAATATCATCTAAGTACTGTACATAAATCTTGGTTATCCATATATACCATGTACCTTTTTTGCATGAATATAATATATACCATATACTGTTAGGAAGTTCCTAATGTAGATGGATATGAATTGTAGGGGGATTGATGGAAATTATAGAGAAATTGACTTAATTCGAGGTAGTCACCCTCCATAGAAAATGAGAGATTAAGAGAGAGAGAGATGCACTAATGCACTAAGAAGTTGGTTTATTTTTCAAGTCCTCTCTAATGTTGGATTACAATCATGTATTTATAGGAGACTAGTTCCAATCTCATTAGCCCACATGGTCTCATCCTATTGGTTCTATTATTCCCCATGTGCATTAATAATCCCAACATGTGCTAAATGTGATTAACATTAGTTCTATTATTCTTCATGTGTATTAATAATTTCAACATGTGCTAAATATGATTAACATGCTTGGAATTGTAACTAACTAACTAATTAACTAACTAATTAAATCTCAATACAACAATTATCCATATGCTTATAGCATTCCTAACATTTCCCTCCCATTGAAAATACCTTACCCACAAGGTGTTGTTGTAAAAATGACACCTTCATTAGGGGAAACCAGCCACTAACCCAATACGCCAAAGCATCTTGACTGTTGATTACACGAATAGCTCCAAAGCAATTAATCACAGCCCATGACATAGGAGCATAACGCAAAACAGTCGTATTGAACTTAACCTTCAGCAATATAGAACTCAATTTCTTATAAAAATTGTGATCATCTCAGCTATGGAATCCATCATTCATCCCACAACTACCACCAAGAAAAGAAGCATCTAATTCTTTAGCTTTGTGACAGCCACAAATGAGCAACATGTGGCCCTCATAGCAAAGTCCAAATTCAATAGAATTGCCACCAACATGCATGACTATTAAGTCCACGCCTTCATTCATGATTACATGAGCAGCCCCATTTGTTGAAGCATGAGTTTGGCCAACATCAAACCCCATTGGATCACTTGTATTCACGCCAACAGTGTGTTCTTGCTCCACACCAATAGCAACAGGTTCATATATTGTGGATTCTTGGTCAGTCGAATCAAGAGATTGTAGCTCCTCTTCTGTCATATTCTCAAAAACCTCTTGCAATCTTGAGAGCTCTTCATTCATGGCCTTGTTAGATTCATCCAAGGCCTTGAATTTCTTCGAAATAGCCTCGTTAGATTCGGTTAAGGCCTTAACCTTCTCTAAAACTCCATTCACCATTTTCAAGATTTCTTGTAGGTTAGATTCACCCGTCTCAAGATCGATGGCTCTGATACCAAATGTTAAGAGTAGCAAATGTTAGGAACCTAGAAGTTCCTAATGGGGATGGGTATGAATTATAGGGAAATTGTAGGAAAATTGACTTAATTCGAGGTAGTCACCCTCCATAGAGAAAGAGAGAGATTAAGAGAGAGAGAGAGATGC
The DNA here is from genome assembly GCF_040712315.1 of Castanea sativa. Taxonomy (NCBI): domain Eukaryota; kingdom Viridiplantae; phylum Streptophyta; class Magnoliopsida; order Fagales; family Fagaceae; genus Castanea; species Castanea sativa. Next base: position 28,283,876 of record NC_134024.1, on the reverse strand, counting down.
ACTAATGCACTAAGAAGTTGGTTTATTCTTCAAATCCTCTTTAATGTTGGATTACAATCATGTATTTATAGAAGACTAGTTACAATCTCATTGGCCCACATGGCCTCATCCTATTAGTTCTATTATTCCCCATGTGCATTAATAATTCCAACATGTGCTAAATGTAATTAACATTGATTCTATTATTCCTCATGTGTATTAATAATTCCAACATGTGCTAAATGTGATTAACATGCTTGAAATTGTAACTAACTAACTAACTAACTAAATCTCAATACAAAAATTATTATTTATATGTTTATAGCATTCCTAACATATACCTTAACAGTGAACACTCTAAACAACAAACAATAAGCTGAAAATAAAGGTACAAAAATCTCAAACTTAAATTCTAAATACAATGATGAAATCTCATGGAAGAAGACACAAAAACCTTCAATGTCTCTATGGCTCCGTTCAGTTGGAGGAGTGGAAAAGTGGGAGAATGAAAAATATTTAGTTTTCCCTCTTGTATGTTTGGTTGGAGGGGTGGAAAAGTGGGAGGATAGAAAACTCTATTGTTCGGTTGGAGAGAAAAATAAAAGGATGGAAAATGTAATTTATATAAATTGACTATTATACCCTTATTACATAATATGTAAGAAATAGATTTATTTGTACTTATTGCATAATATAAAATTTATCACATCATATATATAAATTTATATTATTATTCTTATTATTATAATGTAAAAATTAGATTAGGTCGCGTTAAAAAAAAAAAAAAGAAGATAACGTTCAGGACCTTCAGGTAACGTTGAAAAAAAAAAAAAAGAGAGAGAGAAGAGAACATTGAAAAAAAAAATTGGTGGGAAGAGGGTATTTTTGTAAAAGTGCTACCATAACACTTTTCTCTCCAGATTTTCCTTCCGATTTGGAAGGAAAAAAAAAAAGTGGGCCCAAAGAGAACACTTTCTTCCCGGTTTTCTCCCCTTCATATTTTCCTTCCCCAAACGAACAGTAGAAAATAGTATTTTCCACTCTATTTTCCTTACTCTATTTTTCATTTTCCCTATTTTCCACCCAAACGGACGGACCCTAAGTCCATACTCACTGCATAATGCATACATAACTAAATTTTCATAGGCTTCAAAGGCATTTACAAACCTTAATTGTAGATATGAAAATCCCTAACCCTAGGAGATTAGCTTTGGGAATAGGAACAAGAGTAATCATACGTCCACAACATTTTCACAATGTTTTTACAACAAATCTTAACTAGTGAATTATTATTAGTGAGTAAAAGCATGAAGACAATAACGAGCCTAATTATAACCGGTAATAATTTATCAATTAGAATTGGTGTAAAATTGTTGTGGTAGTATTACTCACAGGAACATCTCAACAACTTAGATCCAATCCTACGGGTAAGGAAAGCCTCAACAGTAGCATACATAACTGCATCGTCAGAAAGCACATCATAATAGATTTCGTTCCACCATATCAATCCATTAGGCTTTTCAAAATGCATGTTGTAGACGACTAAATTCTTAGTTCGAAATAAATCAAACAAGTAAAATAGTTTCACAAATACGAATTTGTATTGATAAATGTGTGGTACAATTTTCTGTAATTACAAAAGAGTGATCCTCTAATTCGATCTCCTTGAAAGATTTATTGATTGGAATTGTGGTAATGTGATTTTGATTTGAACATAAGATATTCTTCAATTTGGCTGAGGAATGGATCGAAGATCTTTGAAACGGAATTACAATGAATCTCTGGCTATGAGCTTGTTAGAAATTCTTTGTTCTTCGTGTTCTTCGTGTTCTTTGTGTTCTTCATGTTTGAAGGTTTGTGATGGAAGTTCTTCGGTGCTTTAGAGGCTTGATTCCGTAGAGCTTCGTTGATTTATGGTTTGTTGAGATTTCTAGAGGCTTTTGAGCTTGATTCCAGTGAACTTTGAGATCTGGACGAGTAGTTTGGATGATTTTGCTTCGAATGTTGTCTGTATTCGAGGTTGAAGTTCTTAAAATTCTTGAAGGCTTTGGGGTTTGATTCCGGCAGAGCTTCTGGATTTCTGAACTCAAGATATCTTCTTCCTTCTCTCTCTCTGTGTCCTGTCTGTCTCCGTCTGTGTGTCCTCCTAAATGTCTTAGGAAGGCTTCTATTTATAGGAGTTTAGGAGTAGGTGAGCAACACGTGGCGGAGTCTGATTGGTGACACTTGTCACAACTTGATTGGTCCGCTTATGTCATCGCTTACACGTGTAGGGCTGCTTGTGTCATCGCTTACACGTACAGGGCTGCTTGTGTCATCGCTTACACGTGCTGATGCAGTTTTATGTCTTTATTTCAATGACACTTGGCAAATTTCTATTGGAATCCGAATAGTGATGGCAAAACTTAGCAGCAGTACATGGGGCCTTATAATTGGCTGTATATTGTGGACTTGGTAGTATAATGTGTCAGCTTGTGATAGGTCGGGAATTTTCCCCCTCTATACATGTCTTCACCCAATACCTCTTTGGCTAAAGCTGCTAATTTAGGCCGACTGAAATTATTTCCCTTCGAACACTGTTCTTCAGCCCCAGCCAATTCTCGAAGCTCCACCCAACTCTTTATGAACAAACCCCTCTCCTTTCCAAGCCTCTCTACCACCTCTTTGATCCCAACGCCAACCTCAGTGATGTGACTATCGTAAAGAAAGTCCTTTTAAAGTTTATGAATGGATCTCTTTCTGTAAGAGTAATTATTTATAGGCTCAAGGTAATACAGAAGGCAGTGACTGCCAACGCAAAGCTGTAACAATTCAAGTGAAGCATCTTTTGCTTTACCTTCAATGAAAAAAAAAAAAACCCAAAGGAAAACAATTATAATTAAATTTTTGAGTTGCTTAGTTGGGTCATTAAAAAACTTTATTGGGTAAATTACTGAAAAATCTAGTTTAGTGGTATTATTGGATTTATATGTGTTTCACTCAGCGGAATTATTGGATTTATTAATTAATCATAAGTTCACACAAGTTATGATTAAATCCACCCAAATAAACATTTAATTACATATGTCAAATACCAAGTCTAACAATTAAATTTTAAATGATACAAGTTAAGGATGCTTTCGAATTAAACTGCACACTTTTAGATGATTAAAATTAAATCATAGATTTTCAAAATCCTTTTAGTTTAATCCATAAATGAACTATGTATTTTACATTGTAATGAAATATCTGAAAACGCTAGCTAGCCATATTAGTGTTTACACCTCAAAAAGATTCTTTGTCGTTGTTAATAAAGCACTTATTAATCTAATATATGTTAGATATAGTACTTAGTACAAACTCACACAACACATAATGCCACCGTTATATTTATCATATGAGCAAAACTTAGATACAGTACTTAAGTACTGTTCCTTATATTCACTTCTTAAAATTCTGTCATGTAGATACTTTTTCATAAAATAGAAGTGTATTTTTTTAATTAAGTAGTCACATGACTAAATTTTAAGAGGAAAATTCAAGAAACAATACCTAAGATATTGTACATAAATTTTGTCCTTATCATATTATCCAAAAAAATATACACATATAGACTGAAATCAATATTCAAGAAACTCGTGAAACTATGTGATTCTTTTTCTACATATGTGTCTATTATGTGTAAATATGATCTCACACGTGAATTTAGGATTTCAATTGAGAAAAACTTTGGTTCAATTTATAATCAACCCTAAATTATAAAGTTTAAACTTTAAACTATAATTTGAGAAAGGTTCATAGGGATATATATATATATACCTTTACAGCGACCTCCAGTATAGCCAAGACTGCGATCAGCAGAGACTCCAACAACAAAGATTTCTACGATTTTTCTTGCCATATATTCGGTGTATATCTCGTATATCCATCTACTGAGTTGGTAGACTTGGCAGTCATTCGATCTGTACAACCCATGTGGTATTTATCTTGAATTTTTCACCATTAATGTTAACTTCGTAGTCCAAGTCGGCCTCGTCCACCTTAATGCTAATCTTCATGTGTACGTGCTTCTTAGCCAGGAAGTGCTGCAACACCCTTTTATTTATGATGAGAAACCGGTTTAGAGGTGAGAACTTGTATTCTTTTTCGAGTTGGAGAAGGATTAGAGTTGGACTTGTCTTCGTATATATTCCTTTCCCTCCAAGTTTTTATTTATTTATTTATATCTTATATACTACTAGAATAATAAATCCTTTTTTTTTATGAACCTAGAACAATAAATCCTATTGTAAGTAGATTTTCAAAATCTTTTATAAGAGCTAGATCTACAAAATCTTTTTTTACAAATTATTAATGTGGTGAATAGTTATTGATAAATGCTAGTAGTGAGCTTAGATGACAATCAATAAGAATTAACAGCAACAATAATTTGTAAAACTGTTCTAAAATCAATATGTTTAGCTTCGATTTTCCTGGAAGAATAGAAAGCAATTGAAGAAATCAATTTTAAATTTCACTTCCTATATATATTCCCTTCTACCTAAACAAGTATTTTTTTTTCTCAAACCCATTTCAGTTTTAAATCTCTTTGTCCTCATTACCATCAGTTAGCTAGCAGAGGCTGTTAGCACTTAGCACGGCTCTATTGTCTATTGTCGTCGATACTCTTGGCGTCGGTCAGATTTTTTAAAAACCCTAGGTCATCATTCAACTTTATTAAAAAAAAAATAATATGAGTACCATTTTTAAAAAAATGACATTCACTGCCATCCATCTTTATAGTGATAGAGATATTAATAAAAAAACAAACCTCCTTTCAAGAAAGTAAATGGCACAAAAGAAAATATATATACACTAATGAGAGCAATGAAGTTTGCAATACTTTTTTTTTTTTTGTTTAATAAAAAAGTTGGCACTATAGAGAGTTAGGTAATTTTTTTGAGGATCAAGTTGGGTAATTGAAGAAAATAACAAGAACTACCCAAATATAAGGATAGAAAATTAAATAATTCAAGATAAAACCAATTTTTGATTTCAAATAGCAATACTCCTAAATCTTAATAGGAATAGTGCTAATTTAAAGGAAATTTTAGCAAATTATATATATAAATATAGGGGTGTCCAAATTTGAATCGGTTCAATCAAACCATTCGAATCGTGGCAGCCCTATCCAAAACCAGCTTGATCTGATGAGAGCAGCAGTTGACACCTAGTTTGTTGAGCCCAAAACTGATTTCGAGGGGTTGAGTATTGGGTTTTGCCCTCCAAGAACCAAACTGAACTGATTTGATCAACCCTACCATCTCTGTTCAAATCTCTGTTGTCTAGGTTAAAATTTTTTTTTTTTCCATCTATGTTTAGATCTCCAACTAAGTCAAGTCCTAAGTTGACCCAAACCAAAGAGCATGTTTGGTAGACTGTAATAGACGCTGTAATATAATAGTTATTCCTATAGTTTAGTTATTCCTTAATTTGGTTATGTTTTTATTACAAGGAATAATCATTCCTTATGAATAGCTATTCTTTAAAATGATGAATAATTATTCCTCTTTAAAATGTTGTATTAACTATTCCTTAGTAAATGCAATAATTTCAAAACTTAATATATTTCCAAATAAACAAACTTTCCATATACATCTAAAAATTATAAAAATAAAAAATCATAAAAAATAACACATATCTCTCTTAAATTTAAAAATAATAATTTTTAAGGAGATATAATTGTATGAGTAAGAAATTTCCTAAAATAAATGTTAAGTTTCATTCTAATGTTATAATTCACAGCCAAACTAATGAATATGTTTAGTTATTACATGACAACACATTTTATTACTAGTAATAAAAATTACAATTCCTATTGCAATCCCCATTTAGTGTACCAAACGTACCCTAATTTAACCCAACTCTTAGACACCCTTATATATAGTGGATTTGAATTTATGGTGTTTGTTTCATGATTATTGCTTTTTATTGTCATGTAAATACAATAAGAGATGTGCTACGTCCACAATATTTTTACAACATTTTTACAACAAATCATAGGTGGTTAGTTATTATTGGTTCAAATTTGAACTTAACACTAAGATTACTTTTTTGCCCCAATAATAACAACCAGTAACAACCTGCCACTTAAGATTTGTTATAAAAATGTTGTGGACATATCATTTCTCATACAATAATGAAATTCTTTTTTGTGTAGGTGAGATTCGAATCCAATTACATTATTTAATTGCAAAAACAATTTACTAATTAGGCTCACAGAAACCCAAAAAGTTAAACTTAACCTCAATTTTGCTAGATAAATCTTAACCTTATTCTTAAGATTCCTTGTTTACCATAAGTTCATTGGGCTAACACCTAACAAAAAGGGGTGTGACCCTTTTCCTTACAAACTCCTCCCCCACCTATTAATATTTGCCTAAATCAAACCTAACACTACATGGTGTAGTACAATGTCCTTAGCCAAACAGTTCTGCTAACTGCGATTGCAAAACACGGGCTAACATTAGGCCTCATAAGAACCCCCTAGCTTGTCCGTAACATCTACGTTTGGCCCAACACTAACAAAAAGTCTTGCATGTGGCTTTTTACGCATGTTGTTGGCGTTAACAGAGCAAAAATTAATTAGACCCACTAATTTTCCCATAGTTTGTCCATGACATTTGTGTACGCCATGAAAATCTTGCCAGTAATTGTGTGATGGATAAACATCGACTGTAACAGTGAGAACTAAGAAATTTCCCATTACGTCCTGATATCCTGTTTTCTATTTTTGAAGATTTCAAGAATCAATCAAGGGAAAATATACTTATTGTTCTTATAATTTGGATTAATTTTCATTTTGGTCTCTATTTTTCTTTTCTGCGCTGTTTTATTTCCTATCATCATCTCACTAATGAAAATTAGTTTTCTATCCCATAAATAATTAATTATTATTAGTTCTAATTTGAATCTACCACTGAAATTACTTTTTAACTCTACCAATAACAGCCTATAATAACCTACCCCATAGACTTTATTGTGAAAATGTTATAGACATAGCATTTTTTTAAAATAATAATAAAAAATTATTTGAACAATAAAAAATACCACTTCCAAATAAAAATAATAATAAAACTAAAAAAAATTAATAAAAAATGATAAATTTTTTTAGAAAACAAACACTATATACACAAACCTAGAAATGAAAGAAGATTTATCATTTGAATCTTACTTATTACCTACTTTTTTCACCACTCCCATCTCTCAAAATTCAGAATGCCTCATGTGACACTAGACAGTGGACCCGCTGTTTTCATCACTCCCTACCTTCTATCCAGTGCCCTATGACACTGGACCCGTTGCGATCATCACATCAAAAAATGAACACATATCATGATCACAACGGTTCCAGTGCACTAGAAGCACTGGACAAAAAAAAATATCAAGAGATGTTTAGTTGAACTACAAGTTTAACACATGTTAGCCACTTTTTTAAATGTTAAAAGTATGAATTGAAAAAACACGAAGCTTTAGAACCATGATTAATGTCAACTACAAAATGCAAAATAAACCATAAGCCCAATGGCCGATTGGCTATTCAATGTCTTGGATAAATCATAAACGACACTTGTGTTCAAAATTAATAACATATATCTATCTACTCAACAAATAACAACCACAAAACAAATGCTAACAACATTATGGCGAGTAATTATCCCCACACCACCAGAGAGAGGAGGGGGAGGGGAAGAAGGGTCCTTGCATCAAATGGTTGTTGACTGATTGAATTTCAATGGGGATGCACCCAGTAAACCTCGAAAATCCTAGAAACCTACAAATTTCTGTATCAACATTACTTTACATGATATTTAAGTACATTTTATCGAGGTTGTATCTAGTGAGATGGTGTGGGACCCAGATGTATGGGTTCCACATGCTGTGAGAGGGAGTTACTCATAAGACCATCCCATAAGATAATTATTCCCACCTTATCAAACATTCCTGCAGCTAGGGAAAGACTGTGTCTTAAGGAATGACAGTAAGCAGAACTCAGCCCACAGCTTTTTGAAACCTGCAAAATAGCCATTCTAACGGTAAAGCATAGATATCTTCCTCACCAATATGAGACTTTTATTTGCTAACCCATGTAGCCCGAAAAGGAACGATTCAACCGAGGTATCTAAGAAAGTTCTTCTTTATTGAATTTGTTCCAAGCTTCCTGTGTTAGAATTAAGCAAAATGAAGAATCAAAATAAGGATAAAATAAAAAATAAAAAATAAAATTTATATTGCTGCAGAAGAAGAGATATAATGCAATAGTAGTCATGTTAATTAGAAGAGAATCATAATCAGATATGTGATGGCCAAATTCTAAAACATTTTCAGTTTCTTAGCCTATGTAGAACATAAAGCATAGATATTGCCAGTCAAAGAAGGCATTCTAGATTATTTTCTCATAAGACTTAATTACCATGGAACAAGAACAGCCTTCCAAATTACATTAAAAGGAAAACCAAAATAACTGAAATTTTTAATGACCAGCAAGTGCTAATAAACCCCACCTGCTAGACTTTTTATTCCCTCCCTATACAACAAAGTGTGAAACTAATTTAATGGATACAGGACTGTAATGGAGTCGGAAATTGTGGAAATAATTACTAATTCCTATATTCTTGTGGCAAAATGCTCTAAAACCATTTATAACTACAGGATTCATCCACAGACAGCAGCAACTTGTCCTATTAACAAACTGCATCATGAATTAGGGCCTTTTTTCTGGGTCAAAAAGGAGGATACATTTGAAATTACCATTGGTAATGCAGGAATTTATGGAACATAGTAAAAGAGCAAGAAAAAGATAAAAGTTTGAAAAGAATAAGACCATCATATGCTACGTGCAATGCTTGTATCCAACATCATTTTTACTGAAATTTCATTTATTCGATTAACAAACCAAAGTATTATACCTAATAAATTACCAAGATCAGTTCTTTTAAATATAATATGAAATGCTGATGGGTACCTTAAGGATATCGAAAACCTTCTCTGCAGTATATTTTTGTTGGAGACTGGCACCTTTTTGCTGAACCTTATCAGGATGAATGTACAATGTTGCCTTTCTGTAAACCTTTTTAACCGAGGCAGAGGTAATCATATCTGTCAAAGACACTGGCTGCCAACCACATTCAGGCCAAAGCACCTGTTTATCATTCCAAAGAAAAATACTTCCATTTATTTTTTTGGAGAATGAAGTTAGGAACATCAAATACTAAACTACTAAGGACTCAGGAATCAATGAGGTCATAATTCTAAGGAAGATAACAGATGGTTTTCTACCAAGAAATTGACACTTCTTTTTCCTGTAAATGCAACGAATCACTCTTTTAACAATATCACAAAATAAAATTAAGGGAACACGGCTTTCAGGGAAAAAATTAGGAAAATCCTATTAGGCTTGGAATTTAAATCTATAGGAAGTATCATTGTATTTTATATTTTATATTCCATTGTTTACCTTTGTGGAACATTGATAAGGACATAGTTGTAATTTTAAAATATAGTATTAGACTCCTATAACTCTTCCTTCATCCTTGTCATTGAATTTTATGGAAGAACACCGGCCAAGCAACCCACCACATTAAAAAGTGTCTCAAGAATATGAGGAATAACTTGAGCGGATTCCAGGAGGCATACGCCATTACTTCAAAAGACTTAAACGTGTTTCAACTGACAATATATATATTTTTTGATAAGTAAAAATTATCTTCCAGAAGATATTATTTAGTTTATGCTAGGATCAGATAATTCACAAATTAATAAGCAAGGTATTTAAATTTCAGTTTGCTATGTCATTTCAGTCAGCCTAAAATATTAGGGAAAATTACACTTTTCCACCCTAATCTTTCACCTGATTTCACTTAATCCCTTGAACTATCAAAATGCACGATTGATCCCCCAAAGTATAACTTTTTTCAATGTCCCCCCCATCATTTGTTTTGGTGTGAAGTATGACGAATTTAGCATTGAAAGACCAATTTACCCTCTAAAACAGATGGCAGAGGGGTAAATTAGTCTTTCAATGCTATATTCCATCAGACTTAATAACAAAATATATGACAAGGGGTTAAGTGTAACTTATTTTTAAAATTGGGTGGTCAATCATGTGTTTCAATAGTTTATGGGGTTAAATGTAATTGAGGCGATAGTTTAGGGTGAAAAAATGTAATTTTTCCAAAATATTATTAATTTGAAAACAAAATGGAGGTGGATAAAAATTTTGAGAGCTACTGTAAGTCTACACACCACACAAGACTCTGGATAACCCTGAAAGGACTTTCAAAATAATAGGTGTTGTAGATGTGGTCATACATATAGATCCATACATACATACATACATACATACATACATGCATACATATTGTTCCGGGCCATACAATTTTATTAATCTATTTTTAAAAAAATTTAAAAAGAAAAAGAAAAACAAATAGAGTTGAATAGATATGATGTAATTAGAACTACTCGTTTTCTAGGGTTAAATCAGCTTTGCCTAAAATTCACGTCCTTATCTTTTGACATATATCAAACATAAACTGTAAATGCAGACAAGATAAGAATTATCTTTAAGAAAAGAAAATGATTAAAAGAAAATGAGTTAAACAGATGTCGTATAATTTAAAATATATTTTTTTGGAGGGGGAGAGGAGAGGGTGTTGAATTAGCTTTTCTTAAGACTTTTGGTGCTGTTTATTGTCTTTTACAGTGATATGGACTCTCAGGCTCTTACTACTTGCAACCAAATAACTCAACAAATCTTAAATATGAATATCCCAATCAACTTCTTATGCACCATAGCAACTCTAATTGATTTGAAAAGCATTTATAATTCTCCGAGACAAATATTGGATGTACTCATTACTATCTGAAAGAAGGATAGTCCAATTAAAAACATATAGGAGCAAGCACATAAGTATGTGTGTGTGTGCACATGCATGCATACATGCATTGATGCACACATGCACATTAATGTGTCTCACCAAGTCCAATCATTAGTATGGACTATGGAGGCTGAGGCAAATGTATTAGAAACCAGGTTAGTACCAAAGCCTTCCTGAAAATTGCCTGAAAGTATGTCAATGACTCAATGCTGCAACTCCAGAATTCCTGTTCAGCGTTGATGAGAGTCTACAGTCAACGATCAAGAAATAAGGTGTACCATCTATGTGAATCTAGTTTTTTTTTTTTTTGGCACAACTATTTTACTTATCTATCTTGCACCGATAATTAGAGATCTGCACAGGAAGTTAGAGAGACCTCTTTTCTGTCTTTGATTAATACAATATATTTTTTAACCCCACTGCTGAAATCATATTCCACCAATAAAACCTGATATTATGACTTCAATTTCATAAGTTCTAATTCTTGAACTTTTTTTTTCTAAGGAAAACCAGTAGGATGTGAAAAATCAGCTAATGTAAGATAACAAAATCTACTCAAGAAGTAAAAAGTAAGAACACACATGTTCCAATGATGATAGCAGTGCACGCATATTGCCTTCTCTTCCTGCCGCCCAGCTCTTTATTTTTATGTCTACCGTCTCAGAAATCCTCTGCCCACAAAATCATTGAAATACACTAAGCAGTTATAAAAGAACAGAAAAATAATGATAATAAACACAGTAAGAAGTAGCACAACATAAATAAACATGCTTTATAAGTTATCTCCACCCAAGGAAAAAATGTAAAGAAATAAAGAAAACAATATATGTTTAAGATTGATGCAAAGAGATAAGCTGTGAATATTTGGAAAATCATTATATATATATATATATATATATATATATATATATATATATATATATATATATATATTAGATCCCAAATGAAAGCATCAGAACTCCGACCCAACACAGCAAACACTTACACGCCTCTCTTCTTGCTCCTGCTGTGTTTGAAAGTCACGCTGGTTCATATCAGCCACAGCTTTTGCCTGAAAATACAACCAACACACACTATCAAACCATCCCACTCAAAAGTACGTACAAATATAACCCAAAACTCAATAATGGATAGTGTCCGTCAACCCAGGAAGCAAATTGGCCATGTGCTGTGAATATCAATCAAGATCATGCAGCTAAGCCAGGAAATCTGAAGGTAGTTAATTGGACTGCATATGACTTAAAAGATGCTGTTGTATATGTCAAGAGTTGAAAGGCTATTGTAGTGGAGGGATTACAATGCTAAGAAAGCCAACTGAAGTTTCACTATCTCAGACTGCTAATTGAATAAATGGAATTTGTGGAAATAATGAAGACTGAATACATATAGCATAAGAGATTATCATAATTTTTTCCTTAAAGATCTTAAAATTCCCTTTTGACTGTGTATTTTCACTTGCAAATTCCCCTTCACCTTTATATCAAATAAAATTTCTGCATTCATCTAAACAAGAACAGAGAAACAAATGAAGCTCATGCATCCAAGAACATAAATGTGGTTACATCTAAGAAAAAAAACACTAGCATAAGGATAAGGTTAAAATATACACCGCGCGCTCCTGGGTCCTTTGGTGACGCCCCAATCTGGCTCTTCTTCTTTCTTCACTTTCCCCTTCAACCTCTTGAAATTCTCCAAGTAATGAAGCATCTTTTGCAAACAAAATTCACCATAGAAATTAAAACTAGAAGAGATATTCCCTACAAAGAAATTTTCCATGCTAGGAAAGAAAATCATATTTCAAAAATAAATTACCTCCAAAAATGGATGAAAGGTCATCATTTATGAATGATGCAGAAGGAGACTTCTTTATGCTGACTGAGGACCCTGAAGGCTTCCTCTGGGGCACTTCAGGGGCTCTCTTGTATATTGACGCATCAAATAAAGGGTCCTAAAAAATGCATGAGAAAGAAAATAATATAATCTGATTGGTGCAAAAAAAAGGGGTCAAAATTGTACATCTATGGTTCCTACCAAAGTTGTAGCCCTTGATCTTGGTACACTGCTTGATCTAGAACCTGTACTGAAAAAGGACTCTAGATCATCTCCACCCTTTTGCTGATTACGGTGTGAAGTATCTACAGCTTCATTATATCTACTAGATTTGGTGGCTGAGTTCTTTACCACTTTTTTACTAGTGGATACCTCTGACCGTTCACCAGCTTTATTACGCACCCTACCCATGGCAAAGTCCTCAAGTTCGTCAATTGAAGACACACTTGAGTTCTTAACTGCATCAAAAATCATCTCCCAATTATTAAAGTTATGTGGGGACTTAAGGGATTAAGAATCTCCAAAATTTGAGGAAGCAATAAAAACCTTTATCTGCCTTTGAAACTTGCATTGGTTTTGGGGGAGGCCTCAATGACGGGATAGCATTTGATGAAACACCAATTTTTGTGCCACCAGATTCACTCAGCTTACCTATTTCTTCAAGTGGATCTGAGAACAGTTCTGAGGAAGTATATGCAGTGGTTGAAGTTGATTCTAATATTACAAAGGGGTCTTCTGAAGTGAAGGCCGGTTTAGTTGAATGAATAGATGATTGCTGAGCCTGATTAGCCCTAGCATTTGCCCTGTGAAAAAAATTGTGAAAGTGAGGACAACGAGATTTGTCTAGCATTTAACAATACAAAAATATTGAAGTAATCATGTAGTAACATTTGATAGATGGAAAGGACCACAGAAGATGTGATCTTTGCAAGTATGCATGGCAAACTATGATGAACCAACTCACTGATAAGCTTCATGTAGACAGCTCTGGAACTGGTCAACTGATTAAGTAAATGGTATCTGTAATAGTACGAGCAATGGTAATGGTAACAGTCATGATAAGAATATGAATACTACCGATCAACGATAATATATGAACATGAACAACAGTCATGAAACTTGCTTAGAAAGCAATAGCACCACATTCAAAGCTCGCAGAATTAACCATCCATCTAATGCATCATTAGAATGCATGACAAGGAAAGCAACCACTTATGCATGCAAGACTGACTAAAGGCCTATTTATCCTTTAGTTAAAGCCACAAATACAACTTGAAAGCAGGTGCTCCATCCTTCAGTTGCAACCGCAAAATACATTAGTGGCAGACAAGATGCTTCAATTGCATTTTTTCAGTTTACTTAAAATCTTTCTTGGTCATTGTACCCTTCAGCTTTCATGTATTTATATATATATAATAAGTTACTATTTTGACCATCCTGTTGGATGCACGAATGGAAAGTGCAGGATGAATACTTCTTTTCTCAATTGCCTTGTACTTTCTAGTATCTTATCTCCCAAGCATCTAGGCTCAAATCCAAACCATCATAGGTAACAAACCCATAACCAGAGTAAATTCAAGTAAAATGTTCTTGAGACCAACCCTCTATGCTCACCCCATTTTTTTGCATTTAGATTAAAAATATTATAGTCTAAGAATCCATAGATTTAATCATTGTTCATCTGATAGACCTTTCCAGCCTTGGCCAATCATTGGGGATCCATTAGTTCTCCCAACAACTATACCTTCACAGGAATAAAAGGTAAAAAAGTGGCATTTGTTAATAAGCCAACAAACATAAAGCAACAATTGGTTATGAACTTATTATTAACACATGATTGGCAAGACAAATGCCACTCAATAACAATCGTATGTTATATTATTGTTATTTATTCTCTAATAATCCACAAGTCAAGTCAGTAGGTCATTTGTGTAAACTGCTATCTTCCATAAGCAATCAAATTGAATGGCGATTTATATGCACCAATCCCATTCATATTCAAGCCCATGCCTGACTCCACATGTCAATGCTTGAGAAGAAAAAGAAGATTTCTACATGCATCTGCAAGCGTTAAGAGTTGCTATTATTGTAATTCTAGTATATGCTAAAGACATTATTAGAGCAGGGTCAATGAAGCAGAGGACTGCTTATTTCTTCCAAATGATTAATATCATTCTACCAAAATGTAAGCAAATTTTATGACATGGGATGTTAGGCACTTAATATAAACAAACACTTTTAATAAATGTAAAACATTTTGAACCAAACCCATTTTAAACCATCCCCAGACTTCAATAACATTATTGACAAAGCCACATTTTCCCATCATATATAGCAAATTCAACAACTTCTTCAAGAATTAAGGTCACTACAATAATAATCTACACTCAAACTAATATTAAATTGTTAAACTACTACTCAAGAAACTAACCAGAAGCATTGTCATTATGAGCAAAACATTGGCATTCTAATAGTAAAATTGAACAATGTGACTGATCAAAATTCTTTCTTATCGAACAATTACATACCCGATATTCAGAGGACTACTTCCACCAAATCCAGGTATCAAATCATCAAAACCATTGGCATTCTTCACCGATCCATTCCGGCTCGCGCTCTTCGATTTTGCACCCAAATTACCAAACAAATCATCAATGGGAGCACTCTGCATCGACATTGAAGCAAACGACGCAAACACATCATCATTATTCGGAGCCGAAGCAGAGCTCTTCGAGCCAGGCATTCCACCAAACACATCATCAACACCATAAATAGGCACCGTCGAAGGCTTCCCATTCGAATTATTCGAAAATATCGAATCGTAATCGAACGAATTAGATTGGTTTGTGGATTTACCAGGTCCCCCGAATAACAAATCATCAAACCCACCAAAATTCTGCGTTTTGGAATCGCCGTTGGATTGAAAGATTCCATTTTGATCATCGAGGAAAGACCCAAAAGCAGAATTTGAATGCAGGGAAGATCTGGACGAAGAGGAAGAGGGTTTGGGGTTTTGACCAGAATTGAATCCGAAATTCTGGGTCTGGGGATTGATTGAACTTGTGGGTTGTTTCGAAGCGGCCATTGGAGCAGCTTTTCCTTGAGGCTTCAATCCAAACCGCTCGGTTAAGACACCAAATTCGTCCATACTTGTTGTTTTTTGTGAATCAAAGCTTCTGAATTGG
Source organism: Castanea sativa (assembly GCF_040712315.1). Taxonomy (NCBI): domain Eukaryota; kingdom Viridiplantae; phylum Streptophyta; class Magnoliopsida; order Fagales; family Fagaceae; genus Castanea; species Castanea sativa. Next base: position 28,267,987 of record NC_134024.1, on the reverse strand, counting down.
AATCTATTGGATTGTAAAGATGTGTATTTCACAAGAATTTGAAAAATGCCAAATGGGTTGTGTTAATAAGCATGTGTTTGTGTTTGTATGTGTGTATAAACGTGAAATTTCACAAAAATAGAAAATGGGTGTGGTTTAGTTTTGTTTGTTTGTGTGTGAAATGGGAAAGTTGGATCTGAAAGAAGATTGATCCTGATGAATTGGCGGGAATGAGAATTGGGTGACGAAGAAAGATATCAGATAGGGAAAGATGGTTTCTTTCAAGGGGAAATTCGATCAAAGATCGCTCTCTCTCTCTCTCTCTCTCTCTCTCTCTCTCTCTCTCTATCTCTTTGTCCTAAGTCTCCGTTTCTTGGTCTTTGTCTATGGCTTTCTTTTTCTCTCTGTTTCTTTGTTTTCTCTGTTGTGCGAAGGAAGCTGGGTAAACGTGGAGGCTATTCTACAGCGATGAGTGGTTTGCCACAATATGTGGCACACCTTCGCAACTTTCTATTACTATAATTCCTTTGTTGTCTCTGACATGTAAATTATTTTCTTTGTCGGTGACAATTGGTCTCTCTCTCTTCAATTTCTATCACACTTTCACATTCACCTATATGAATCATTGAATTAACTGTAAGTCAGCTCAAAAAAAAAAAATTTAAGTCTTTTTTTCTCCAAAAAAAAAAAAAGTTGGTTAAAAATTTAAAATTGTGAATGTGGATGTATTAGTTAAATCTTGAAAGAACATAAACGTCATTACGAAGGCAAAGCCAAAAATTAGCCTAAGTACAATTTTTTTAAATATTTGATGGAACATCTTTCATCTAAATCAATAAATTAGGATATAAATTTGTGACGAAGCTAAAATTATAACATTTTATTACACACTCTTTATTACTCTCCCCTGCACGGTTCCTATAAAATAGTGTTTTTAAAATATTATTTTAGTTATAATTATGAAATAATAATTTTAAAGAAAAACTTTTCCTCCAAACTAGTTTGAAAAGAAAACTTTCAATTTCTCTTATGTTGTAAATTTTATATGTTCGTATTTTACCTTTTATGCTTACAAAATTTTAAGAAGATCAAAAATTAATTGCTATGTTATCACTTAAATGTTTAAATTTCAAGTTTTTATGGTCTAAAATTATGTATAAAAAATAGGTTTATTGATTGAGTAGTAAATAATATTAGATTTGAACGAAATTTGACATATATGTTAAAAACATAAAGAATATGTAATATAACTATTAAATTTTTAAAATTCACACCTAATAAAAACGTATGTAAATAGTTTGAAGAGTCCTTGTTCCAATTTTAGTTATACTAGTAAAATGTAGAAACCAATATTGCAACCCAACATCTGTTAAGGTTGGGTCAGCAAAATGCTTCGTTCCAGAAGGGGAAAAAAAGCTTTCATAGACTATTTAAGCTTTTTTTAATAAATTATTATAATTCGTACGAATATACTTAAATTATATTTCTAATTTCTAATTTCATCAAAGCTAATTCTTAATATTCCAAAATAAATCAAACTAAAAAAATTAATATAAAGGTTATAAAATAATATGTATCTTGGGTCAAACTGAGTAAGATGAATTGAAAAAAATTATCAACTCAAACTCAATTCAACTCGAGACTTTAAATAAAATTTTAATCCAACCGATTGCGTTGGGTTGGGATGATTTCATAAAAAAAAAAAAAGGGTTGGCTACACGCATTGCCTGACATTTCCTTACCTCAAGAGATCTATATTTTTAATGATAAAATTAAAAGCTAATTTAATATTGGTGACTGAGTAATACTACTTGTCTAGTCAGACCAAAAAAAGAAAGGAAATGTCAAGCGGTAGTGGTAGCAAGTTGGATATTACATATGCATATAGTGGTGGGTGACCAAAAGATTCATGTTTGGAAAGCAGTGGACCCTTTTAAGCCAATACATCTGTGCAACATTAGCTGTGCAATAAGGCTGCTGGATCTACGTCTTACCTAACCAATAGCGACGTTAAGTGGGTTTCACTCATTTGAGATTCCATGCTTGTCTTGCCTGTGGTGGTGGTGGAGTGGGAAGAAATAGCCAAATAGGCTTGAGTCTCACATTTTATGTTCTTATAGCTTTTAATGCATATGCATTTAATAAGAGAATTAATATTATTTATCAATCTTAATTACTTTTGATTTAGCAAGATTTTTGGTTAAGTGATGAAATCTTAGGTTTGAAACCACTTAGTAGCGTCTTTTGGCCACTCCTAAAGAATTCTTCCTTGTTATAACTTAGTGTTTGTGAGAAGGTGAGATTACATACACCTATGGAAATAATTAGAAACTCAAATAAGTCTAAATACCAAGGAAGACAATACTGTACCAGAGGCTGTACCGGTTTAGCCAGTAGTACGATATATTTCGGGTACCGGTCAATACCGGTGTATCGTTTTGGGTTTACCATTATACATATAAGATCCTATATATGCTGAATTTAAATCATATTTCTTTAAGTATATATAGGCCCAATTCATCATTATCTTTATCATTCTACAATGGTCTAATCCATTACAAATAAATCTAAATTATCTAATCATTATATTAAAAAATTTAATAAAAAAAACTTCAAACAAGTGTAAAAGGTCAAAGGTTTAGAACGGGCTTTTATAAGTGATGATAAAGAGAGGTATTTTCAGGTAGGCGCTCAGCTGCCTCCTAAGGAGAAGGAAGAATTGATGAAGTTCCTTAAGGAAAACATTGATGTTTATGCTTGGAATGCTTACGAGGCTCCTGGGGTCGATCCGAGCTTCATTTGTCATAATTTAAATGTCAATTTCGTCGTCGTACCAAGGAAGCAACCACCTCTGCGATCCTCTAAGGAACATTTTGAAGCTGTCAAGGAAGAAGTAATCAAGCTCAAGAAGGCAAGAGCTATCAAGGAGGTATTTTGTCTTGATTGGTTGGCCAACACAGTGGTGGTTAAAAAGAAGAATGGAAAATGGCGGGTATGTGTAGACTTTACTGATTTGAATAAAGCATGTCCCAAAGATCATTTTCCCATGCCTCGCATTGATCAATTGGTGGATGCCACGGTTGGGCATCCTCGGATGAGTTTTCTAGATGATTTTCAAGGTTACTACCAAATACTTTTGGCTTTGGACGATCAGGAGAAAATAGCTTTCGTCACCCCTACAGGAAACTATCATTACAAGGTAATGCCTTTTGGTTTGAAGAATGCGGGGGCTACCTACCAAAGGATGATGACCAGGATTTTCGAATCACAGCTGGGGAAGAGTATTGAAGTTTATGTGGATGACATGGTGGTAAAGAGTAAGGTGGTGTCCGAGCATGTTGGGAATCTTGGAAACATCTTCGAGATATTAAGGAAACATAAGTTACGTCTAAATTCTTCCAAATGCTCTTTTGGTGTGGGGTTTGGTAAATTTCTAGGTTTTATGGTTACACATCATGGAATTCAAGTCAATCCTGATCAAGTTAAGGCGATTAACAGCTTGCAGCCACCTCACAATCCTAAAGAAGTTCAAAAATTGACGGGAATGATGGCTGCCTTAAACTGGTTTATCTCTCAGTCCGCAGACAGATTTAAGCCTTTCTTCCAACTGCTGAATAAATGGAAAGGATTCGAGTGGACTGAGGAGCGTGCTTTAGCTTTTCAACAGCTTAAAGAATATCTCTCTCAGCCACCTATTATGTCCAGGCCCCAAGTGGATGAAGTGTTATTTGCTTACATTGCTATGACTTCCCATACTGTTAGTTTAATGCTAATAAAGGTTGACAATGGTGTTCAAAGGCCAGTCTATTACGCTAGAAAATCATTGCATGAAGTTGAGATTTGTTAGTTACCACTGGAAAAAGCTATTTTGGCAGTGGTGCATGCCACACGCAAGCTTCTCCACTATTTCCAGTCCCACATAGTTGTAGTCTTAAACCAACTCCCACTTAGGTCTCTACTTCGGAGTGTTGATTGAATGGGAAGGATTGCCAAGTGGGGAACAATTCTAGGGGCTTTTGATATCAAGTATATGCCACGCACCTCTGTAAAAGGCTAGGTCCTCACTAACTTGGTGGCCGAATTCGCGGAGCCCTCGTTAGAAGAAAATATGAAGAAGTCAGACATGAATGAAAAATCAGTTGGCATGATTTCCAGGAAAGAATCTCTATCGTGGATGGTGTGGAAAATCAAAGAGGATCAAGAGTGGGGATGGCTATAATATCTCCAGATAAGATCGTTGTTGAGAAATCTTTGAGAATGAGTTTCTTGGCCACAAATAATGAAGCCAAGTATGAAGCTCTACTAGTAGGAATGGCCATGGTTCGGAAAATGGGAGGGAAAAATGTGGAGATGTTCTCAAATTCAAGATTGGTTGTAAGCCAGGTGGAAGGGGAGTTAAAGCCAGAGATCCGAGGATGAAGGAGTATTTAAGTCAGGTTAAACGTTTGCAATCAAATTTCGAATCTTTTACTTTAGTGCAGATCTCTAGAAACAGAAATACTCATGCTAATTCTCTAGCCACCCTGGCCACTTCCACGGCACAGAGTTTACCTTGGGTTATTTTAGTGGAAGATTTGTGTGTGCCTACTAAGATGAATGTGGATATAGTCCGTGTTCATCAGATCAAGGTGAGACCTAGCTGGATGGACCCTGTTGTGCTATATCTTAAAGAGAATATCTTACCTAAGGAAAAATCCAAGGCTGACAAAGTACGTAGGAAGACTCCTCGGTTTTGGCTATCCGAGGATCAAAAGCTATACAAGCGCTCTTTTTCTGGACCATACCTACTGTGTATACACCCTGAAGCAACAGAGGTACTTCTAGAAGAATTACATGAGGGAATTTGTAGAAGTCATACAAAGGGTAGATCCTTATCTCATAGAGCCCTTACCCAAGGATACTGGTGGCCCAATATGCAGAAACAAGCATTGGAGTATGTAAAGAAATGTGATCAGTGTCAGAGGTTTGCTCCCAACATTCATCAACTAGGGGGCGTCCTCAATCCTTTATCTTGTCCTTGGCCTTTCGCTCAATGGGCCTGAATATTGTAAAACCCTTCCCTAAGGCAGCAGGGAATAGGAGACAGTTACTGGTCGGCACAGATTACTTCACTAAATGGGTTGAAGTCGAGCCACTGTCAAATATCAGGGACTTGGACGCAAGAAGATTTGTTTAGAAAAATATTGTCACCTGATTCGGAATTCCTCATACCCTTATCTCGGATAATGGTGTTCAGTTTGATAATAAGGCCTTCAGAAGATATTTTGCGATTTAGGTATTATGAACAGATATTCCACCCCGGCTTATCCATAGGGGAATGGACAGGCCGAGACTGTTAATAAAGTAATAGTTAATGGGATTAAGAAAAAATTAGATGATGCTAAAGGAAAATGGGTGGAAGAGCTACCACACATCCTATGGACCTACAGGACTACACCTCGCAAGTCCACAAGAGAGACCCCCTTTTCAATGACTTATGGGGCTGAGGCGGTAATTCCTCTCGACACAGGTTTCCCAACACTGAGGACGAGCTCTTTTAATCCCAGCAATAATGAGGGGTTGTTATAAAGGAGTTTGGATTTGGTTGAAGAACGAAGGAAAAGTGTCATGGTTCAACTAGCATATTATCAGCACAAGCATAAACAGGGTTATGATTCGAACGTGAAGTTAAGACCACTAGCGCCAAGGGGTTTAGTGTTAAGGAAGGTTTTGGGTACTGTAAAAAAATTCAACTTAGGGAAAATTAAAGTCAAACTAGGGCCATATCACATCACCTCAGTAGCTGGAATAGGGGCTTATTATCTTGAAAACCTGGATGAAAATATTGTACCACGTCCCTGGAATGTAAATAACCTGTGAAAGTATTATTATTAATGAAAATATTTTCTGTTATATATAGTCTATTACTTCATGCGTTACATTCATTAGTTCTATAAGAATCAAACAGAATCTTGGTTATGCCTAGCTCCTCGGATCACATACCTTGGAAAAATTGATATCTTCCATTATTTTTCTAAGTATCAAACAGAACCTTGGTTATGCCTAGCTCCTTGGACCACATACTTTGGGAAAATTGAAATCTTCAATTATTTATCTAAGAATCAAATAAAACATTGGTTATGCCTAGCTCCTCGAACCACATACCTTGGAAAAATTGATATCTTCCATTATTTCTCTAAGTATGAAACAGAACATTGGTTATGCCTGGCTCCTCGAACCACATACCTTGGAAAAATTGATATCTTCAATTCTTTCTCTAAGATTCAAACAAAACCTTGGTTATGCCTGGTTCCTTAGACCACATACGTTGGGAAAATTGATATCTTCCATTATTTCTCTAAGTATCAAAACTAAACCTTGGTTATGCTTGGTTCCTCGAACCACATACCTTGGAAAAATTGATATATGCTACTATTTTTCTAAGTGTGGAAATTGATTTGGTCACATTTGGCTCCTCGAACCATGGTGATCTAAACAAACTGAGATTCATGAGCATCACTTAAAGCATTTGTATGCATATTGAATATATATCTGATGCTTGGTCAGTATGATTACTTCCTCAAAATCCTTAGGCTTATGGGGAATGATGGGGATGATAACTTTGTTATGATGTATGGATTATTAAGCTAAAAGGGTGTTTTACTGATATTATGAACTTAGTAATGTTTGTCTTAGTATTATTATTTATGTCTCATCATCCTACTAAATGAGTACTAAGGAAAATAGAAATTATACAAGGAAAGGATACAAGCATAAACACCATGAATAAAGGACTTGCAATTCTCATTAATTTGAGTCTTGCAAAGAGGCAATTTGCTTACAAAAGATCCACTTACATACAGTGGCAAAATACCATCACCAAAAGAAAAAAAAAATATAGACAAAGAACAAATTACAAAAGAAAATAAAAATGGCCTCGAAAGGAGCTAAACTTTGGTTGCAAGAGCAGGGTCTTTTTTGGCTGGAGGAGAAGGGTCTTCTTTTTTGTTTGATTGAGAGGTATTAGTATCTTTGACCGTGGGATTAACCTCTTTGGATTTGGCCTCTACCTCCTTCACTTTGGCCGCATCATCTTTGGCTTTAGTAGAATCCTTGGCCTTAGCAGCATCTTCGGCCTTGGAGGGGGGCTTGGCCTCCTTGCCCTTGCCTTTATCCTTGCCAGACTTGCCCTTTTGGCCTTTATCACTAATTTGGATGGATCCTTTGGAAGCTTCAAGGAGAGGAGGAAGACCCTGCGCAGCCAAGGGCTGCTCAAAAGATTCTGGAGCAGTGGCAGGAGAAGTGTAGGGGCAACTGGGATTCCACAAATATCGAGATGGTAGTACACTTTCCCAAGTTGTTTCCATTCTGAGAAAGCAAGGACTCCTGCAAGGTCGAAGGCTTTCTCCCAAGTTTCCTTGCAGTAATCCCTACATACCTCGGCCAACTCCTCAGCTAGCCGGAATTCCATGGGATGGCGGTGCCATCCAGCTCTAATCGAGGAGCCCAAACACGTTGCAAGTGCACCTCGGTTGCAGTCTGATCTTCCCTGTTGTCCGTAGGGAGGACCCATTTATCTTTAGCCATTTTTTTCTGTTTGGCCCCCTTCGGAGGGACCACTTCTCCTTCCTCCAGTTCCTGTTCCTTCCTTTTCTTCTTCAGGTTTTCCATAAGAAGCAAACCAGTTGTGGTTATAGGAGAAGGATGGTTAGGTGGAAGGGTGAGTGGCACTTGGGATTTAGGGGTCTCTTTGGATGATGACCCTTTATGCCTTGCAGCTATGATATCCTTCAAACCTTTCCTCGGATTTAGAGTCATTAATTCTTCCTCTTCTTCACTATTTACCTTAGCAATTATCAACAGAGGGCAATAGGCTGCTGATTTATCAACCTCACTCTTGGAATCTAAGAGGTTAATGGGATTGATTCGTTCCTTTTCTTCTCTCTCGAATTAGAATCGGTCTATTTCCTCCTTGAGAGACAACTGTGAGGAGGTAGATTCCTCCCTGGAAGTTGCTACTTCGGGATGTGCAGGAAGGAGAATTGCTGCTATTGGGCATATGAGAAGAAAGGGAGGAAACTCGTCGGGCAGGTCTGCTTGGGCAAGAAATCTTGCTTTAGAGACGTCTATTCTTCGACTCCTAGGGTCACCCGCTGTGATTGCATTAGACACGTCTTGGAAAATGACCAATATTGGCTCAAATCCCAAGATGAGATGGACTGCCCTCAGTTGCCCATCTTCACTCACGAACACCTCTGACCTTCAACTGCCCATCTTCACTCACGAACACCTTTATTGAGGTCTTTGATGTTGGTTAGGCTTAAGTGAGGCGCTACGTGTTGTTTGTCTGAAAAAAACATCTAAGCAGCAAATCACGGTCAGGCCAACAAATTCTGTCATCAAAGGGAAATATATGTAAAACAAAAAATGAACGACAAAACTAAGAGAACTAAATCCCGTGCCAAGGGGCCTAATCCTATGGAATCACACCTGGTGTTCCCTCTCGAATTGGGCAGTAAAAACCTTCGTGCCACTCTTGGGAGGCTATTAGATAGTCGTCTTTCATGCCTTTGTTAGACTTGGGAGGACACGATATTAGCCTAACAATGTTGGAACTAGACTTGAGGTAATATCTGAAGTCAGCAAGTGAGTGACACTCATACATATAGACAACGTCGTGCCATGTAAGTCTCAAACCCATCTGCTCATTGAAAGCATTGACGCTACCTAAAATTCTAAATACGTTGGGCGCACATTGGTAAGGGCATAACCTATGGTTATACAGGTAGTCTCGAGTTACGTTGCTCATAGGAAGCGTCATTCCTCCTTCTATGAATGCGATCATAAGAATAACGACCTCCCCTTCTTTCCTATCGATAAGTATTTGATCTGGGGCACAATACCTCAAACCCACTCCCTAGGGAATGTGATATTTAGCTTTAAAGCCCTCTATAGCAGCAGGAGTGTCTACTAGGTCTTTGAATATACCAATTTGAACAAAGTAAAACTAAGATTTTGAAAAAAGGGCAAGGATTAGGAGGTTGAGAAGAGTGGCCGAGGAGAAAAGAACCTAGGAGCGTGAAAACTTACAGGAGAAAGAATGGATGACTCTTCAAGAACTTCTTGAGAGTTAGGAAAATGAAGGATTCTTAAGGGCTAACCAGTTTATGAGGTAAAGGAAAGAAAATGTGATCTCCTAGGCGTTTTATATGAGAGACGGGATTGAGGGGGAGTTATCTCGCTCAAAATTCAAGGAGAAATTCTGACCGTAGGATCTACATTACACTGTTGAATGTGGAGGATAAGTCGTCGCCTGGAGCATTTAATGAGGCATCACAGGCCTCGAAGGGTCAGAAGCAGTTACAAGAGTGGGAAACGCCATTCTCACGTGTTGAAATTGAGGAAGCATGTGGAAGCCGTTGCGCTAGATCAAAATCCTGATTTTCTCCTCGGATGGGAGAGAAAAACGGAGTTTTGAGGGGCTATTGTGGGGATAAAATGCCCAAGATGCATTTTTGGGCCATGGGCTTTATCCGAGGACGTTTACCTATTCGAGGATGGATTGACAGTGATAAAGATGTCAGACCTAGAGACCTACGAGCAAGTTGTGATAGAAGAAGCCAAGGGAAGTAATCCGAGGAGGGATATCTCCTCGGCTAAGTGAAGTAATGATTAGATGGTGCGTCACGTTGTCCAGGATGATCTTCTAGGAGGACTTGTGGACTTGGATATGTTTCATGGGGGCATGGAGAGCAGGAACAGTTGAGAAATATCTAAGAGAAAGCTGCTACCACCAAATTGAATGCTTTGTACCTAAGTCTCTGGCCGCATTAATGAGGAAGTGATATCTAAACAGTGATTTTCAGCCTTACAACTATTACCTAAAGACTTCTGGAAGGTGTTGATGGAACAAGTATCAACGTTAGCAATTTAGACCTGCACGTGGAGAGCAAAAATGGGATGAAGTAGGAAGTATAAGAGGGAAGAAGGTCCCAGAGAAAAGGGGATAGAGAGAGAGGAAGAGAAAGTACTGTAGACTGATTATCTGTACTCAATCTTTAAGAAATAAGAAATATAAGAATCTACTCCTCTGTTTGAGTCCAAAGACAACTTTCTTCATACAAACTAATTCATCCTTATCATGTTGAATTTTTGGGCCATTGTTGTTACCATTCAAGCTCATTAGAAACAAGATTTCTAACCTACTCTCTATAAAATTTATTGTATTAAGCTCTTTGGGCCTATACCCTTCCTTTTGTTGGGCTTAGGTACAGATTGCGACCTTACAAATATAATTTCCATCATTTTGATACAATTAATTTTGTTAATATTTATTATATTTATCAAATTAGTTATTAAAATTCAATCATTATGAAAATCCATTGAAATTGCATAGTTACTTTTGAACATGATATGAGCGCTAAACTTTTTATTGAAATTTGTATTTGAGCTGACGAGGAATTTCGGAATTCCAAAATAACGTGTATTAGTTTTTTTTTTTTTTTAAATATATATATATATATATATATATATATATATATATATATATATATATATAAAAGATAGAATTCTACTATAACTTAATCTAAGTGTATATGTGTGTGAAACTTCCTCCTAGAGACTTGAACCTCGGCTCTTGCCCCCATACCCCACAAGTACTTATACTTGTGAAGTGATCATCGCACCAAAGGTGTGCGGTGGTGTATTAGTTTTAAAGGGGTTAAAACTTGAAAGTAATCTAAACTTGGAGGGACACGACATAAAATTAAAATGAATTAACTTAAGTTTTTATTAAGCTTATACTTTAATCATTTAGTACCCGTTTGGGTACAACTGAAATGCAGTGCGTCTGTGTTTCAACGTTTTTTTTTTTTACCAACGCTTCGTGCACTATTTATGAGACATAAACAGTGCATTAAGGTAAATGAACAGTATTTTGTGAGTGTGAACAGTAACAAGAAATTTTTTATTTTTTTTATTTTCAATTTTCAGCAAAATAAACGGTATCCAAACACACCCTTAGTATAAATAAGATTATTAGGTGAAAGTTTCTATATTTCCAAGACATATTAATTATTAATACAAAGGAGTGAATGACACTCATGAAATGATAAGTTGTTGCGACAATAATGTCTCTTTTTCTATATAGAAAATTTTATAGACACAAAAATTTTGACAACATTTTTTATAATTGTTAATAGGAGGTATAAAAATGATTTCAATGGTAGATCTAAATGAGACTAATAAAAAGTTATTAATTCAACTGTTGTGAAAAATATTGTGAAATTTTGTGTACTTAGTGTTGGAGCATTTTATTATTGATTAATTAAAAATGAATACATATCACAACATAAATGTAAAGATGTGGAAGTGAATATAGAAGATGAAGAGTAAGTGAAAATGTGTAATCCCATATTAAAAAAAGAGAGACTATTTTATTTTTTTTAATTGTGGTGATTAATAGGTTAATATGAATTAACTTAGATATTGGACTAGATATATGCTTGAACCTTAAGAGAGCAAGTGTCGCGCTTCAATCCAAAGGAAAGGAAATGAAAGCAAAGGTCCTCTTCTACTTGAGTCTTCTCAAAGTCGCCTACGTCCTTACTAACAAGAACCCATCAAAGGTTTCTACCGATAAGATAAGTGAGGAAGAATTTAGTTTTCATAAAGAAAAAATAGATAATTATACAAAAGATGAATATAATTGTTGCTCTTATCTTTTGAATTGTCTTGCCGATTTCTATGATTATTATGATACAACTTAAAATTATGCCAAAAAAATTTGGAAAGCTTTCCAAGCAAGTATGATACCGAGGAGGCTAGTGCAAAGAAGTATGCTGCTAGTAGATTTTTTTCGTTACCAAGTGGTGGATGGAAATACGGTGGTGGATCAAGTACAAGACTTCCAAACGATTGTGGCAGAATTGATATCCGAAGGCATAAAGATTGGAGACAATTTGGTGGTAGTTGGCATAATTGATAAACCACCACAATTTTGGAGGGAGTTCCAAAAGACTTTGCGGCACACACAAAAAAAGAGACATCCTTGGAGACTTTGATCACACGCATTTATGTGGAGGAGGAGGCTAGAGAACAAGATACACTCATGACACAAGAGAGCAATGGTAATTCCATCACAAAGGTAAACCTTATTTCAGCCAATAATAATATGCCCAAATATCATTTTCCTAGAAATGGTCAATTGAAGCCTAAAAAAAGAGTTTTCAAAAATAATAATAGACCTCAAGGAAGGGGAAACCCGAATAAATATACAATAAGAACCAAGGACCCCATTCACAAGATTAAATTAATAGATCATGTTTTGTCTGTGGCAAGAGTGAGCATATTGCTTGATTTTGGAAATTTAGGAAAAGTGAATCTGTCCTGAAGGCTAACATATGGTGCAATATGTTGAAGGGTGGTGGGCAAATTCTGGTGCTAATAGGCATGTCTACTATGACAAAAATTGGTTTAAGTTGTACACTCCTTTTGAAGAAGAAAAAACTATTATGTTTGGTGACTCTAGCAAAACCAAGGTTCTTGGGAGTGGTGAGATTAATTTGAAATTCACTTTTGGACGTGTACTAACATTAAAATATATACTTTACATTCTGTCCATGAGGAAGAATTTGATGTCAAGTTTTTTGCTTAAGAAAGACGACTTCATGCAAACTATGGAATTTGATAACTATGTAATCACTAAAAAATGATTATTTGTGGGCAAGGGTTATGCTTATGATGGAATGTTTAAATTGAATGTTAAGAATAATAAAACATCTACCAGTTCAGCTTATGTGCTTTCTTCTATTAATTTTTGGTATATTAGTTTGTGTCATATAAACAGTAGATATGTGGGAATCATGAGTAGTTTAGGATTAATTTCAAGACTATCAAAAATTTTTGAAAAATGTGAAACTTGTAGTCAAGCTAAGATTTACAAAAAGGCCTCATAAAAGTGTTGTAAGAAATACCGAATGGCTTGAGTTGATTCACTTTGATTTATGTGAATTTGAGGGAATTTTAACTCGTGGGAGAAATAGATATACTATCACTTTTATTGATGATTTCTCACAATATACAACTATTTATTTGTTGAAAAATAAAAGTGATTCTTTTGAAAAATTTTCAAGATTTATTAAAAGAAGTTGAAAATCAATTCAGTAGAAAAATAAAAAGAATAAGAAATGATAAAGGCCGTGAGTATGAATCAAGTGCATTCAACTCATTTGTTCAGTCTTTGAGAATTATCCATAAACTATTGCACCATATTCACCTACTTCTAATGGTGTGGTTGAAAAAATAAAACTTTAATTGAGTTAACAAATGCTATGTTAATTGAATATAGTGCACATTTACATATTTAGGGAGAAACTATTTTAATAGCATGTCATGTTTTGAATAGGATGTAACATAAAAAGTCATATACCACACATTTTGAGATGTGGATAAGACATAAGCCAAATTTGAGATATTTGAGAGTAGAAGGTTGTCTTGCGGCTTATTGACCCTAAAATACCTAAATTAGGTATAAGAGCTGCTACTTGTGCTTTTCTTGGTTATGCGATTAATAGTGCAGCCTATAGATTTTTTGTTCTTGAAAGCAAAATAATTTTTGAATCTAGTGATGCAATTTTTCATGAAGAAAATTTTCCCTTTAAATTGAAAAATAGTGGGGGTGAAGAAAATATTTTGTCACAACCTAGTTCTTCTACTTCTCATTTACAAAATCAAGAAAATTTTGAAATGGAACCTAGGAGTAAAAGAGCTAGAGTTGAAAAGGATTTTGGTCTTGATTATTATGTTTTTAATATTGAGGAAAATCCCCAAAATTTAAAAGAGAATTTAACATCACTTGATGCTATATTTTGGAAAGAGTCAGTAAATGATGAGATGGAATCTCTAATTTCTAATAGAATTTGGAAATTAGTAGATCTTCCACCGGGTTGTAAGACTATAGGTTGTAAATGGGTCTTTAGAAAAAAGTTGAAAGCTGATAGATCAATAAATGAGTTTAAAGCTAGACTTATTGCAAAAAGTTTTAAACAAAAAGCTGATCTTGATTTCTTTGATACTTTTTCTCCGGTAACAAGAATTACATTTCTTAAATTGTTAATTGCTATTGCCGCAATTTTTTATTTGAAAATTCATCAAATGGATGTAAAAACTGTTTTTCTAAATGGGGACCTAGAGAAAGAGATTTATATGGATCAACCCGAAGGCTTTGTAGAGTCTGGACAAGAAAGCAATGTATGTAAGCTAACTAAATCCCTATATGGTTAAAGCAAGCACCTAAGCAGTGGCATGAAAAGTTTGATTCCTGCATGATTGATAATGATTATAAATCAAATAAATGTGATGAATGTATTTATTCAAAATCATGGAATAATTTACATGTTATTATTAGCCTCTTTGTGGATAATATGTTGATTTTTGGCTCAAATATACATGTCATAATTGAGACAAAAAATATGTTTAAAAGCTATTTTGATATGAAAGATCTTGGTGAGGCTAGTTTTATTTTGGGCATGAAAATTACAAAAACATGTGATGGAATATTTCCTGATCAATCACATTATGTTGAGAAAATATAATTTTTATGATCACAAAAGTATAGCTACTCCTTTTGATTCTAGTGTTCATTCATTTCCTGTGAATAATAATAATGAGATTTTTAATCAAAAGGATTATGCTAGTATCATTAGTAGTTTGCGTTATACTACTGATTGTACTAGACCTAACATTGCATATGCAGTAGGAGTGTTAAGCAGATTTACCAGCAAACCTAGTAAAGATCATTGGCTAGCTATTGAACGAGTCATGAGATATTTAATTAGTGCCAAAATCTATGGCTTATTTTTTAAAAAGTACCCTGCTATAATTGAAGCTTTTAGTGATGCCAATTGGAATACTTTGTCAGGTGATTCTCTCTCTACCACTAGTTAAATGTTTACCTTATGTAGTGGTGCTATTTGTTGGAAATCTAAAAAGCAAACAATAATTGCTAAGTTAATAATGGAAGTTGAATTAATAGCATTAGTTTCAGCTAGTGAAGAGGAAAATTGGCTTCGAGATTTGTTATATAAAATTCCACTTTGGGAAAAGCCAATTCTACCTATATTAATTCATTGTGATAGCACTGTCGCAATTGGTAGAGTTAAAAACCGTTACTACAACAGTAAATCCAGACCTATAAGAAAAAAACACAGTACCACGCGATCTTATTTGAGTAGTGGCATCATAATTGTGGATTATATTAAATCTAATGGTAATCTTATAGATCCATTTACCAAGGCCTTGGCAAAAGATAGGGTCTAGAATACATCGAGGGGGATGAGACTAAAGTCCATAGAATCATGACTCATATATGAGAATAACCAACAAGGACTAGAGATCCTGAGAATTGAGTTCAATGGGAAAAACGAACCATACGATGGTCGTAAGAAATGCACTATTTATTTTGTAAATAATTTTTTAATTGTTCAACCCTATTATGTAAGTTCATTTATCCTGTAATGTTGAAAGGTTGAGTAAAAAACTCTTAAATTTGTAGCTCATATGAGTGGGGTGTCAAAATTACAGAAGCACCCTTGACAAAATTTCACCTATGTGAGTGTGGGGGTGAGGCCACTCCTTATGAGATTTGGACTTAATCTCAAATACACTCATGAAACTAGAATCAGTAAAGTGCTAGCTATAAAAGCACATGTCTACACTTGGGTTGTTATATGTAAGTAGTGATGCTTAATTTCCCCAAAACAGTTCTAGTTCAAGTTGGTAATCACTACGACTCTGGAGTTGAGATCGCTATTTTACTAAGTGAAGGTTCAATATAGAGTAATAGAGCACACCTTCATGATGTATAGTGATCCATCTTTGCCTGGTAATATCTTTTTAATAAAAAAAAATTTAATATTAAAATGAGTGGGGGATTGTTGGAGTATTTTAATATTAATTAATTAAAATGAATAAATATCGCAACATATAAATGTAAAAATGTGAGAGTGAATATAGAAGATGAGGAGTTAATGAAAATATTTAATCTCACATTGAAAAAGAGAGAGACTATTTTATTCTTTTTAATTGTGGTAATTAATGAGCTAATATGAATTGACTTAGATATTGGGCTAGATACGTGTGAAAGGAGGAGGTGAAGGGTGGAGGTGTCAAAACTGGAAATGAGACAGCCTCTTGGATCCTCCTACTTGACAGCCTTTTCATTTTTATTATGGAAAATAAAAAGCCATTAACCTACTTAATGAACTATTTGTTTGGGTCTTTTCATTCTTCAGAAACTCCTTATCTCACCATTAATTGTGTAACTCCAGCTCATCAGATTATTATCCAACAATTAATCTTGTAACTCCCACTACATAAAAATAATTGACATAATTAATTAGATTAATTTGGATAGTAATTTCGTGAAGCCCATTGAGCCTATAAATAGACTCATTCAGACCCAATCCAAGTTATTGTAATATACACTAAAAGAAAAGAAAAGAAAGGTACTTGTTAAGGAAGGGTGTTTTTCTAGTGGAGTTTTGGACTTGAACACTTTGTACAGAGGTTGTTCTAGCCATACGACACTTGTCGGACTGTTGTATCCTGGAGGAGACAAGTCAAAGAAGGTCTACACCGGTTACAAAGTTTAGCTAACCAAGGACTTGAATCTCCTTAAAGAAAGCGAGTGCTGCGCCTTAATCCAAATAGTGTTGTGTAATTTTTCTCTTTAAATTAATAATATTCAGAAGTATTATTCAATTTCTCTTTATGTTATTTCTATTATTATTGTGTTTACACCAACACTCAACATTGTTGCTCTTTTCATATATAGAAATAATAATGCGATTTGATACATAGCCATGTACGATTTTAGAATCAGGATTTAGCTCTATGAAAAAATCTGGTTACACTTCAATCATTTATTTCAGCTCTTGTACTGTTGTATAATAGGATAGCACAAATAAGATCCTCTTCAATTTAAGTCTTCTCAATTTTGTCATTTCACATTCAAAGTTTTATTTTTTAGATTTTAAAAATAATGTGACAAATTGTGAACATTTATATTTTTCAAATTTAATCCGAATTATGAAATAAATGCACTTTAATTGTAAAGAGGAGTCAGTCCACATGGGTCACCCTGTTTCTTTCTTAAAATTCTGTTATGTGACTACTTAACTAAAAATTATATTTTTATTAATGAGAAAAAAATATACTTTTCTCATTAATGAAAGTATATTTTTTTCTCATTAACATACTTGGAATTAATCCAATTATTGTCTCATTACAACTTATAGTCTTGGAATTAATCCAATTATTGTATCTAAATCTTTCACGTCACAAGATAATGCATTGATAAATAAAAGGGGTCAAGGACAAAGAGGGATACCATCTATGTTGTGAAGGTATTTGGCTAATGTTCTTTCTTCTTTTGAAGGCTAAGAATTTAACTCCTAATTTACGTACAAAGCAATATTTAATGATTATCTATTGAGCCTTTTTTACTCTAAGCATCAAGCAAACTCTTTCACAATTAGTATAACAATTAACAATCCTGTTCAGTTGAGGCTTTTGACTAACGAGAAGTTTGGGGTGTGAAATTAAAATTGCTCAATTAATCCCGGCTCTCATCCAGAAATTTTCTTTGGTTACACTATTTTAAAGAAAATAGAAAGCAAGAATTCAAAGTACTTCGTTACTGTTACTGCTGCAGGCCATCATAACAATCATGAAAATACTTTCTCAAAAAAAAAAAAAAATTCATGATAAGAGAATCAGAAAGGTCAAGGTACAACTAGTACTAAAAATAAGGCTCTTGTCCTCCCTGTGAATGAGTTTCCTAGAACTTTCCCTTGCCAAGTTTGGATTATTAATCTGAGGACATTATAATTATATTATGTGAGAATCTATATAAGGAAAAAATAAATAAAAAGAAGAATAAATTAAAATGAAATAAAAGGAGTGGATACGGATTGTTCTTTTTAAACGCGTGGAAATTTATAAACTAACAGAAAGAAAGAAATATATAATCTTGTTATTATATGTTTATTTCTTTTTTCTTTTTCTCTAATTGAATAGTACTAATGGGATAGAAAAGATTTCACTTACTTTTGGATAGAATCATGGAATACAAAATTAATTCTTTTCTTTTCTTTCAAATGACCAAATGGTTTGCATCTATTAACCCCTTTTTGTTTTGGAGATTGGAGAAGATTTTTTTTTGTTAAACTTTATTTCATTGTTTATTTGGTTATGTTTAATTTTTTAAACCCCTTTTTTTAGGTATCGAACGTCTTGAAGGGACTTTTTTAGGTAGATTTATATTTTATATAATTTAATTTGATATTTTTTTAAAACAAAATACATCAACAAAAGTAGTTTCATCCAGCGCACGTGGAACTCGTGGATTCATCTTCTATCATCTTTTTGCAAGGCAACAAGTTTAGAAAAAAAAAGAGAAAGGCAACAAGGTGGGGTCTGCAATTTCATTTTACTTGCTTCATTTCTACCCAAATTCCCTCGTTTCAAATTATATGAATTAGTGCTTTGAAAATCAAGTCCTTCCATATGTGAATCAATATGGAACCTCAATTTAAAGTCGGAAATTTAACACGTGACATTTTTTTTTTTTGGAAAGACTCAACTCCCTAGTTTTTTTTTTTTTTTTTGGGTGTGTGCAATACCCATGTCTCAGGCATCAAATATTATAGAAAATCATTTAGGAGTATCCTAAAACACTAGTTAAAGGTTTCAAACTAAAACTTCATGAATATTATAAGATTTTAAGAATTACTAAACTCACGTCTTGGGATTGTGAATCTTGTGACTTTGATAGTAAAAGTAGTAAATTTCAGAAGCTTTCAATTTTATTGTTGATTTTTAGCGACCATCCTAAACATTTCGAATTTCCAATTAGAAGACTCGAGGTTTCTTTTGGACATATCGTTTTAATTTTGGGTGTTCTGGTTAAGGAAAATGAGCAGGAAACAATGATACAACAAAAGAGTTTGATGAGCAATTCAATTACAAGATATATCAAAGTCACAAATTGCAAATAACAATTAATTTGTAAGTATCTTTTTGACCGTGTGTTTGGATTAAAAGTAGAGTGTATAAGAGGAAGGAGTGGGAAGAATTTACTTTGGGAGAGGATGTATATATATATATATATATATATATATATATATATATATATATATATATATATATATATATATATATTTTTTTTTTTTTTTTTTTTTTGAGAAAGGGAGAGATGCTTTCCCCCTCTGTTTTTGATGTTTGAAAATTAAAATGAAAAGAGGAAATGATAATATATTGTTTAATTACAATTATACATGTTCAATTTAATTCAATCTATAAGTAAATTAACATGTGATCTCAATTTATACATCGACTAGTATTTAAACCATGCTTACGTATGAGGATGATAAATTGTAATAGTGCTATTAATGTTAGTTTGGATTATAAGACATATAGGATATTAGTTCGACCAGAATATCTGGAAGAACTAAAACTTTTTTTTTTGTTTTGTAATTTTCATGATATTGGTTATATTGAATTTCTCATTACATTACTATTTATGTATTTAATATTGAAAATCATTATTAGATGGTACATATACAATATAAATTCACAATCACTGTCCGTAAAATTCTACTAAATACAGCACAAAATAAAAGAATAAATTAGTCCAATAGTATCTCCTAAATTGAATAGGGATAGGTGCTTGGATCGTTCAGCTCAATTAAAATTTGTTACATAATAGAAATATTATAAAAAATATTATAATAGAAGGTGATCCAAGAGAACTCACAAAACCAAACATGCTTTCTTGACTAAACTACAGGCAGCCAGCCGTCATAGTTTACTTCCCAGAACTCCACTCTATAATACGAGTCCAACTTGTTCTAACACCTATCTTTCAACGTTTTGAGAATATGGGCAAGTCCCTCACGTTCTCTTCCCTTCTCTTCCTCTTCTGCTTCACCAATTTTTTCATTGATTCAGCCACTTCTTCATGCCCCATAGATCTTAGCTACGTTGAAACGTTCCCATGGAACACTACAATGTGCCGTGAGGCCCGTGACCCGAATGGGACTCAATGTTGCGAGACCCTTCATAGCCTCTTTGGCATAGGACTAGCCCAACACCTCAAAGACACCTCTAGGTTCCAACTTCCTGATTTAGCTTCTTCTTCTTCTTGCCTTTCCAATCTCCAAACCAAGCTTGAAGCTTTGTCAATCCAGCCTTCTTTAGTCCCACAATGCTTAAGTGCAACAAATTTTGTTTCTAATTCTTCACAATGTGCTGGAATCATAACAATCCAAGATTGGTACCTAAGGGTTAATAGACCAACACAATTGGATTCATATTGCCAAGGAGACATGACAGGGCTGATCAGATGTGGCTCATGCTTTAATGCTGGCAAGCAAGTGAGTTCCCAGTTGGCCAATTTTGACCCAAATAGCTCACAAAAATGCTTCTACTTCACAGTCCTATATGCTGCAGGAATTGCTAATGAGTTTGGTCCCAAGGATGTCAGGACTGCTAATTGCATACTGAACATGCCATTGTCTAGCTCTGCATCAAATAAGTCAGGGGACCATTTGACTAGAACAGCTCAATTAAGGTTGATTTTTGGGTTATTGGGTGCTCTTGTTGGAGTTTTGCTTGCTTTAGGAGTGATCATCTTGTATAGGAGATGGGACAAGAAAGAGAGGCAAAATTCTGTGCATGAAGAATATGTAAGCAGTTTCAGAAGTAGTGTATTGCCCAACGCAGGTGCAAAATGGTTTCGTTTATCGGAGCTTGAACAAGCCACAGATGGATTTTCTCAGAGAAATTTGATTGGTCAAGGTGCATATGGGGTTGTGTCAAGGGAACTCTTTCAGATGGGACTTTGGTAGCGGTGAAACAAATTCTTGATTTGGAGTCAACAGGGGATGAAGACTTTTGCAATGAGGTTGAGATCATTAGCAAAATAAGGCATAGAAACATTCTTGCTCTTCGAGGTTGTTGCGATACAAGCGATAATCAGAAAGGTAAGAGGAGGTTTTTAGTTTATGATTTCATGTCAAATGGTAACGTTGGTGATCAATTGTTTATATGTAGGGAGAGATTAACATGGCCTCAGCGTAAGAATATAATTCTTGATGTGGCCAAAGGGCTTGCTTACTTGCATTATGGAATCAAACCCGCCATTTATCACCGAGATATTAAGTCCACCAACATACTTTTGGACTCCGCAATGAAGGCTAGAGTGGCAGATTTTGGTTTGGCAAAGCAAAATAGTGAAGGTCAGTCTCATTTAAACACAAGGGTTGCTGGCACACATGGTTACTTAGCACCTGAGTATGCTATCTATGGGCAACTAACAGAGAAGAGCGATGTGTATAGCTTTGGGATCGTAATTCTTGAAATCATGAGCGGAAGGAAAGCACTGGACACATCAAATTCCTCAATACTATTGGTCACAGATTGGGCTTGGATGCATGCAAAATCAGGAAATGTTGAAGAGATTTTTGATGAGTCAATAAGAGAAGAAGGGCCAAAAGGGGTCATGGAAAGGTTTGTTCAAGTTGGAATACTTTGTGCTCATGTTATGGTGGCTTTTAGGCCTACTATAGCTGAGGCCCTTAAAATGTTAGAGGGTGACATTGATATTCCTAGAATACGAGACAGGCCATTGCCACTTAGTCATGAGTCTTTTAGATCTTCTTGGCGGAGGAGCATATCAAAAGAGAGATGAGGTATTCATTAGCTCAACCATGAGTACTAGAGCAGATTGCATCTATCCATTGGACTGGAAAACCTTGTTTGTGAGAAAACTTGGATTTGCATCCTTTGGGTCAAAAATTAACTTCCATCGTCCAGCCAACCTTTGGATATTCAAATCAAATGGTCAACGCTGGCTAAAGATAAGTACTGGAATTTGAATTTTTCTTATTTTCTTTTTTTGTTGTCCAATTTATATATAGTACCATTCAACCCTGAAATCACACAGAGAGAAGTTAATGTTAGAAAGAAGTTTTTATTATTATTTTTAACCTTATAAAATGTGCAAAGGTTTAATTCTTGCTGAGAATTGTAATCAATTACTACTCTATATTATCCTACAAGAAAATTAGTGATGCTCCCTTCATTTTTCTCTCATTGAAAAACCAGTGTTCAACGAGTTGCTTGGTTAGGTTATTAGTGCAAGTTTCCTTCTAATTAATTTTATATTTTTTCCGGTAGTAGTTTATCCTAGCTTCGAATTAATTACTTTATTGTTATTCATAGCCATAAATGCATACTCCTTTTTTTCATATAATTGTAAATCTCATTAATTAAATTTATAATGAGATTCTCAATTAATGTGAGAGGGAGAGTATGCACTTCTAATACTTCCAAAGTGTTCAATAATTTTCCATATCTATTTAGCATCAAATACATTTGAATTTTTTTTTTTTGAAAGGGAAGCATGACTTTCATTAAAATAGAGGAATAGTCATACAATAATCTGCAGAAGCAGAGCCAACATGCTAGATATTACAACTGATCAGCTTGGACTAATGCAGCGATAAAGGGAGGAGTAACCCCTCTCCAGTCTTGGGAACATTCTGCCCTGCGAGCATAGTGGGCTAGTTCATGTGCCACCTGGTTAAACTGTCTAGAGGTATGCTGGAAAGTGCAGGACTCAAAAGAATTGCGGCTTTGCAGGATGTCTTGGATGATATGACCTGACCTACAACCTGTACACTTGTCATTAACGGCTTGGATTACAGCAAGAGCATCAGACTCCATTAAGACACGAGAGAGGTGCAATTCTTGAGCTAGCATGACACCATGAAGCAAGGCCAAGGTTTCAACCAAGTCTGCAGAGTAACCCGCCTTCAGGATTTTGTAGTTGGCTGCTATTACTTGGCCGGTGTAGTCTCTAATGATTGCTCCAACACTAGAATTCCCCCCAAGGTTCGAAGTTGCTCCATCCACGTTTACCTTAAAGAAACCTGGAGGGGGGAGGTTCCATTTGGTGGGAAGAGGCCTCAGTTGGGGGAAGTCCCAATCAGCTGCATTGTAGGAGTCTTCAACCACATTTTTTGCAATCTGCCAGACTTGTTGATGGGATAAGCAGTTTCCTTCGTGGACCACCTTGTTTCTATTATACCAGATAGCCCAAGCAATTCCAAAGAAGTACTCCAGGTCATGCTGGGGATGATGGGAAAGGAGGAACATGGCTGAGTGAATGAAGGACCACCGAATCTCTCTAGTATTTAAGGGGTTTTCAGGCCATAGATTCCAGACAGGAGAGGAGAAGTCACAGCATAGAAGGGCATGGTTGATGCTTTCAGGGGCTTTTTTGCAAATTGGACAGCTCTAATTGTTGCTGATTTTCCTGCTGCAAATAGCTTCCATAGTGGGGAGGCCATTAGCACAGACTCTCCATGCAAAAATTTTGACTTTTGGGGGGAGATTCAGGTGCCAAAGTTTCTTCCAAAGTGGTTTATAGGGGTCCCCAGAGGAGCACTCACCTTCCTTTCTTTCTTCCATCAAGTTGTAAGCAACGTGGTATGCACTCTTCACCGTAAAGTCTCCTCTGCTATTACCCAGCCAGATCAGTTTGTCCTCGGGCATACTGTAGGTTAATGGTGTTTTTAGAATTACTTCAGCCTCAAAAGGGAGGAAAGTTGCTCTAACTAAGCTGACATTCCACCACCTTGTGTTAGGGTCAATGAGTGCAGAAACCATGGGGAATTCCGGGATGCTATTTAGGGGAGAAATGACTTTGTACGTGGATGGAGTAGGTAGCCATCTGTCCTCCCAGATGTGAATCAGCTTCCCATTACCTACCCTCCAACGTGTACTATTCCTTATGACTTCAAGGCTGCTATAGATACTTCTCCAGGAATAAGAAGGTGAACACCCAAGCTTGGCATTAAGGAAATCACCTGTGGGGAAGTACTTTGATTTCAGGACCTGAGCAACAAGGGAGGATGGGTTTGAAAGGATTCTCCAAGCTTGTTTTGCGAGCATAGCTTGGTTAAAAGCCTTCAAGTTCCGAAACCCCATACCTCCCGAGGATTTTGAGGAACACATTCTTCTCCAGCTGACCCAACACATCTTGGCTTCATTTTGTTTCTGACCCCACCAGAAATTCCGCATCATACTCTCTAAATCATCACATAAGCTTTGCAGGAGTTGTAAGCAACTCATGGTATATGTTGGGATCGCTTGTGCCACGGCTTTGATTAGGACTTCCTTCCCTCCCATTGAAAGGAGCTTGCCTTTCCAGCCCGACAATTTTAGCCCAATCCTTTCTTTCAAAATGGAAAAGATTTGTGTCTTAGATCGACCAATGAAAGATGGGAGTCCCAAATATTTGGTGTGCTTTGAGTCTTTCATTTGTCCCAAGATGTTGAAGACTTCATTTCTATTCTCTTGGCTTGTATTAGGACTGAAAAATATTGAGGATTTGTCGGTATTGATTTTCTGACCAGAGGCATTTTCATATTTACTGAGAATCAGCTTTAATTCTTGGCATTCCTCGGGTTTTGCCTTGCTAAAAAGAATACTATCATCTGTGAAAAAGAGGTGGGTTACTCTTGGGCAGCCACGAGCGATTGAGATGCCCGTAAGGTGCTGATTTCGGGCAGCTTCATTGATGAGAGCAGAGAGACCTTCAGCACAGAGGAGGAAGAGGCTAGGGGAGAGAGGATCACCCTGTCGAATACCACGAGTTGGAGTGATATTTCCATAGGCAGCACCATTAATAAGAATTGAGTATGAGACAGAAGTGATACAACTCATTACCAAGTTTATCCACTTAGGACTAAAGCCCATTTTTTCCATCACCCCCTTAATAAAACTCCACTCCACTCTATCAAAAGCCTTACTCATATCGAGTTTGGCTGCCATGAAACCCTCCTTCCCCGCAGATTTATGGTTTAGGAAATGCATCAATTCAAAGGCCACAATCACATTGTCAGTGATAAGACGCCCCGAGGTAAAAGCACTCTGGTTCTCAGTGATGATGTGTGGTAGCAAGGCTTTTAGTCTATTGGCTATTGTTTTTGAGATGAGCTTATATACCACGTTGCATAAGTTGATGGGGCGAAAGTCAGTCATTTTCTTTGGGCTGTTTGTTTTTGGGATGAGGGAAATATTGGTTTTGTTTAGTTCAACCATTGACATGTTATTATTTAGAACATTGAGAGCCACATTAATAATGCTATTACCCACTATACTCCAGTATTTCTGATAAAATAAAGCTGACATACCGTCGGGGCTGGGAGCTTTGGTAGGGTGAATCTGTTTGAGGGCAGTGACTATCTCTTCTTTGGTGAAGACTCGATCTAAGCTTTCATTCATATCTCCCGTAACTCTTAGCGGAATAGCAGCAATAACATCATCAACATGTGTTGGATGGGTTGTTGCATAAATGTGTTCAAAGTAGGCAATGGCTGCCTAGGCTATACTGTCTTTTTCCTCACACCAATTACCTTGTTCATCCCAGATTCCATTAATGGTGTTCTGTCTACGCCTCTCCGAAGCTTGGGCATGGAAGAACTTTGTGTTCTTGTCTCCTTCTTTGAGCCAGTGTGCTTTAGCTCGTTGACCCCAATAAAGTTCCTCATCATCAAGAAGGGAGTTAATTTCCTTCCTTAAGCCGTTAATTTTGTTACTGAGAGCACCATCTCGGTTGCTTTGCGAAAGGCTGTTCAAGGCTAACCTTTTTGCTTGAATATTTTTGGGGATTTGGCCATATGCTTCTGAACTCCAAGAGCATAGTTCAGCAGCACAATGTTTGATATTCTCCATAATTCCTTTCGGGGTGCTTAAGTCAATCCCCATGCCCCAAGATGACTCAATAATGGCCCTGCATTCATCATTCTTTACCCACATTGCTTCAAAATGAAAGCGGTTTTCTTTAGCATAGCTCTTGGATGTTGAATCCGAGATTAGCAAAGCATGGTGATCTGATGTGGAGTCGGCAACATGATGAACTTTCAAACTCCCAAACCTATCCACCCACTCCTGATTTGCGAGTGCTCTATCTAATCTCAGGCTTATACAATCATTCCCCTCCTGCATATTACTCCAGGTAAAATCAGACCCACTGTACCCCAAATCCTGAAAATTGCAGTAATTGACTACTTCTCTAAACCTCTCCATTTGCGACTGGGTTCGGATAGTTCCCCCTTCTTTCTCAGAAATTGATAAAATTTCATTAAAATCTCCTAAGCATAGCCATGGGAGTTGAGATTGATTATTTAGAAAAGCTAAGAGTAGCCATGATTCATACATTTAGATTATATTTTGCACTTAGCTACAGTTAACATAATTAAAGCAACCTAACTTTGAATAGTTTAATTTCAGACGCTATGACCATTGAACTTACGTTATGCAATTACACCCAAATAAAGTCCTCTTCATTTAGGCATTTTTGGACCCATAACCATTAAACACAAAGTCATACACATCCTCAAGACTGCCTTGTGGGTTAGAGCAAGATTTAGCCTTAAAGCTACCTTGAATCACAATTTTTTTCATTGAACAAACAAATTAGTGACCACAATGGGAGATGCCAAGGAAAACAAGAAATGTATAAAACAATAATGGTCCGTTTGAATAGAGGAGAGAAGGAGGGAGAGTAGAGTAGAGTTGGCTTAAAATTGAGTAATTTCAAGCTAATTCTACTCTACAGTCTCTATTCTACTTTACTCCCCCTTCCTCTCCATCAATCTAGAAGGATCATAAGAGTACAAATAATGAGACTTAAAACCCAGAAGGAAGCCAATTCAAGCTCCTTTTAAGGACCAACGCCACAATTATGTTGGTAGCAACAATTTGGGGATCATAATGCCTCTTAAATATAACATGAGTGTTGAAGGTCAAAACTACAAGAAATACCATCAAATGCCTTATTGATGTGGCAGGCAACAAACAAGAATGAAGATATGGAGCAAATCAATAAAATAGCTTTTAACTACCAAATACCTAGCTACTTCTCAAAAACTAAGGAGATTAAATAATAAATCCAAAATATTTTCTTTAAATGATGAGAAAGCTCTAGGTCCCAATGGCTTTAATGCCCTTTCTTTTACAGTCGGCTTAGTGTGTTGTTTGAAATGAAGAGATGCATGCCAAGATACCATTAAATGTTTCTTTGATTCAAGTAAACTATATTGGAATGATGGGTTGGGTAGGATTAGATTTTAAATCTTTTGGAAACTCAGATTGGATTAGATTTGGGATGTAAAATATTTAACTTCAGTGATCCGACCCAACTCATGTTATTAATAATAAATGCATGTATTTTAAAATTGTTAGTTGATTTATTTTAAACTTTGAGACTTTGTTTTATTGCAAGTCTGTATTTTTTTTTAAGTAAAAATAAAATAATTTTTTTCCTCTTTCTTCCTCTATGTGCTACTTCTTTGACAACAACACCATCATGACCTAGCTCGACTCAAGAGGTGACTAGACTCCAAGGTTAAATGTCTCACACGGTCACGAACTGGTACCACCCTATTGACTAGTCACCATTAGGGGTGGCAAAAGGGTGGGTTGGGTCATAAATGAGTTGTGTGTGTAATTACCCATTTATCCATTTATGACCTGTTTGTACATAAATTAATTATCCATTACCAACTCAACCCATGTAATTACTAACCCACCCATTTAACCCAATATGACTCAAATACCTCTAAAACTATTTGAATACCCTCTTGACCTACAAAATTACCAAAATACCCTTAAATACTTGAAACGACGCAAATACCCCTACACTTCCAAAATTACCAATATACCCTTGGACATAAAAAATTATACCAAAAATCTCTAAAATGAGGAAAATATCGCCAAAATCTCTAAAATGAGCAAAATACCTATGAAATCTCTAAAATAACCAAAATACCTTTGATATTTCTAAAATTACCAAATATGGTCAAAAACTACTAAAATGACCAAAATATCCCCAAAATCTCTAAAATAAGCAAAATACCCATAAAACCTCTAAATTGACCAAAATACCCCCAAAACCTAAAAAATGACCAAAATACCCTTGAAACCTAAAAATGACCAAAATACTCCTGAAACCTAAAAAATTACCAAAATACCCCAAAACTTAAAAATTACCAAAATACTTCTAAACTCTAGAAATTTACCGAAATAACCAAAAAATCTAAAAATCATTGAAATAACCCTAAAACCTAAAAGATGACAAAAATGCCCTTGTAACCTAAAAAATGACTAAAATACCCGTAGAATATAAAAAATGTTCAAAATAATCCTGAAACCTAAAAAATTACTGAAATTCCCTCGAAGCCTAAAAAATTACAGAAATTCCCTCGAAACCTATAAAATGACTGAAATACTCTTGGAACCTTTAATTTATCAAAAATATCCACAAACCATCCAAAATATCCTAAACCTCTATTTCGGTAATTTTAGATGTTTCAGGTGTATTTTGGTCATCTTACATGTTTAGGGGTATTTTGGTCATAATTTAAGTTTCAGGGGTTTTTATCGATCATTTTTTAGGTTTTGGGGTTATTTTAGTCATTTTTTTAGGTTTTGGGGTATTTTTATCATTTTTTAGGTTTCAGGGTATTTTGGTTTTTTTTTTTTAGGTTTCAGGGGTATTTCAGTTATTTTTTAGGTTTTGGAGGTATTTCGGTCATTTTTTAGGTTTAGGGAGTATTTTGGTAATTTTTAGGTTTTGGGGGGTATTTTGGTCATTTTTTTTGGTTTTGGGGGTATTTTGGTAAGTTTTTTTTAGGTTTTGGGGTTATTTTAGTCATTTTTTTAGGTCTTGGAGTATTTCAGTCATTTTTTAGGTTTAGGGGATATTTTGGTAATTTTTTAGATTTAGGGTATATTTTAAACGGTGACTCATCGTGCATGCCTTAGATTTCACATTCCAAATTCTATATCCCCTACATCAGATTTCCTCACCAATTTATTAAGAGAGACTTTTTGTGTTTATGACTACATTATGCTATTTCAACACAGTAAAAGATGATGTCAATTTTTTTTTCTTCAATTTAGTGCTTTGCTTTCCGCAAGGGGGAGGGGGTGGTTGTGACTTGTGAACTCAATATAATACATACATTATGGTAAAACTATGGTGAAATGTGGTTTAATAATTTTATTTGGTCTTGGATTAGAGGAATTGTCCTCCTAATAATTTACCATTGTTTTGGAAAATGCTATGTTTTGGATTCGATTATCTTAATTTTTTTTTGACATTTTCTCAAAAAAAAAAAAAAAAAAACTCCAAGCATTCAACATAATTCAAAACAACAAGAGGCTGAGCTAGGAAAAAATGTGCACACCAAAGGAAAAGAGTGGGTTGGGTTTCTAAGATCTCAAGGCCTTCAATTTAGCTCTTTTAGCTAAACAAGGATGGTGACATATTAATTATTAATACAAAGGTGTGAATGACACTCATGAAATGATAAGTTGTTGCGACAATAATGTCTCCTTTTCTATACAAGAAATTTTATAGGCACAAAAATTTTGACAAAATTTTTTATAATCGTTAATAGGAGGTATAAAAATGATTTCAATGGTAGACCTAAATGAGACTAATACAAAGTTATTAATTCAACTGTTGTGAAAAATATTGTGAAATTTTTTGTACTTAGTGTTGGAGCATTTTAATATTAATTAATTAAAATGAATAAATATCACAACATAAATGTAAAGATGTGGAAGTAAATATAGAAGATGAAGAGTAAGTGAAAATGTTTAATCTCATATTAAAAAAAGAAAGAATATTTTATTCATTTTAATTATGGTGATTAATAGGCTAATATGAATTGACTTAGATATTGGACTAGATACATGCTTGAATCTCCTTAAAGAGAACAAGTGCCGCACTTCAATCCAAAGGAAAAGAAATGAAAGGAAAGGTCCTCTTCTACTTGAGTCTTCTTAAATTCGCCTACATCCTTACTAACAAGAATCCATCAAAGGTTTCTACCGATAAGATAAGTGAGGAAGAATTTAGTCTTCATCAAGAAAAAATAGATAATTATACAAAAGATGAATATAATTGTTGCTCTTATCTTTTTAATTGTTTTGCCGATCATTTCTATGATTATTATGATACAACTTATAATTATGCCAAGAAAATTTGGAAAGTTTTACAAGCAAGTATAATACCGAGGAGACTGGTGCAAAGAAGTGTGCTGCTAGTAGATTTTTTCATTACCAAATGGTGCATGGAAATACGGTGGTGGATTAAGTACATGACTTCCAAATGATTGTGGCAGAATTGAGATTCGAAGGCATAAAGATTGGAGACAATTTGGTGGTAGCTGATATAATTGAAAAACCACCACAATTTTGGAGGGAGTTCCAAAAGACTTTACGGCACAAAAAAAAAAAAAGGGACATCCTTGGAGACTTTGATCACACGCATTTATGTGGAGGAAGCTAGAGAACAAGATACACTCATGACACAAGAGAGCAATGGTAATTCTACCACAAAGGTAAACCTTATTTCAGTCAATAATAATATACCCAAAAATCATTTTCCTAGAAATGGTCAATTGAAGCCTAAAAAAAAGAGTTTTCAAAAATAATAATAGACCTCAAGGAAGGGGAAACTCGAATAAAAATTAAAATAAATACCAAGGACCCCCTTCACAAGATTAATTTAATTGATCATGTTTTGTCTGTGGCAAGAGTGGGCATATTGCTCGATTTTGCAAATTTAGGAAACGTGAATTTGTCCCACAGGCTAACATATGGTGCAATATGTTGAAGGGTGGTGGGTAGATTTTGGTGCTAATAGGCATGTCTGCTATGAAAAAAATTGGTTTAAATTGTACACTCCTTTTGAAGAAGAAAAAACTATTGTGCTTGATGACTCTAGCAAAACCAAGGTTCTTGGGAGTGGTGAAGTTGATTTGAAATTCACTTTTGGATGTGTACTAACATTAAAATATATACTTTACACTCTGTCCATGAGGAAGAATTTGATGTCAAGTTTTTTGCTTAACAAGACTGACTTCAAGCAAACTATGGAATCTAATAATTATGTAATCACTAAAAAAGGATTATTTGTGGGCAAGGGTTATGCTTATGATGGAATGTTTAAAGCATCTACCAGTTCAGTTTATATGCTTTCTTCTATTAATTTTTAGTATACTTGTTTATGTCATATAAATAGTAGATATGTGGGAATCATGAGTAGTTTAGGATTAATTCCAAGACTATCAAATTTTTTTGAAAAATGTGAAACTTGTAGTCAAGCTAAGATTACAAAAAGGCCTCATAAAAGTGTTGTAAGAAATACCGAATGGCTTGAGTTGATTTACTTCGATTTATGTGAATTTGAGAAAATTTTAACTCGTGGGAGAAATAGATATATTATCACTTTTATTAATGATTTCTCAAAATATACAACTATTTATTTGTTGAAAAATAAAGTGATTCTTTTGAAAAAATTTCAAGATTTTTTAAAAGAAGTTGAAAATCAATTCGGTAGAAAAATAAAAAGAATAAGAAGTGATAGAGGCCGTGAGTATGAATCAAGTGCATTCAACTCATTTCTAGTGCACCTTTACATATTTAGGGAGAAGCTATTTTAACTGCATGTTATGTTTTGAATAAGTTGCTACATAAAAAGTCATATATCACGCATTTTGAGATATGGAAAAGACATAAGCCAAATTTGGGATATTTTAGAGTATATGGCTGTCTTGCGGCTTATTGACCCTAAAATACCTAAATTAGGCATAAGAATTGCTACTTGTACTTTTCTTGGTTATGCAATTAATAGTGTAGCCTATAGATTTTTTGATCTTGAAAACAAAATATTTTAACTGCATGTTATGTTTTGATTAAGTTGCTACATAAAAAGTCATATATCACACATTTTGATATGTGGAAAAGACATAAGCCAATTTGGGATATTTTAGAGTATATGGTTGTCTTGCGGCTTATTGACCCTAAAATACCTAAATTAGGCATAAGAGTTGCTACTTATGCTTTTCTTGGTTATGCAATTAATAGTGTAGCCTATAGATTTTTTGATCTTGAAAACAAAATAATTTTTGAATTTGGTGATGCAATTTTTCATGAAGAAAATTTTCCTTTTAAATTGAAAAATAGTGGGGGTGAAGAAAATATTTTGTCACAACCTAGTTCTTCTACTTCTCATTTACAAAATCAAGAAAATTTTGAAATGGAATCTGGAAGGAGTAAAAGAGCTAGAGTTGAAAAGGATTTTGGTCTTGATTATTATGTTTTTAATATTGAGGAAAATCCTCAAAATTTAAAAGAGAATTTAACATCACTTGATGCTATATTTTGGAAAGATGCAGTAAATGATGAGATGGAATCTCGAATTTCTAATAGAACTTAGATTTTAGTAGGTCTTCCACTGGGTTGTAAGACTATAGGTTGCAAATGGGTCCTTAGAAAAAAGTTGAAATCTGATGGATTAATAAATGAGTTTAAAGCTAGACTTATTGCAAAAAGTATTAAATAAAAAGCTGATCTTGATTTCTTTGATACTTTTTCTCCAGTAACAATAATTACATCTCTTAAATTGTTAATTGCTGTTGCTGCAATTTTTTATTTGAAAATTCATCAAATGGATGTAAAAACTGCTTTTCTAAATGGGGACTTAGAGGAAGAGATTTATATGGATCAATCCGAAGGCTTTGTAGAGCTTGAAAAAGAAAGCAAGGTATGTAAGCTAACTAAATCGCTATATGGCTTAAAGCAAGCACCTAAGCAGTGGCATGAAAAGTTTGATTCCTGCATGATTGAGAATGATTATAAATCAAATAAATGTGATAAATGTATTTATTCTAAATCATGGAATAATTTACATGTTATTATTAGCCTCTATGTGGATAATATGTTGATTTTTGGCTCAAATATACATGTCATAATTGAGACGAAAAATATGTTTAATAGCCATTTTAACATGAAAGATCTTGGTGAGGCTAGTTTTATTTTGGGTATGAAAATTACAAAAATATGTGATGGAATATTTCTTGATCAATCACATTATGTTGAGAAAATATAATTTTTATGATCACAAAAGTATATCTACTCCTTTTGATTCTAGTGTTCATTTATTTCTTGTGAATAATGATGATGAGATTTTTAATAAAATGATTATGCTAATATCATTGGTAGTTTATGTTATGCTACTGATTGTACTAGACCTGACATTGCATATATAGTAAGAGTGCTAAGCAGATTTACTAGCAAGCCTAGTAAAGATCATTGGCTAGCTATTGAGCAAGTCATGAGATATTTAATTGGTACTAAAAGTTATGGCTTATTTTATAAAAAGTATCCTGCTATGATTGAAGCTTTTAGTGATGCTGATTGGAATACTTTGTCAAGTGATTTTCTCTCTTCCACTAGTTATATTTTTACCTTAAGTAGTGGTGCTATTTGTTGGAAATCTAAAAAGTAAACAATAATTGCTAATTCAATAATGGAAGCTGAATTAATAGCATTAGCTTCAGCTAGTGAAGAGGCAAATTGGCTTCGAGATTTGTTATATGAAATTCCACTTCTGGAAAAACCAATTTTACCTATATTAATTCATTGTGATAATACTGTCACAATTGGTAGAGTTAAAAACCGTTACTACAACAGTAAATCCAGACCTATAAAAAGAAAGCATAGTACCACGTGATCTTATTTGAGTAGTGGCATCATAACTGTGGATTATATTAAATCTAATGGTAATCTTACAGATCCATTTACCAAGGCTTTGACAAAAGATATGGTCTAGAATACATCGAGGGGGATGGGACTAAAGTCCATAGAATCATGAGTCATGTATGAGGATAACCAACCCAAGGACTAGAGATCCTGAGAATTGAGTTCAATGGGAAAAACGAACCATACGATGGTCGTAAGAAATGCACTATTTATTTCTTCCATTATTTATTTTATAAATAATTTTTTTATTGTTCATCCCTATTATGTAAGTTCATTTATCTTGTAATGTTGAAAGGTTGAGTAAAAAACTCTTAATGAAATTTGTAGCTCGT
Source organism: Castanea sativa (assembly GCF_040712315.1). Taxonomy (NCBI): domain Eukaryota; kingdom Viridiplantae; phylum Streptophyta; class Magnoliopsida; order Fagales; family Fagaceae; genus Castanea; species Castanea sativa. The sequence goes on along the minus strand of NC_134024.1, from coordinate 28,234,010 downwards.
ATGAGTGGAGTGTCAGAATTATAGAAGTACTATTAACAAAATTTCACCTATGTGAGTGTGGGGGTGGGGTCACTCCCTATGAGATTTGGACTTAATCTCAAATACACTCATGAAATTGGGATCAACAAAGTGCTAGCTATAAAAGTTCATGTCTACACTTGGGTTGTTATATGTAAGCAGTGACGCTTAATTTCTCCAAAACAATTTTAGTTAAAGTTGGAGATCACTACGACTCTGGAGTTGAGATCATTGTTTTACTAAGTGAAGGTTCAATACAGATTAGTAGAGCACACCTTCATAATGCATAGTGATCCATCTTTGCCTGGTAATATCTTTTTAATTAAAAAAAAGTTTAATATTAATATTAGTGAGGGATTGTTGGAGCATTTTAATATTAATTAATTAGAATGAATAAATATCACAACATATAAATGTAAAGATGTGGGAATGAATATGGAAGATGAGGAGTTAGTGAAAATGTTTAATCCCACATTGAAAAAGAGAGAGACTATTTTATTCTTTTTAATTGTGGTGATTAATGAGTTAATATGAATTGACTCAGATATTGGGCTAGATAAGTGCGAAAGGAGGAGGTGAAGGGTGGAGGTGTCAAAAATGAAAATGAGACAGCCTCTTGGATCCTCATACTTGACAACCTTTTCATTTTTATTATGAAAAATGAAAAACCATTAACCCACTTAATAAACTATCCGTTTGGGTCTTTTCATTCTTCAGAAACTCCTTATCTCACAATTAATTGTGTAACTCCAGCCCATCGAATTAATATCGAGCAATTAATCTTGTAACTCCCACTACATCAGAATGATTGACCTAATTAATTAGATTAATTTGGGTAGTAATTTCATGAGGCCCATTGAGCCTATAAATAGCCTTATTTAGACCCAATTCAAGTTACTGTAATATACACAAAAAAAGAAAGAAAGGAAGGTTCTTGTTAAGGAAATGTGTTTTTCTAGTGGAGTTTTGGACTTGAACACTTTGTGCAGAGACTGTTTTAGCCATATGACACTTGTTGGATTGTTGTATCCTAGATGAGACAAGTCAAAGAAGGTCTGCACTAGTTACAAAGTTTAGCTAATGAAGGATTTGAATCTCCTTAAAGAGAGCGAGTGTTGCGCCCCAATCCAAATAGAGTTGTGTAATTTTTCTCTTTAAATTAATAATATTCAGAAGTTATTAGGTTTCTCTTTATGTTATTTCTATTATTATTGTGTTTACACCAACACTCAGCATTGTTGCTCTTTTCATATATAGAAATAATAATGGGATTGATACATAGCCATGTACGATTTTAGAATCAAGATTTAGCTCTATGAAAAATCTGGTTACACTTCAATCATTTATTTCAGCTCTTGTACTGTTGTATAATAGGATAGCACAAATAAGATCCTCTTCAATTTAAGTCTTCTCAATTTTGTCATTTCACATTCAAAGTTTTATTTTTTAGATTTAAAAAATAATGTGACAAATTGTGATCATTTATATTTTTCAAATTTAAACCGAATTATGAAATAAATGCACTTTAATTGTAAAGTGGAGTCAGTCCACATGAGTCATCCCGTTCATTTCTTATAATTTTGTTATGTGACTACTTAATTAAAAAATATACTTTTATTAATGAAAAAGAATATACTTTTCTCATTAATGAAAGTTTATTTTTTCTCATTAATATACTTGGAATTAATCCAATTATTGTCTCATTACAACCTATAGTCTTGTAATTAATCCAATTATTGTATCTAAATCTTTCACGTCACAAGATAATGCATTGATAAATAAAAGGGATCAAGGACAAAGAGGGATACCATCTATGTTGTGAAGGTATTTGGCTAATGTTCTTTCTTCTTCTGAAGGCTAAGAATTTAACTCCTAATTTACGTACAAAGCAATATTTAATGATTATCTATTGAGCCTTTTTTACTCTAAGCATCAAGCAAACTCTTTCACAATTAGTATAACAATTAAAAATCCTGTTCAGTTGAGGCTTTTGACTAACGAGAAGTTTGGGGTGTGAAATTAAAATTGCTCAATTAATCCCGGCTCTCATCCAGAAATTTTCTTTGGTTACACTATTTTAAAGAAAATAGAAAGCAAGAATTCAAAGTACTTCGTTACTGTTACTGCTGCAGGCCATCTTAACAATCATGAAAATACTTTCTCAAAAAAAAAAAAAAAAAAATCATGATAAGAGAATCAGAAAGGTCAAGGTACAACTAGTACTAAAAATAAGGCTCTTGTCCTTCCCTGTGAATGAGTTTCCTAGAACTTTCCCTTGCCAAGTTTGGATTATTAATCTGAGGACATTATAATTATATTATGTGAGAATTTATATAAGGAAAAAATAAATAAAAAGAAGAATAAATAAAAATGAAATAAAAGGAGTGGATACGGATTGTTCTTTTTAAACGCGTGGAAATTTATAAACTAACAGAAAGAAAGAAATATATAATCTTGTTATTATATGTTTATTTCTTTTTTCTTTTTCTCTAATTGAATAGTACTAATGGGATAGAAAAGATTTCACTTACTTTGGATAGAATCATGGAATACAGAATTAATTCTTTTCTTTTCTTTCAAATGACCAAATGGTTTGCATCTATTAAGTTAACCCCTTTTTGTTTTGGAGATTGGAGAAGATTTTTTTTTTTGTTAAACTTTATTTCATTGTTTATTTGGTTATGTTTAATTTTTTAAACCCTTTTTTTTAGGTATCGAACGTCTTGAAGGGACTTTTTTAAGGTAGATTCATATTTTATATAATTTAATTTAATATTTTTTTAAACAAAATACATCAACAAAAGTAGTCTCATCCATCGCACGTGGAACTTGTGGATTCATCTTCTATCATCTTTTACTTAGAAACAGAAAAGGCAACAAGTTTAGCAAAAAAAAAAAAAAGAGAACGGCAACAAGGTGGGGTCTGCAATTTCATTTTACTCGCTTCATTTCTACCCAAATTCCCTCGTTTCAAACTATATGAATTAGTGCTTTGAAAATCAAGTCCTTCCAATTTAACGTGACATTTTTATTTTTTATTTTTTGGTTTTTTCTGTGTGTGTGGAAGAAACAGGCATATCTAAACTTATTCAAGGCTCAATTCCCTAGTTTTTTTTTTTTTTTTTTGGGTGTGTGCAATACCCATGTCTAAGGTTTTCAGACCCAGACCGTTCATTGAACCGTAAAAGGGAGAGATTTAAGGTTTGTAAGGTTGAACCGGAGTCGAACCGTGATGACGTCATAATTAATTTAATAATTATTTAAATATAAATAAATATATTAAATTAGTATAAATAGAAAAATTAAATTAAATGACCCAATTCAATATAAAAATCTATCTTTTAAATGTATTTTTTCATATAATAACTTTCACAGAACAAATAAGAAATATCATATTCTAAGCATACATAGATATAATATTTCTTTATTTATTTATATGTTAATTAGTTAAACTCGTCATAATAATATTGTAATAATATAGGAATTAAAAGGAAACTTAGTAATTTTAAATTAAAATAATTATTTAATAATTATTATATACTTAATTGTATATATTGGCTCATTATTTTTTCTCTACCATTCAATTTTTTCTTTTAAGTAAACAGTTAAACTTATTAAAATACACACAAAAAATATAACAAATAAAATATTATAAGTACTTTTAATTAATATTTACAAATTCTTTTAAAAATTTTAAAATTACAAAATATTTCGCAGCTTTTTTATCATTACCAAGTTGAAAAGTTTGAACGGTCAAAACTCTTTGACCATCTTGTATACTGTGCAGTAATGTGCACAGTGTACCAGACCTGCAGCATTAAAAAAAGAAAAAAAAAAAAAAACATGCTCTCTCTGTTCAATGAACAGTGTTCATTATACCATTACTGAGAAAAACACAAAGAAGTGTCTAGTGCCACAACACGGGCTCATCTAACGGCTGAAACAGTTTTCCCTTTAATTCAAAAACCAAAAGTTTTCACTTTCCCAATGCAAGTCACGTGAATGTTCTTTGGTAACATAAAAAAAGAATTCAGAAGTCAAAACAAGCACAAACAGAGAGAAGGTGAGAAACTCAGAAACCACTGCAGCAGAGACGGAAAGAAGAAAGAGAAGAAGGAGAAAAAGAAGAAAGAAGCGGAAGACGAAGATGAAGGCTGTGATTGGCGATCTGTGCTAGGTTGCTAGCTTGCTTCAATTTTGCACAACCCCTACTTTCTCATCTTTTTCTTCAATTTAACACGTGACATTTTTTTTTTTGGTATTTTTTTTTGGTTTTATGTGTGTGTGGAAGAAACAGGCATATCTAAACTTATTCAAGACTAAATTCCCTAGTTTTTTTTTTTGGGTGTGTGCAATACCCATGTCCAAGATTTTCAGACCTGAACCGTTCATTGAACCGTAAAAAAAAGAGGTTTAAGATTTTTAAGGTTCAAGGTTGAACCAGAGTCAAATCGTGATGACGTTATAATTAATTTAATAATTATTTAAATATAAATAAATATATTAAATTAGTTTAAATAGAAAAATTAAATCAAATGACCCAATTCAATATAAAAACCTATCTTTTAAATGTATTTTTTTATATAATAACTTTCACAGGACAAATAAGAAATATCATATCCTAGGCATGCATAGATATAATATTTATTTATTTATTTATATGTTAATTAGTTAAACTCGTCATCGTAATATTGTAACAATATAATAATTAGAAGGACACTTAGTAATTTTAAATTAAAATAATTATTTAATAATTATTATATACTTAATTGTATATGTTGGCTCGCTATTTTTTCTCTACTATTCCATTTTTTTAGTAAACAGTTAAACTTATTAAAACATATAAGAAAAATGTAACAAATAAAATATTATAAATACTTTTAATTAATATTTACAATTAAAAAAAAATTAATGTTACAAAATATTTCGCAGCTTTTTATCATTATCAAGTGGAAAAGTTTGAACGGTCAAAGCTCTTTGACCATCTTGTGCACTGTGCCGTAATGTGCACAGTATACCAGACCTGCAGCATTAAAAAAAGAAAAAAAAAAAAAAACATGCTCTCTCTGTTCAATGAACAGTGTTCATTATACCATTACTGAGAAAAACACAAAGAAGTGTCTAGTGCCACAACACGGGCTCATCTAACGGCTGAAACAGTTTTCCCTTTAATTCACAAAACCAAAAGTTTTCACTTCCCCAATGCAAGTCACGTGAATGTTCTTTGGTAACATAAAAAACAATTCAAAAGTCAAAACAAGCACAAACAGAGAGAAGGTGAGAAACTCAGAAACCACTGCAGCAGAGACGGAAAGAAGAAAGAGAAGAAGGAGATAAAGAAGAAAGAAGCAGAAGACGAAGATGAAGGCTGTGATTGGCAATCTGTGCTAGGTTGCTAGCTTGCTTCAATTTTGCACAACCCCTACTTTCTCATCTTTTTCTTCTCAGTTTGTTTTTTTTCCCTCACAATTCTTTTGGTTCCAGATCTGAAAAAAGTCCAAAGTGCATGCCGGCAAAATCTATAACTTCAGCCGGTATTTGCTGAAAAAAAAAAACCGCGAGAATCGTTCACGGTTTCAAGAACCGTGCGGTTCACACGGTTTCATGCTTTTCTTGTAGAGAGGTTGTTCTGGTTAAAAGAACCGCAAAAAAAAGGGTTTCCGATTAACCGGATCAGACCGTATGGTCCGGTCCGAGTTTCAAAACTATGCCATGTCTCACACATCAAATATCATAGAGAATCCTTTAGGAGTATCCTAAAACAGTAATTTGAGGTTTCAAACTAAAACTTCATGAATATTATAAGATCTTCAAAATGACTAAGCTCACGTCTTGGGATTGTGAATTTTGTGACTTTGATAGTAAAAGTAGTAAATTTCAGAAGCTTTCAATTTTATTGTTGATTTTTAGCGACCATCCTAAACATTTCGAATTTCCAATTAGAAGACTCGAGGTTTCTTTTGGACATATCGTTTTAATTTTGGGTGTTCTGGTTAAGGAAAATGAGCAGGAAACAATGATACAACAAAATAGTTTGATGAGCAATTCAATTACAAGATATATCGAAGTCACTAATTGCTAATAACAATTAATTTGGAATTATCTTTTTGACCGTGTGTTTGGATTAAAAGTAGAGTGTATAAGAGGAAGAAGTGGGAAAAATCTACGTAGGGAGAGGGATAACTTTTTTTTTTTTTTGTTGAGAAAGGGAGAGATCCTCTTCCCATCTGTTTTTGATGTTTTAAAATGAAAATGAAAAGAGGAAATGATAGTATATTGTTTAATTACAATTATACATGTTCAATTTAATTCAATCTATAAGTAAATTAACATGTGATCTCAATTTTTACATAGACTAGTATTTAAACTGTGCTTACGTATGAGGATGATAAATTATAGTAGTGCTATTGATGTTAGCTTGGGTTATAAGACATATAAGATATTAGTTCGACTAGGATATTTAGAAGTACTAAAATATTTTTTTTCTTTCAATTTTCTTGATATTGGTTACACTGAATTTCTCATTACATTACTATTTATGTATTTAATGTTGAAAATCACAATTAGATATTACATATACAATATTAATTTACAATCACTAATCATAGAATTCTACTAAATACAACACAAAATAAAAAAACAAATTAGCCCAATAGTATCTCCTAAATTGAATAGGAATAGGTGCTTAGATCGTTCAGCTTAATTAAAATTTGTTACGTTAATAGAAATATTATAAAAAATATGCTCATGAGTTGAACAAAAAAAAATAGCAGCAAAAATCTAAACAATTCAATTTATATGGAAAGCTAACAAAAGTAGAATTCACAATTTTGCACACAATTAAATTTTCTCTAAGCACGCGCGCGCACACACACACACACATATATATATATATATATATATATTATGGTTTATTCATATTGACTCCTTGTTTTCTACATTGAATTAACTCACTTAGCACTAAAATTTAAAAACTTGTATTAAATAAAACATGTGATGCAAAATTAAGCTCTAATTAAATTTCAACTTTTTATACTGAATTAACTAACTTGACACAAAAATTTAAAAATTTAGATTAAATGGGATATGTGGCATAAAATTGGACATTAATTGAATTTCAATTTAAAATCTAATTGAATTTTCTCTTTTTTCTATATATATTAGTATTTATTGAACATGCAAGTCATACAATAATCTCTGTTTGAAGTTTTTAATTTTTTTTTTTTGACAGAGAATTTCATCTCTTTATCATCAGACCAAAACACCAATCAGTTTTTGGAGTAGACGGGGATTGAACCCCAAATCTTTTATTTAACCATAAGAGACTTTACCAGTTGAGCTAGCTGGAACCCACTAAAACTTTTAATTGTTTTATATGATTTTCATGAATTTATAATTAGAAAAATCAATTCTTTCTCGGCCAATTTTGTTGGTCTTTACTTACAAAAAGTTGACGCGAAACTCAGTTCAAATTGAACACGGACTATAATAAACTGATTTTATTATTTAGTAACGGCCCTTATCCATATTCCATACCACTACCCGCAGCCAAACTTTCATAGAAACTTCATTGGCCGGTGGGTTTGATAGGTCAATGTTTGACCGAAGGTGATCCAAGAGAACTCACAAACATGCTTTCTTGACTAAACTACAGGCAGCCAGCCATCATAGTTTACTTCCCAGAACTCCACTCTATAATACGAGTCCAACTTGTTCTAACACCAATATTTCAATGTTTGAGAATATGGGCAAGTCCCTCACGTTCTCTTCCCTTCTCTTCCTCTTCTTCTTCACCAATTTTTTCATTGATTCAGCCACTTCTTCATGCCCCATAGATCTTAGCTACGTTGAAACGTTCCCATGGAACACTACAATGTGCCGTGAGGCCCGTGACCCGAATGGGACTCACTGTTGCCAGACCCTTCTTAGTCTCTTTGGCATAGGACTAGCCCAACACCTCAAAGACACCTCTAGGTTCCAACTTCCTGATTTAGCGTCTTCTTCTTCTTGCCTTTCCAATCTCCAAACCAAGCTTGAAGCTTTGTCAATCCAGCCTTCTTTAGTCCCACAATGCTTAAGTGCAACAAATTTTGTTGCTAATACTTCACAGTGTGCTGGAATCATAACAATCCAAGATTGGTACCAAAGGGTTAATGGAACAACACAATTGGATTCATCTTGCCAAGGAGACATGACAGGGCTGATCAGATGTGGCTCATGCGTTGATGCTGGCAAGCAAGTGAATTCCCAGTTGGCCAATTTTGACCAAAATAACTCACAAAAATGCTTCTACTTCACAGTCCTATATGCTGCAGGAATTGCTAATGAGTTTGGTCCAAAGGATGTCAGGACTGCTAATTGCATACTGGGCATGCCATTGTCTAGCTCTGCATCAAATAAGTCAGGGGACCATTTGAGTAGAACAACTCAATTAAGGTTGATTTTTGGGTTATTGGGTGCTCTTGTTGGAGTTTTGCTTGCTTTAGGAGGGATCATCTTGTATAGGAGATGGGACAAGAAAGAGAGGCAAAATTCTGTGCATGAAGAATATGTAAGCAGTTTCAGAAGTAGTGTATTGCCCAACGCAGGTGCAAAATGGTTTCGTTTATCGGAGCTTGAACAAGCCACAGATGGATTTTCTCAGAGAAATTTGATTGGTCAAGGTGCATATGGGGTTGTCTACAAAGGAACCCTTTCAGATGGGACTTTGGTAGCGGTGAAACAAATTCTTGATTTGGAGTCAACAGGGGATGAAGACTTTTGCAATGAGGTTGAGATCATTAGCAAAATAAGGCATAGAAACATTCTTGCTCTTCGAGGTTGTTGCGTTACAAGCGATAATCAGAAAGGTAAGAGGAGGTTTTTAGTTTATGATTTCATGTCAAATGGTAACGTTGGTGATCAATTGTTTTTATGTAGGGAGAGATTAACATGGCCTCAGCGTAAGAATATAATTCTTGATGTGGCCAAAGGGCTTGCTTACTTGCATTATGGAATCAAACCCGCTATTTATCACCGAGATATTAAGTCCACCAACATACTTTTGGACTCCGCAATGAAGGCTAGAGTGGCAGATTTTGGTTTGGCAAAGCAAAATAGTGAAGGTCAGTCTCATTTAACCACAAGGGTTGCTGGCACACATGGTTACTTAGCACCTGAGTATGCTCTCTATGGGCAACTAACAGAGAAGAGTGATGTGTATAGCTTTGGGATCGTTATTCTTGAAATCATGAGCGGAAGGAAAGCACTGGACACATCAAAATCCTCAATACTATTGGTCACAGATTGGGCTTGGATGCATGCAAAATCAGGGAATGTTGAAGAGATTTTTGATGAGTCAATAAGAGAAGAAGGGCCAAAAGGGGTCATGGAAAGGTTTGTTCAAGTTGGAATACTTTGTGCTCATGTTATGGTGGCTTTTAGGCCTACTATAGCTGAGGCCCTTAAAATGTTAGAGGGTGACATTGATATTCCTAGAATACGAGACAGGCCATTGCCACTTAGTCATGAATCTTTTAGATCTTCTTGGCGGAGGAGCATATCAAAAGAGAGATGAAGGCTTAATTAGATCAACCATGAGTACTAGAGCAGAATGCATCTATCAATTGGACTGGAAAACCTTGTTTGTGAGAAAACTTGGACTTGCATCCTTTGGGTCAAAAATTAACTTCCATCGACCAGCCAACCTTTGGACATTCAAATCAAATGGTCAACGCTGGCTAAAGATAAGTACTGGAATTTGAATTTTTCTTATTTTCTTTTTTTGTTGTCCAATTTATATATAGTACCATTCAGAAATCACACAGAGAGAAGGTACTGTTAGAAAGAAGTTTTTATTACTTTTTTTAACCTTATAAAAAGTGCAAAGGTTTAATTCTTGCTGAGAAATGTAATCAATTACTACTTTATATTATGCTACAAGAAAATTAGTGATGCTACCTTCATTTTTCTCTCATTGAAAAACCAGTGTTCAACGAGTTGTTTGGTTAGGTTATTAGTGCAAGTTTCTTTCTAATTAATTTTATATCTTTTCCGGTAGTAGTTTATCCTAGCTTCGAATTAATTACTTTGTTGTTATTCATAGCCATAAATGCATACTCCTTTTTCTCATACTTTCTCATATAATTGTAAGTCTCACTAATGTGAGAGGGAGAGTATGCACTTCTGATACTTCCAAAGTGTTCAATAATTTTCCATATCTATTTAGCATCAAATACATTTGAATTATATTTTGCACTTAGATACATTTAACATAATTAAAGCAACCTAACTTTGAATAGTTTAATTTCAGACGCTATGACCTTTGAACTTACGTTATGCAATTACACCCAGATAAAGTCAGGCATTTTTGGACCCATAACCCTTAAACACAAAGTCATATACATCCTCAAGACCGCCTTGTGGGTTAGAGCAAGATTTAGACTTAAAGCTACCTTGAATCACAATTTTTTTCATTGAACAAACAAATTAGCGACCACAATGGGAGATGCCAAGGAAAACAAGAAATGTATAAAACATTAATGGTCTGCTTGAATAGAAGAGAGAAAGTGGGAGAGTGGAGGAGAGTTGGCTTAAAATAGACTCATTTCTAGCTAAATCTACTTTACAATCCCTACTTTACTTTACTCCTCCTCCCACTCCCTTTCCTTCAATCCAAACGGGTCATAACAGTACAAATAATGAGACTCGAAACCCAAAAGGAAGCCAATTCAAGCTCCTTTTACATACCAATGCCACAATTATGTTTGGTAGCAGCAATTTGGGGATCATAATGCCTCTTAAATATAACATGAGTGTTGAAGGTCAGAACTACAAGAAATACCATCAAATGTCTTATTGATGTGGTAGGCAACAAACAAGAATGAAGATATGGAGCAAATCAGTAAAATAGCTTTTAACTACCAAATACCTAGCTACTTCTCAAATACTAAGGAGATTAAATAATAAATCCAAAATATTTTCTTTAAATGATGAGAAAGCTCTAGGTCCCAATGGCTTTAATGCCCTTTTTTTACAGTCGGCTTAGTGTGCAATTTGAAACGAAGAGATGCATGCCAAGATACCATTAAATGTTTCTTTGATTCAAGTAAACTATATTGGAATGATGGGTTGGGAAGGATTGGATTTTAAATCTTTTGGAAACTCAAGATTGGATTAGATTTGAGATGTAAAATATTTAACTTCAATGATCCGACCCAACTCATGTTATTAATAATAAGTGCATGTATTTTAAAATTGTTAGTTGATTTATTTTTAACTTTGAGATTTTGTTTGATCGCAGGTCTGATTTTTTTTAAGTAAAAATAATATAATTTTTTTCCTCTTTCTTCCTCTATGTGCTACTTCTTTGTCAACAACACCATCGTGACCTAGCTCGACTCAAGAGGTGACTAGACTCCAAGGTTAAATGTCTCACACGGTCACAAACTGGTACAACCCTATTGACTAGTCACCGTTTGGGGTGGAAAATGGGTGAGTTGGGTCATAAATGGATTGGGTGTGTAATTACTCATTTATCCATTTATGATCCGTTTATACATAAATTAATTATCCATTACTAACTCAACCCATGTAATTACTAACCCACCCATTTAACTCAATATGACTCAAATACCTCTAAAATTATTTGAATACCCTCTTGACCTACAAAATTACCAAAATACCAATATACTTGAAACGACGCAAATACCCCTACACTTCCAAAATTACCAATATACCCTTGGACATAAAAAATTATACCAAAAATCTCTAAAATGAGGAAAATATCGCCAAAATCTCTAAAATGAGCAAAATACCTATGAAATCTCTAAAATAACCAAAATACCTCTGATATCTCTAAAATTACCAAATATGCTCAAAAACCACTAAAATGACTAAAATATCCCCAAAATCTCTAAAATAAGCAAAATACTCATGAAACCTCTAAAATGGCCAAAATACTCCCGATATCTCTAAAATCACTAAATATGCTTAAAAACCACTAAAATGACCAAAATACCTCCAAAATCTCTAAAATGACCAAAGCACCCCTGAAACCTAAAAAATGACCAAAATACTCCCAAAACCCAAAAAATGACCAAAATACCCCCAAAAACCTAAAAATGTCCAAAATACCCTCTAAAACCAAAAAAATGACCAAAACACCTCCAAAACCAAAAAAATGACCACAATACCCTCGAAACCTAAAAATGACCAAAATACCCCTGAAACACAAAAAATAACCAAAATACCTCCAAAACACAAAAAATGACCAAAATACCCCCAAAACCCAAAAAACGACCAAAATACTCTCGAAACCTAAAAATGACCAAAGTACACCCAAAAACCAAAAAAGTTACCAAAGTACCCCCAAAACCCAAAAAATTACCAAAGTACCCCCAAAACCCAAAAAATGACCAAAACACCCCCGAAACCTAAAAATGCCCAAAATACCCCCAAAACCCAAAAAATAACCAAAATACCCCTGAAACTCAAATATTGACCAAAATACCCCCAAAAACCCACATTTCAGTACTGACCTCCTACATTTCAAGGGAGAATGCCGCTGCTGTTATTTACGCTATTTTTCTTCGTCCGCCTACTGTCTCAACCGATATTGATGAGCCCGAGATCAAAGACTCTCACTTCCAATCGCCAAAGTTAGCATTTCTTTTTCTTCCTTTTTCTGCCCTTTCTTAATAAGAAGCATTCTTATCCCTGCCTACTATCTTCTAGAAAAGACAAAGCGCATCGCTCTCACACTCGTTAGGAAAGTAAGTTATTCACCAATGAGTGTTGTGTACTAAAAAACCGGCTTACCGTAAGCACAAAGAAAGAATCAGGAAGAGCTTTTTTCCAAAAAATGGGAAAAAAAAGGATTCAATCCGGCTTGGGGTCTCCCCCAAGCTACCTTGTGACGAGTGATCCCGAGAAGGGATTTTCTGGCCCCACCCCTATTACTAAGACGGAAGGAGACGAATAAAGCTCAGAGAGAAAAAAAAATCTCATCATCAATTCTTTTTTATTAGCCTTCACTTTCTGTTATGATCTGAAAAATGACCAAAATACCCTTGAAACCTAAAAATGACCAAAATACCCCTCGAAATCTAAAAAATTACCAAAAAACCCCAAAACCTAAAAATTACCAAAACACTTCTAAACTCTAGAAATTTACCGAAATAACCAAAAAATATAAAAATTATTGAAATAACCCTAAAACCTAAAAGATGACAGAAATGCCCTCGTAACCTAAAAAATGATTAAAATAACCCTGAAACCTAAAAATTTTCTGAAATTCCCTCGAAACCTATAAAATGACTGAAATACTCTTTAGAACCTTTAATTTGTCTAAAATATCCACGAAACATCCAAAATGCCCTAAACCTCTATTTCGGTAATTTTAGATGTTTCAGGTGTATTTTGGTCATCTTACATGTTTAGGGGTATTTTGGTCATAATTTAGGTTTCGGGAGTTTTTATCAATCATTTTTTTAGGTTTTGGGGTTATTTTGGTCATTTTTTTTTAAGTTTTAGGGTATTTTTTATCATTTTTTAGGTTTTGGGGTATTTTTATCATTTTTTAGGTTTTAGGGTATTTTGGTTTTTTTTTTTTTTTAGGTTTCGGGGGTATTTCAGTTATTTTTTAGGTTTTGGAGGTATTTCGGTCATTTTTTTAGGTTTAGGGTATATTTTGGTAATTTTTAGGTTTTGGGGGGTATTTCGGTCATTTTTTTTAGGTTTTGGGGGTATTTTGTTAATTTTTTTAGGTTTTGGGGTTATTTTAGTCATTTTTTAGGTCTTGGGGGTATTTTAGTCATTTTTTAGGTTTAGGGGGTATTTTGATAATTTTTTTAGATTTAGGGTGTATTTTAAACGGTGACTCATTGTGCACGCCTTAGATTTCACATTCCAAATTCTATATCCCCTACATCAAATTTCCTCACCAATTTATTAAGATGATGTCAATATTTTTTCTTCAATTTAGTGCTTTGCTTTTCGGGGGGGGGGGGGTTGTGACTTGTGAACTCAATATAATACATACATTATGGTAAAACTATGGTGAAATGTGGTTTAATAATTTTATTTGGTCTTGGGTTAGAGGAATTGTCCTCTTAATAATTTACCATTGTTTTGGAAAATGCTATGTTTTGGATTCGATTATCTTAGTAATTTTTTTTGACATTTTCTACAAAAAAAAAAACAAAAAAAAAAACTCCAATCATTCAACATAATTCAAAACAACAAGAGGTTGAGCTGGGAAAAAATGTGCACACCAGAGGAAAAGGGTGGGTTGGGTTTCCGAGATCTCAAGGCCTTCAATTTAGCTCTCTTAGCTAAACAAGGATGGATATTACAAATGAACTCTCACTCCTGGCTCATAGAGTACTTAAAGCCCGTTATTTCCCAAATAAAGATTTCTTACACGCAGAGTTAGGCACAAAACCATCGTTTGCATGGTGAAGTATCTTGTCCACTCAATCCGTTGTGCAGTCGGGCTATCATTGGCAGGTAGGAGACGGTAAATCCATTGGAGTTTGGACTGATCATTGGCTGCTAAGACCCTCCACTTTCCGAGTCCTAACACCTCCTGCCTTACTTCCAGCAAACACAATGGTAGACTCTCTCATTGACCCGGATAGCAGTGATTGGAAAATCAATCTGATCAACCAAATTTTTCTTCCTGACAATGCCACTTACATCCTTAGCATTCCACTAAGCCGCCACAAACTGCGAGACTACATGATTTGGGCATACACTCCTAGGGAGTGTTTCATTGTCAATAGTGCATATAAAGTGGCGCTGTCCATGACCGAGACTTCAATTTTGGCAGAAACATCCCATGACACCAGTCAGAACCGGTTTTGGTGTCAAATTTGGAACCTTCACATCCTTAACAAGATAAAACTCCTCACCTAGAAAGCAAGCAAACATATTTTTTCTATCGAAGACAACCTCTACCATAGACGAATCATTGAAGACCCCACCTATGAAGCCTGCGTTCTTGCACCGGAAACAGTTGGACGCTTGTTCTGGGATTGTACTGTCACTAAGGATGTTTGGAATCTCTCGGATATAACGTTTGATAAAAACAGGATCAACCACAAAGACTTCATGGACTTCCTTTGGCATTTTCTCTTCAAGCAACACATGGGCACCGAACTTATTGAACTTGTCATCACAATGGCATGGAGTGTATGGTTCAGCCACAACAAGACACAACTGGGGGAAGCTCGCCAATTAGGGCACGAAATCCTGATGAGAGCTCGCTCACTACTGCAGGAATAACAACTTGCTCATCTTTGGCCCACCCAGTTCAAGGAAGCCACGGATGGTCGCTAGGTCCCACCTATGTTCCCCTAGTACAAGGTCAACATGGATGCTGCAGTCTTCTCCCACCTCAGCATGATTGGAATCGGTGCGATCATTTGAGACCACGTTGGATTTGTCATTGCTGCCTTAAGCAAGCGCCTCCCTCTCCCTTTGGGTCCTTTGGAAGCAAAAGCTATGGTACTGGATGAAGCCACTATTTTTGCATGGGACATAAGGGTCAGAGATGTCATTTTTGAAACTGACTCTACTACTGTATGTCATGTTATTGAGAGTCCCATTGATACCCCAATCTCTAGCTCTACTATAGTCTAGGAACTTGCTCTAGACTACGTGAGTTTTGTACTTTCTAATCATCACACGTGGAGGAGACAAGGGAATTGACTAGCTCATACTTTGGTAGCTTTTACTGAGAATATTGATTCATTGGTAACATGGATTTAAGAGCGTCCATCACATCCTTTGATTCTCAAGATGCCATCTTCTTTTTTGCAATTTAATGAAATGCAAGTATTTCTTATCCAAAATAATAATAATAATAATAACTACAAATTGACATGATACTTGTTAAGGGTATGCAGGCAACCTAAATACATTAATTAGGTGCAATCATAAATAAATGCAAAAACATATTTTCACTTAAAATACTAAAAAATTATAAAGACGTCATGATTAGAATCAAAGGATTTTTCATTAAAATAAGTAATTATAACTAAAAGATACATGGTCTTGAACGGGCATTACACATTAATAAAGCTCGTATAGAAGTACACCTAAAGACATACCAGTTAAATGTGGTTTAATAATTTTATTTGGTAGAAATAGTCACTTCGGAAACCAATGGAGGTGTTTGATACTTGATTCAAACAACAATTTTCAGTTTTTAAACAATATTACACATATTTTCATACATTTTTTCACTCACACGTATTTCTAAAAAAATATTTTAAACTTGAAAACTGTTGTTTAAATACACATACCAAATGGGCCCTAAGTCTTCCTCAATAATACGTGTTCCTTTGATGGGTAATGGGCTTGAGGAAAGAGAGTGGGCTGGGAATGATCTTGTAAGAAACCTCATTGCTCTCCGTTGTCACATCCATCGCTAGTTGTTGTCCTCATAAATGGGTTGTGCGACGACTTGGGGTTCGTGGTGATGGGTCAACATAGTTAGGGTTCTGGGTGGTTTATGACAGCAACTTAGGGTTAGGGTGGTGTTGTGGGATGGCTAATTTGCAAAGGTCCCCCCCCAATTGCTAGTGTGTCTAGAAATGATATTATTTTGATGGGATATACACCAAAATAAAGAAAATTAAATGATGTTGGTGTGAAAGTAGAAAATGTGACTTTTTTGGGTTTAGAAAAGAAAAAGTATGTCCAAGTCCAACTAGATGTGAATGTGCTAAGAAAAATACAAAATAAATAGTATTGGATAAATGGAAATTGGCTAATAGAAACGGGAAGGAAGAATTATAAAATTGTACATGGTATAGTTTCTTCTACAACTACAACTTTTGGCACAATTAGATGAGATTGTTGGAATCATTTTCATGTGGTTTTATCATTTTTCTTTACCACTTATAGTCAACTATTAGAAATTATGGTAAAAGTTGCGCCTCAAAAGTTGTGTGCCTAACTTGCTCAAAAAGAGTATAAAAAATTGACAAAAGAAATTAAAATAATATAAGAGAAGGCAATTCTCACCACAACTTTTGTTATAATTTGTTGAATATCAATAAGTAGTTATTAAAAATAAACGATAACTCTATGTGAAAATTTTTCCTCCCTTCAGCAATGATTATTTCAACAAATTACAAACAAAACCATGGGAAAATTCGAGTGCATGCAAGAACCGATAATATAATATTGTAAAAAGATAAAGTTGACAAAACATGGAAAAGTGAATGAGAAGAATATAAGATACTAGCATTGGATGTTCTAAATATTAAGTTTTTAGCATTTAATACATCAAACATAAAAAATATCACTATATTCTTGAGTTGAACTGATAGTGGTATTTTAATACCACTACACATGGAGAGGAGGGAGAATGTCTTAAAGAAAATGACAGTGGTATATATTTAAAAAGGACAAAACTTAGGTACAGTACCTTAGGTAATATTCCTTAGGTTTTCCTCTTAAGATTCAGTCATGCGGCTACTTAACTTAAAAATACACTTCTATCTCATGAGAAAAAATCCACATGGTAGAATTTTAAAAGGGGAACCTAAGGAATAGTACTTAAGTCTTGCTCATTTAAAAAACACTGCTATATCAAATGTAAATGACAAAAAAAAAAAGGTATTTATGACCGTACACTTTTATTAGTAGAAGTGTGCAGTAAAAAATGCTAAAGTTAAAAGTTAGTGTTAATGGATGTCCTTAGGATAATTGTTAATAAACTATAATAGGAAAGTTTTGACAAATCTTTCATGGGAAAAAAAAAAATAGCAATAACATTTATTTTTTTATCATTATCCTAATAAAATGTTTTTAAAAATAGTTCCTAAAGAATATTGGTTAACATTTCCCTTTTTTATTTAACGTCTCTCTCTCTCTCTCTCTCTCTCTCTCTCTCTCTCTCTCTCTCTCTCTCTCTCTCTCTCTCTCTCTCTCTCTAGGTAGTTGGTTCGATTTGCTAAAACTTTCGGTATTATATGATTACTTGCTCTATCTTTTATTAATAAAGAAAGAAATAAAAAAATTTTTTAAATAAAGTGAAAAATAATAGAAAAGGTGATTAGAGTGTTATGTTAAGTGGTGTGTCAAAATAGATAAAATAATTTTTTAATATGTCAAAATAGAATTTCTTTCATAGCTAATACTAATGCTAATGCAAATAGCCTAATACTGGCAACAGTACAAAAAACAGTGATAGTGAGATTGAGATATGATAATCAATACATAAAAATTATTGTGAAAAGGAGAAACAAATTTCCAGAGGCACAAATTCATCAATGAAAAAGCGAAGAGAGACGAATCAGATAAGATAATACAAGAACGGAGGCAGAGAACATGAATCACAAGAATAAATAAAGGAGTTTGAACACTTTGACTTTCTCTATTTTCAAATAAGGGGGAGAAATGATATTTAGGATCTGTGTCCCCGGCCACCGTAGACTGTAGACTGTAGTGGGTGTTTTGAGTCTTGCAAGCTACATGCAAATTTCTTCGTCTCTTAGCTTCTTGGTACAAACAAGTCTGCTGGTCCCTTCAAACGATTTGTGGGGGCAGCAAAAGTGTGGCAGCAAAATCTCTACAGCTTCCAGTGTTCACAATGAAACTTTTTTTTTTGATAGATACCAAATTTCATTACAGAAAATAAATAAAGAAATCTTCCATGCATGCAAAATTAACGAAACATTTGGTCACCATACAAGAAAGTTCCTAGTTCAAAAGCATTAGAGAAAATGTTGGATATAACAAGTATCTATCTGCATAATAATTATGGAGCGCTAGTTAAACTAAGTAAACTTTTCTAGAAATCTCTTTTTCTATTTTTGCTACCTACAATATCTAATAGGGTTTGGATTCTCGTATATCCACTTTATATATATATATATATATATATATATATATATATATATATATATGTATATTTCTACTCTAACCTAATCTAAGTGTATATGTGTGTGAAGCTTCCTCTTGAAGACTTGAATCCTGGCCCTTGCCCCCTGTTGAGGTATAAAAAGTCACAACATCAAGGCCCAAAGTAACACAGTGAATACACTCCATGGAAAATAACAATAAAAGAGTTAAAACTACCCACAAAAGGGAGGGGAGTAAGCCTAAGTCAATTAAAAAAAGATTTCAAGCCCAAGATCCATGGAGGGATAGGCCTTAGGGCTTGGGGTCCTCGAGGTGTGCAGAACAGCTGGGAATGAGATTAAGACAGCTCAAGAGGAGTATCAAGGAACGCAGGAAACGAAGAGCAAAAACATCATTCCCAATCACCCGATGATGCAGAAGGAAACCAGAAGGATTGGAAAGTAACAAGTCATGAACAAGGAGTCTGGTACCTTGAGGAATCCAAGAAGAAGAACCATGAAGGGAACTAGTTAGGGGGACTTTTAACCTGGCAGGGATAGAATCGGCTCACTTAGGAAAAATGACAAAAGGAAAGACGGCCAAAAGGCTGAGTCTGGAAAAGGAAGATAGAGAAGCCTTGAAGGAAGAGAAATTGAAGGTCAGTTCCCCTGAAGACACCTTAGAATGGAAGGTCAGCAAGGGGATTTTGGAGAGAAGGCACCAAAAGAAGAAACTAAGAGAAACAAGGAATGGACCAACCACCAAAGCTGCTGGCACGCTACGGGCTCTGTTACCTAAGGGAGCAAAGAAAGGGAACCGGTGGTACCCTAAAGCCCTAGGATGACGCTATAAAAGGAGGAAGCAGCAACAGTGAATGGGCATTCATCAATAGTGAATTAGAATAGAATCATTGAGAAAACTCTGTTAAAACACTCAAAGAGAGTAGTAAAGAGGAAATAAATATTGCCTGGTATACCAAGGCAGCAACTATAGAACATACTCGAATTCAAAGAGATTCAAACTTTGCAAGTCTTAGAGGTTGAGAGGGCCATCTAAGTCTGTAATTTTTGAGTTCATTTGGACCTTGTAACATATCCTAGTGAGCACTTTGTGATTCATCAATTAAAGGTAATGAAATATTCCTTATTGATTTAAGGATCCTTAACTTTCATTCAGCGTCCTTCTTTAAGTATTGTTCCTTTACTGTTTTTCTTGCTATTCAATATATATATATATATATATATATATATACACACACAACTTTCCTTGTTAGAATGTACGTATTGTAGGATCCCCGCTCTATGCACCACTTGGTTCGTAGACAGCCATTTTAGCTACGGTGAACCAAGCCCAGTTTCTTAACACAATAACAGGGCCCCTACTTCTATTTTGGGCCTAAACAAAACGGACCTTCACATTTTAGTGACTCCACTAGGGACTAGGTAAAGGAGAGGGAAGAAGCAGTCCCATCGCAGAGCATGACTCCAAGAGCAAGGAACAGCAAAGATACCAATATGCCACCTACGGCATCTGAACCCATAAGAAAAATGAAGTGGCCTCCAAAAGAGGAACGAGGCACCCTTGGTAGAACAGGAGGTCGTATCAGGACAGAAGCACGTTGGATAGATACTGGACCCTGTGGTTCAAATGGCAGAAATGCTGAAAAATTTACAGCAAGAGATTTGCCTCCTCAAATAAGGTAGGACTTAGGAAATCAGGGATAACGCCCCCCTGTGGTCAACCAGGACAGAGCCCAACCAAAGGGAGGGTCAGCAGTAGGGGGCAGCCAACCCCTAATATCTAACGCTAGTAGATGTCAATGCCCTTTTGGAACAGGAAAGAGAAAAACTCTCGAGGATCCCCAAACAATTTTCTCGGGATCTCCCATTCCCGCCAGAACTCCTTGGCAAACCGTATCCTAAAGGATATGAGCCCCCAAAGTTCTATCCTTTTGATGGAAGAAATGGGAATGCTGTGAAACACGTGAGTAGGTTTATTCACACTATGAGTCCTTACGTAGGAGACAGAGAGCTGTGCCTAAGAGAGTTTGCTAAGTCCCTAGCATGGTTTTGAAACTCGGACCAGACCGTAAGGTCTGACCGAAAAAACGGTGACCCTCTCCTTATTACGGTTTTTTTACCCCTAAAAACCGTTCTAAGCAAGAAAATCAGGAAACCATTCAAACTGCGGTTGAACCGCCCGGGTTTGAGAACCGTGAGTGGTTTTCACGGTTCACGGTCAGAGCTATTTTTATTTTAAAAATAAAAATATTACAGACTCACAAGACCAAATCACCATTGTTGAAGCTTCAACCATAACATTCGAGAACTCGCATCAATGTTCTAGATAGTTTCAGGCGAATATTTCTTTTCGGCAGTAAGTGCTTCTGCGAAATTTTTTTGACAAAAAAAAAAAAAAAAGAAAAGAAGAAGAAGAAAGGAGCAGCCACGGCATGCAATGCTCTGCAAGAGTTTTTGACCAAAAAAAAAACCATGATTGTTTCCGTGAGTGAGACTGAGAAGGAGCAGAGGAAGAGTTTTGTGAGGACTGAGGAGATTTGTGAAGAAGAAAGAGAGAAGAGTGCTCATAAAAAAAGAGAGAGTTCCCACTTCCCTGAAGAAACGTGTAGGCAGTAGACATTGGGAAAGAAAAAGAGGCATTGGGAAGGTAAATTTTTTAAATGAGTGGATGAGATAAATTTAAAATACTAGTAAAAAAAAAAGAAAAAAGAAAGAGATAGGGATGTAGAATTATAAACGGTGAGGAGATAAATCAATCAATTAACGGCGGAGAAAAAAAGGAAGACAAAATAAAAGAAACAGTAAAAGGAAAAATGGGTTGTATTCAGGCCATTTGAAAAGTATTAAGTTCACAATATTTTTATAATATTTTCACAATAAATAACAAGTGGTTAGTTGTTATTGGTTCAAATTTAAATTTAGTACTGAGATTACTTTTTTAGTCCAACAATAATAGCCAATAACAACCTGTCACTTAAAATTTGTTGTAAAAAAATATTATGGACATGTCATTTCTCTTTAAAAAGTATAAGAAATTTAAAAGAGAAATAAGATGTCCACAATATTTTCATAGCATTTTTATAATAAATTTTAAATAATAGGTTGTTGCTAGTGATTATTATTAAAGCAAAAAATTAATTTTACTACGTGCACCACAAACTTCAGATCACATAAGTATTGGTATATTTATTTATTCATTTCTTTTTGATGAGATTGATATAGCACTACTACCACAGTTGCTTAAGCTTATCAACTTTCCTCTTTAATATTTTAATAATATTTTATATTAGATTTATAATTGATAACAATGGTTACTGTTTGGTTTGGTTAGTGATTTAAGTATATCAATTACGTTTTTTTTTTATGATCAGCAAATCAACCTTGACATTGTTATGCATTTAATTATATATTTGTTTATTTATTATGTTTGCTTTGAATTTAAATTTTTTTTTATCTATCTTATGAAAGTTATAATATAAAAAATACATTTGAAATATAGATTTTTATATTTATTTAGGGATTATTTTAGTCAAATTTTGTATTTATATTAATTTAATATATTTAAAATAATTATTAAATTAATTATGACGTCATCACGGTTCGACTCTGGTTCAACCTCGGTTTGACCTTAAAAACCTTGAACCTCTCTCTTTTACGGTTCAATAAACGGTCCGGATTTCAAAACTTTGGTTTCTAGTGGATAGAGCATATACGTGATACACCACCCTAAAGCTTGGGTCTATTAAGACTTGGGACGAAATGATGGAGAGGTTCTGCGCAAAGTATTACCCAGGTGAGGTCAAGGTCACCTTCCAAAGCTTTCAGATGGTGAGACAAAGGCCTAGGAGGACCCTGTCTAGTTCATTAAGAGATTTGAAGATGTTTCTCTAAATTGCTATGGAGACCATGAAGAAAAAGAACTCGTGGAGACCTGCATATCTAACATGCTCTTTGATTACAGACTCAACCTCAAAAATTTATATGTAACCCAGTTTGCGGACCTGCAACAAAGACTTAGAAGGACAGTGCAAACCATGAGAACAAAGAGGATGCTAGTACCCCAGGTCATGACTGCTTCAGTTGGAGAAAAAAGAAAGAGGCTTGAAGGAAAAATGGTTGAGGAACCACAAGTGATCCTATGTACTGCAGAAGAATTGAATCATGTCTTGGACAAATGGATCGGGGATGGAATTTTCAGGCCATTTACTGCGTCCAGGCCACCAACCGAGAAAGTAAGGAAAAACTCCTTGTTTTGCAGAATTCATAACTATGTCAAGCATTCTACCAAAGGTTGTTGGACCCTCCGTAGGCTTTTTCACAAGAAGCTTAGGGAGGGGACCTTGGAGCTCACTCAAAAGGAACTTGAAGTGCAAATGAACCCTCTACCCAACCACAAGGGAAAGGAAGTGGTGGCTGTACGTAGTAATTCATGGGAACCCAGCGGAAGCAGAAGGATCTGAAGGATCCTTCCATCTAAGCACAGTCAAGACCCTTCAAAAGAATCCCAAGTTTAGGTCACTATTCAACTAGTTGGGATTTGGGCCAGAGGCTATAAAAGTGGCTACTGAGTCCCTCATGAGTATAGTAGCAAATTCAGGAATGGAATGCTTCACGGCAGAATCCCATGCTAGCCGAGCTTACTTAGAGACAACCAATGCAATAACCTTCGCTGATGAAGACATGAAGGTTAAGCATCCAGACCATCGTAGACCTCTTTATCTGATGGCCGCTATAAATGGAGTCCAAATCAGGATAGCACTAGTAGATACAGGGGCATCGCTTAACCTCATAGCCCTAAGTACCCTGGAGGCTGTGGGCCTGACTGGCAGGAGGATCCTGGGGGCTCCCATAGAGATAAAAGTATTGCACTATTGCAAATAGTAATGCTTTTGTTTTTGAAGAAAAACCATCCACGTGTAGGGCATGGACCAAATTGTAATTTCAAATTTGTCAAAAACATCTTGACTAGATACTTTAGGTCTTTAAGTTTAAACGTTTGGCATAATAGCTAGGATTTGAGACCGTGGGACAAAGTACTAAAGAAGATAAAAATAAAAAATAAAACAACAGACCAGATCAAGAAATCATACAAACAGAGAGAGAGAGAGAATCAGAAAAAGAAAAGAGTCAAAGACTCACCTGTGGTGGGTGACATTGGAGTTTACTTATCTAGTATCTATTCAGATGCAGACCTGCTAGAGATGTTCGACTGTGTGGCCGGTGATTTTTCTAGAATGAAGAGGAGATCTTCTCACCGTCAAATGCAAAAGTGCAAAGCCCAAAGGTTATTCAATGAAAATAGAGCAAAAATTAGAATCTTATTTTTTATTTTTAAAGTTGGTATAATATTTTCACAACAAAGTTCATTGGTAAATTATTATTGGTTCTCATTTTAGTTTATTATTAACATTTTTTTTACCTACTTGATATCTAGGTTTTATTGTGAAGTTGGTTTAAAAATATTGTGCTTTTAGCATTTTTTTTTTATATATATAAAAATCATATTTGAAAATTGGAGGGGCTAGTTCTAGTATTTTCTTAGAAGAATTTAAATTGGTAGAGATAATTATCATATTAATATATACTAATTAATTTTTTTGAAAAATTGGGTGGGCGGGGGGGGAAGGCCTCCTTCAATCTCAACATGGCTCCGCCACTGTCTTCAATCACATACATCATGAAAGCATTACATCCACCATATTATTATTATGGGAAACTAGTTTAAGGATAGCTATAGAATAGCAAACGCACTATCTTATTTGCACTTCGCAACTTCTATACCTATAATTCATAGGGATGTTAACTTAAATCTACAAACATACTTCTTGATGGTGATTTTACTACAATAGTCTCTGACTTTGGAACTTCAAGGTTGGTTCAAAGAGATCAAAAGCAATTAGCTATTGTAGTGCAAGGAACTCTTAGATATTTGGATCTTGAATACATGCAAATAAATCAGTTGACGGAGAAAAGTGAAGTTTATAGCTTGTGGGGCTACTAACAAGACAAAAGTCACTTTCATTTGCTAGGGCTGAAGAACGAAGAAATCTAGCTATGTATTTTCTTTTCTCACTGAAAGAGGATAAATTTTCTGAAGTTCTTGAAAATGATGTAGTGGATGAGGGAAACATGGAGCAACTCGAGGAATTTGCGAAGCTTGCAGCGATGTGCTTAGGAGTAAAAGGATATGAGAGGCCTACTGTGAAGGAAGTAGCATCTGAGTTAAATGCACTGAGAAAGATGGATGAGCATCTGTGGGATAATGGTAATCAAATTCAATGGAAGAGACCCAACCCTTGATTGGTGAAGCTGAATGGTGACACATCTGGCGATTAAAAATATAGCAGTCAACTTTATCATAGTAAATAATGAAATTGTTGGGACTGATAGCATTAAATCCTATGCATTTGTGAGCTTTAAAAACGGCATATGAACATCTCTAACGATGTCATGTCCTAGTCATGCTTATTGTTGTTGTTGTTGTTGTTGTTGTTGTTGTTGTTGTTTTTATTTTTTATTTTTATTTTTTTATATATATATATTTTTATTAACTTTAACGACTTCTTAGCATTCTCTTTATTGTTGGTCAGGCCACAATTGTGATAGATGCCAAGCTTGCTTTATTTCCTTTGTTGAACATTTACATCCATGTATGGTGAAAATGATTTACCAATACATTGCATAATTTTCGTTCGATCTTTAAGTTCTTTTGTCTTGCTCTTGTTCTCGTTCTTTTTATTTTAAATTATTATAGAGAAATACCCAAAATCCACTCTTTGAACACAAACCCTTGAGATTTTGAGTGAACCACATCTAAGTTCAAAATTTAGATACAATATCTTAATGCAATACATAAAATTTCGAATCAAATTCAAATACATTATTGCACTAACCATAAAGCATAAATAATGTTTCTTTTTTAAAGGAATTTAAATTCAGTACAACTGTGTTTGAATTTAATTAGGAAATCTGATATATTGTACCCCTAAAGTACTATATTTAAGTTTTATCAAATACTTAACCTTCATGTAATATTGTTTTATGTCAAAATCTAAATAGTTAATTATGCAGCACTTAATCCCTATGGGTTTTAAAGTGTAATACAAATGGTAGAACCTGTGGTGGTATTGTTTTTTACTTGTTTTTGATAATATGGAAAACAAGGAGATCTCCTATCTCCCTTCCTTTTCCTATTATGTACTAAAGGGCTGCATGGGCTTTTTAAAAAGGCAGCAGTTGATGGAGGTCGGACGGACTTCTCTCCTTGTAGACAAGGTCCAAAACTAATCATTTGTTTTTTTTGCATATGATAGTTTGTTGTTTTGCAGGACTAATTCTGAAGAGTGTGACAATATTCTAAAGCTGCTAACTATATATGAATCATCATTTGGGTAGAAAATTAATAAGGAAAAGACGACTCTCTTCTTTAGTAAGTCAACTCCTTTGGCCGCAAAAGAAAACATCAAAGGCCTTCTTAGGGGTACAGGAAATCAAATTTTATGAGAAGTATTTGGGGCTCCCATCATTACTTGGAAGAGGCAAGAGAGCAAGTTTCAACTACATCAAGGAGAGAGTTTGGTGGAAGCTTCAAGGGTGGGAAGGAAAACTACTTTCACAGGCTGGGAGAGAGGTCCTCATTATATTAGTGATCCAAGCTATCCCAACCTATGTTATGGGATGCTTCAAACTCCTGTTGGGGTTGTGTTATGAGATTGAAGCCATGATCAAAAAATTTTGGTGGGAACAATGTGGAGACAGAAGAAATATACATTGGATTCGTTAGGAGGAACTAACAAAATCAAAGATGATTAGAGGTATGAGTTTTAAAGACTTAATCCATTTTAATGATGCTCTTTTGGCTAAACAGACTTGGCGACTCTTGCATAATCCAGATTCTCTCTTCTGTAAAGTCTTTAAAGCAAAAGTTTTTCCAAATTGTTCCATCTTGGATGCAAAGAAATCAGCTTTAGGGGCATACTCGTGGAATCTCAAAGGGAGAGATGTTATTTTGAGGGAGTTTGCTGGCGGGTTGGAGATGGGAGATCGATTAAAATCTGGCAACATCATTGGTTGCCGATTGAACATCTTCCAAATATTATTTCTCCCGTTTTGGAATCAATGGAAGAGGCTACAGTTGATTGTTTGATAAATCTAGAAACTAGAACTTGGAACCATGAGATGGTTGATGGTTCATTTATCCCACAAGAAGCCAAAATTATCAAGAATATCCCACTGTTAAAGTGTGCAGCTGATGATTCGGTGTTCTGGCCTTCAGCAAAAAATGGGCAATACTCTTGCAAGTATGGATACTGGTTTCCAAAGGAGGAAGAAAATAGTTTTCGCCACAAAGAACCACCTGACCATGAACAAGGGTTGTCGAATAAATCTGGTCCCTAAAATCTCCAAATAAAGTTAAACTCCTTCTGTGGAGAGCATGCAAAAACTTGCTACCAACAAAGAGCAACCTGGTCCGTCGCTAAATAATTAATGACCATACGTGTGATCGTTGCTCAGGATCCTTGAAACATTCGCTGCATGCCGTTTGGAGCTGTACTGTGTTGGATTGTGTGTGTGTGTTGGGGGGGGAAGGGAATCAGATACATGGAATTTTCAGCCTCAAGTGGCTTTCCAGAATTTTAGTGATCTCATGGCTTGGATATTCATGAATGATAAGTGCCAATAATTGTTGGCTATGCTTGTTTGGTGTATATGGACCCAGAGGAACCAGATTAGAACTCAGCAAGTTCACTGCCCCACCGGTCATTTAGCACAGCTAGCGAAGCACAAATTTGATGAGTTTAACGCTGTTCAACCTGCTGCACATCCCAGACCGATCCCCCAGCGTGTTGGATGGAAACCACCTCCACTGAATGTCTACAAGGTTAATTGTTATGGCGTTGTTTTTTCGGCCTCCAACTGCTCAAGTATTGGTGCTATTATTCGAAATAATGAAGGTTTAGTGATTGCATCTCTAATTCAAAGGTTGAACCAAGCGTATCAGGCTGTTGAAATTGTGGCTTTGGCGGCTATTCATGCTTTGGAATTTGCTGCAGAAATTGGCCTTGACAGAATTGTGGTTAAGGGGGATTCAAAAATAATAACTGAAGCTTTGGAGACTAAAAATTTAGGTTTGGCGGTGTATGGTTTATTTGTTGCAGATGCGAGTGGTTTTTTAAACAAATTTTCAGAATTATCCTACTCTCATATTAAGTGGGGGTAACAAGGTAGCACATTGTTTGGCCAAGTTAGTGGCTAATTCTCTACATTGTGCTGTATGGATGGAGGATATTCTACCATCAGTTTTTCTTTTTGTTCAGGTTGATTTAGCCTCTTTATTGTAATAAAGATAGTTGTCTTCTCAAAAAAAAAAAAAAAAAAAAAAAATAATAGTAGTCAACATAATGCAATTAAACTTACAAGCATCCAAAATGACTTTTGAGGCTTCCTATTTATTACAACAAAAATTGCTTTTAAACATAAAAGTAAGTTTGGAAGCAGTGCCGGATGTAAAATTAAGACTTTTTCTAACCCAACTAAACTCACAGCAAGAAAAGGACTTGTTAAGTTCGCATAAAAATGCAGAATTAAGACTTCACACATGTTGTATTGTTTTATATGAAAAATGCATTTCTAAGCGTGTTTGGATACTGCTTATTTGCTGAAAACTAAAAATTTATTGTTGAAAACACTGTAGCAAATTAATTTTTAAAAGTATAAATAGCGCTGTGAGACCCAAATTTACCTAGAAATCTGTGTTTTGTTGACTTTTGTGGGTCTGTGAATAGTACCTATGGAACCACTAAAAAAAGGCAAACGCACGGATTGGGCAAAACGCCCAACCCAAACGAACACTAAGCTTTCATGTAAATATAAAGTTTTTTGTTTCACTCAAAAACCACAAGGCTTAAGTATGACATAATTAATAGTTTACATATATAACAATACTAGAGGGAGATTAAGGATCTATTTGAGAATAACTTATTTAGCTAAAACTGAAAACTTTTGTTAAAAGTGTTAAAAAAAAAAAAAAAAGTTAAAACCTAACTGAATAGTATCAAAAAGTGTAATAGAACTCATGAATAGTACTAAAAAGAAGTTACAAAATCAAATAACCCGATAATTTTCATCACTTCCTAGACGGACTCTAAGTGTTACCCTAAAAACTTAAAAGGGATTTGTGTTTTATGAAAAGTTGAAAACCATAGGGATATCTTTTTAATACCCCACTTTTTTCTACTGAAGATCAGAAAGAGTTTATAAACAAAAGTTACATAATCAAAGTGCCCAAAACGCACGCTTGACAATAGAGAGAGACACTCTCTACTAGTCTCTACACACCGGAGAGGAAAATCGTGGCATCCCAGTATCCCACTAACACAGCAGTAAATTAAAACCATTGGAGGAATGAAATTGAAAAATCTTTGCCTCATTTCGTGGTCACTGGCAGTGCTGTGTGAAAATATTTTGGGTTGTGGTTTTTGGGTTTTTCGTGTTGGCTGTTAAAATTGAATTCCTATTATTTGGGGAGATGTTATTTGTTTATATGGGTGGTAAATTATCTGAAATTCAAAACTTTCTTTGATAGTTTATACTTATGCACGGTAGGTGTTTGTGAAAATGTGTGTGCTAATTCTGTAGTAGTTGTTGGAAATAAATGAGAGATAATACCTGAATTTTCCTTGAATTTTACACAATTTGATTTTACCAAAAGAGGTGGCAGAGATGAGGCGTGGACCAAGTCACTGTCTCGTCTACAGTATATCCGATGTAGTTAGACAAATAGTTTCTGCACGTTGTCCTCAGGATACAACAGCTCAGCCATCTTTGCTGATTATACTTGCGAGCCTACACTACTCATAGAATATAAGCTCTCTATAGTACTTTCTTTTCCCAGAAAATTTTGTAAAAAATAGAATATTTTTGTAAGTAGTAAGAAGCAATAGATGAGAAGTGTTTAAAAAAGAAATTGTTTTTGAAAAGTATGCAGCTTTGTAATTCAAGAATAAAAATATGTGTATATGTCAAACTTTTATTTCTCTCTCTCTCTCTCTCTCTCTCTCTCTCTCTCTCTCTCTCTCTCTCTCTCTCTCTCTCTCTCTCTATATATATATATAAACCGGTCAAATCTTTATGTACGTTGAGAACAAAAAAGAAAGGATCATAATGCCAAGCATTTAATGGCCCATTATTACAATAACTTTTCAAAGGTTTTCTTTCTGAATTTATGTTACAAAAATTGCTAGCTGTTATGCTGTTTACTCTCAAAAGATTGCTAGCTGTTTGACCACTTTCAATTAAGCCAAATAGTATATATTTGTGTATATATGGTAATTTATTATAACATAAAATAATTTAGCAATAACTGTACATTTAAGTGCTGAAAATCTTGCATATATAATGTTATTATGTCATATTTAAATAAGAACGTTTGAATACAAAACGTTTAGAATGGAAAGTATACTAAAAGTTGGCAATATATGGTATTAAAATTCACATTAATTTTCAGATATTTTCTAATTAAAACCATTGAAATTAGCTATTCAAATTTTGAATTATATTTAAATTTTCAAAATTTAGCAATTAACGTATTTGACATTAAGGGATAATTGATTTCCTCAATTCACATAAATAAGTATTAAAATAAATATGATATTTTTTATAAAAATATCCAACAATTCCCCACTTATTTTTATAAAAAATAAATAGGTAAATATATATATATATATATATATATATATATATATATATATATATATATATATAAAAGAACAATTTTTTCTAGGTTAAGTAGAACATTATGCATAATGAGAGTGCCAATGGCTTGAACCCTCATTTAGTGTTTTAGCAACATTTTTCCAAAGTTAATAGTAATCTAAGTCTTGAACTATAACTTTTCCTATGGATACAAAACATTACATCACACACATAATATTCCAATACTCTACTACGAGCTTCTAAGCCAGCACATTACGGCCTTGTGCTTTATCCCAGCATCCATGAGCTATTTAGAGAACTAGCCCCATTCTCAAAGGAAGCGGCCTCACTTCCATGCTCACTTAGGTGTGGCTATCAAGGATGTTCTTGTAACTCTAACATCCCACTCATAAGCGCTATAGTCCACATTAAGAGTTTTTTTTTTTTTTGATAAATAAAAACTCATCCTATATAACGTTACAAGATACATGCACGCACACCATAGGGAGGGACATGAGTATTATTACTCATACATATATTTAGTGCATGTCAATCAAACTACTCTATGATTAGTTTTTCCCTTTGAACCTAGTTCTTGGGATCTCCAATCACTAGGTAGGGTATTCTCATAGGTAGTTTATTCTTCTTTGGGCTTAAGTCCCATCCCCCTCGATGCTATCTAGATCTTTTCTCTAGCTAGAGCTTTAGTTAATGGATCCGCAATATTATCATTTGTACTAATATAATCAACATTTATGGTACCATTGTTTATGTATGATCTCACAGTACTATGTTTTCTTCTAATAGATCTGGATTTACCATTATAGTATTTATTGCGCACTCTACCAAAAGTGGCAGTACTATCATAATGAATTAAGACAGGTGAAATTGGTTTCTCCCACATGGGAATTTTAGATAATAAATCTCGCAACCAACTTGCTTCTTCACTAGCTGAAGATAAGACAATTAATTCAGCCTCCATGGTGGATTTAGCAATAATCTATTGTTTTTTAGATTTCCAACTTATGGCTCCACCACCTATTGTAAATACATAGCCAGTGGTAGACAAAGAATCCCTTGATAACGTGTTCCAATTAGCATCACTATATCCTTCAAGAACAGTAGGATATCTTTGATATAGCAAATCATAGTGCGCTTTTCTGTTTAAATATCTCATTAATTGAGTCATGGCATTCCAATGCTCAAAATTAGGTTTGCTAGTAAATCTTGCTAGAACTCCTACGGCATAAGCAATATTAGGTCTAATACAATCAGTAGCATATCTAAGACTTCCAATAATACTAGCACATTCCTTTTGATTGTAAATATCATTTTCATCTTTAGTAGGAAAAAGATGCACACTAGAGTCAAAAGGAATACTTGCAGGTTTACAATCAAAGTAATTATATTTTTTCAAATTTTTTTTCTATATAATGAGATTGATTTATAAATATGCCATTTGAAGTTCTAGAAATTTTCATGCCAAAAATCACATTAGCTTCTCCTAAATCTCTCATATTAAAGTTATTTTTAAGAAGCATTTTGGCAGCATTTATAATATCCATATTAGGACCAAAAATTAGAAGATCATCAACATTTAAACAAATTATAACATGAGCATCATCAAAAGTTTTATAATATATACATTTGTCACTTTCATTTGTTTTAAAACCATTAAAAAGCAAACATTGATCAAATTTCTCATGCCACTGTCTAGGTGCTTGTTTTAAATCATATAAAGATTTTAATAATTTACATACCTTATACTCATTACTTGGCATTGTAAAACCTTCTTGTTGGTCCATGTAGATTTCTTCTTCTAAATCTCCATTTAGAAATGCCGTCTTTACATCCATTTGATGTATCATCAAATTATGAATAGTTTCTATAGTAATCAATAATCTAATAGACGTAACTTTAGTAACAGGAAAAAAAGTATTGAAAAAATCAATATCTTTTTTTTGTTTAAGAACTTTAGCTACAAGCCTTGCTTTGAATTTTTCAATAGATCCATCAGGTTTTAATTTTCTTCTAAGTACCCATTTACATCCAATTATTTTACAACTTGGAGGTAAATCTACAAGTTTCAAAGTATTATTAGAGATAATAGAATCCATCTCATCATTGATGGCTTTTTTCCAAAAACCTGAATCAGGAGAAGATAAAGTTTCCTCTAAAGAGGTAGGGTCACCTTGTAAATTATACACATAATATTCAGGACCAAAAACCTTTTCAATTCTAGGTCTTTTACTCCTCCTAGGTTCAATCTCATATTCATTAATATCTTTTGACTTAGATGTTGAACATTCAAAATTCTCTTGTTGTTCAAAACCCCCACTATTTTTATATTTAAATGGAAATTTATTTTCATGAAAAATTGCATCTCTTGATTCAATTATTATATTATTATCAATATCAAAAAATCTATAAGTTGTGCTATATAAAGAATAACCCAAAAATACAAATGTAGAAGCCTTTACCCCAAGTTTAGGTCTTTTAGGGTCAGATAGCCTCACATATGCTAAGCAACCCCAAAGTTTGAAAAAATTCAGATTTGGTTTATATTTTTTCCATAATTCAAAAGGAGTTAAAAAAGTCTTTCTATGAGGTACTCTATTCAAAACAAAATTTGTAGTTAAAACAGCTCCACCCCAAAAATATTTAGGAGCCCCAGAACTAACAAGCATAACATTAGTTAAATTTATAAGAGTCCTATTTTTACGTTCAGCTACTCCCTTTGAAGATGGAGAATAAGGGGCAGTATTCTCATGAACAACACCAAGAGATTGAATATACTTATTAAGACCAAGAGTATCATATTCTTTTCCTCTATCAGTTCTAAACCTTTTAACCTTTTTATCAAAAGTATTCTCAACTTCTTTTAAGAAAATTGATAATTTTTCAAAAGCATCACTTTCATTTTTCATAAGATAGACATATGAATATATTGAAAAATCATCTATAAAGGTTATAAAATATCGATTACCTCCATGTGTCAAATGTCCTTCAAATTCACAAATATCACTATGGATTAGCTCTAGTAATTCAGTATTTCTTTCAATTGATTTATGAGGCTTTTGAGTAATTTTAGTCATACTACATATTTCACATTTTTCAAGTTCATTTTCAAGTTTAGGAATTAAACCTAAACCACTCATATTTTTCATATATTTATTATTGATATGACATAGTCTACCATGCCAAACATTCACACAAGAAACAATATAAGCAAAACTTGAATTTTCATTCATCTTAACATTAAGTTTAAACATGTCATCACAAACATAGCCTTTGCCAACAAACATGCCCTTTTTAGAGAGTACATATTGATCAGCCTCAAATACTTGTTTGAAACCAGCCTTATTCAACAAAAAACTAGAAACTAGATTCTTTCTAATGTTAGGAACATGAAAGACATCTTTGAGAGTGACTTCTCTCCCAGAAGTAAATTTGAGAAGCACCTCTCCAATACCCACAACATCAATGGTATGAGAATCACCAAACATGATTTTCTTTTTCTCATCTAAGATGGTGTAGGTCTTGAACCAATTTTTATCATAACAAACATGTCTGGTTGCCCCAGAATCAATCCACCACCCTCCTAAGCCTTCGAGAATATTAATCTCGGTAACCATAGCCACAAGAGACTCTTCAATGACATTGGCTTGAGCCATAGGCCCATGTTTTCGAAAACGACAATTTCTAGCCGAATGTCCAGGCTTTCCACATACAAAACATGCATAATTGCTATTATTAGTATGGTTGCCATTATTTGGAGCATGCTTAGGATGGTGTGCTTGGTTCCTTCTTTGATTAGAGTGAGTCTTATGTTGAGGCTGATTTCCATTTGGCCTATGTTTGAAGTTCCTTTTCTTAGGCCTTACATAGTCATTATTTTTTGCATTGGCTTTTGGCATGTTTTCATTTGAAGAGATAAAATTTACCTTAGGACCATTTGCTCCATGGAGTTCAACAGTTTTGTCTTGGTTCCTTGCCTCTTTCTACACTCTCAAATGGGTGATAAGGGATTCAATGGAGAGTTCCTTTTGCTTGTGTCTCAAGACTTTGGCAAACTCCTTCCAAGATTCAGGCAGCTTGTCAAGGATGGTTGAAACTTGCATTTGTTCATCTACACAAATGCCTTCATATCGAACATCTTGTGCAATCATTTGGAATTCATAGGATTGTTCCACCACGGACTTGCCTTCAACCATCCGAAATCTGAAAAATCTGCTACATGCATATTTTTTGGAACCAACTTCCTCTGTATCATATTTCTGATTCAATGCCTTCCATATCTTTTTGGCTAATTTGTAAGCTTGATCATAATAATTATACAAATCATTAGAAAGACAATTAAGTAAATAATTTCTACAGTAAAGACGATCCTTATCCCATTTCTTAACATCTTTTTCATGTTGAGAAAGTTCTTCTTCAGTCAATTGTTTAGATTTCTTTTTCTTTGGTTTTTTCTCAGTTAACACATAAGCCACATTCAAGAGAGTAAGATAAAATAAAGTCTTTTGTCTCCACCTCTTAAAGTTAACACCACAGAAGCGGAATGGCTTATTAAGATCACCTGCTCCAGAGGAATTAGACATAACATTACCATTTTCCAAGGATGATTTTGTGTACTCCATATCGATTTGTCTCAAATTGTTGGAAATAAAGGAGAGATAATACCTGAATTTTCCTTGGAAATTACACAATTTGATTTTACCAAAAGATGTAGCAAAGATGAGGTGTGGACCAAGTCACTGTCTTGAAACAAATCGTGCTGTCTACGGTATATTCAATGTAGTTAGACAAATAGTTTCTGCACGTTTTCCCCAGGATACAACAGCCCAGCTACTTTTGCTGATTATCCTTGCGAGCCTACACTACTCGTAGGATATAAGCTCTCTATAGTACTTTCCTTTCCCAGAAAATTTTGTAAAAAATTGAATATTTTTGTGAGTAGTAAGAAGCAATAGATGAGAAGTGTTTAAAAAAAAAATTGTTTTTGAAAAGTGTGCAGCTTTGTAATTCAAGAATAAAAATATGTATATGTCAAACTTTTATTTCTCTCTCTCTCTCTATATATATACGGCCAGACATTTGCTTGTCCTTAGCCAAGAAATAAAACGTTTGCTATCTTTTTTAAAACTTTTAAATGATCATAATATATATATATATATATATATATATATATATATATATATATATATATATATATATTATAAACCGGTCAAATCTTTATGTACGTTGAGAACTAAAAAAGGAAGGATCATAATGCCAAGCATTTAATGGCCCATTATTACAATAACTTTTCAAAAGTTTTCTTTCTGAATTTATGTTACAAAAATTGCTAGCTGTTATGCCGTTTACTCTCAAAAGATTGCTAGCTGTTTGACCACTTTCAATTAAGCCAAATAGTAAATATTTGTGTATATATGGTAATTCATTATAACATAAAATAATTTAGCAATAGCTGTACATTTAAGTGCTGAAAATCTTGCATATATAACGTTATTATGTCATATTTAAATAAGAACGTTTGAATACAAAACGTTTAGAATGGAAAGTATATTAAAAGCTGGCAATATATGGTATTAAAATTCACATTAATTTTCAGAGATTTCCTAATTAAAACCATTGAAATTAGCTATTCAAATTTTGAATTATATTTAAATTTTCAAAATTTAGCAATTAACGTATCTGACATTAAGGGATAATTGATTTCCTCAATTCACATAAATGAGTATTAAAGTAAATATGATATTTTTTATAAAAATATCCAACAGTAGTTACAGTACGGTCAAAGAAATGATGCTTGAATTATTAATCATGTAAACAAAAATAGTTTATACTATCACGAGTTATTAGGGAATATAAATTCAGATGCATAGACAATTTATGTGGGGTGCCGTGCCATGTAATAATTTTTCAAAAATTGCTTGTATTATCATGTTATACTCATATTGTCTGTGTCCATGCTTCCTAAATAAAAATTAATGCAAGAATCATTTGTGCGGAATATTGGTACTCTTTTTATAGCTCTAGTTTACAATGGGTTTTGTAAACTGCGGGAATATTGTTAAAGAGTTATCGTCAGTGAGCTATTATGTACGAGGTAAACTTATAGAGCTAGCTACTGTCTGTCTTCGTGTTTCATAGAAAGATGTATACATTTCCTTTGAGACATTTTTTATTCATTGCCTTCTTGTCACCTGAAGAAAATTTCTTAAAGAAAATTCTGTCGGCCTTGCACGGAAAATGTAGACAACCCCCACTTTCTTTCTCCACTACACATGGGCTACATTTGCGTCGAATTATGGTCGTTGATTTACCAACTTGGAATTATTATTGCATATTGTCTTATGATTGTGTTGGGTTGGTGTAATTTATTTCTATTTTGGCATTAAACATTTTTGTTTATGTTGTCCTGTTGATTTTAATAAATAAAACAATGGAAACATGATGGTTGTTGTAAGTGTACAATTTGTACACAGACCCAAAAACAAGTGATGGGCTCAGGCTCAAAGAGCCTTATACAATGAAATTTGTAGAGTATGGGTTTGAAACCTAGGTTTGGGATGTTGGAAAGTTGATTAACAGGCTAGAATGCCGCTGTCTATGTAAGTAATAGATGGACGTAACAAAAAACCCTCATCGGACGTAAGCCGATGACAATTTGTATAGTATTTCTTTTTCTAAGAAAAAGATTACAATTTTTAGTTTTTTACCAAGAAGAAGATCTCCCTCTTCTTTCCTCTCTCGTCTTCTTATATCCTTCTTCTTCTTCCCTGTTTCACCCACGTGTAACACAAATCTTTCTCTTAGATACTTGTCCCATCCACCACCTTCTTAAAGTCTTCAAATAATAGCTGGAAGGCTGAATTCTACTGTTCAGAGGTCATTTCTCCATTAATACGGCTAGAGACGTAGATGCAGGGTCTTTAATGCGGTGGTAGCAGCTTTTTCCTCAGATATTTCTTACACGTTCTTGCTTCTAAAGGGTGCTTGGATCACACCTTTACCCAACAGATCTTCTAGAATTCTGCCTCTAAGCCGTTTAGTAAGTCCCAGGGCCTTTGCTGGGCCTGTCCGAGGAAATACTCCTCCTCGGACAACTCATCGGACCACTATAGTGCGGACTGACCTGTGGGCCTAGAGACCCTGATTAAACAGACTTGTACCAACTAATCAGGCCCAAAGCCTAAACGTTTATTCAAGCACTTTTACCCCCCATAGTCGTTTTGTTTGACTTTGATTGTTTTATGAATATTTAAAATTTAAGGTCCAGAAAATAATGCTAAGAAGTAACTTTCATTTTCCTTAACTGACTTTGCGCTTGTGTTTGAATAAGTTTAAATGAATATGATCTGTTTGTTGTATCATTGGAAATTAATTTCTTCTTCAATTCTAGCAGAGGCTGGACTTATTTGAAATCAGTTATATTTTTCTATTGCTTTGGAAGTAGTCCTATCACATTGGAGAGAGAGAGAGAGAGAGAGAGAGAGAGAGAGAGAGAGAGAGAGAGAGAGAAGTGTCAATCACAATAAAAACATGATTTAATGATATTGTTCTTAGTGATTTGAACATATTAATACAAAACATGTGTCTTTTCCCACAGTTCATCATCCCAAATAGGCTAGTCAAAACTTGGATATGATATTGATAGTTGATAGGGAATTATATGTTGCTGGCTTGAACGTGTTGTTTCTCTTAAGTGGTTTAGAATGATTCTCTCTTTGAGAAACCAATAATGTATTGCTTCGGCTATAGCTTTATACTTCAGTGCAGGATTGCTTTCCAATCTATGTAATAATAAAGTATTTCAGCGTTTGGGATGTGGATTCTTTTTCTACAAATCATCAATATCAATATACATATAAAAGTACAGACCTCATGCGAGAAAGTATGAGGTTCTACCATGTGACGAACTCTATGAAAAGAATTGAGATACCCTTAAGCCATATTAAAGATAAGAACAAATCTAATAGTGGAGACTCTTTATTTCCTTTAGTTCAATGTTTCAAGACTAATTTTTGTTACATCTTATATTCAATGTTTTAAGACTACTATTTATTTCATTTGGTTCAATGTTTCAAGACCTTCCATCTCTCTCACTCACAAAAAACTCTTTGCATTTCCATTCATCCTTTTCACTTTTTCTCCTTTATATACACATGTCCATAGCCTTTCATATCATCCTATCTCAAATACACTTAAGACAAAAAATGATGTTATTTAGCTTCGAGCTTTCAATGACACCTACATAAC